>NC_137586.1:7031870-7727744 GCF_963210335.1 Falco punctatus
AAATTTAATGTAATGCAATTAAACATTTTCCCATAACTGTTAAGATCAAGGCATCTAATAATTACCTGATGCACCAATTTTAAACCCCATGACAGATATTTATATAGGTTAGTGATTACTGTCATCATGTTACGCTGTTGAGCATGGATCTGCTCACATTATTCCATTAAGAACGTAAAACCAGCAGAGGTAAGATCAGCAGAAATCAGCCCATCACCATTATTAATTCAATAGAAATATTTATAGGTTTGCAAGGCTGGAAGGAACAATTATAGTCTAATCTCATATTCCTTCTCTCGAACAAAACCCATAAAATTCACCTAGTAATTCCAGCACCCATCTCAATGTCTTTTGATTGGAAAATAACCATTGCAATTTTACAGATCCAGTCTGATGAAGGCAGGGTGTCCTCCTCTCCCATGGAAGGAGACCTGAAGCACTGACCTGAGTAGAAAGTCACACAGGAGGCCTGAGGATTGCACTCAGACCCCCTCAGAAAAACCCAGTGGTTTAGGCATGCACTTTTTTGACACTTAAATATAATAGCACAGCTAAATCATCATTCCTGTTTAGTACAGATGTAAATTCTGTGGCTATAAAAGTTATTATAATGGTAAAACTTTCACGAAGCATCGTGGTATATCAGAAAGATTTGCACTTTCTCTCTCTACTTCACAGTCTTTTTCTACAAATATGTTAACATCCCTTGCAAAGTATATTGAGATCTGGAAAAGAAACACAGGTTAATTTTTGTTTTAGATTAGAATAGAAATATAAATAGTTTACCTAAGAAAAAAAATATAAAACCAACACAAAAAACTCCACACTACCACTACCACCCTTTTAGGAAAGAGGGTTATGCTAGTAAACCATATGAGTAAGGTAACCCCCAAACCTATTGCAAACTTTTCTCCAAAAATCAAACCTTTTAATGGAAAAAATACCTGTGTGAACACACACATATACACAAAATACATTCATACCTGCAGGAACACAAATAGGTTTTTATTTTTATATGGAAGATGTCTTGAATCCCAGATGAAATTTCTAGCCAGAGAGAATTTTGAAAACATTTCATATCAAATTGACCCTGGGGTATTTCTGAGAAACTAGAAATCCCTCTAGACTTTTGTATAATCTAATGACTGAGGACATTCAACAGGAATATCCATATTCGTGTCTCTGCAGTGCCTGGTTTTCTACAGTGGTGCTTTCCAAACTCCCAGACTGTTTGCTGTTTTAAGACGAGGCCTTTTGTCCTGTGATTTTTTATCACAAAATTTCTGGAAAGCCTCATTTTCTATCTGAGAAAATTAACTTTGAAGTTGCATAAGAAAAAAACAAACAAATAAAAGCTACTGCTTTTTGCACCACAAAATCTTAGTGTCTGATAAGATCAGTGATTACTCACTTTTTAAACATTAACTCAAAAGATCACCTCATCTCTTTTACCCAGGGTAGCTGCACTGATCCAATGCAATTTTTTTTAATACAAAGGTAAATAAACTTGGACTGTCAGATTTTGGTTTGGTTTGTTTTTTTCTCTTCTGTTCAATTTAGCGGCCAACTCCTGCACCAGATGCACCTTGCTGTCTCTGTGAAGGGCTGCGTATGGTGAGTGAGGAACTCCATTTTAAGTTGATGATGCCTTAAAGCTTAAAGCAAGGCAATGGTGAGGTACGAACCTCCTGCAGACACATCCACCCAAGCCTCCATTTCTCCCTTTGAGGTTTACATGCAACCTTCAAGTGCCCTGATGAAAAGTAGCCCAAAACCATCTCTGAATGCTAGAAAAATGGCAGCATATTTTTAAGGCTGGCTTAACATAATTCAGTTTTTTTGCTGAGGGTTAGCCTGTCCCAACAATGCCGCCCCTCCAAAGGAATCTTACAAAGAAAGTATGTGATGGTGGAGGCTGGAGGAGAGCAGGGATCCCTGCCTCCCACCCTGGCCCTCATGCTTGCTCCCTGCAGTAGCACAGCCTGGAGGTTCTGCACCGGTTGCCAGCCAGATGTTCGAGACTGCATCCCTACTGGAAGGTTGTGACAAAGCCCCTGAGACTTGAATGACAACAATCTGTCAACCAGGCATCATCTTTTTTTTTTTTTTTTTTTCTATATCCCATTATTCTGCTCCTTATGTTACTGTTTTTAGTTCCTAAATTGCCCTTTGTTTGTTTCTGTTCATTCCTTCCATCAGTATTTTTTAATTTTAATGACATTTCACTGCTGAGAGTATTCTTCAGAGTGTTGGCATTGCTTTCCACAGCCCGAGTGGGGAGGGAGGAGGGAAGAAGAAAGAAAGGGGAGGGAAGGCAAGGATGTATCAATTACTCAGAAAGATCCAGAGGTTCAAGATGTGATGACACCGACAGTAGGAAGTATGATAAATGCTCTGATTTACATCCAACTCCCATTAGATAGTTTCAGGAAATTATGATAAAGTGATTATTTACAAGGAAAACCTTTACAACTTAATTAAATAAGACTGTTTCTGATTTGAGGGGAGAGAACAGATATAATAAATAGGGCTTTTTTATTTTGTCTGATCAATGGCAATGAATTTTCAGTTTTGAAATCCCCCGTGCAATTTCTTATCTACATGCGAGTTACCAAGGTGGTACCCACAGGACCAAAGGGCAAGTGGGCATCAGGGGGGTTCTGTGGGGGCTTTTATTGCAGGTCTGAGCTGTGAGATCTCCCAGCATATTGTTCAGGGCACAAACATGCTGTCATGGTCTTCTCTCCTGGTGACATATGACATGCCTGGGAAAGGGGAAGACTCTTTCAAGGAAGAGTCAGAAGAGTTATTGCACCAGAAACTTGTAGACAGTGGGTATTACAACAAAAATAGAAAGACAAACAAGGATTATGATTTTGTTCTCTCCTTGCTGTTCTTGTCCTGATTTGCTCTGTGGTCTCCTGTGTTTAGGACATAATTAGATGAGTTAGGTCTCTCCCTTTAATTTGGTTATGTGGGATCAGCAGAGCCCACAAGTTAAAAGTATTCACAAGTATTGCAAAGAAAAAAACATCCCCTCTGAGTTATCCTCGCTCATAGCACTCAATCCCTCATGGATAAACTAGAGCTCAGATTCCTTAATTTTCCAGATACATTAGAGAATGTGTCATTTCTCTTCCTTTTAAAAGGCTATTGAGGAAGACTTCAGGAAACAAAAGCAAGGAGAAGCCTTTCATTTATGTTACAAGGCTAAGCTTGCAGAATAGACAGCCAGAACCACGGATTACACACTGAAGATTCACACACGCCCATCTACAACCTTGGTGCACGTGTGAGAAAAATACGAGTTACAAATCAGTTTCCATGCCTTTGTCTTCCCATAATTGCTGTATAATGCAGAGGTGGCCAGTGGTGATCCTGCAGGAGCTGGTGTTCAGAGTGCTCTGACTCATCTTCTTACCCTTTATGTAGCTTCAGAGACTGGGATGAGGTATCGCAGTTAGGGACCAGTGGCTTTTGCCTTCCTTTAAATTTAGTGTGGGAAGAATTGCCTTGTGGAACCACCTTCCTCACTGAGTGGATGGAGAATGGGCCTTAAGGTGGCAAATCTGCTGGAGTTACACCTCAGTGAAGCACCGGCAGTGGGATGGGACCAGCCTTGACCTTCCATCACAGCAGATTAGATGCTCAGCCCAGGTAAGCCAGCCCACCACGGCGGGGGCTGCCGCCCCAGGGTGGGGGGAAGGCTTCGCCGCAGACCACACGGCGCGAGTGCAGCGTCACCAGCTCCAAATCGCCTGTCTCAAGAGATAGGGGAGTTCATAGATCAAACCTGGCGCTTTATAGTCCAGGATTCTAGTTGCAAATAATGGGATTTAGGAAACAGAGGTGTGATGAGGCAGAACTAAATAGCCTTTGTGAAGCATTACCGAGGAAGAAAGTTGCTGCAAGTAGTCATTAAGTGGGAGAGATTAACAGCGTAGAGCTGCAGTTCCCAGCGCCGTGCCTTTTCTTTCAAGATTGTGAGACTGAGGACAAAGCTGCGATATTCCCTGCTCTTCCACAGTGCACAGGTGGTCTTTCGTCCTGGAGTTTCAGGGAGCAGCGTGTTTAACACTGCTCAGCCACACTGGCCCATCGCTTAACTCAGGGAATGGCCAAGTGTAAAATGCCCAGTCAAACAGCCAAAATCATTTAGGAAAGGATGAAAGGTAAATAAGTTATTTATTCTCTGGCCGGGACACAGGCTGACATCTATGGACTGACACAAGTGCTGGAGAATCTCTAATAACTGCAAATGGCTATGAATCGTTTTCACCCTACAGCCAGCAGATTGTTGCAGCTACAAATGAAGGGGAAGCAAGACTGTGTACATGGTGTGCTGTGATCTATGATCGTTGTAAGTAAAAACATCAGAAATTCTGGTAAGAGAGAGAAATTGCCTACAGGCCGATTATGCCCTCTCCTTTTGTTTACCTCTTCTTGAATTTCCCATTATTTTCAGCTAATGTTACTTATCACAGGCTACTCCAACCTGTGACTGACCTTTTGAATTAGAAAGTGTATAAAGCAGAAGCTGGAAAAAGATGAAATAAATATGTAGATTGAGTGGATAAATACAGATTTTTTTTTAGTGTATGTATATATCTATAGCTCCAAAACTATTCAGCTATGAAAGCTTCTGAGATATCAAAGGAAAGAAAGTGTCTGGATTTTTCTCTGTGCATCCTATCTGGTCTTCCTTACCTCAGCTCTAGGGATAGCTCTTAACCATGAAAATGAGGTTGCATTAATTTCACTCTGGGATCAACCAGGGGAAGGACACAGCATATTAGTCGTCAGGACTGGGTTCTCTTTTATATTCATCCGCATGCATTAACCTTCATCTTATTTGTTGAGTTAGGCTGCTTTTTGTATATCATGAATAATTTCATTAAGCATTAAGAATTTACCCACACTATATCTTTGGGGTATTTTTTTTTTTTTTTAAATATTTACAATTTGTAATGCATAATAAATATGTAATAGGCAGGGTATGATTTCTCAGGGTTTACTATTATCTAAGTCTGTCATGTCCTATAACCTTTCTTGGCTTATACAATATTCAGTGCTTTAATGCAGCGTCAGTGCTGTTATCATGGGTTGATGGCAAAAGGACAGCCATCTTGACACTCTCCACTCACTAATCACGTCTATTTTGATTTGATTAGCATATAAATGCTTCTGAATTTATGCAATATCAGTGGAAATGTGTTAAAAATACTTGTCAGTGTCCTTATTTTGAGAGTTAGAATCAGAAAATCTTGGAGGGAGGAGGATCCTCTGGTTTCATCTGATGACAGATTTCTGGCCCTACAAAAATGCAATCATACAGAGATGATTTTGGGTACTATTCAGTGATGCAGGTTTTATCTTTTTCTTTTTTTTTTCTTTTTTTTTTTTTTTTTTTTTTTTTTTTTTAAGGAATTGCCTTTGATTCCAGAAATGAGCAGAGGAAAGAATGGCTGGGAGCGATCTATACATTTTAAAGAATGAATGTGCATTGCAGAAATTCAAAATAAAGAATTAAATCCCCAACATTTCTGAATCAGAAGAATATTAGCAATATGTATATTGAGTTGACTGTTCATTGGCAAGCAACAAGTGGAATCTTAGTAAAAACATATTGAAGACTCCTCTAACAATATCAGTAACAATGTAGTCTGCTTTGCAAAAGAAAGAGAACTAGTTCTGACGAAATTACAGAATTTCTGATGCTAAATTGTGTGTATCTGACTTGATCCTGTAGCAAACCATGACAAATACGCATATTGAAATGTTCATCAAGCACTTAACAAGGATCTGAAGCACATGATTTAAGAAGATGAATAATCTATCTGAAGCCAATTTGACTGCAAATTAGGTAAACTGAAATATGTTGCTGAATAAGGACCAAACTACTTCATCCTTACTATCATCTTCAGTTTTCATACAAAAACGTATTTTGCAATAAACTTACAAAAGGAATAATTTTATTTTCTGTCATTTAGTTTGGCATCATATCCTGCTGAAAATACATGCTAGAGAGACCTTATGGTCTAGCATTGATTTTATTTTATATTTTTTAAGAAATGGCATAAAAATAAAGAAGAAAGATCTTCTGGGAATCCTAACCAACAGAAACAAGCAATCTGGGAATGTGAAACAAGTAGTGAACTTAGGATAAGGGAGCCATAAAGTGGATGAGTGGATGGGTGTGTAACCCTCAAGAAAGAAGAGCAACAAAAGATAAAAAAGAAACAATGAATTTAAGACATACTTCAGCAACTCCAAAACTTAGTGGAGAAGAACATGTAGGAAACTGTTATAAGAAGGAACAGGATTCAGAAGAAGAGGCTTCCAGAAAGAACTAATTTTTGGACTAATAGGACTAATTATAAAGAAACAAATGAATACAGTGATAATAACCAAAATCTAGAAAGATTGCCAGAGCTGTTGAAGGAATTAGTGATTTTTAGCCTAAAGAAAAGAAAACAGAATAGAGGTAGAGTGGACATGTAAGGTCAGATTCAATTTGCAGCTGAAACTACCTATATGTAGGAATCTACACATGGATGTTTCCATGCAGGCTAAGTATATCGACTCCCAGTATACCCATCTGCACTTTAGGTTTGTTTAGACTATAGTAGTTTTATTTTACTGGTCTCCAAATCCCAGCTCAGTTGCCTAATGACAAATACCTAGTTCCATTCATAAAGCCCTAGTGTCTATGGCTTTGCTTCTGTCTGCTGCTCCACAAAGAGGAGGTCTGTCAAAGGCTCTGTGCTGTACCTGCCTGTCCCATGTGGACAGTGCAGATACTCTACAGCACCCCAAATGGTAACGGAACATGCATTTAGGCAAACAATCAAAGCTCTATGGTTATCATGGAGCTTAGACACTTAACCCACAGGAGGACACTCTATTTGATTGTGTGTGTCTTAATTTGCAAACAGAAATACACTGACAATCTTCATTAAACAAACAGACTTTTGTAAAAACAAAGCAGCAGCATGGCAGGTAGTAGAAGTGAAACTGCTATAGGAAGAACTAAGTTAATCAGTAGGAAAAGCTAATTGTGAGGCTGATGAAACACCAGGGTGGAGAATGGTTGGGAACTCTCTGTCTTTGGAAGATTTTGGAGAACATACTGAACACGCTTTGCTTGGGAATGACGTGAGAATACCTGATCTTCCTTAGGAAAGACAATAGACTAGATGACCTTTTTAGACCCCTTCTACTCCTATGTTTCTATGTTGTCTTGAACTCAGACAGAAAAGTCAAAATATCTTTTTTCTCTGCTTGAAAAGTTTTGTTTGTTTGTTTTTTTGTTTGTTTTGGGGGGGAAACAACAAACCAACCAACCAAACAAAAAACCCACCAAAAAAACCAACACCAAGAAACAACTACTCAGAAGTGCTGTAATGTTTTGTTTTGACATTTTCAGTCAAAACAAAATGCTTCCAGATTCCCAGATCAAAATATTTAATTTTGGTGTGATAAATTAAATGTGAATGTTTCATTTGGAGTCAGTTCAATAGTAAACTGCATCTGGTTACAGTACTGTGGTGCCTTATGGGAATGGGAACTGGAGTGCCAAATGCCCTCAATCCTCCATAGAAAGCATGCTTCCTTACTGGACTATCTCCTTTATAATGCCTGATAGCAATATGTTTCTTATAATATACTATAAGCCTAAGCAAAGATCACAGAGCCTCTGTGATATGGTTCAGCCAAGAAACCCCGTCTATTTATGTGAAACTATACACTTGCAGGTAAAAACAGTATTTGAAAAATGACAAGAAAAGGCCAAATTCAATATTAAAAGTTACTTCAATTTTTCTTTTTACAGAAACTACAAAAGAGCAGGTCTAATTTTAAAAATATTTTTTTTCTTTTTACAGCAAATCATAAAAAATTAAGCTATTTTGAAAAAAAACTATAGGTGGTTTTAGGCACGGTTGATGGCACTGAACCACTTATTTTCCTGGCATCAGTGAAGATCAGCAATTTATTTTTCATTTTATTTCAGGTTTTCAGGGTCTTTTTGACCCCTTCTCTCTCTGTCGAACACACAGAGTGCCAGAAGCAAAACAAGAGAAAAACAAGTAACTGCCAGTGCTCCTTGATACATTCACTGAATTGTGTACAGAATTCCACAGTTGAGGTCTCCAAAGGGATTTAGATACCTAAATCCATGTGAAAAGCTGGATCTTAGTCTATTAAAGACTCTTTTAACATAGATCTGCCACATCCACTCATTACTTTCTGCCTCGGGACCTGGAGGGAGTGTTGTCGCCAATGTGTGTAACATCTGGCCCTGAGTAATTGACATTAGGGTAGGAAGTGACAAACAAACACAACCAGAGCTTCTCAGAATATTCATTGCAAATAATTTATGCAACTAATTTAACATTTAACCCCCCTCTCTTTCTTTTTCTGCTTGAGGAATCTGCAAGGGTAGAATGTGACCTTTATGGATTAGTGTCTTTGCACTTGCTCATTGAGCAGTTTGTGTGAGCAATTTTGAGCCTATGGATTTCTTGCAAGCTGCTGGCTATGAATGTCCACTAATCCTGATTCACTGTTTATGCCATATGATTGGTCACCTCTGCCACCTTTTTATTTATTTTTTTTTTCCTCATTCCCTGCTTGTTGCATAATTGGTTGACCCCAGCGTTATAAATAGCATGGAAAAGTGAAAAAATCACAAAGGCTTTGCATCTGTGGGGAAAGGGGGGATGAAATTGCAGGAAATAAATTGGTGTAGGGATTTTAGAACATTTTAAAATGTCTATTTGCACAAGAAAGATCAGTATATTTGCCTAGGTAGAGAGATTTGAGCTGTAAAAAGACTTCTGTTCCTTTCCCACCTGACAGAAAAAGACAGACAGCTCTTTAGCATGCTTCGCATCCAATTCTTACCTGTCACATTCCTCCAAAGCCGTCACATGTATAGGCAATGCTGTTGGGAGACATTTTGTTCCCACTCATTATGCAGACAGTAAGCTCTTTTGGGACCTAACTTCCCTCTTACCATGCACGTGTACCCCACCTTTCACAAGAGGATCCTGACCTCAGCTGAAATTTCTAGCTATTTTAGTGACAAACTAAAAATAAGAAAAACTGATAGGTTGGTTCCCCTGCAGTCACGCTTGTTTGCCTTTCACCAATATGCTCTGATTCCAAAAACAAAAGCTCCTCGTAGCTTTTAAGTAAGCACAAATAAACCAAAATGTTATATATATATATATATATGTATGTATATATACATATATATAAGCATAAGAGAGATATGTGTGTGTATCTATCTATATATAAAATATATGTGTATAATATAGATATTAATAAAAAACCAAAACCTGATATGTTCTGGGAACTACTAGGAGGAAGTATGTAAGTGTAATCTGAACGAACTCTTGTTTAAAATTATATTTGACCAAATACATTTGAAGGAAAAACATTTTCTTTCTTTGCCTAGTTTTAATGAGGATGTAAAAGCACTGGAGCCTGTGTAATTCAACAGTCTATAAAATCACTGAAGAATAAGGTCTGTCAGCTATTACCAACTCTCTGTAGGCCCAGTTGAACCAGTGCTCTACAGGGAAAAGACAAGGGAGCTTATTACCTATCCCCTGAGCCATCCACTCTTCCCTAGAGAAGCTTTTTGACATCAGGGGCTTAACTGAAACACATGAATTAGAGTGGAAATTGAAAGTATTCAAATATAAATTAATTTATACCCAAGGGTTATTCATGCCAACTAGCAATAAATATGCTGGAAGTAAAAAAGGCTAATTTGAATGAATATGAGTGGGCAAAAAGCAATCAAGGGCAAGAAAGAGGCATATGCAAAGTATGAAACATCAGATAGAGGAGACAGGACTGAAAAGATTACAGTAGAAAATTAATGCAAAGAAAAATGGGAACCCAGTGAAAATGTGGGGACCATCTTTCCGTTTCTTGGTGCTAAAATGTGTCGCCAGACCTACCTCATTCTTCTGGGACCTCCAAGACCAGGTCGTGGTCATGTCAAAAATAAAATTAAGGTTTCACTCAATGTTCTTGTGGGCATTTGTCTAAAATAGTAAATTGGAAAAAATGTCCTCCTGGACCTTGTTGCTAGTTATGAGGGGAAAGGGTGATTGGTGCAAGAAGAGCAATGAGAAACGTTGTTGAGAAAACATGCAGACACCAGTCTGAAAGGGAGCTACTACCAAAGCCAGTATACTCCCTTCATTGGTACCATAAAAGGCTGGCCGGCATCCCATCTGATGCTCTTTGTACACAGGTATGATGGCTTCATTGGCTATAATCCCTTTGTATACTCAAGAGACACCATCAATGTCTCTGTTGCAAAGTAACCCATTATGGTTTGCCCTTGACTGATTTTTGGTCCTGGGGCACGTAGCAGATTATTTACAATGACAGAAACTGAAATTTCTGTCATTGCACAGGAGCAGAAGAAGATACAATTTTTACCACTTCTCCTAGTTTCATCCCAGCATAATTATTTACTTGTTTCTGTGATTTTTTTTGTGAGCAGTAAATTTGTACTACAGCACAGGAAAAAAAAAAACAACAAACAAACCCAAGAATAGGAAATTGAATCGGAGTTGAAGAACAATGTGGAAAGAGGATTGGGCTAAAATTAAAAGTATTTTGCCTTTACTAGGATAGATCATCCATGACCTTGTATGAGTGGAAGGGCTGAATGATGCCTTTTTTCACTGCCCTTCAAAAACAGCAACTGAAAATGTTTCTATCCATATTAGCTTTTCTTTTAGGAAAGCACAACAATATTTTGGGCCTAAACTACTTGTCTGTGTCTGATTAATTAACCTAGAGGCTTTCCCGATATTCCCTACAGATTTTGTCCCTGGCTTTGATTAATTTAATTAAAGATTGCCAGCCTTTACTCACCCAAGGGACATCATGTCTAACATGAGGAATAAAAGTTTTTTTTTGAAGAAGTAATAGGAACAGCTGATGGACGCAAAAATGCAGAGTAATTTTCCTGTGTTTTGGAGGTGGTTTTGAATAATCTGCTGTACAACCCAAGTGTCCTGTATTCGAGCAGATGTGCAATTACAGACAAACACAGAAGGTGGAAAATAAAAAAAGTGAGCAAGAAATGCCTGGATCAGTAGTCAAAATGTCATTGTTAATTGCTGTACCTCCAACATAATTTCAACATATTAAATCTTAGCTTTTTCAGTAAGTTCCGACATTGGACAGAATTCCAGTGTATTTGCATGAGGATCTGTTCCAATTCACAGTGGAGAAGCCTTTCTAAGAAATTTACTGGATGCATTTTGAAGTAAATCAGAAGACCTGTGATTTATTCCTGGCACCACTACTGTCCTGCTGCATGACTTCAGTTAAGTCTTTTTCCCTTTCTGTGCTTTCTTATTTTACTAATTATCTCCGTCTTTACCCAGATTCTCCCCTATGGCATCTCTGTAAATTGCCATGTCACGCCAGGGGGCCCTTTTCTTGCTTGAGGAGCGTAGTGAGTTACTGATTCACGATTCCCAGACTTTTCTTCTTTCCAGGATTATATGCACAGGAGTGTATGGTTCATGGCAACACAACTGATGCTTAGAGGGAGACAAGGCAAGAGCTGCATCTTCTGCTCTGCACCCAAACAACAGTAGACCAGTTGGCAAGGAGCTAAAGGTGACCAAGCCCTGTAAAAAACCTGTTAGCATTTTCAAAGATACAAGGGTAGCCACGTGTCACCTCCTTTTTCTTTTGGATAGTCCCATGTTACTCATGTTCCTCGGGAAGTGTTTTTCCACCACCCAGGCCACTTCTGACTCTGCAATGGTTTACAGCACCGGCGACACCACAGACTACTGCATTTGGCATGCACTGGCTGGCAGGCTCTCGGAGACCTCTCAAGATGCCTGACACACTCTGCTGTGTTTGGCTTTTATTAGTCCTTTACTTTCACTCTTATTTTCTTACCCTCCCCCCCACCCCACCCGTGCCCCGACCCCCATTTTCAGGGAAGCAAATGCTGACAGAATGGAAGCAAACTGTACAAAATCCACTTGAACACAGCATGTTAATTTTAGGATTGTTAGCCACATGCCTACACGCCTGGCTTTCTGCAGAGGGCTTGAGCTGTGCAACAAATGAGTCCAGCCACATTTTTACTCAGTTCTCTCAGTGCTTCCTGCCAGGAGGCTCAGGGGTGCTGCAGATTCATACTGTGCTTCCCACCCCAGCCCATTTTAGCTGGCCTTCTGCATCAACCTACCTGCACCTGTGTTTTTCTGGTTTTGGAGAACAGTGCAAGTGTAGTCAGCCAAATACTGGCACTGAGGGTGTCACAATTTCGTTTGTCTTAATCGATGAAGCTTTAATAAGCATACTTTTCTGTCTTTGCCCCTCTCCTGCAGCTTAACTCCACAGGGTAGCAGCTCACACACACTCCCTTTTGGATACCTTGCCATGTCAGTGGGCTGTGTATTTTCCTCTTCTCCTCTAGGATACGTTGGGGTGAAGAAGATGCTCTGAAGACAGATGCAATATTCCAGCTGTGGGGAGTGAACACAAAGAGAGAAATGAGCTATAAAATAATCCCATACCTCTGTTTTGGGGGTTAAGTTCAATCCTCCCAACTGCCCCCTAATTCCCTATATACTTCCCAAAGGTAAGTATGTTTGCACATTTAAGGAGACCTCTTCAAAGGAAACTTTTCTTCATTGCTATTCTTTCCTTTAAACTTTTAAAATCTGAATAACGAAAGAAGGTCTAGTGGTTTCTCCTTTTGGTTTCATCAACATTGAATAAACTTGGAGATGCCCTCTGAAAACATCCCTAGGCACTGCTGACAAATTTGTCTGTGAAAACAGTTCTATCCAGTTCCTGTAGTCCTGATCCCCGTCTTGCACATACTGTGCAAACCCTGTTGAATTCCCTGTTGGCATGAGTCACTGCTTTGGACTCCTGACCATCTTCTGATCTATCCCTGCAGCCAGCTTGTTTCAAGAGAGCAGCTGCAGCTCCAAAGGAGAAACAGAGCAAATGAGAGTATTAGGGCAGCTGTGAAACTAGGAGCACTGTCTCCTTTCTCTAACTTCAGTAACAGCAGCAGGGATAAAGAAATGAAAACACTCTGCCCTGCCTTCCCCTCCCCTCTCTGCTCCCAACCTTCCCCTCATATCTCTGGCAGCTGAAATAGAGGACAAATTTGTTATTAAATATTTGTAAATACTCAGTTACATGATGACAGCTGTTTTCCAACTGGATTGTGATGCAGAGCACAGATGCTTGTAGGAGCTGCACCAGTGTTTTAGGCTTCGGTTTGGGGTTTTTTTCTCCCTTCTCTCAGCAAAGTCCTCCCTTCCTTTTTTATTCACTAGGAAAGAGAAAACAAGAGAATACTTTGATGGTACATACTGCTCATTACACAGTCATCTTTTCCTTCCAACACGCCCTTGGAGTAGGTAATCGTTGCTTTTTGCTTTGATGTGTGTTAACTAACCAACTGGTCATTACTACCTGATAATAACTAGTTAGGAAAAGGAGAGGAGTTGGTAATATTGACATGGTACAGTGTCTTGCAGCGAGTTTCAAGAAACTGAGATTCTGACATACAAATTCTTATAATGAAATTTAAGTAATCAGGCCCTTAAATTCTCCTATTAGTTTTAGCTAGACTAGAAAAGGTCAATGCCCTGGCAAGCAATGATTCGCAAATAACAGGTGCAGCCAGTTTCTATTATACTGCCATGGGACACTGCTCTGTCACTTTTATTTACTGAATCAATCCACCAATGTCCAGCAGGAGAACAACAGTTAAATGGCCATTAATTGTAGGCTGATGTGCAGATGAAACAAATCTCCAAAGGGACCGTAAACCTTTGTTCTTTAGCCTCCTCCAGCTCACGCAATGGGATTAGCAGTAAATCACTCAATGCTTCATCTTCTTATTAAAAATTTACCATACTGATCATCCCAGGTGACTTACATCCAATCAGGGCATCTTTTTTTTTTTTTTTAATTTTCAGTGCAGTCATTTAAGACTTTCATGGTGAAACAAGCAATTAACACATAGAAGCTAGTAATATGCATGGCACATCTTTGATTGCCTTATTTGGTGTTTCAAGGGTAGGAATTGTGAAAGGTTGTTTTAGAAAAGTCTTTCCATAAACTAAATTTTATCTTCTCTTATTACAGGCTTCAATTTGTTTAGTTTCATTCATACTCTGCCTCCTGATATGCAGTTCTAAAGGTGTCTATTCAGAAACTAGAATCATTGAATTATTGGAAATTGGTGCATTGGTAGTTCAAATGCCTTCCAGAGAGCTCCCCAAAGCAAAGGCCTTTCATTCACCTTGTATATCCTTGATAAATTTATGCGTCCATAAGACAGCCACAGTCTTGGAGGATTTTGGATTCTTGCCTTGGAAGTATAGTGCATTCCATGGACACAGCAGTGGCTCTCCCAAATAGAAATGGAGAGGTGGTGAGCAGATATGACACCTCCGTTTGCTTCCTGGGCTAGAACAAAAAAAAAAAGAAATGGAAACTGTGGTGCATGGGACCTCAGGGGTTTTATTTAATTATCCTTATTGAAACAGTTACATTTGCAAAACAAGAAGAGGTGCCTATCTGAGTGTGGCAGGCACCACTGACAAACACAATATATCAAAGCAGAAAGAGCAACCTCATAACATACTATATTTCTAGGTAACCATGCAGCTGAAACAATCAACTAAATTCCCTATCTCCCTTACCTAGTGTATCATCCCTAATGATGCTTGTTTCTTCAGCAATCTTTCCAAAGAGAAGCATTTTGAATTAGGCCCTCGTCCAAAGCTCAGTGTAATCAAGAAAACTAGCAACAGTATATTAACCTAAGACTAATATGTATACAGAAGAACCACCTTCTTCTGGCTTTTTCTCCTACTTGTGCATCCACAAAGCCATGGAAAGAGCTTATATTATGTTTGTTTACTGTAACCACTACCACTGTTTTACTGGAAACATTTTTTTTTTTTTTTTGCATGATGTGCATTCATCAACTTTATACATTCTTATGCTAAAGCACTCAACTGTTTAATTAGACACAAATTTTGTGTGATTCAAATAATCTTGTTTGCCTCATTTTCTCTCATGTTTGCATAGTAATCTATGAAAATCTATCTCTAAATACTCTTTCCATAGTCTGTCTTGAGATTATTGGAGAGTTTATCAGGCCAGAGAAAGCCCTCTTACCCCTGGTGTAAGCTGAGAGTTTCTTTGTTTGCTACAAATGGTCAGCTGAACCTTCACACATGCTCTCCAGAGTCATCTGTTTAAAGTATCTAGATCCTTTGTGAAAATGTGACTTTATGGAGAATCCACCCACACACATCCACCAGTGTCTTCCTATTGATGGTTGCTGTTGTTCAGTTCTGTTCTTAATCCATTCACTGTCTGACTTAGTGTTATTTCATCAGTCTGAAATGATGTCACTTAAGAACGGGTCCTGATGCCTGGCTCTAACTCTCTTTGCAGCCAGATGGAGACAGATAGCAAAACACATTCCTGGGTCTCCTCTTTTCTCGATCTCTGCCTTCCTGTAAAATGGGGAAAGAAGTACATCTCTACCTCTCAAGTGTATTGTGAGAAGTGTGCGATACTGTAATGGCAGACTCACAAGCTCACAGGAGAGTTAAAAACCTGATCTAAAAATAAAGATTTTCTGCTTATTTCAATGATTTTAAATGGATAATTAATGAAGTTGATACATACATGGCAAGTCATTCTTCTAGACACCCTACAACTTTTCAAACAAAGTTGAGAGACAGCTTATGTTTACATCTAAACATACATATTTATACTTTGGTAAATGGGAAAGCTAGCCCTAAGCCTGGTTATTAACTTGATCTGAATTAAAAAATGGGTATGATATGAAGAATCTTTCCCTTAGCAAGATTCATTTTATGAAACAAACTCAAAACCCATATACAGTATCAATCTATAGCACCAATCAAGACCAAAAGTAAAATCAGTTTAAGTATATATATATATATATAAAGTTTAAGAGAGTGTGTGTGTATATGTATATATATATGTATATATATATTTTTATATATATATATATATAAAGGCACTCTCATTCAAGACTTTCACTGGAAGGAAAAAAACGTGAGCTGAGGATAGTTGAAGTACTGGGATTTTTTTCCTCCATGTGAAATAAAAGAAGTAATAGTATTTATAGTTCTAAGTGAAATAATTTCATATTGATAATGTTGAAGGTATATATTTACAAAATATTAAATATCTACTAAAATTTAAATGCAGCTTACAATCAAAACAAACCTTTAATGCACATTAAAAATAAATTACTCAAAACTCAGAAATGAATGCATTTGTTCTGCCAAAAGGAAACATCCATGTGACTAAAAAAAGGTGTCAGTTTCAGTGAAGACACCTTTTCTTCTAGCCAAATGTAGGTAGCACCAGTGCAGAGGTCTCTGTCTGACCTATTCATCTTATGATTTCACTCTGGTCAAAGATAAAGGGGTTCTTATACTGCATGATTCATATCACATTAAAGTGGAAATCTAAATTATGTCTCAAAAGCATCTAAATTATGTCTCAAAACTGTCTATTAATGTTCATGGATTGTAAACAGAGCCTTAAGTAACTTTTTCAGAGGTAGCTAAATTGGAAACTTCTACTTTAGTTACATGAAACCCTTTGAAGTTTAATAATTTTCCAATCCCATAAGTTCCAACATGACTGGAGTTCCCAATGGAGGCTGGAGTCCCAGGAAGAAGCTATTTAAAAATTATAAAACCATAGAAATTTAAGCTGGGAGGTATTTCTGGAGGTCTCCCATTGAACCTTCTGCTCATACTGGGATTGTTGCCATCACTAGATGAAGTCATACAAAGCATTTTCTACGTGAATGATGAAAACCTCCAAGGATGGAGAGTGAAAAACCTCCAGTGTTTCCCTACCCTCCTGACAAAGCAGCTTTTCCAAATGTCCAGCCTGCCCTCTACCCCCAGCAAACACGCAAGCAAATGAATAAATAAATAGATAGATAGATAAATTTGACTCTTGTGATTGTTAGGCCTTATTTAATTTTTGCCATAACAAAGAGTTTGGCTTTGTCTTCTTTGCAACTCACCTTCAGCAGCTGTAGCTGCTGCAGTGTTGCCCCTACAGAGTGCTGTAGAGAAGGTTTCTACCAATATGCAGAAATACAGATCTCAAGGCATGACACCACATTGCAAGAAGTGTCAAAGGTAGCACACTTATTGCACTCTATTCTCTTTCTTCCTCCCCATTTTTCTTCCTCTGCTTCCCTTTTAAATACATTCAATTACTTCTCTCTTCTCACACTCAAGTGTGCAATTATCCTTGAGAATTATTACAACTATTGCACATCAATTGACTTATTTTTTTTAATATAGTATTTTTATGAGCAACACACACTAGTTGGTAGCTTTGATATTATCTTGGCAGTGGGACACATGGATATCTTTCCTTGGTCTGTAATAGATTTCCCAGGTTACCTTAGGAAAATCAGCTGCTTTGTCTCCCTTCTGCCTCTGTGAAAAAAACACGTTTGACCTACTAAGGCAACTGTAAGGTTAAACACCTTGATAAATATAAGTCTGCATGGGTATGATTTTGTTTGGTTGATTTTCTTTGGATATAGATTGATTTGTTATAGAGAACTTTAGAAATCACTCTTCTGATCAAACATTTTTATGACATTTCATAAAGTTAGCTAGTGCTTAAAAATGGAAAAGGTTAATAATGATTAATTATCCTTTTTTACTTCCTTGCTAATTTCCATTCTTCCGTAGCTGTATGTAGCGCTTTGTTGAGACACGAGAAAGACAGACCCCTACTTTCTGGCAGTTCCCTTCTGAATTGGACAGATAACATGACAAATAATTACTTTCTAACAGCAACTTTTTCTCCTGGGCATCTCTTTGTATTTTGCAGTATTGGCACCCATTAAGAAGTGAGGCATAGATATTCTTTAAAGCTTGGATCACACAAAGCAGCTAAGACAGGTTTGGAAGGATCCTCTGCTCTTGGAAATTCTTGTGTCATTGTCACACGCAGTACATGAAGCATCCATCAACTTCACATCAGAAACAATATTCTCCTTCTTTGAAAAGCTGGTCCTAAGGGTTTGCAGCATGTGTCCCAGAAGACTAATGATGACTGCTGTTGTTTGATTGATAGAAACTAGCTTTTTTTTCTTGAAATCATACAAGGCCAGTCACAGAAGCACAAAATATCCACGACTGCTTAGGCACCGAGGCATAAGCAGAAAAGAGTACTTTTGATTTTCAAAAGGGGTGACATACGAAAGGGGGGAGAGGAAAGAGGGGCACTCAGTACAGCAGGGGTGGTCATACTTTGCCCAAATACTTTGAGGACCATATTGGTAAATTGCCAAGAGCCGAAGGGCTGCATTGAATTTGCATTAAATGGAGCAGATGGCATCAGCTGCCCTCAACTTTAATGTTGAAATGTGGCCTACAGAGCAAATCTGTACAAAACTTTTCTAATTAAATCTGAAACAACATGCCTCATCTATTCCCCAGTAGCACAGCCTTTCTGGTGGCATTTCTGCAATTCTGCTTCTAGCCCCAGCCAAAAGAGACAATGGCAGAAGTGTAGAGAAATAAAAAAATAAGAACACACACAGACATACAGCTTTATCGAAAATGTGGGGGTTTTAAGCATCAGATGAGAATTCAGTGGACTAGAATTAATCTCCATCAATCTTTACAAGGTAGCATTCTTTATAACAAAAATATGTTATCCTATTTATTAAATGTGAACTTCTGGACAAGGCAGACAGTGGTACCAACGAAGTCTGGTTGGAGGCAGAACAAGGGAGAACCATGTTTCAAATCAGCTCTAACATTGACTAGGTAAACTCAGAGAAGCCAGATAAGGTTAACACTTTAAAATTTGCCTGTTTTACCCTACATAAAATGAAATAATCTGGAGTAGTCAATAAACCATGCTCTAGCTGTATTCATGCACTTCATTGACAGACTGTGTGAACATTTCCCACAAGAATTAAACAGATGACACCATAAATAATTCCATTACACCAACAATTTCTGACAACAGCTGTTAATCCACTCTCCACAGTGGAATTCAATAGCAGGTAATGGTGTTTTGCAGTTACGAAACCTACCCACTTTTATGTCCTAGGATCAACTTGTCAAAATGCTTGTTTTACCTATTTATTTCATTTTCAAGTACTTTAGTTAAAGATTTACTTTTCCTATCCCTGCTTCTCATGAGAAATCAGGAGATAAAATTATGTATCCATGTTAAGTATTATTATTAATAGCAATTATTGGGCATACATGAAATAATAATTTACTTGAATTTTAAAAGTTATGACCAGACTTCTGCATCTGGTGAGATTATATGTAAATATATATTTGAGAAATAAAATGAGGTGAAAAGAATAACTAAGCACACGTAAAATCTATTTTCCTTCAATGACTTTCTGCAGGAATGTTTGAGCCAAATTTTCCCTTGGTAGAATTCCACCAACATCAGAATTAAATGAGGACATTTTTTTGTTTCTTTATGAAATAGAGAGAATATGTGTCTTTTTTAGTTTATAAATAAGTGCATGAATTTACTGGTCAATAATTGAGTGAGGAAAGGAGAAAAAAAGGCTGTGAATAACTAAAATTGATTTTTTACACAGAGATCCCTGAAATAATATTAACTATTTCTGCACTGCATTTTATTTCTGTCCTAAGTTTGCCTAATCTAATGAACAGCTATAGTCAATAAGACATTGTTAAATTAAAAAAAAAAAACAAAAACACTCAACAACCAACAAAACAAACCAAAAAAGATACCAAACCAAAACAAACCCCAAAACTTCTGAATGATACAAAAGCAACATAGAAACAAGGGAAGGAGATAAACAGAAGTGGGCATCCAGTTCAAGCTGCTCCATTCAGCTCTTCCATATCTTGATGAAGGTAAGAAACTTCCATGTAGGAGGCAGAGCATGACAGAAGAAAAGGAGCAAGGATTTTGCCAAGAGGTAGGAGTGAATCAAGCACTTGTGAGCCTCCTCCTCTATCCTTCTTTGCACTAGGAGCACTGGGCATACCTGTTCATCTAACAGATTTATCAGGGGGCAGTAAGACCATGGGGGAGAGGGGGGATGATGTGCTGTCCTGTAGAACTGGGGGCAAAAAATGGAGAAGCCAGCTGTGATTCTAACATCTGGTTTGAGCAAATTAAGCCACCTCCAACACAGCCATGAACTTTTGGGAACTAGGATCTTAAAGGACTGGGCAGCAGCTGGAAAAAGCTTTTCAGCATCTTCATTTCAGAAAGGGATAGAAGTTTCCTGAGCTCTGTTACGCTCACAATTTTGTACTGATTTAATTAGGAAGGAATAAATAAGATTCTTAGCCTATGGTTCCACCAACCACCTTTCTTATGATGAAAACGAGCCATATCAGTAGAAAAGCTGGATGTGTAAAAAAACTTGACATTTCATATAGTGAAACATGTTAGGAATGTTTTATTTTAGTTTCAAATCCAATGTAATTAAAATGGTGTTGCTTTTACAGTAAGCCTGATCTTCTGGGGGAGACCTGTCTTTTATTAAGCATCACAACCTTTTACATAGCATGACCAAATAGAACAGTGGGTTATTTTATTTAATTGTTTATTTATAAACTGCTTGTTGTATTTCAACCTTTCCTATGGTCTGTTGGTTGCTTTGGGGTGAAAATTACTCTTTTGTTTTGAGTTTTCCTGAGGGGAGGAAAACAAAGTGAAGTTAAAAGTCTTCTGAGTTTAAGGAACGTGTCCTATGAGCCAAGCAGTAATGGGTGAAATTCAAGCTTGAATCACTGGGGAATAATTCGTTGGCAGCAGCATCTGGAAAACAAGTGTGCAAACAGTTACAGAGGTTAGTTTTTAGAACAAATGATAGAGAATGGGCTTTAAAGATAAGTTTAAAGGCACGAGGTAGGAGAAAGCAAGCAAGCAATGCAGACACAGGATAAGATCAGAGATCTGAAGCATGTGTCATGTAGCAGTGTGTGCATAGCAGGTTACAGTTAAACAAGAGAATCATTTGAAGGAAAAATAACAGTCATTTTGGATGTCAGATCGTTGATTGCAAACACAAGGCAAAACTTGAAAAGGGACAGAGAAATATTGCCTGTGAAATTTCTGACATCTTTTCTTTGTACAAAAAAGTTCATATGCAAAAATTACAGCCTTTCACAGAAGAAAACCTGGTTTAATTAAAAAAAGAAAAAAAAAGTTTTCTAATTGTTCAAAAGAAAATTTCAAATTTTTCACTGAAAAAAATCAATGTTTGTTTTTCCAAAAGAGCTGTTATTTTAAAATACACAGGTACTTTTTTAAAAAAAATAAGAGTTTAAAAGGAATTCTAAGAATTCCCAAATTTAATAATCTTCTGTATTTTTCCTTTAACAGGCTGCAATTTATTTCTATTAACAATTATGTTAGAAAGTGGTTTCTTTCTCTATGGAGTCCTTCTAGTATCCATCCCAAGCACCCTAATATGCAAAAATATTCTCTATGTTTGCTCTACTCTGAGTCCTGCATCCTTTTGTCTAGCCTTAGGTTCCTGAGTAAATTGCATAAACTATTAGTATTATAATTTCTATTAATCTTGAAAGTGATTTTAAAGAGCCAGAAGTGTCATAAAATTAGATTACTGCTGGAATGGTCTGTATCACACTGTTAATATCTCCTTCCCTCCATTGATAGAAGTGGAAGGCCAGAGAAACTCTGCTCTTATGCTGGACTCATGAAACTAACTGGGGTGACATAACATTGTTCTCTTTGGTAAATTTGACCATAAGTCTAAAGAGATGAACAACTTCAAAATCTGTTTACAAATTTATGAACCACACTGAAGGTTGTTAGTAACGTTGGAAAACCATGCCGTCAGCTATCAAATAGGACTTGAATTTTTGCAGGCCAGGTGGAGTTAGCCCTGCACACAGGTAGAAACACTTTGTGCCATGAATATTCGATTATTTGTAGGCTAAAAGAGTAATGAATGGAAGCTTGGGTATCCAGTGTGACTCTCAGCATCTGATCAGTGCATCTTAGCAGGGACTGAGATCAGACCTCTGTCTGTCTGTCTGTCTGTCTGTCTGTCTGTCTGTCTGTCTGTCTGTCTACCTATCTATTTATTAATTGTTATTGCAAAAAACATTGCAGTATTGGTCAAATATCTCATTTCATACTAGAATATTGATGTGGTTTAACCCCAGCTGACAACGCAGCCCCACACAGATGCTCACCCACTCCCCTTCCCTGTCAAGATGGGGGAGAGAAGCAGAAAGGTAAAACTGAGAAAACTCATGGGTTGTGATAAAGACAGTTTAATAAGTAAAGCAAAAGCCGTGCATGAAAGCAAAAGAACACAAGGAATTCATTCCTCTGCTTCCCATGGGCAGGCAGGTGCCCAGCCATCCCCAGGACAGCAGGGCTCCATCATGTGTAAAGATGACTTGGGAAGGCAAACATCATTCAAGCATCTCCCCTTCCTCCCTCTTCCTCCAGCTCTATATACTGAGCTAGTGTCATATGTTATGGAATATCCCTTTGGTCGGCTGGGGTCAGCTCTCCCAGCTGTGTCCCCTCCCAACTTCTTGTGCCCCCACCCCCGTGAGGAGCAGAAAGGGCCTTGGCTCTGTGTAAGCACTGCTCAGCAATAAAGTCTCTATTATCAGCACTGTTTCCAGCACAAATCCAAAACATGGCCCCATGCTAGCTACTACGAAGAAAATTAACTCTACCCCAGCCCAAACTATTACAAGCATTTATAGCTGGTATTTACAGATCCAGATGAACGACCCGGTACTGTAAAATCCTTATGTGGTATTATTTCTGGTTTATTTCTTATTTCTGTATTAGTATGAAACCCAGTAAAAGTCATCATTTCACTAGAAGGAAAAGAAGAATGTGTTTTCAGTGCAAGATATAGAAAGCAAAATACAGTGTAGTGTTGTAAAGGAACACAAAGCACCTGTGACAGAGATTTAACAGTCCAGGTACTATTTTTGGACACAGGTATGCAGAATCTTAAGTTGATTAGTTATTTACATGCCATTGCTCCTTGTTCTGTATCTTTTATTGCTGAGACAATTTTTCAATTACATGCAGAAAACATGTAACTCACTTGCTTTGCTTTATCCAAGAAGCCTTTTAGCATCTTTCCCTTTACTCACAAGTGAATGACTTAGATGTGAACTTCCAGATGCTCTGCATTGTGTCCTTTGGCAACTAAAACCAGTATGGAAGTCTTCATAGTACAAAATTTCTTAGGCATCTTCCAAGAACCTTTATCTCTGGGTAAATCCAGATCACAGTTGTGTCTACACAGGGTTGACCAAGGACCTCCTTAAGCCCAGTCCCATTTCCCAGCTGTAGTTCAGTGGCATTGGGTAAGTCATCACGGAAAAAAAAAGTCAGGAACTGGCATCCAAAATCCGACATTTGGTTGAGTTAGCTTCTTTCTCTGAAGCATTCATAATACCAAGAAAGCAAAATCTGAGGAGGTCATACAAGGGTTATGTCCTTAACTTCTAGTGAAAGTGAGCTCTTAAATGCTTAGAAATTAACGTCTTTACATATAGATTTGGGTGCTCAGCTGAATGTGTGTGGAGGGGCTTTCAGAGAGAATGGGGGTTTAGAAGCACAAATCCCAAGGAAGTTTCTCTGTTGCAACCTTTAAAACTTTGGCTGTTTAAGTATCTTTCTCCTAGTTGTTAAGCCCTTTATCTTAGTTTGCTGTTCATAGCATTTAACTTCGGCCTTCTAAGAAATTTTTTGCCTCGTCTTAAGCAAACAGGGAGACTCCTATATTCCTTCAGTAGCGAGAAATCACCACCTCCACAGGGTGATTCATTCTATGCTACTTTATATCACCTTGTGAAGATACTACAATCCCTCCTTTGTCTACTAAAGGAAGCTTAGATAACTGAATAAATAAGACTAAACTTGCAAATCTTATATGGTTACACTTATGGGAGAGGAAAGTTCCAATCCATTCTTGCTAAATTCAGGTGAATTCTTCAGCTCTAGTATGGAAACTCACAAAGCTTCACCCTAAAAGGGAAAATGTGTATTTAATAAAAGAAACACTGCTGTGCTTTTTCCATGGATTTTTTTGTTTGTTTGTTTGTTTGTTTTTTCCCTGTGCATTAAGACAACATTTTGAAGCCAGTAAAAGACTGAACTTCCACCAGATTAACAGAGTTTGTTAAGTACAGGTGTTTCTGTAACTGTAATAAATAGTGAAAATGCACCACATTCAGTGGCCCTAAAAAGTCACACATCCACCCAGGTGACTTAGTGGTGGTGAAGTTACAAATAATTTAAATGCTTCCAACAGGGAAAAATGTCTGGTTGCTGGTGAGAAGTAGGCACAAACACCCACATGCCAACTTGTGGCAAAGAGCTTAAAAGAAGGTTGGTGCCATTTGTAAAACTGGGGTGTGGGGTACCAGTTTTGGTGGACTTCAGAGTAATAGATGTTTTTTTTTCTTGTCCATCAGATAATACTTCAGATACCTCTGAGTTCATATCTGTCTGTAGATAGAAGTTTTATTTTCTATCATGCCAAATAATGTTAGACAGTACAAGGTAATCATCAGGTCAGCAAGCCTTCCTTTGGATTATTTTTTTTTCCCTTGATTTCAGACCTGAAGAAAGGCCACAACTTTCTTCCACTTATACCGTTTTTCTTGTCTGGAATCTACTCAAGTCACAGAAAACTCCCCACTACAAAAAACAAACAAAAAACCCCACAACCAAACACAAAACAAAAAACCCCAAAACAAAACAAAAACAAACAACAAAAAAAAAAACCTATGCAGATTTTGCAGGTGGATTTTAGCAAAGCACAAGTCTAAGCAATCCCTTTTGTCAGACAAAAGGATACTCAGACACAACAGCCCATAATCTCGAATAAAGCATCCAAAATTAAGATGATTTTCTTGAAAGATTAACCGAAATCATTTTGGGTTAAGAGCTGGGAGTAAACAAAAGGGCCCAAAGTCAATTCTATTAACTTGATCAGAGCTACACTGGGACCATGTCTCAAGATCATTATCTTACAAGACACGGATGTCAATCTCATTATGTAATCGAGTGTGTCTAGCACTTTCCTGTATAAATATACTTAATAGATATAGTTTTGACCTTTTGCTGTAAAATTAATAAAAAAGAGATTGGTGTCAGTGCGCCAAGAGGCTTTTCTCAGTCCCATTAAAGGATGATTTTTTGTGTAAATAAATACATTTCAGCACACAAAAGAAGAAAAATATTTTCTGAAGAAATTATCTGAGCTTCCCCTCCTTCATATATTATCTCTGCACCATTATATTTCAGGGGCAAAAAAAGTCTTCTTATTCCAGAGGGTTATCTGTCTGTACTCATGTCTGTCTCCTCATATCCATATTCCACTAGAATGTTAATGCTTTAAAGTTTCAACTGTACCTCAGAGACGGATAGATTTGACACAGGAATTTTGTTGTACTACAAGGACTGGCCCACACAGTATGGAGCCTGGGGAATTTTGATCCTTTGATTTATCTGCACTTTTATAGATCATCCTCATAGTGTTTGAGAGTGATGGGCAATTCAGGATTCATCTATGCACGCTATGGCTTATGCAGTGACTTGAACAACTCCCTTGAGAAAGTGTGTAAATAATATTCCTTGCCCATGCAGAAATAAATGGGCTTTTGCTACTCTGCCCCCCAAAAGTCAGGTGGGATGGAAAAAGACTGTAAAAGACCTGCAAGGAGGAGGAAGAGGATGAACCCTGGACTCCTTGTTCGTTTCATTATGCATTTACTGCGGCTGAGGTTTTATCATTTAACCAGAAGGGGGGCAAGTGTAAGAAAGGAAGGTCAAATCTATAAGGCTAATCTTGAAAGGGTGCATTCCAGTATAATTTCTTTCCTAGGGCCATCCTTTAACGCATACTCTACTTACATGTTTGGGAACCCATGGGAAAGGCATGGTAATGTTGCCAATAGTCAACAAGGAAACACAAGCTTACGTTGGTAATGGTAGTGAAAAATCAAATAGGATTTAATAGGGACATTTTGCCTTGGTTAGCAAGTTCAACAGCTGGCATGCAAAGACATCCAGAGCAGGTCTGTGGAGGATAAGGTATCATCCTGGCATAAGCACTGTTCTGTGCCCTTCTTACACTGTCACACCTGTAGCGTTCTCAACTTTGCAGAAAGGTTACCATTGATTTATTCAAACCTAAGAGGAAAATTAGACCCACATTTTGACAATAGAAGTACTTGATTTTAATATCACTTCCAACTATGCACATTCCCTTATTGGTGCTGATTATTAATAAGTTATTTAAAATAAAAAAAAACCCTCAACCAACCAACCAAACAAACAAAAAGGCATTTTAGAGCTGAGAAATCTCTGCGCTGATAAAGCAGCACAGAGAAAAACAGAGAGTTATCCCTTACCTCAGTTCCCCATTCTCACAGGGTTTCCTCTGATGCAGCTGTGTTATCGCACAGCAGCATGCATAGTGAAAATTAAGGTCCCAGGGAGCTGGACCGAAACTTAACGTACTGAATCTGCAGAATTAGCTTTTCATTACTATACTGAAAATTTCATGCTATCGACAGAAAAACTCCCTTATTGTAAAAACCACAAGGCTAATTCTTGATGTAAAGACATTAAAGATGCCATTGCTCACATTAGTTCTCTACTGGTGTTTCCAGTGGCTTCCACTAAACCACCAAAGAGAGCAGCATCCACTTTTCCACACCTTTTCATGCAAACACCACCAAGGCTCACACAAGGTTCTCGCCTCACAAGACGCTAAGAAAGCAGAAATGATGGAAGTCATCCTCAGATCAAGATAAACATCCTCAATGCCACTGACCTCAAAGCAATTTCTGTGTTAAAAAAAAAAAAAAAAAGAAAAGAAAAAGCAACACTAAAAGCTCAGATCCTCATACAGCGATAATTTTTTTTTAAGAATCAAATGTTGTTTTTATATCTGTCATTAATTTATACTTACTGACTCACTGAAAGTTGGGTATCTCTCAACTGAATTCCAAATTTTCACCTTTTAACTTCTAAGATTAATTGAAAAATTGAAATGCTCTTTCCTATCTCAGGAGTATCAGAATTTTCCAGGCACTTAAGAATCCTTTGTTATATAATAAATATTTAAATATTAAATTAAATTAAATTAAATAACATAATATAAAATATAAAATACTTAAAAACAATAATAAAAAATCACAGGCAAACAAGCCAGATCAAATCTATTAGTTTCTAGCAGAAGAACAGCTGTCTATCAAAGCTCAGGCTTCCTATCTGACCACAATCAAATAAACAAGACAGCCAAGCGCCTGTAGGGCAGAGGCTCTGAGGAGCAGAGGAATGTCTGCACAGTCTGGAGCTGAAAGGCTGCCATTCTGCTAAGGATGTCAATCAGCCCTTGGTCCTTTGCCTATGCAGGAAGAGAAAAAATGCTGTTTCACACAGGTGAGTGTTAGTCCAAAGTAAAAATGTGGCTGAAGATTTTTTCTTTCTTTTTCTTGTTTTCTTTTTCTTTTTCTCTTTCTTTTTCTTTTTTTTCTTTTTCTTTTTCTTTTTTCTTTTTCTCTTTTTCTCTTTCTTTTTCTTTTTTTCTCTTTTTCTTTTTCTCTTTCTTTTTCTTTTTTTAAGTTTTTTTTTAATAACACAAATGAACATTCTAGTACAAGAGAGTGTTCAACAGGGAAGGACAAAACTGACTGTATGTTTATTTGAAAGAGGTTTTGCACCTTGAGAAATTAAATCCCTTTCCCATTGGACTCAATCTTTTTCAATTTAAGTTTAATGAAATCTTTTAGTAAATGCATATCTGTATATATTCAAAGAGCTGTCTGTGTTCTGGTACCACTGACCTAGAGGGGTTTACAGCTGGGAAAAGCCTTGACTTTTTTTTTTTTTTTTTTTTTTTTTCCCCAAACAACTATTCCATAATTTTCACTGTTTTCATATAAATGATCTACACTTGTTAGTCTGCTATATTTATCTTTAGGGCCTGGTGACTACTGCATTAAAAGATCATCTCCTGGGTTCTGGAAAATAAGAGGTGTTTTCTCCAGCTATGAATTTTACTTTG
This sequence comes from Falco punctatus, assembly GCF_963210335.1. NCBI lineage: Eukaryota > Metazoa > Chordata > Aves > Falconiformes > Falconidae > Falco > Falco punctatus. Next base: position 7,060,027 of record NC_137586.1, read on the forward strand.
ACTGTTTCAACTTCCAGGAAAATTAGTCTACCATGCATCTGTTAAGATTAAAGTTTATTTAAAAGAAAATTTGTGTGGCTGATACAAAATTTATACAAAAAGTTATTTAATTAATCAACAAGTTGGATGGACTTGCTGTTTTGGTGTATTATGATCAGAGCACTCCTCTCTTTCATCTTATTTCTTACTGCACTTCAGATGACTCTAAGAATCTTAGCTTGTTTTTCTTTACTTATAACCCCTATGGCATAGCGAGACACATGCGCTGATTCATTTAGCTGTGTAATTGCTGATCTTGTTTGCAAATGTTGCTAAATAGATGATTAGGCATAAACTGCAGCAGTCTACTCAATACAGTCAGACAAATGTTATTATTGCCTTCCTTATCTCAAATGTTCACAGACGAAAACTCCACTTGCCCAGTTCACAGTTGTCTAATTTTTGCTGCAAGCTCTTCGTTATCAGACTTCTAGTGCAGAAGTCAGAAACGTTTATGCCAGTGAGGCTAAAGGTTGGACCTACAATAAATCCTGGGGAGTGGGTCACCAAGCATACATACAGCCCGTAAACCATGAACACGTGTGTCTGATATGTTCTGATTTTACTTATGGTTTCATGGATTAGTTTTAAAGTGTGGGTGGAGAGGAGCTCACCGACCTGAAAGTTTTGGATAAGTCATTTATTATTCAAAAGGAAACCTGAGCCATACTCTACACTGCTTCACTTCAGGGCAGAACACTTTATCTTGGCTGCAATGTACCCATCGGCAGTGGTAGAAGATGTCCCTAGATAGTATCTAGCTTTACACTGGAACTGATGTTATGCAACACCAGCCCTCTCCTATGAATCTAAAGGTACCCACAGCACAAAAGACTAATTCTTTGGACTCCCATGCATAGGTGTTAAGGAAGACATCAACCGAGTGCATGCAATATGGTATACACCTCGTAGTAAATGGTCGTACTGGAAGGAGGGAAGAGAGAAATCATAAACGTCCTATAGGTTCATCTCTAGTAAATCTGCCTTTGCAGTTTGCTGTCAACTGAGAAGCTGAAGGTTTTGTAACCAATAAATCACCTGTCTTGACCCTCATATCAACAATATGATCGATGAACAGAGATACAAAACCCCAGATCTCCAGCCCCAGAATTCTGAAAGCAAGCAGAAAGTGAATAAACACTGAGAAAAGCCTTCATTCCTTTCAGTTCTGAAGCTCACTTATTTTTCTTGACTTAGAAGAAACTAGCATTTTAAATAGACAAGGCAGCTGCTGCTGATTAGGATATTTGCCAGGGACAGTGTTCACTGGTACGAGAGCCATATCACACCAAAGGTTATGGTCTTACCTCTGCTTGGTAGGCAATGACCTGGATGTGTTTTACCACCAGCACTCAGGGCCAGAAATTTCATGGACAATTTTCTAGGGAGCTTCTGGGGGGACTTCAGAAAAAGAGATCATCTCTTCATAAAATGATCTAGGTGAAACATATTCAGGAAATCTCTTTGTAAAGCAGACCTGTACGGAAGTCTAGATGGTTAGCTCAAGATAGAATCATAGAATTATTTAGTTTGGAAAACTCTTAAGATCATTGAGTCCAGCCATTAACCAAGCACTGCCAAGTCCACCACTACTAAACCACGTCCCTGAGCACTGCATCTATATGCCTTTTAAATACCTCCAAGGATGCTGGACTCAACCATTTGCCTGGGCAGCCTGTTCCAATGCTTATGCACACCTTCAGTGAAGAATTTTTACTAATATCCAATCTAAACCTTCCCTGGTGCAACTTGAGGGCATTTCCTCTTGTCCTATCACTGTTACTTGGAGGGAGAGACCAACCCCTACCTGTCTACAACCTCATTTCAGGTAGTTGCAGGAAGCAGTAAGGTCCCCCCGTGAGTCTCCTCTTCTCCAAACTAAACACCCCCAGTTCCGTCAGCTGCTCCTCATCAGACTTGTGCTCCAGACCCTTCACCAGCCTCATTGCCCGTCTCTGGACATGTTCCAGTACCTCTATGCCCCTCATGAAGTGAGTGGCCCAAAACTGAACACAGTATTCAAGGTGAAGCAGCAGCAGTGCCCAGGACAGGGCATTGACCTGGTCCTGCTGGCCACACTATTTTTGGTACAAGCCAGGATGCTGGTGTCCTCCTTGGCCACCTGGGCACACGGGGGGCTCATGCCCAGCCGGCTGCTGACCAGCCCCCCCAGGCCCTTTCCCCCCAGGCAGTTCCCAGCCCCCTGCCCCAGCCCGCAGTGCTGCGGGGGGCTGGTGTGACCCATGGGCAGGGCCCAGCACTGAGCCTTGGCCTTGGACCATCTATGCAGCCTGTCCAGATTCCTTGATAGACCCTTTCTACCTCCAAACAGATCAACATTCTCACCCAACCTTGTGTCATCTGCAAACTTCCTGAGGGTGCACTCAATCTCCTCATCCAATTGTAAAGACATTAAACAGGACGGGCCCCAGCACGGAGCCCTGGGGAACACCACCTGTGACCAGCCACCAGCTGGATGTAACTCCATTCCCTGCCACTCTGTGCCCAGCCATCCAGCCAGCTTTCTACCCAGTGAAGAGCAAACCCATCCAACACATACAGCTAGGCGGATGTATTACCTGAACTTAGGTAGAACAAATGCTGTCATTATGCCTTTGTTCTAAAAACATTATTAATTTATGAAGTCCAAATAGTGTGGACATAAGACAGTTGGCACGATTTGTCCTGAGGTCCAAGACTTAATTCTAGCATACATGATTTCTAAAGAACATTATACATATACCAACACAAGATCACATGACCAAGAACTAAATACATTTCAGTGAATCTGGCAAACTAAAATTACCAAGCTTTATTCTGACCATTGTTTGGAGTAATTAAATCCTGTGCCTTCTGGAGTGTTGGGCTTGTCATGGAAGAGAAGACAGACAAATTGGCTGCTTTTATTATAAAGGCAATTATTTATTGAGGCTGCTGAATAAAGATTACTCAGTAGCAATGTGGCTAACACTTAGTCTACCTTGACACAGCCTGCAATGTTTAAATGTAAGTACACAGTATTTTTTTGTATCCTGTCCTGTTTTGTTAAGTCATGAAAAGAATTGCTCATGACCAGATTTTTAAGCTGTCCATCTCCTATTAAAAAAATCTGTCTCAAATAAAGACCTTGATTTCATATTCACAGTAGTTTAGTCTCAGATGCTTAACAAGCTCTGCAATAATTTGCAATTATTATCATTCTCACTTATATTTCTGTAAGCTGTGTTTAACGCTTCTATTCTTGACATTTACACATTGCAATTGAATATACATATATATACACACATCATATATATGAATATACTATTTATATATATATTGGGGAACTGGAGATTACTGTGATAGGAGTATTTTTAAGACTGATCAGTCAAGTCAGTTTAAACTAAAGCAGAACTCTACTAGACTGATGTTCGTTAACAATACATATTATTTTAATGGTTTATTCCTACTTGTTAGCAATTGTCATCACTGCATATTCAACATTGTTAATGCATAACAATCAATCCTAAGTTAGGTACAAGTACACAATACCATGGAGCTCATGCCATGCAATTAGTGCTGATGATGTCTTAGTAGATGATGTCAAAGTGGTCACGTTCTACTACGAATGCTCCCCACACACACATCTAAGATCTCATTCTGTTATAAAGTTTGGATTTCTAGACAGTGTCTAGCTCTCAGACTCCAGCTATTGACTACTTGCTGCCCAAAGATGGGAGCAGGGATGCTGCGCTCGCAGACTGAGGCAAATGCCTTCTCCTGTTGTTTGGCTGGGACATTTTTTGTCCCTCACTGAGTTAGGGTTTATTTTCCTTTGTTGAATGCAGTCTTTTCATGGTTCTTGAGGTTGTGCTGCTTCAGTGATCAATAATTGCCCATCAGTGACTTGTTTGTAGTTCTGAGTCCTCTGTTTTTGATTCATGCCCATATGTTCAAGGCCTTGTTGCTATCCACATTAAAACTGACATGGAGATAGGGAAAATCTGGTACCACACTCAGGTTCACCCAACAAGTTCTTGTAGCAAGCTGATAAGTCGAAAAGGCCAGAACTGGGGCCTGGCACTGGAAGCAGAAGGCTTATGTTCTGTTACTAGCACCGGTTATACTATTTATATAGGTCATCAGGTACAAAAGTGCTTATACGGATGTCCTTTATTTGTGTGTTTATGTTTGGTTTAAAAGAAAGATATTAACATTTGTTTAGTGTGTGTTCTGGTTTCAGCTGGAGTAGGGTTCGTTTTCTTCACTGCAGCTGCTGCACTGTAGCAGGTACAGGGCTATGCTTTGGATTTGGTATGAGAACAATGTTGATAACATGCTGATGGCTTTGTTTGCTGCTAGGTGGTATTTATACTAAGTCAAGGAATTTTCAGTTTCTTGGGACTTGCCAGCCAGAGGGCTGGAGGGGCATAGGGAACAGGGAGGGGACACAGCCAGGGCAGGTGACCTGAACTAGCCCAAGGGATATTCCATACCATTGATTATCATGCTGAGTACATAAGCTGGGGGAAGAAGAAGGCAGGGAGGAGGTGTTCAGAGTGATGGTGTTTGTCTTTCCAAGTCACTGTTACGCGTGATGGAGCCCTGCTGTCCTGGAGATGGCTGAGCGCCTGCCTGCAATGGGGAGAGGGGAATGAAATCCTTGTTTTGCTTTGCTTGTGTGCATGGGTTTTATTTTACTTATTAAAATGTCTTTATCTCAACCCATGAGTTTTCTCATTTTTATTCTTCTGATCCTCTCCCCCACCCCACTGTGGGAGGAGTGGGTGAGTGGCTGCGTGGGGCTGCGTTGCCAGCCGGGGCTCACAATGACAGCATGGGTCTGCTTTCATGGGTGCAGCAGGTCTCTGATCAACATGTTTTTGAATTGTGGAACGACCACTTCCCCATGACAAACAAAAGACCCACTGGTACTGACAGCTCATCAGTTTCCGAGGGAGACAGGCCTAGGGGAAGAATTTGGGCTTGCTGTTTTAACCCATGAAAATGACTGACTGATGATGCTCTTTCAGTTACTGCTGCTGTTTTCCCAGGGAACTCTTACCCACTTGCCTTCTTGGATGATTTCTCAGGGAAAGGCTGAGATGACAATCTTTACAGAAAAAGAGCCATGATAAAAAACATTAACAAGAATGTAACCTCCCATCACTGTAAGGCTTATTTATGAGTCCTTTCTTCACCTAGAAGCAGGACGATGGTTATGGCCAGCTGAATTCTTGTTGCAATTCAGGATTTAAGGAAATCAAATGTCTTGTCTGGGGTCACCAAGTAAAAAGGACCTTTGCTCTTGCAAGGCTGACAGAAGGTCGCAGGACAGAGTGAAACAGAATGGTTTAATTTAAAAAATATACCCCAAATAAAATAAAATAGCATTACTTTGTAAACAGGCCCCAGAGAGCTGGGCCTGTTTAGCCTGGAGAGGAGAGGACTGAGAGGGGACCTCATCAGTGCATATAAATACCGTAAGGGCGAGTACCAGGAGGACGGGGCCAGGCTCTTTTCAGTGGTGCCCAGTGACAAGTCAAGGGGCAACAGGCACAAACTGCAGCACAGGCAGTTCCATCTGAATGTGAGGAAGAACTTCTTCACCTTGAGGGTGGCAGAGCCCTGGCACAGGCTGCCCAGAGGGGCTGTGGGGTCTCCTGCTCTGGAGACATTCAAAACCCACCTGGATGCAGCTCTGTGCAACCTGCTGTAGGTGACCCTGCTTTAGCAGGGGTTGGGCTGGGTGACCTCCAGGGGTCCCTTCCAACCCTGACTGTTCTGCGATTCTGTGATTCTGTGATTATTAGAGCTTAACATAAATTGAAATTCATGTAAAATTGCTCATTGTTTCCCATTCTTACTTTAGATGGGGGTCTAAATCCTCACACATCTGTATGTTGGGGGTGTCTTTGCAGATAAGAGGCTCTAATTTTAGTCTATCTGATATACCTTTTTTAAGCTTGATCCTGGGAGCTCTTATCTCTTCTCTAACCTGGAGAGAAGCTGCTTTATTTGCTTGTTTTATATGAGTGGAATCAGATCCTGGAGGAAGATGGAGAATTGCTGAAAGAACTCAGGTGTCTGCCAAAGGGTTTCTCAGTCACTTTTAGAGACACAGAAACGTCCCTTCCTAAAAGTATTAGTGTTCTTTACCACAAGCCAAATTAATTCTCCTAAAAGCAGAGAAATGATAATCACCATCTCTGGAAGTGTCTAAAAAATGTGTAGATGCCGTTCATAGGGACATGGTTTAGTGATGAACTTAGCAGTGGTGGGTTAATGGCTGTATTTGATGATCTTAAAGGTCTTTTTGAACCCAAAAGATTCTATGATTTTATGATACAAGCGATGTCTCCATAAACAGTAGTGTCTTGAATTCTATTGCTTCACCACAACAACTTAGAAAACATTAAATGGATTTTTTTTTTTTTTTTTTTGAAATCAGAGGTCAAATAATCCATATAACATTCTTATTGTGTCACCTAAACAACAAAATTCCGTTGACATCATGGACTGCAAGTAATTGCTAAAATATCAAAATCCAGAATCTGAACCCAGATGTCTTACATTACAGTCCCTACCATAACCAGCAATATTTATGTTAAAATAAATTTTGTCTCGGATGTTCTGTTCCGGCTACTATATCCTAGTGAGACATTTGATGAGTGTGTGTTTTCTGATTATAGATCAATTATAGATATACAGATAAAAATGTCCCAGAGATCTGCAGTAGTTATGCATAGTTTCCTGTGTTTCAATGGGAGAAGGGCTTCATGAGCCTCTGTAAAAGAGTGACAAAGCAGTACAGGGCTGGGGGGGGTGGGGCGTAGGGGTGGGGGCACAGGAGAACAGAAATTTGTGGTTTGTCTTGTTTCTCCAGTCAGATAACGTTTGGTACAAGGTGTCAAGCAACTGTTTGAACTTCGAGGTAATAACCCAGATAGCTCTCCAGACTCATCAAAATTTTCAATGTTATTTGCACAAAGCTGAAGAAGTTTTTGTGAGCATGGTACTGTGTGAGAAGAATGTACATTTCATTATTTGACTTGTCAGTGTTATTCATGAGGCTATCTTTTTCTCAATTCTGTTTTCTTACATTGAGAAGATTTGTGTGGGGTTTCTTTTATTTATTTTATTTTCCCTGCACAGTTGTAACACATATGAACTTTTGATAGAGCTGGACAAACTGTGATTTTAAATGTTCTAGAAATATTTCCTTGAATTTTTAAAAGAATTTCTCAGTGACTAAGTTAGCCCCAGCTCTGTGTTTGTTTTCTGCAGTTATTTTAGTTAATGAGTTTGCTGGCTGGGATGTTCCTGGGAACAGCTAATTTTAGACAACTATTAAAAAATACTAACAGAAGGTGAATTTCACAAAATGCTGCTATTTGCAATGGAAGTCTGGTTTTAAGAGTTGTGGTTTGCTCATCCAATCAGAAAGACATATCATATGATTTATGTGTCTGCTCACACCATCTTGAATTTCAGATTTTAAATTTTATGTACTTACAACCATCTGCTCACAAGCTAACTTCACACCATCGTTTTATTGGAGAAAATACATATATTTGGTAAACAGTTTTGAATAGTTGATGAAGGGAGGGAAAATGCCATCTGATTGTACAATTTCTTCAAGACTTGGAGGTCACCTTCATTTCCCTTCTTTCTCAGTCTGTAGTGTAATATTTTGATATTTTCTCTTAGTTTGGTCTAGATAGCTTCATTTTTCCTGTAGGACTCAGAGTTTGCAGTTCCTGAATGACTACAGTTTCACTTTCAGGGAATTAATGGCTGGATGCTAGATTTTCCCTAGTTTCCGTATTTCATTGTCCAAATGATTAATCACTGCCTTTAGACACAGCCTCTTCTGGAAGTAGCCTGAATTTGGTGTTCAGGAAAAGAGTAAAGATTTAGGTGTTTAATACTCTGGAGGACTATTTCAGGCAGGCTCAAGGTTTTGCAGCCAGTCCTGGAGGAGCACTCACTTTCCAAACACTCCTGCAGCAGAGAATGGGGAGGGAGGTCAGGAGAGCAAGCACAGGGCAAAGAGGTTCTGGGCAGCCCTGGTGCTTCTCTGGTTGTCCATGGAGGGACAGGAGGAGCTTAAAAAGTAGATGAGGCTGCTGAGGGGGTCACCTCCACTCCTCATGAGTGCCCCACACCTGTTTTCTGCAGCTTTGGCATGGTGGTATCAGTGGGGATTTGGCTGCTTCCCTCTTCACCTCATCTCATCCCCTCCCTGCAGTCTGCTGTGCTAAGCAGGTAGCTAGCTGGTTTGTGCCTACTGGAAGCCCTAGTTATGAGTAGAAAACTTTTTTTTCCCCCCTTTTTTTCTTTTTCTAAAGGCGTATGGGCTTTATGGCAAAACATTGAAAAACCATCATCGGTTGCATTGTTAATATTTTAAGTATAATTTCTATTGCTGTGTCCCAGACGTACCTCTCGGGCTTTATTGTGAAGTGACTCAGGATCCTGGTGTTCTACCTGTCCAGATCACAACCTTGTTGAAGGACATCAGATCTGCTACCCAGTGTGTATACCCAGGTTTAAGCTGTCAACAAACAAGATCTGAGAACAAGGAAGCGGTCTGGATCCTTAACCTATAGATAATGTGAACCTAGGTATTGACAATGTGAATTTGTTAACAAGCTGTAAGTTACAAGTGCTGAGATGTATTTACAGAAAATTTCCTTTCTGAAGCATGATTTCTAAGGTTCTGCTAAAGCTGAGAACTACAGAAAGCCTTGAATCTAGGAGTATTTGACAGTGTGAGGAACCTTCAGGATAGAAAAGACAGTGTAAAGGAGGAAGAAATAGAGGACAGGGAGAAGAAACCTATTGTCAGAGAACATGGAAAGAAACAGTGACCTGCTCACCTTATTTTCATGTTTGTGCTGCAATTACCTAGCCTCAGAGAGGAGTGGGTAGAGGAATCCTGACAGCTCAAAATATCATGAAATCCCTAATGCAAGTTTCCAAAGAACACCCGGAAAAGTCAGGGGAATATAAAACTGAAGAATGAGTATAGAAGAACTTAGTGTAGCTTATTGAAGGCCCTTCATTATTAGTGAGGAGAGCATGCAGACACAGACAGAAGTATTGACAAGTACACAGCTCTCTCCACACAGAAAAAGGCAAAGAAAAACCTGTGGCCACAGATGAGCACGAATCCCCCAGCCCTTATTTTGCACAAACATCCCATAACGTTTACAAATTCTTCTCCTTTCCACAGAGGTCCAGATGCACTCCCCCACCAGACACAGATGCACAGAAAAATGCACACTAGTAGAGAAAGACAGGCACACAACACCAGAATCACAGAAATACCCACACACACGTGCTTACAAACACTGCACCATATAGATGGATGTATGGCTCATCGGACACAGGCATTGATGGCAAGCTACCAATAGCTACAGAAATACTAATGCATTGATTGTATGGATGCAATCACTTTCTGCATTTGAAGGTGGCACAGAGGGGTCCAAGAACACAACACACATACTAGGACGGTTGGTCACAGCACTGGATGGCCATGAGGCCAGGGAGAGGGTGTGCCACGGATCCCTGTGGGGGCATGCACTGAGAGCACAGTCTGGTCTTACCAGTGTGAAAGAATTCCTCACTTTTAATCCCACCAGAAATAAAGAAGACAGACAAGAAGCACAGAAAAGGAAGCTTTATACTTCAAAATTAGTTTTAATTCCCTGCAACTCTTTTAATCCTTTTGTATTCTCTGCCAGAAAAGCAGTCAGTTTGCCACGGCTAAAAAATGTTAACGTGATGTCTACAGTGTCTTGTAAACATTTGTTTCAAGGAACTCAAGCCCAGTGCAGTTATTCGGTATTTCAGATGGGCATCCTTTATGAACTTGCTGTATCTTTAAACAGCCTAGCTGAAGTAGCTTTTAACTGAGTTTGTCCTTGTCTGTGCTTGCTGCTGAGCTTGTTCAGTGCTGCCACATTTTAGCAGATTGCAAAAGGAAACAGTGAAGATACTTGTCCAGATTTTGTACAAGACATGAAACTCCTCCTTTTCTTGCCATAAATTTAAACACCATCTTTACCCATAATCCAGAAAAAGCTTTGTCTGCATTTCCAGTTTGATTTGAGACAGGAAATTTTGGAAAATATGAACATTCTATAAATTGAAGTTCTGATATTTGCACTTCTGAAATAATCATGTTGTTCCATATAAATAAAATTCATTTGTAACCTGCATTTGTTGGTATCTCCTGCTTTAAATAGCTCTTTTCACCAGGGCTGCATGTTATTTTCCCTGTTGTATGGTTAGTAGGTTTGATAAATTAACAACCATGCCCACATCAGAAAGGAGATTGGTAGCAGAGGTACAATTTTAATCTGACTTTATCTGTGTCACATACTTTAACTGCAAGAAAGACCTTCTTTGCTGTCTAACAAGCAGTACACACAGTAATAAACCATGCCAGGATATGCTGGCAGCGTTTGAACAGGCTCTTCCCACCAACATTTGTCACATGGCTTTTCTTTGTTTTAGGGGTACAATCACACATAGATCAAGGTGAAAGAGTGAGACACTTTAGAGAGGGACACACTAGTACTGCCCAAAGAAAGATGTGCTGTAATTCAAAGGACTTTAATTCTGCCTCTGGTTCTGCTGCTGAGCTGGGAAAGTCATTCCACATCAGACCGCTGATCCCTGCTTCCCACAGAAAGCTCTCTAAGCTCCACAGATGGCAAGTATTATGGTCAGATCTATTTAAGATTGATGTCATTACTTAAGCAAAAGCCTTTTCCTCATCAAAGGGGTGGTAATGTCATTTTACAGTAAAACTTACCAGCTTACAGGTTGTCACCCTTTCTGATGGAGCTGCGGCTGCACAGCACTGTGCTCGGTGCTCTCCCCACGTAGCACACCGCTCCACTGCTCCCACGGAGCAATGGGTGCTAATAGAAATGCTACAGCACGCTCCTGGCCTGGGCGGTGATCCCAGCGCTCCTGCCATTTTCTGTCATTTTCTGTGTTCCTGAAGCTAATGATTTACACTGCACAGAGAGTGAACGAAGTGTGGGGGTTTGTATCCACAGCCAGGATAGCGTAGCACAGCCCAGGAAAGGAGGTGCCACTAACTGCGGAAAAAAGGAGATGCAGCTCTGTGCTTCTGCCAGAGTAGCAGCAACCTATGACAGAAGGCACGTGGGACCCTGGAAGCTTGAGGATAGCCCCAGATTCATCTTTAAAATTCACAGACACTTGTCATGTGCTCCCTAGAGATGACAGAGCCACTGAAAATTGCAGATTTGCTGCTGCAGTTGGGGAGAACTCTTAGCAATGGTCTGGCTGAAGCAATCATGACAAAATGCTCAGATACAGCTGTGCGTTAAGGCATAGATGTACATGAAACAGAGCATCTCAGGAAGTGTAATTGGTACCAAGAACTCAATTAAATGATCACAATAAATTTCAGACACTCAAAGCCTTATCAAAATAAGCTTATCGTTTAAGGAAGAAGTTTTTACACAGCCTTGGATCCTACCTTCAAAGGAATTGCAGAAGTGGAAGTTGAGCTTAGGCTGACATTTCTGCTCTTCTGGTCTTTGGTGCTGCTCAGAAGTTCCACATTGCTGTGGTTTAACCCCAGGTGGTAACAGCCCCACACAGCTGCTGACTCATTCCTCCAGTTCAGGATGGAGGAGAGAAGCGGAGGGGTAAAAGTGAGAAAACTCATGGTTTGAGATATAGACAGTTTAATAACTAAAGCAAAATCCATGCATGCAAACAAAAGAACACATGGAATGAATTCCCTACTTCCCATGGGCAGGCAGGTGTTCAGTCATACCCAGGACAGCAGGGCTCCATCACGTGCAATGGTTACTTGGGATGACAAACACCATCACTCTGAAACACCACCACGACCACCCCCACCCCCCCCACACACCCTTTCTTCTACCCCCAGCTTTATATGTTGAACTGATGTGACAAGGTCTGGGACATCCCTTCGGTCAGTTGGAGTCAGCTTTCTTAGCTGTGTCCCTTCCCAACTTCTTGTGCCCCCCACCCTGCTCACTGGTGGGGTGGGGTAAAAAGCAGAAAAGGCTTTGACTGCTCAGCTATGACTAAAACATCCCTAAACTGTTAAAACACCCCTGCTGTTTCCAGTACAAATAGAAAACATAGTCCCATACTAGGTACAATGAAGAAAATTAACTCTACCCCAGCCCAAACCAGCACACACATAGATCATATCCTAAATGTTTTCCTGTCTATAGGACATTCTTTTCCTTGGCTGTGAACTCAGCGACTGCATAGGCAATTCAATACTGAGGGTAACATGATTTTATACACCACAGGATGGCTGGAAAATAACCAGCCAAACAGCAGCTCTCTGTTCATCCAAATTCCCTGTGCACCATGCCCCTCTCTATAGAATTTTCCTCTCGCTAAAATATTTTCCCATCTAGATGTGCAATTCCCAGTGCTGTCAAAATGTGCCAGGCACATCAGTGCTGAGCTGATCAGTCGGGAGAGCCAATTCCAAAGGTCAGGCTTCTTATTTCATACCTAACGTTGCTGATGTGGCTTATCAGTTCAAGGATATGCACAGAACAGAGACAGAGAAGAATGGCTTCTTGGGGAATTCAAGACCTGACTTGTAGACAGTGAATTGTTCAGATAACACAAGTAAGTTTGTTAGCACTTGGGGTGTCATGTGCAGGTTGCTTCACAACTTCTTAAATAAAACATTAAGACCCACAAGTTAGGAGTTGTCTGTGATTTTGATTTTTTGGCGTTGGGTGTTGGGGTTTTTTGGTGTTTTTTTTTTTTTTTGTTGTTTGTTTGTTTTTCGTTTTGGTTTTGGGTTTTTTTTAAAGAACCTAAAGATGTCATTATATGAAGTTTCTTTGGGTTCCTGTAGATTGGCTACATTAATTCAGTCTCCACTGCTATTGTGGGACATTACTATGGAACAAGGAGGTAACAGAGTGCAGGTGTAGGATGCCACAGAAGTAAGGAGGAAGGAGATCCAGAAAAAAAAGCGTGGATATTGTATCATTTTATATGGAATTCACATGTACATGAATCTCCCTGCAGTTGACCTTCATGCCTTGATTAATGCAAAGGAGATGAACAAGCTGCACATCTACCCCCTGCGCTGCTCATGGGAGCACAGCAACCACAGACCATTGCTAACTCTAGATACAACGGAATTTTACGGAATAGGACTCAAGTGTTGTAGGACATCATGTTTATTTCAGTAGTCCTACAGGTGTAGTCAAAGTTTTTCCTCAGCTGATAACCTCAGGACTGCTCAAACTAACAGCCACAGAAGAAAAAAAGTCTGAGTTTTTATAATCCCATCAACAGCCACATGCTCTTGGGTTTGCTGTAGTGCTCTTATCAGTAGTCCAGCTCTTTTTGTTTGAACTTAACTGTGCAAATCTGGGAAGTACAAAGCTTATTCTTGATTATTACTTAAGATGATGACTTTCTGTTCCCTTCTAAGAAGGACTAGATTTGCATTTTATACGCAAAGTTTTCATGGCATATGTGAAACCTAGGATAAATTTCATTGCTTAGGGCTCAGTGAAGGTAGAGGTAAAGAGAATAAAAATTGAGGAAAAAAACTCAAAACAAAACAAAGAAAAAGATAAATATTTAAACATTGGCACAGTGAAAAATCTCTCCTCTTATATACCATTTTCTTCTCTATTCATGTTTCCTCCCCTTCTTCATTTATACTTGACTATTTTGCACAGTGCAAACATATAATAAAGTGTCCAGCTCTTGATACATTTTCCCTTGGGGAGATGGCAAATAAATGCATAAATTAACATATATGTGAATTTCTGTCTCAGGAGATTAGCAGAACTTTTGAAAACTGACAAGCTGAGTTTTTCAAGTAATCTTTGTATAATCTGTAGGAGCTTCTGAACATTACGCTGTGTGTATGTCTGTGTGTGTGTGTGTGTGTGTGTGTGTGTGTGTGCGCGCGCGTGCGCGTGTGCACACCCCATAGCATTCTTTGCAATCTTATGAAAGAACTTTATGCCTTTGAAAGTTTTGGGGAGATAGGTAGGGAATTTCACCGATATTTTTTTCTCTTGTTTTAATAACTCTAGGTTCAAAGACCTCATGAATTTAAAATTGGCCATTAAACAAGTTTTCTGGATTTTACAGAAACCTTGCTCACTTCTCGACAAGAATAAAGACAATTTCGTCAGGGTCCCAGAAAGAATGGATTTTGAAAGGCACTTGAACACTTGCTCTGTTTCATGGAGATGTCATATTTCAATTTTAAAACCTGGCCACTGCAGCAAACAGTTTCTGGAAGGTTCTCATCACAGCATCAGTTCAAGTGGAAATGGCATATTGTAGAAATCCATATACACAAACTTTTATACACAGTACATATATGTGTATGCACACCATGAATAAACATGAGCACACATGTACACAAAAATGCAATTACAATGTGCCTTCTTGGGCAGTGGTTAGTTGAGTGTTGTCTTAGTAAAGGAAAACAGAATCCTTGTCCTGAACGCCCAGGCCAGGAAAAGAGTAAGCTGTGCAATGAGCTGGTGCGTTTGACAGAAAACTTGGAAACTTTCAGAAAACTTCATTCATGTGTAAGACATGCTCTTACGCTGAGCGTTGGTACAGGGTTGAACTTTGGTACTTCTGTTAAGCAGCACAGCTAAATTATAATACTTCACTGAGATGTCAGTGTTACAGGGGATGCATTTGGCCCTCACTACAAAGCAATCTGTACAATCATCCTCTCGTTTACACTAGTTTTCCATACAGATAATTCACTGGGGTTTGGACTCATACTTAAATCTTTGAATCTTCAATCACATTTAATCACTTTAAAAGCAAAGAACCAAGCAAACAAGCCTAAAACCTCTCAGTGCTTTCAGTCTCTATAATTAAAACAAAACCAAAATAAAAATTAGAAAATCCAAACCATTGGGTTTTTTTTATTAATTTGCCTTTAAACTGAAAGAGCAACCAAAGATAGATTGTGTCTGATCACTGGGAAAGGTGGAAAAACACATTTTCTCCACCTGACCTTGAAGATCTTGCTACCTCAGCTGAGAAATTTTAATTTTCCTTTTATTTTTTCTTCATTCCATCTTATAACTGTACTTTCCCAGCCTTTAATATTCCTGCAAAGACTTGAAGACATTTTTTGACATCTACACTCTTACTGCTTTTCTTTTAGTCATTGGAATCATAAAGTGGAGGGAAAAAACCAATAAAAAAATCCCAAGCCCCAGACACTCACTGACATTGTGAGACACAAGCTATGCTACCAAGCCATATACCATATGACACATGAAAGGTCTGGACAATACTGTACAGGCAAGGTCAGCCTAGGTTTATATAGAAGAAGTTAATTACAAATGAGAGAAGAAGTCCTTAGAGTCTCTGTATCTGTGGAGGATTTTCTGTTCCCTTGTCAGAGAGTTTAGCAGAGTTTTCTGCCTTTGTCTGTCTTATCACATTATTTGAAGCTGAATTGTAGTCATACTCTGAAAATCCGCACTTAACTACTTCACTTCTCGGCCTAATGTAAGACACTTTCCTCGCTACTGTCCTCAGACAACCAGGTACCAACCATCATTCTTTGTTTAGATTAGTCATTCTCTCCAGCAGGTACGTCACACACGTGAATACTCAGAAACTGAATTTTGATCCATGTACAACGTCTGTCTTGCAACTGCCATCAAATAAAAACCATGATGCTTTGCTCAGGGTGAGAATGATGTTTTACCATCAGCACTTCAAACTAATGTTCTCTGGTTTCTTCATGCTTGCTTACCTGCAATGGCTGACACGAAGGCTCTTCCAAATGTCTCCTTGCTTAGATAATAATATTTGGTGCTTCATGACTGCTTTTTGTATGCCTGAAATTTAAGAAGGTCAAACAGGAAGGTAGAGAAAAGGACCTTGCATTTGAAAGGACTTTGGATATAGAGTTATACTTTCTAAACCATCAGAAAAATCTCATGAAATAGGATTTAGCCTTTTTGTTATGAAATCGTAGAGCCATTTAGGTTGGAAAAGACCTTTAAGATCATTGAGCCCAACCGTTAACTTAACACTGCCAAGTCCACCACTAAACCATGTCCATAAGCACGACATCTACATGTATTTTAAATACCTTCAGGGACAGTGACTCAGCTGCCTCCTGAGAAGCCTGTTCTAATGCTTGACAAGCCTTTCGGCAAAGAATTTTTTCCTAATATCCGATCTAAACCTCCGCTGGCACAACCTGAGGCTGTTTCCTCTTGTATTATTGCTTGTTACCTGGGAGAAGACATGGACCCCCACCTGCCTACACCCTCCTTTAAGGTAGTTGTAGAGAGCAATAAGAGAGAGGTGTATCTAGCCTTTAAGACTCTAAATGTCTCTAGGAGGGTCCTGCTTTGTGTGGCTGCTGTCCGTACTTATCTGAAAAAAAGTTCTAGTGTTCTGGTTCCTATTGTGCAGTAGAAAATCTCCTAAGAGTGAAGAAAACTGGACACAGCTAGAGGGATTAAAAAAAAAAAAAATGTTGGTAAGTCTCACTAGCATTTAGCAACCTGCACAGCATTCTGTGCTTTTTTGAAAATAAGAACAACTGTGGGCAATGAGGATGGAATTAAGCTGGAAATTCAGGGCAGAAATATGAGCCTAGACTTTATATATCCTACATGGGAAGCACTGTAACAGGCTGAGGTTCCTGAACCAAACAGGAATATTTAAAATTCAGCTATCATCTTCCTGGTACACACAATATCTTCTCTGTGGTCCAGACTTGCATAAGACCTTTCATAGCTCAGCATCAATGCTTGAAGTTTCCTCTCAACCCAGTTTTACCTGAAGCCTGAGACTATAGACTTAGTCATACCATAGCACAAGTACAACAAATTGCCGAGTACAGGGAAAGCAACTCATATAGTAAACCAGCAACAATAATTTAACAAAAACAAGAAAAAATCTGCCTCCCCTATGTCCTGGCTTTGCACTTTGCCACACAATGTTTTTCCAGTTTAGACAATCCAAATAATCTCCAAATGGAATATCACCCTTTGTCATGCAAAGGGACACAGCAGAGAGCTTCTGCTTAGAGACTCTGCCATGAATATAGCGGACTAATTTCATGATGGACAAAGCTTCTTTGCTGCCACATAAATTATTTTATGACTCCTGTGTACTCTGTTGTACTCTTTGCATACTTTATTATTACTCCATCAGTCCCATAATTTTCCATGCACAGCTCTGTTGCTCAAGGACCAAAAGCAAGGCACAATAGCTGGTCAGATTAAATTATATCAGATTGAATGACCTGAAAAAAATACTACAAAATGATAAAAATCTGTTACTACAACATGTCCACACTGACATACAGCACAGTTTCAGTTCATGCCATGTAAATGTGTATTTTGTCATGTCCTGTGTCATGTGTGTAAATGTCTTAAAGAACTGGTGACATCTGTGCTGTGCTTTTACAAGTACATGATCTTCCTTGGCTGGTGCTGTGCTTCATTATGTACTGCCTTGCCAAGCTGCTGGTGTGCTTTATCAAATCAACAGAGTTTGAGTTCCACAGACCCATAGAGAGGATTTTCAGCTGTCTGCTTCCTTACTTCAATTGTTTGCTGTGTGTTAGATCTAGCTAAATAATCTTATTCCTTTTTCTTTTGTTCTCATAAAATAACATGACAGAATGGAAATGCTAAGGTTAGGAACTTGTTGGGGAAAAAAAAAAAAAAAAAAAAGAAAAGAAAAGAAAAGAAATGAAAGAAAGGGGAAAAAAAAGAAGAGAGAAAAAAAAAAGAAAAAAAAGAAGCCTCAGGAGTCCAGCAGTCCAGGACTTTCTGGGTTTGATGCTGAATAACTGGGAAAATACAGAAATCAGCAGTGGAAACAGAGCAGGGAGCTTTGAAGCGGGACTATGTTTGTGAACAGGTAACAAGCTTTTGCGGCATGAAAAAAGAACGTTGCCATAGGGGTTGAAAAGAACCTGGACTCATCAAATGTGCTAGTTTGACAGTTTTGAGAGCTTCCTTGTGCCAGTCCTGTCAAACTGGAGCAGGAGCAGAGATATAGGCAAAGATTGTGAGCTGCTAGTTAACACACTCGCGTTCAGAGTCCCGCATGGCAATTTCAAATTGTCCCTCCTTAGATGTTTTGCATCAGGGTTTTGCTGCCTAAATTCTTTCTTTTCTGATCTCTGTGACCTACACATGTATCTCTTTCCTCTCGAGGCTGACATGATCACGGGCTGAAGCAAGTAAGAACTGTCCAGTACTGAGGAGGGAAATTATGTCCTTAGCTACTGCAGATTGAATGGTAAAATAAAATAAGATAAGACAAGATAAGATAAGATAAAGTTCAGTCTGATCAGTCACCAGTTAGAAATAATTAGCATAAAAGAAGCAATGTGGTACTATCAGACCAGCCCACTCTGAATAATCCAAAAAATTTGCTCTTAGAAACATTTGGCAAGATGATATTTTTAGACCACCTCAACTCAGTTTTTTCCTCAATTCAGACATATATCTCCACGCCTGGGAAAAATAAGGCATGCAACAAATTAGAAAGAGTTTGCTTTGTTATTACAACAATTGATACTCACTTAAGAACCAAGAGCTCTGTGTCCTCTCCTTGCTGTTAATGCACCATGTTTTCCATCTGCAAGACCCTTCTTTGGAAACATCAGATGGGAGTTTAAAAGATAGGGGATAGGAATGGGAAATAAAATTTAGGTTTTGGGACTGCTCTTTAAGCTAAATTATGCCTTACCAGCAGCTGCTGATTCTCATTGCCACTGGCTGCTTGCTGTGTTAGGGGCCATTTCTCAACTTCTGTATCATGTGTATGGTGAGGAGAGCAGCTCAGCATCTTGTTTCAGCCCATCAAGCATTCACTTGTCTGAGCCATTCCCAATGAATCAGCCTCTCCTCACCTCCTGGGGGGAAAGGACAGGCAGTCAGCTAGACCATGCTGAATGAACAGATACGTCATCAAAATATTTATACTCCAGGATAAAAAGTGATCTTTTTATGTGCTAGTGTTTAAGTGAGAAATTAGAAGCATAGTTTTGACAAAGTACCAGTACAGTACTTGCAGCAGTGTGACAGTAATTGTATCATCATATTATTACAAGTGGCAGAATACTTTTTTCACAGGGCTTGAAAGCGCAGGCCCTGTAGTTGTGGCAGTGTGCTCCTCCTGCTTAAGCCACAACCACCAGTGGGGGTTGTGATGGCTGCACCCATCTTACTCTGGACTTCAGGGGATGGATATCAACACGGTAGCCAAGGGCTTTCTGGAATGGTGACCCAGCAGTGTTGCTGATATGCAAATATAAGTCAATCATCTTACTGTATAGGTACTGAACAGCCCAGGGCCAGTTGAGATCTCCTGCACGGCAGCGGGCTGCATGCCAGGCTCTTCCCTGGAGTAGGGACACCTCTCAAGGTTACTCCTCGAGTTCAAGAGATTCCTTGCTGCAACAGATTCTTGGTAAGTGATTAATAGCAAATCTTAGCTAAGTGATATAAAGAATTGATTGTGCATATATTATCCTTTGGACATAAACCATTGACCAAGTCTGGGACTAGGAGGAGACTCAGCTACACTTAGACTTCTCTCTGAGAAAGAGTTTAGACCACAAGGGGGTCCTTTCTGAACCTCATGACTTAACAGGAGAGTGTCCCTGACAGTTTTTTTCTGACCCTGTCCTCTGTGCAGTAAATAATCAAGTGTACTTTGCCATTGAATCTTGTTAAATCACCGATGCTTTTACCATTGAACTTTGTTGACTCACTACTTTATATCAATATAAAGTATATTGTTGCTTCTCTCCTAGGAGTGTAATGCATGACTCCATCTGTGACAGTAGTCCATGTGGGGATGTCTGACTACAATGCTTCATGAATATCGAGAAAATGCTATCACTTCTGACATGATTTCCCTCTGCAGTAACTCGCTTTAAAATACATTGGTGTTAAGTATTAAATAACAACATAATAGAATGGTTTGGCTTGGAAAGGACCTTTAAAGATCATCTAGTCCAACCCCCTGCCATGGGCAGGGACACCTTCCACTAGACCAGGTGGTTTCAACCCTCATCCAACCTGGCCTTGAACTCTTCCAGGAATGGGACATCCACAGCTTTTCTGGGCAACCTGGGCCAGTGCCTCACCACCCTCACCGGGAAGAATTCCTTTCATACATCTAATCTAAATCTGTCCTTTGTCTTCAAGCCATTCCCCCCTTGTCCTATCACTACATGCCCTTGTAAAAAGTCCCTCTCCAGCTTTCTTGCAGGCCCCCTTTAGGTACTAGGAAGCTGCTATAAGGTCTCCCTGAAGCCTTCTCTTCTCCAGGCTGAACAACCCCAACTCTTTCAGCCTGACATCACTAGAGAGGTGATCCAGCCCTCTGATCATCTTCATGATCATCCTCTGGGCTTGCTCCAACAGGTCCATGTCCTTCTTATGCTGGGGGCCCCAGAGCTCGACACTGTACTGCAGGTCTCATGAGAGCTGAGTAGAGGGGGAGCCACCCCTCTGATGTGCTGGCCACGGTGCTTTTTATGCATCCCAGAACATGGTTGGCTTTCCGGGCTGCAAGCGCATGTTGCCAAGCCATGTTTAGCCTCTGATCCACCAACACCCCCAAGTCTTTCTCCTCAGGGCTGCTCTCAATCTGCTTTCCACCCAGCCTGTATTTTTCCTTGGGATTGACCTGACCCACATGCAGGACCTTGCAGCTGGCTTTGTTGATCTTCATGAGGTTCACACAGGCCATCAAGGTCACTGTAGATGGCATCCCTTCCTTCCAGAGCATCAACTGCACCTCACAACTTGGTGTTGTCAGCAAACTTGCTGAGGGTGCACTCCATCCCACTGTCCACATAGCATCACCATATGATAGGGCACTGTTTCGCCTGTTTAGTCCCACTCTTCTCTCAGTATTACCCACAGAGGTAGCTCTAATAGATACCTGGATAAGGCTGAGATCCAAGATTCTTGCTTGACTCTCGATTACGTTACTGACATATTGGGCCTCGTTTGCTATTGTTAAAAACTGACCACAGCACTTCCCTAGCAGCCCCCACTGCTGTGGTGAGGGCTGTCATGAGTTAACGGGCATTTGCAGAGTTCTCTGGGATACTTGTCTGGAAAACACTCCGACGAGCATGTGTTGGTGTATCTGAACAAAGTTACACACTTGTATCTGAGCCTGACCATTTAGCACACTTTTGTCAAATAGCTGATCATTTGTATTTTTTCACTGTCAGTTGATGGAGACCTCTGCATTCAATGAACCAAAGCTGACTTAACCAGGTAAGTTCTGGATCATCTTCTGGAGGTCTTTGTCTGTCTTTGGTGCAGGGAGAGACTGATAAATTCTTTAACTTCTTGGAAAGTAGATAAATTTATGTGGGTTGTAACATGGAGGTGGGAAAAGTATAATTCACTTCCATGTGCAAAGCTGGGACAAAGAAATGGTGATTTCCAAGGAGAGGTTTGAAAACAAAGATATTTTAGGTCTGACTTACAAAGAATATACAACATTAATGATGTTTGTTGGTAAATTGAATAGAGTTTTTAATATAATATGTTCTGAAAGAAGAAAGTGAAAATATTTTCCAAGATGTTTTAATATCTTAAATTTTATTTTATGTGGGAGCTAGTCAGGGCACTGTAATATTTCTATTAACAACATGGGGTAAATGAAGAATATTTAAATGGAAAACAAATAAATAATAGTTTATCCATATAATTATAGTACAGTGAAATAATTAGCAATAAATCCTTTCAGGGATCATAGCTGTCATTAAAAACCAGCATTTTCAAATATCATCACTTTTTGACAAAACCATTTCCTGAAAGAGGGGGAAAATGATTAAAAACTTCAATTCACAAAGTGACTTTTATTTTGACAATAAATAACATACAAGTCACATTGTAAAATGAGACCCTTAATCATTTTCTGCCATGTTATTTGTCAAAATATAGACAGGAAAAAATGATCACTCATAAATAAAAGGTAACTTTCTTTTGCCATTTACAGGGTGGGGGAGTAAATGCAGTGTTTGTTGAAGTTCTTAGAGGGGAAGGAGAGGGAAATAAATGGCTGAAGTTTGGAAAGGAAAAACCCAACTCTAATAAACGGAGTCTGATCAACCATATTGAGTAATCAAAAATTCATTCTTTGTGGAACCTGTGGGGAAAAATAGCATTTTTGTTGGAATATTAACACTGAAAGGTTTGAAAGCACCAGAGAGGGAAGGTACTTTTCAAAGTGCTACACTAATTGCCTATGATGTATAATCTCAGTCTAATTTAATGTTAATTGGATTTCCCAATGTCATTGTCCAAATGGCATTTTTTGTTTAGTTTTTAGCTGTTTTCAGCCATTAGATGAAGTCACAGAAAAGCTTTCACGCTGAACATTTATTTCCAAAAGGCATGAGTGGGTAGAATACAGTGTTATACAAATCAGAACAAAGAATGGGTATGTTTCATTGTTATTTTGGAAATGTATATGTAGGATTTGCTTTTTTTATGACAAATTTTAGAACTAAGGACAGCATCCTGTAACTGAAACACTTCCCAGCTGATTTCTGTAGGGTTTGGTACTTGTGGCAACTGCAGACTTGACCTTTTGCATCCGTTACATACTCTTTCATGAAAAAGTAGAAAGGACTTGGTATAACCCATTTTTTGTTTGGGTTTTGGGCATTGGATTACAACTTGCATGTAGCAAGAAATCAGCATCAGTTAATAATGTCCAGCAAATTCCAGTAAACAAGTACAACTCTGTTCCTCTACTTACAAGTTTTACTGGACCCAAAAATGTCATTCTTGTTATGAATACAACTTGAAGTTTCAAAGACTTCAGCTGACAGCCCCAGTGGTAGTGCTAGCCTGAATTCACCATTTTGGTATATTCCGTTCATTGCAGATACTAAATCAGCCACTCCGAACCATATAGTCAACACCAAAACTTTAACAAGAGAAGAGACCTTTTTCCTTAATGATTCTGTCTGTTCCACATCTGCATTGGAAGAAGAAAAAACAAAACAAAACAAAAACACCAAAGCTCCAAAAAAACAGAATTAAAAAAATAACAAAAGAGGGGATGCCTGCTTAGAATTTGTTTTATTACAGAAAACTGCACATGCACTTTACCTAGAAAGGAAAAGGAAAGCAGGAGGGGACAGCAGGTGGCAGAAACAGGGAAAAGTGAAAACATGAAAGTATTTAAAGCCATCAGTCTGAAAGCTTAGAATATCATGTAAATATAATTTAATAACAATATTAGTTGTATGGAGGTTTTCCTCCTTGATAATTTTTTTTCTTTGAGTAATATTAATTACATAGTAGTCACTAAACACTCACAGAGCAGTTTATTACCTTTATATCCATTTTACAGGTTGCCAGTTTCAGTTTATGTAAAGAAGCAAAATACCTGAACTTCTGACAAAAGTACAAAAATCCAGTTTCTCACATTCTGGCAATGTTGTTAAAGACATCATGTTTAGCTGAAACTGTCTGAATTAATAAGAATTTTACTGTCATTTGAAATGATATCAGGATTTTATGTAGTGTCATATTAGCACTATAAGACAGTCTTGTTTAGGCTTTTTGTGGAGTAAGGTGAGAATTAAGAAGGGACACAAAATCAGCACAGAAACACCCCAGTGACAGAGCTGGAGATGTAACGCCAGTGTCCTGAAATCGTTTTCACTTGTTCAGATCCAAAGTAGCTGTTTCACAATTGATAACACATTGTAGTTACCCATAAATTAACGCATGGGGAAGTGCCTGAAGCAGAGTGAAGACAGATAGTTGGTAGAACCTCAGTGCTGAAGTTGACAGCCTGCCTGTCACAGATTTCAGTTGGTCCAGGATGCTTATGCATCTTATAGTATATATTACTACAGTATTGTTGGTTTCAGTGATTACTATCTCATATATTGACATATGTTCTGTGTCAGTATATGAAGAAAACTCTGACCAGAGGACAGATGCAAGGACAGGCTTGTGTTTGGGTCTTTCAGCTGGCATGGAATTCAGGAGATCTTTTTGCCATAGCTGTATCACTTAAGGAACAGAAGAGTCCACACAGTAGGCATGGGAAAGAATCAGGCATATTGATTTCTCTGGTCAGATTTCTATAAGGGAGACCCTTCCATCCCAACTTTCAGAAAGGAAGAAAAGGTCCAAATTGAGGAGAAAGCATCTTCCCTCTATATCAGAGTTTACTAAGAAGGTCCAAAGTGTTTCCAATCGAATTTGGTGGAATCTGTGTCCTCTGAAACAATTTACAAGACAGGGACATAAGTTTAATCCCAGATGAAGCAACAGGACTAGGATAGCTTCCTCCATTTCTGCCGCAACAGTATTCAGTGAATCTTGAAAGCTCAGGGAGTAAATGTCTCCCCAAGGAGAGTTTCACCTGGGTAGGTTAATTACACTGCCCACAATGTGCCTATGATACTCAGCTCTTTTTGAAAGTAGTTTCCCTCCAGGGTGGGCCGTCAGGCCTTCGACACTTAGATTTGGATGTTGAATCCATAAAGACTAATGAGTCATGCAGGCTTGAGCTCAGGTCTGTTATTCCTCTTGAATAGCTCTTGGGCATTTTGTTTTCATTGCAGGTGAACTTAAGCAACAAGCATGTTTTTATTTGCCTAGCAAGGAAAATGCATCTGCTAAAGATGTGTGCATCTTTTTTAAGTGTCTCAATTTATATGCAAAATAGGTTTAGCACTTGTGCCCATGGACAGATGCCAACAGAGCCCTTAGCATCTCAGGTCTGGACAGTGAGACCCCAGATTCTTCTTCCTTCTTTCTCTCTCTCTCTTTTTTTTTTTTTTTTTCTCCTTTCCCCCCCGCCCTGTGTCTTCTGAATTGATTTGGAAAATAATGTTCTCAGTTTTACCTGGTAATATTTAAAACTCTTCCCATGCAGATGGTCTTATAGAGGTCTGAATAGAAATGAGTTGAGACATCTCAGAACAGCCATAGTCTATCATAAAAAGCAACGGAAGATACCTAAGATTTTGCATAATGCAGCACACTTGGCATTCTTAGTGGAAAAGGAGCCAAGCCTTGTCTCGGCACTGAGAAATTCTTTCTCTTAATGTGATAAAGATTGGTCCCTTTGGGTCAAAGTAGTGGTACATTAAGTGGGAAAGAGTAAAACCTACCTTCTGCCCATCTATATTTAACCTGTCCTAAAAATGATAAGATTTCATTCTTCTGTGTTCTCACTTTTTTCTCCATTCTTCTCAAACACTGAATTTATCATTTAAATATTAAAAAGAGAAACCAGATGTTATAGTTATTAACTTTTGGAATCAACTATAATCTTCCTATTAAATCCTTCCATCCAGGTACAGGCAATTATTTGCTTGATCTAAAGGTGCAGAAAATGTAGACACACAGGGTTTCAGAAAGTCCAGTTTAATAAGACAGGTGGGTAACTAATAATGTGGAAAATTACCTGCAGATTGAGGATATTGGGAATGACTAATGGCCAAAACTAAGCGAGTAAATTAGTTGCAAAATGATACCATTTGCAGTAGTCGTGTGAGTAGGGGACTGGATGGCACAGTGGCATGTGGCAGTGATCTGAGCTTGAATATGGCCCAAATTCAGGAAAACATGCCATTAACTTATGGCTTTTTTCTTTTTTTTTTTTTGTTTTTTGTTTTATTTTTTAAAATTATTATTCTTTCTATATACTCTGTGCTATTTATGTAAGGTTTAATAGCTCAGGCACAGGAGTCTAGTTAACTTTGCAAAGTTTAACAACAAAGTTGTTATCAAGGTCAAATGCATTGAAAATGGGACTTCAGTTTGCTTTACAAGCCAAACAGAGTTCAGATAAGCAAAACACTCGGTTCTTTGGGGAAGATTCTGAAATGCAGAGAAGGGAGAATTTCAAAGACCTTTTTCCCCCTAATTTAAGATGTTGCATAAGTTTCTGATTCCAAAAGGTACTCAAATGCCGGCTTCAGTGGGATCATTTATGTACTCCAGAATTATCCACATGCCTAAGTACTTGGGGTTTTAATTACCTACCCCAAAATGTATGATTTGACAGTCTGGTCATGGGCAATGTCCAAATGATTTTAGCAAGAGATTAGCCCATGAAGGGTGAGTTGGACTGATTCCCTTGCAGACAAAATTATCGTCTCAAAAAAATCTAAGTACTTCCATGTTTCTCATCACTTAGAGACCTAAACATATCCCAGATCTTTATGAATGTATGTTCAAAATTCTGTATAAAGAAAGAGCTGTTACCTTCTGGCTGTAAAGGGAGAATTACAGCAGGCTGAGTGAGCAACATGCTTAGGATCACAAAACAGTCTAGTGGCAGATGTGAGAACTGAATCTGCATATCTGTCTATCTGATCTTAGATTTGCCCACCTGTCTGAGGTACAGATTATATATTATTTCTGATGGGGCTAGTAACATGATGAGTGATTTTATAGTACCAGCTGTGATGCTACTTATTCTTACAGAGTCTTTTTAAAAATAAAAATGACATAGTAATCACTATATTAGCTTTTTTCACTGTGACCATCCTGTGTCACATTTACTGACAGCGAGGAGTATCCAGAACATCCTGAGAACAGCATATAAAAATTGAAAGCATTCCAACATGTATCCAAATTTTTTTAAGTTCCAAAAAATATTTTTTTTAATATATTCTTGCAGGTGGAACCAGGCTGGGTTTACACTTTTCTGTATTTTTTTAATATTATCACTGTTTCTCTGGAAGCATTGTTCTTATAAATCTGAAGGGTAGAAAAACCTGCACTCTGAAATTTGTATGCATCTATTAGAAAAATCTACCTTCTGGAATTTGACTTAAACAAGAAACACATGCACACACTCACATTATTTACACATACCTACACATTCCTGTGTAGATATCTATATCACAAGAACGTAAAACAAATCTTACCCTGTGCAACAAATTTCTAGAAGCAGTTATTTTATATAAAAGTTAAGTCAAAAAATATAATTACTTGTAGTCATTCAGGAAAGAATATACCAATATTAACACTAGTAATAAAAACCCCAATAGTTTCAGTTATGCCCGCTACCAGTTGGAGTTGTGCCTCGGGTATCTCTCACCTCCTCCCATTGCTGAAAATGACCTCCCTCTCTGATTTACCCTCTGTGTTCCTCATGTGGACACTCCCTAAGGACCCACTCTAGGTTAGTAGAGGTTCACTCTTTAAACTGGTTAATATTTAAACACAGCTTAAGTGATTTCTCCAGGGCTTAAACTGTATTCTGCAAAGCCTTACTATTAGAGTTGAAAGACTGAGATAATTTCTCAGGAGCTTTCATAGTAAGGGCCATGTACAATAACACTAAAACAAATTCTCAGGGGCTGAACTTCCCATACAGACTCTTATCTGTCTTCAGGTGGTGATTGTCTCTGTGTTCTTACCTTTCTGCCTAATCCTCTGCCTTTCTTTTTATCACAAAATGTCATTGAGACTGACCCCTTACTCGCTATTAGATTTTTTTTCTTACGGAACATTTTTGTTTTTCTATACATACAGGTGCCATAAAAAAAATGGGCAATTTGATTTCATAACTAGTGATAAGGGAAGCAAATTCCTATAGCTTTCAGCTTTCCAGGACATGAAAAGGTGATTTAAGTCTTTTCACTAAGTGGCATTTATAGAAAAAGGAACAAATCCAAAGATCAAGACAACTCTTAAAACCTCAGAGAGGGACTTAATAATTACACTGAGGTCTGGCCTTCTTGTGAGTAGTACCTATAAAACACAGAAATATAACTATACTGTACTTATCAAAATATGGCATTCATGTTATGACTTGTAAATACATTGGAGCAAAAATGTGAGAAATTATTGGCACAAAATTGGTCAGATTTCCACGGGAAGACTTTCCATTGAAGTAAATTATCATTAATCTAGTGACTGCTAAGTGGCTGTATTAATTTACACTCGCATAGTCAGTTGTACATGCTAACACAGGTTATGTCTGCCTGGCCTATACATTTTCTATGAAGAAGTTAAAAAAACCCCAAAAACCAAAAAACAAACAAAACAAAAAAAAAAACCCAAAACTACAAAAACTAAAACCCAAACCCCAAATCCCAAAGTATTTTAGCTGTAAATGCAGCCAGATCAGCCAGACTACTTTTATACCTGCCACTGCCCAACACAGATAACCTAAGACTGCTAAAAGTGGGAAGAAATTGTCTTTTTGTGCTGAAAAGTTGCAGGGTGCTGAGCTGAATAGGCCCTGTCTGTTAGAGAGAGATGGAGGACAGGGCTTGGGTGCTTCACATGAAACAGATGCTGAAGCTGTGGCAGAGAGGGTGGCTGCCACTGAAATCCATATGGAGATAGCATGTAGGTCAGAGGCTCCCAGCATTCTGGGAGTCAGAGCAATCAGGATTGGAGTAATAGATTATTGAGCTGGCTGGCAGTTGTCAAAATTCTTTCTGAAATTTCCCAGAGGAATTGTAAATACTATCGTTTTGGTTGTAGGAATTTCCATCATGTACATGTTTGGTACAAATCATGACCATGAAATCAGCTAGGCAACTTCTATCTGAAACCAGTGAAATACACACATTCCTGTTTCTAACTCAGTTTTCCTGTGACCTTCCTATGGTGGGTGGGCTCCACGCTTCAGGGCAGTGCCACAGCTGTGGGGCAGAAGCAAAATAGAAATGGCTATTCTCCCCTTCAAGGACATAAAACAGGAACATGCTCTTCAGTGTCATGTCTTTTGGTTACCTCTAATTGAAATGGAGGCGTTCTGAATGGCAAAATCAAAACTCCTCAAGTGCCCCTTCTGTATAATTTATCATGGGATTCAGAGCTTCTGAGCTTGAATCATTTAGTTCTCAGGAGTCTGTAATACTTGATCACAATTTGTGGTAGGACAGTACTTAGTATACTTGGTGGAATATGAAGATAACTGAAAATTTATTTACTGTATCAGATGCTGATGTTGCCAGAAGAGTGGTTTGAGATGAGGATTATGTTTCACAGCAAATTAACTGCAAGGAACGACTTAATTTGGAGGAACTATAGACAAGAAAGAAAGAAGGAAAAAAGTAAGATCCTGTAGGTATTGAATAAAAAGGTACTCAAGTTTCCTGTTTTAAGTGAGTTCTTTTGCCATGAACAAGGGAAAAGATGCTTCAATAAGAAATTAAGTTGTTAAAATCTTTTGATCAGGATAGAGAATGACACAAGGAAACACCTTTGTGAGAGGTTACCTTCCTGATGAGGCATTTGTCCTATTTGCTTCTTTTAGAAATGGCACATAATTGCAGGTCTGTGGTCCACACCCTTCAGTCATTGTGGATGCTCTTTAAAGCCACTGGAAGCAGCCATGGTAGAATTTCATCTTTGTTACCCACATTTTTGTATGAAATATGAATTCATCTACCTATGTGCAATTTGGATGCCATTATTCTTCATTCTTTTTTTCCAGTCACTAGTATCAAAGGCAATTTTTCCTGAGGACTGCAGACATCAAGGTGAATTAAGAGGCCTGTTTCTGATTTAATCTGTGTGTAAAGAAACTTGGCTAGTACCTCTTTTGTCATGAGTTCTCTGTGTAGGTTTGATCAGGTCACTGAGGTACCTCACTTGCTGATTACATGGTCCCTTCAGTAGGAGCTAGACATATCTGCATCTCCCAAAGTATCTGGGCCTTTCAGCTGTACTGCCTAGCAGAAGGTCTTAATTTGTTTTGCTGTCATCAAGGGTCTGGTGGTATATTTAAGAACATATAGAATGTTTCAGATATGTTACTGTGATAAAAGAAACCCTGATCAATAAATCAGCGTTTCGAGTTCAGTATTTCTTTGTGGTTGGGGTTTTTTTTAAATTTTCTCACATTGCCCATGAATACTAAAGTAATGGGTATGCCATTATTTAACAGAGGACAGAATAACTCAATAAGCTTAAGAAATATTAACATTCACCTGCATTAAAAACATAACAGTTACACTTGCTTTTGGGACTGGATATCCAGTACACCTGGGAGTAATGTTGATTCCCCATATATTTGAAACTGTAGTAGTAACCCTACACTTCAGTCTGATGAAGTCTCATGTCCAGAATAACTTCAGTTTGAATATTTAATCCAGGTTGCATCACTCAGAGGTATGTCTTTCACACCGAAGCCTTTGATGAAAGTAAACAAATGGACAAAACCATTGAGAATGATTTGCTGTTGCAAGTCACAGAATCATAGCATCATAGAATGGTTTGGGTTGGAAGGGACCTTTAAGGATCATCTAGTCCAGCACCTCTGCCATAAGCGGGGATTTCTTCCACTAGAGCAGGTTGTTCAAAGCCCCGTCCGACCTGGCAACCTGTTCCAGTGTCTTACCACCTTCCTCTTCTTCCTTTACACGAAACCTAAATCTCCCCTCTTTCAGTTTAAAGCCATTCCTCCTTGTCCTATCACTACACACCCTTGTAAAAAGTCCTTCTCCAGATTTCTTGCAGGCCCCCTTTAGGTGCTGGGAGGCTGTTATAAAGTCTCCCTGGAGCCTTTGCTTCTCCAGGCTGAACAACCCCAACTCTCTCAGCCTGTCTTCATAGGAGCGGTGATCCAGCCTCCTTCTCATCTTCATGGCCTCTGGATTTGCTCCAACAGGTCCATGTCCTTGTGCTGGAGGCCCCAGAGCTGAACACAGTACTGCAGCAGGGGTCTCATGAGAGCAGAGGAGAATCCCCTCGCTCACCCTGCTGGTCACACTTCTTTTGATGCATCCCAGGATACGGTTGGCTTTCTGGGCTGTGAGAGCACATTGTTGGCTTACACCCACCTTTATTACCTCACCTAAAAGCACTGATTTTTGAGAGGTTTGTTTAGCAATATGTTAATTGTAAACAGTTAAACATATAATGCAATTTATTATCAAATTAGGAGAAATTGTTATATTTTTTATATTTTTATTTATATGTGTGTATATATATATATGTATGCTTATACAGAAGATTACACTTTACATGCATATATCCTTGAAAAAGAAGGTATTACTAAGGCTAGTTTGTTTCCTCCCATTTCCTCACTTAGCTTTCTGGGTTTTATCCTGTTAAAACAGTGTTTATCTGTTTCCCAAGTAATGGCTGAGCAGCAAACATGAGGAGAAGCAGCACTGCTGGTTTTGTTTGTTAACTTCACTATCTTTTTGAATTCACAGTATGTAGGCACAGTTTAAGCATTTTCCATAAAGCATTACAGTGTGAAAGGGCGGAGGGAGGAAACACAAGCAGACATCACCCAGAGAGCAGTGATATTGAGAATAACAGGGAAAAAAACATTTTCTTCATGCTAAGACTCCCAAAGTAATTCCATGGCATAAAAAAAAAGAGAAAAATCAAATGTTTTTTGCAAGTTTTCTTGGAAGCTGCAGGAGTCTAAACTCATAACTTTATAAAGCTTTAATATTTATTTCTTTCCTTTGTCATTTTTTAGTACCATTTTTTAAAAGAAAAAAAAAGTTTAAAGGGCATATTATTCCTCAAAACTAAGACTGCAGTCCAAGTTTAGCTTTGGATCTACAAAAAACCTCACCGAGGGGAGGAGAAAAAAAAAAAAAAAAAAAAGAACACCAATCTATGAGGGAAACAAATTCTTGCTCCTCTATATTTCCAGTAACAAGTATGGGCCAGATGTGAAAATGGAGAGCACTCTTGGGAACTCGATGTGCATTGGAAATTGTGTGTGTTGGACTCAATAATGGATGGAAATAGTTGTGTGCCTTATGCCAGTCCACCCTAAAAATCTCACCTCCAAGCATGGTTCAAATTTCTCTGGTCCTAATTACACAAAGAATGATAGAAAATTGTTCTGGGGAAGATAACAATCTAGTCCTATTGTCCAGAAGTTTTCGAAAGCAAATATATTGCCCCTTGTTGCCAGTCATATGTGTAATGTTTATAAAACTTCAGCAATGAAGCCCTAACCCTGCAGAAGAAATGCAACGTAAATGTCTTCTCTTTTTGAAAGACCATCTTAGTTTTCATTCTGCTTTTTTTCTTCTGTTATGTCTGGCCATATCTGGTGGGTATAAAAAGAGCAGATTATTCACTTCCTGTTTGCATATTTTAAAGTGTTTGAAGGTTTTTATCAGGTTCCACATCAGTCCTTTCTTTAGCGTAAACTTTGCTCTTTTCTCACTGATCATGCTTCCTAGACATTTGATCATCCTTGTTGCTTTTGAATCCTCAGCAGGTGCCTTAAGGCAGTTTTATGCCCACTTTGATGCAATAGAAGTGCAACTTAAAAGGAGCTCAGGCTCTCCAATATATCTTTATATCTTTTAGAATAATAAATAATAATGATCCATATTCACATTGCACTTTGCATTTGCAAGATTTTCTACAAACATTAATTAACAAACATTAATTAATTAGTTCTCATGGCTCTCCTGTGTGATAGCAGTAATAAAGCTTTGCATGAATATGGCACTTCTGAGCTAAGGTTCTTAGATAACTTTACAAATATTAATGAATATCCAACCTATTTGTATGTTACTGCTCACAGCAGTGCAAAATAGGAGGTAAATAGTACTGTACATACTTTACATTTGTCACCACTGAGACCAAGAACTTTTTGGATCAGGGTTCCAGACTTGATATCCACCTCAGGCTTGAGGAAAACAACACTGTCAGTTGTTGGCACATACCCTAAGACACTGGCTGTACATTATTTTCTTTAACCGGTTTACTATATTTTTCCTGGAAAGGATAATCATTTACAGGAAGATTTTCCTCCTCCTTGAACACCTATTCTGTAGATGTCTAGTCTTTAAGAGCAGTTTGAACCATCTAGATCACCCAGCAGATTACCTCAACTAGGTTCAGTAAGTCCATAGTATATCAAGCTAGGACGAATTTCTGCTAATAGCAGATATATACATAATGGTAAAATAATAATAAAATGTTTTTCTAAGGCTCTGTAAAAAGTAATAGAGATGCATATATGCAAAAAACCTAAAAAATTTTAAAGGCAAGCAGAAGTTCTAGAATAAAGAAATTTTATATATCCATTATAAAATCAGTGATCTATATGTACTTTTTTCCTACTTACTAATTGTATCTGTCAAGAAATTGCATGGCTAAGTCTTTGCATAGGTGCTGGCTTGAATTAAAAAAAAAAAAAAAAAGACTAAAAATACCTTCAATGTCTAAATACATAATACAGTAAGCTCTTTTTAGGTCTCTACAAATGAAAACGAAATATTTGGGAAAATGAGAAGAAAGCATAGAAAATTCATGACAATTCTCACAATTAACTAATGAAAGATAGTTCAAAAGAGTGACGAAAAATTGTCCCAGCGCTACTAGAAGATTTTCAGACACCATAATGCTGACAGTGCTTGGCAACATATATGAGATATTTGGAAGGAATATTTAGATGACTTAACTGAACGGACAGTACTTCTGGAGTCTCCAAAATAAAAGGACATTTTATAAAAAAAATTAAAAAAATCCCTGGATTTTTCAATGCTTATTCAAAGAAAATGTTCACTTTCCTTTTTCTTGTGTGATTTTATTACTGCCAAGTTCTGACTCATTTTTTTTAACAAAATTAATTCCTCCTCCAATGCCATGTATTATTCTGCAAATGTGAACATGCATAGGTATCTCCTGGAGAACATGATCTGCTGGTAAGTGCTGCTTATATGCAGTAATTTTTGCTGTTCATTTACCTTTCAGCATAACAAATGAGAGGTAGAGAGAAAAAGCAAGGGGAACTTAGCAAGAACAGTAAGCTAGATGGATCTTTTCTGGTCTGAATAAGTAAGATATTTCTTACAGGGAAGTTTTTGCACTAATTCTGACTCAGCTACAAAAGAAAACAGAAGGAGAAAATTCAAAACCTAGACTTCAAAATAAAACCGTTGGTTTTCTTTTTCAGAACCAAGTTACCATTAAACAAGAACAACTCCTATGGTATTATTTGCCTGTCATTTCCTGGTAAATCAGTGTCATTAGCATTGATATTTTTAGAGGAGAGATTAAAAGAGGTTTAGTTAGGAGAGTAAGGCAGGAGTATATATTATCCAAGCCAATGTAGCTCTGGGTCTCAAAGATGACATTTCCCTCTCTGCTTCATTAACTTGCATAGCTTGTTGAGCTTTAGCTGTTTCTAATTAATTCTTTTACTGGTTGTTTTTTTTGTTGTGTATTTTTTTTTTTTTTGAATGTGTATCATCTCTGGCAAACTATATAAAATGAAGAAATCTCTCTAAGGTTTTACCCTTTTAATTATTATTTTTATTGCTTAAATGAAGCTCTGGAATTGCAAATGTTGACATTTTAGTTGATTCTAGTCATTAGAATTTTCAAGGAGGAAAAAGGGGGGAAAGGCTAAGGAGAGGAGGGGGCAGTGCAGCTAAAATAATAAATAAATAAATAAATAAATAAATAAAATCACAAACTGAGCAGAATGCTCAGCTAAATGCTGTGGAAAATGGAGAATAAACAGGTTTGTCAAAAGTAACCTCCATGATGTTTTTGCCCTTTTAAATACTAACAAAGAAAGAAGCATCATTAGATGCAATTCCTCTCTGTCTTATACACAAACTGACATGTAAATGAATGGAGTTTTGCACGCCTGCTTGTCGTTTTGTTTTATTTGGATAGAGCTTAGCTAGCAAGTGTGGTGAATACACACATGCATATATGCATCTGGGCAGGCTGGAGCGATGGGCCCAGGCCAGTTGTGTGAGGTTCAACCAGGCTCAGTGCCGGGCCCTGCCCGTGGGTCACACCAGCCCCCCGCAGCGCTGCGGGCTGGGGCAGGGGGCTGGGAACTGCCTGGTGGGAAAGGGCCTGGGGGGGCTGGTCGGCAGCCAGCTCGGCATGAGCCCCCCGTGTGCCCAGGTGGCCAAGGAGGCCACCAGCATCCTGGCTTGTATCCAAAGCAGTGCGGCCAGCAGGACCAGGGCAGTGATTGTCCCCCTGTAATGGGCACTGGTGAGGCCACAGCTTCAATACTGTGTTCATTTTTGTTCCTCTCATTGCAAGAAAGACATTGAGGTGCTGGAGCGTGTCC
Organism: Falco punctatus; assembly: GCF_963210335.1. NCBI lineage: Eukaryota > Metazoa > Chordata > Aves > Falconiformes > Falconidae > Falco > Falco punctatus. Next base: position 7,095,136 of record NC_137586.1, read on the forward strand.
AGAGATGGGAAATAATGTTGGTGCCGGGTCTGGAGCACAAACCTTATGAGGAGCAGCTGAGGGAACTTTGGTTGTTTAATCTGGAGAAGACTCGGGAGGGGACCTTACTGCTTTCTACATCTACCTGAAATGAGGTTGTAGCCAGGCGTGGGTTGATCTCTTCTCCCAAGTTACCAATGACAGGGCAAGAGGAAACAGCCTCAAGTTACACCAAAGGTGGTTTAGATTAAATATTAGGAAAAATATCTTCAACAAAATGGTTGTCAATGACTAGAATAGGATGCCAAGGGAGATGAAGGAGTCACAATCCCTGGAGGGATTTAAAAAATGTGTAGATGTGGTGCTTAGGAATATGGTTTAGTGATGGACTTGCAGCCCTGGGTTTACGGTTGGATTTGATGATTTCAGAGATCTTTCCAACCTAAATGATTCCATGATTCTATGATCTTCGCGCACACAGTCATTCAGACTTTTCTTTAAAATAATGAGCATGAAAACACATGGTAGAACATGTCTGGCTTTTGGGGGGGAAAAAAACCCCAAAACACCAACAGAAAAAACCCAAGCAAAACCTATCTGTTAGAATGAAACTGTATTTTGTAAAGCATGTGTCAGAAAATCTGTAATGGAGTCACACCTGGCTAATGCAACACTCTGTCAGCTAGTCCATTTGCAGATCATTGTGCTGATTTCTATGTTGATACACCAAGGGAGGGGGACATACAGCTTTGTTTCAAGAAGAACATTATATCAGAGCCAGCCGCATAATGATAAGCTAGGGATTGCACCTGGGATGTGTCAGCTGTTACCTCACCACCTCATCTACCACTTATTCCTTCACCCAAGTAAGGTGTTTCCCCCTGCCCCTATATTGTTAGTAAGACAACAACAACAACAACGACAACATGAAATCTTCTCCAAAAGAAATTGTCACTGTTTAAAGCAGTTCTATCACTGCCTCAGACTCTCATTACTGTTACGCTGATGGCCATGAAGTTGTGCCAAAATCTTTCAGTGAGACTCATCCAGCAGAAGGAAAGGAAGAAAAGCAGGTGGCTAGATACAGCCAAGCAGTAGATTTGCTGGAAGCCCAGAGGGAAGCTAAGGGGACAAGGCAACCAATTTCTTATCCTGTGACCACATTATTGCATTTATTTCACTTTCACATTTTTCCAAAGATCAGTGAGGACTTTTCGCAGGCAACCAACTCAGTGAGGCCTGGCTGGAGGTAACAGGAATTTGTTCACAGCACCGTTAGTCATTAGCATGACAAAAACGTGGAATGATTATCTACTACATATAGAAGAAACATCATTTTTCAAAGAAATTTGTTCCTGAAACCAACTAGAAGTGGATAGATTTCCACTGGAAAAATACTTCTAATTTGCATTATTTTACAATTATTGCTATTAGGTAGCACTGACTTTCTCATGATTACATCAAGTGGCTTTGTTTGGCTATGGCTGGAATAGAATCCCAAAGCCATGTTCATAAATATCTGTAAAAATATTCACTTTAATACAAATTTTGAGACCGAGTCTTTTGGCCCACTTATCCAATTAGGGAAGAGAATAAATAATACATGGATTTGACCAATCCTAATTGATGAATTTGCAGTTAAATGGATGCTCGGTAAAGGACTGAATGCAATTGTGTCTAAATTATCTTCGCTATATTATCTTTCTGTTGTGAGGACAAGCAGCACAATAAAAGTAATTTTATTTATTAAAATAAATTTAATCTGAGAAAATCATGAATGGCTAATACACCCTTAAAAATAGAAATGGCTCCACTACTTATTACTTTGTTAGCATTTCAAACACTATTAAGAATTTGATTCTTGAATCAGAGTACCGCAGAGTACCATGATTTAGGCAAATAAACCTCTAGAGAAACCTTCTTAGAAGAGTTATTTTCTCAACTTTAGTAGCAATAAACACTTTTGGTGGGATCACCTGAGTTAAATTTATCCACCTAATAGTTAAGTGTGTAGTTTGGCTACAATAAAGGCTCTCTTTATGGAGAGAATAGACACCTTCAAAAATGCAATTCATCCCAGATTTCTTAACTGCTTATTTTAGGATGGTGTGACCTACCCTTTGGGAATGGGCTCTCTTTCTATGTAACAGAAACAGACTGTGGAATGGGGAAGAGCACAGGTTACTGTGAACAGCAGTGAAGCTGGAGGTTGTCTTCAAGTGAACAAGCAACCGCATCTTTGACAGCAGTGGGTGGATCAGACTGCAGGAGTCAGTTGTGTGGCTAAGCGTAAAGGTGAACTTTGTGGAGCAAATGATAGTAACATACCTGAGGTGTCACCACCTCAGAGGTGCAAACAGCAAAGAAGAAAAACTGAAAAAAATGGGAGAGGAGGCATGAGGCTGTAGAGGAGAGGAGTTCTTCAATAGCTGAGCATGGGTATGATGTGCTTCTATGAGCTACCACACATGTACACGGCAAGGCACCTATCCCCAAGGGGCCCCACACTGCTGTTATGTATAAACTGAAATATTATTTTATTTTTAGCAACAACACACACTTAAACTATTTTCTGATTTTGTGCTAATTACATTAGGATTCACATTGTGTTCTTGGAGCTCAAACAGAACAGGTACTTATGCCAGAAACTAAGAAATATGAATCTATTTTTTGTTCCACAACAAGATTTTGCATGGATCAATTACTTGGGTTTTTTTCAAAGATAGATAGAAATATAAATTTCAAGGAAAGTTAAATCCTAAGCCATTTGGGCAATTTAAGTCATACCCCAGGGCCTCGGTCTGGGGAAATTAAAGAATTTCTCTTTCCCTTGAGGCACTGGCACAGTTCAGGTTGATTAGATACACTGACAGGCTTAAAATGGGAAGCATGTAACATTCCTTTTCCTGAAAGAGTTAAACATTTTTTAGTTTAAGTGGTTCATTTTCATCTGTTCTTAAGCCATCTTTACTGAAATCAGGATAATGTGCACCATTGTGTAGATTTGGAACATGTACACCAGGCAAATATACAGCACCACACATGCAAACTGAACAGGGACATCTGCTTCTATAGTATTTTACAACAAATTTCCACAGATTAAAGGAAGTGTGGGAAGGTCATGGTAATGCAACTATAATAATATCACACTGGGTCAAAATTAAATTCCATTTATACTACATTTATATCTTCCCTCTGACTTTGGCCAGAAATGATACCTTAAAATTTATGGAAAAAATACAAAGAACAGAAAAAAACCATGAAATAGTTTTTCATCAGAACTGTCCATCCAGCAAAAGGAATGTGGGAACCTCCTGTGCCCAATCAAAGATTGAATCTGATCATCTGGTTCAATAGCCAAGCACAAAACTGAACCACTAACATTACAGAACTCAGTAATCCCATTTGATTTAGAAAGCTTCTGGGTCAAATTCTGTTTCTATGGAGAGCCACATGAATCCAGAGTAACTTCAGGTTCTTGTTTGTATTAAGCCAAACCAGATTTTTGGCCTTGTGAAAAAAGAAAACAGGAAAGCAGTTTGCCAATACACAAAACAAACTGAACAAAACATCTGAGTTCAGGAGTAAATTTTCATCTTGCTTCTACACTTTCTTCAAAATAGGTTAGGCCAACATACCTTCAAGTGTGCTTCCTAATTCTCGCTTTTATTGCAGTATTGTATTTTTCCCCTGATCATTTGGCTGGCTTTCTACAAATGAGCTATAATGTTTGCAGTTGACCTTTCTTCATTTAAATGTTAATAGAGATCTTAGGAAAGATGCTGCCATGCAAAAGGCCAACTAATTGTAATAGACTTACAACCTTTTGTTTGTTGAGCTGGTCAAACAAAGAAAGGGTTAATTAAAGCTTATAAAAATGCTTACAGCCCAGGAGAAAAGCTCTGTATGTTAGGCTACCAGCAAAAGTCCTGTTCTAGAGGTAACTATCCACTATGTACTTCCAACCTTAAAACAGTAATCTTCTCTATCTGAATTCATTTTTACTTAAAGGATTTAAGGATCAATTACAAGAACAGCACTCATTTAGTCTTGCTGGTTGTTCGTGGACCCATAGGTACTAGAAAGCACTTTATCCAGTAAAGTTGCAGCTGGTAAAGGGAAGAGAGAGACAAGATTTGCACTAGTTTAAGCATCTAAAAGCTTTTTTTCCCTTTCATTGGGTAGGTTTTCTTTTATATTGGGTATATGGGGCAAAGCTTTGGTAACAGAGGGACTGCAGGGGTGGCCTCTGTAAGAAGATGTCAAGGGCTGCCCTGTGGTTGGCATGGTCTTTTCCAGCCAGCTCCACAGTGGACCCACAGCAAAGCACAGCTGAGCCCAACGGCCAAGTTTGTGGTGCCTCTGTGAAATCGTGTTTAAGAAAAGGCACAAAATGCAACACAGACAGGGAGGAAGGGGTAAAGAGTGAGAAACAGCAGAGGGAACAGTGAGATGGGAGGAGGAAGAGGTGCTCCATAATGGAGTAGATATGCCCTGCAGCTCGTGGAGGACCCACCCTGGAGAAGGGGAAAATTATAAGAAAAAGGGCCAATTGAGAGAAATTGCTATATATATATATAATATATATAGTCAATATAAATATTGACTAACACCCCACATGCCCATCCTGTCCTGCTCTGTGCCCCGCACCACTTGTGTTCTCTCTGATGGAATGGAGTGTAACTTGCTGTGATGGCAAGGGGGGAGGAGAGGAGATTGGTGGGAAAGAGAGAAGTTTAGTCTGGGAAAGGAGGCAGAAAAATAATTTTCCTAAGTGTTTTAACATTTGTTTATTTTTTGTTGTTGGTTTTCTTTCCCAATACCCAAATCTGTAATTAAATATTTATATTAATTGACAACAAATGATGTTAACTCCCTCAAGCTGAGTCTTTTTTGCCCATGACAATAATTGCTATGTGGTCTCCCTGCCTTTATCTTGACCCGTGGGTTTTCTCACTCTTTTTCTACCTGTTTTCCCCCAGGGGGAGGGAGGGAGGAACTGTGTGGGCATTTGGCTGCAAGCCTGGGCCAGCTCACACCACCTTTATAAATTATAGATAGAAATAAGCGACTCCAGAGGGCAAGAAAACTGATCTTAAAAAAAGCTTTTCAGATCACATGAATCATCCTCTTCAAGAAGTTTAGGGGGCTTCTAGGTAAGGCTGGTCAGCCCGTCCCCAGGTTTCCTTGGCTATTCCTTGTCAGTCCATAGTTTTGTGGACAAATACAACAGGAAAAGTAATCAAAAATGCATCATGTCTAATGTATGTTTTCTGTGATTTGTCATCTATTACAGTTAAGCAACTGAACAGCTCTGTATGCAAAAATCCCAGGTCTTGCTATGCTGTTGTATAGGTTATTTACATCTTTATTTGAGCTTCAAAATCTTTTATTGCATTGTGATCATAAATAGTGACATCTGCATTAAGGATGAGGAAAATGGGGAGAGGTGGGATTACAAAACAAATTTTGCTGGGGTTTATGGTCAGCCTCTATGAAAGTTTGCATATTTCTGGTGATATGTATACAGATATATGTATATGTAAATGTAACTAGACAAGTTATCTAGTCTTCTGATAACAAAAGACTGATGAAGCTCAGGTTTGTTAGCTTAATCCTCATGAATAATTACCTTTTCTGCAGAGTATGGACTGCCACTGGCATTGTCTGTTATGTCTATCCTGAATATCCTGAACTTTGCTGAGGCGAAGGAACTCTTTGTAGTCACAAGTGATAAGATGATGCCTTGGGGTGATCTAGGAGAGAAGAACAGCAGTAGTGATGTTCAAGGTAGGGTACTGTGGTGCATGGGAAACCCTACCTCATGTTTGAAGAGAAGTCTTGGGCCTGCTGTGGGTCTCTGATAACAGGTCTTTCCCAGGATATAAATTCTCTTTCAAAAAATATGTCTGAAAAGAAAATGGGGAGAATCCTAACACTGACTTGGTATTTCAGGGACTTGAGCTGTGAACACAGAAAATTTCATGACCTGATTTTTTGGAAGCAGATGAATCACATATACTATGAGGCTTAAACAGTTCTGGTCATTTGCAATTCGCAGTGCGTGTACTTTAAAATTAGCGTGGGTTTTGGAAAGCCTTTAATATTCATAATCTGACCCAATATTGAAATGTTCTTTAGAAAGATAGAGATTTAAGGGGAAATAATGTGAAGTGATATCAGGAGAATTTGCAAAGTAGCTTTAATGGACTAATTCCAAGTGCATTAGCTGCATTTCTGATCAGAAAATACTGAAATGTATCTAGCTTACCTTGAGACTATAGACTAGTTGTTCTATTCCTATAATTACCAGCAATGATTCAGCATATATATCAAATGCCTGAGGTCTTGGATAAATTTACTCCACCGTGTTTTCTCAGTATCACACAGACAAAACAGCATCAGAGAGAAAAGTGAGGGTTTGGGTTTGGGTTGTTTGTTTTGTGTTTTTTTTTTCATTGTCAGGTGGGTATTCAAAGAAAGAGAGATACTTTTTAACCAGATAGGATAAAATAGTAAATATTCAATTAATGGGTATACTAAATTCGTATACCAAACCATGTTTTCATTCCTGGGACTTCTAGGCAAAGGGAGTACACTGTGCAGAGAGTCACCTGTGGATTATGACACAGAGTCCTGACTCCTGACAAGTCGACTGGGATCATCAAATTAACTTTCACCTAGATTCTGTTAAATTGATAACATCCATAGTACAGTTGCTTAATTTGAAATCCAGATTTTTTTTCCAATGGGACAGAACAGGAAATCCCTCTACAGGTGGAAAGTCTTCTCCTTCAGAAGTTCCTTGTGCTACCCAGGCATTTGCAAACACATTGTTGCACTGAAAATGGGTAAAGAACTTGGGTGAAAGATGTCACCAAATGCCTGTTTACTACAGGTTTCTCCACAGAGCGAATGTTCAGGATTTAAAAGCAATAGGAAGCTAAATGGTCTTTATGATTGTTTGGTGAAGCAAAGATTACAGGTATTGAGTGATCAGGCACAAATGGTGGAATGACTTCATGATTCACTGAAGCTTTCCACTTTCTTAGGAAGCTCTATTCTTGATTAGGTAATCTGTTGGTTTATGCTTTCACTCGAATGGAAAAAGGCCAATGATATGAGCCTCAAGTCAGAATAAATCTTCTTTGGACTGCTACAGAAGCAGAAGATTCATTAGTAAACTAGCAGCTTCCTAATATGATGTGTTTGACTCTTACACCTTAGCTTTCATTTAGCTGGTACTTGAAGTGCCTTTGTGGGCAGTTCGGGTCAGAAAAACACTCAACAAACTTTACCTATTCCTGTCTTAAATTAATTTTTCTTCATAAATACATGATCTGTGCTTCTCCACAGCAACTTTCATCTGAAGAAGATGTCACAGTTCTTTACTTTATGCAATTGAAGCAACTTCTTCGGAAACAAATGTGCTCCCTTCACTTGTTCAGTAAATAAAATACAGTCAGCATGGTCAGATCCTTGCCTTTCAAGAAAAACTGTGTCATAGAGGGTCAAGCTAAATGATCATAGCATTTAGCTTTTTTTTTTTTTTTTTTTTTTTTTCCTGAATGGGACCACTATGCCTCTTGCAGCCCACTTTTTGTTGTGAGAGACAAGAAGGCTTTGAGAAACACAAAAATAAATTGCTGTGCATTTTAAACCAATAGGTGTGCTAACTTCAGTGAAGGTATGCTAAAACATTATCATTTGGTAAGTCAGATCAACAATAATATATCTTCTTAATTTGCAGGTATGCTTAAGGGATTAGAAGCTTCTGTTAACTGGTTTTAGTTGTATTTGTTTCTTTTTTTTTGTGTCAGTTTTTGATATGGAAACATAAAGTTGTTCCTTTTAGAAGTCCTGTGAAATCAAATAAAATGTAATTCCTTCACTTGGAATGGATCCTTATGCCTTTATCTGAGAATACAGATTTTGTTTCACTGACACGAAAAACAAAGCCAGGTTTCAGAATGTCACTGGGTTACCTTTGATCCTCCATTCTCTAAAATGTCAGACACTACTTGTGCTTCCTTAGGGTCACAAAAAAACTTCTGAGGCAATTTAGAGACATTCAGGGCACACATCTGTGTGCCGTAGGAGAAGCCAGTAGCAGCTAGTTACCCACCAGGAGCTTCCTTGACTGTGGTTCAAGAGTCATGTTCTTTACAATATATGACCACATAGAGATTATAGCATCTGATAACCTGATGACCTGTAACAAGCACTTTTATAATGGCTTGCTCCTTAGTCTTTTTTTTTCTGGAAGAACCATGAATAAATCAGGAAATTTTAACTAACCAACAATTTCCTGCTAATCATGTCATCCATTCTATACACATTTTACATGGAAATGGCATTTCATCTGACGATAATCATCAATCATCGCTGCAAGAAAATGCATTTGAATTTAGAAAATGAAACCTACCCATGTAAACTTTATGAAGGCACTGACTCATACCAGCCACCTAACATTTGCCTGGTAATTCCCATTATGAGCCTGTAACCACATCCATTTACACTAGATGAGTACCTGATCCATCACTTTTGCTTACCAAGCAAAAGAATTGTAAGGATTTTATTTCATAATTTCCTTCCTTGAGGTCCCAAGGGTATTCTTATGTATGGATTTTTAATAGCAATCAAATTGTTTGCACTAGCCACAGGGTATTAGTATCACTGTCGTCTTTTGCTAGATAGGCTGTTATTTTGACCACACAAACAAACAGAGCTCAGAGAAAATACAATAAAGAGATCAGAAATGATGCTGAGGTTTCCATTTTAATTGAAAGCAAACCAGAAGGACTCCAAAGGGTGGCAGCAGACTCTGAATGAATATAAAAGTAAACAAACAAAGAAATAAAGATGAAAAAAATCAGGTTTTGATAGCGAAATTTATTTTATCCAGAGCTTACATTTTTAACTTTGGACACAGAGAATAAATCAGTGGTGGGCAACCTTTCTAACATACAAGAATATGTGTTTGAGCTGTTTTCAGATGCTTCAGAATATGGATGAATTGTTCAGGAGCACAGAATAGTTTCATGTAAGGACAGTAGAACTCTATGGCTAGAGTTCCAAGTAATTTTTTTGTATATACACACAATAAAGAAAGACAATAAAAAACCACTTTGAAACCTAATCAGTAAAGATGTATCTCGCTAACATTATGAAATATTATGCTTTGTTGATATCAGTGATACAAGTTGGTCACCCACAGGTTACTTGTAAGAAGTTTGGTTTTCTCATGACTTGTGAGAATTAGCTGATATATTCAGTGAGAGGTGAACAGTCTGTTTCTAGAGGACTTTTCCCACAGGTGAGAGACCATGGTGCTTGAAGACTTCCCACGCTCTCCCCATATTTGGCTTTGGGATCATTTACTGCTATGGTCTTCTCCCAGGATGTCTGTCTGCAGTGGCAAATTTGACAGTCCCTACGACCATTTTTGAGCACTGGAACTCAACTAGCCATACTGTGAAATTGTCACAGTGGTCTACACCAAGATTTTGAAACAAACCTATTAGCACTCTTCCGAAGAATTCTTGACCATGGATCAAGACTTGGCACCAGCCAAAGACCATTTGCAAAAGGCAATTGAGGAAAAGACACTCCACTGTGAAGAGTGAGAGGATTTAATAGCTTAGGTATAGTGCTCTGACAGTCTCACTGTCAGATACCTTTCCAAGCATGTATGGCTTTCATGCACAAAGGAAAAATGCAAGGCAATTGGACATAAGGTAAAAAGTTTTTTACAGTAACAGTGATGCAGGCCTGACCTAAGTCAGTGTGCTCTAACTTTTAATCTCAGGAGGAATATAGAATTGGAATTTTCTTCAAATCTAAATTAGCCTATGTTTAATTTACTATAATTGATGTAGCCATGGACCCCTCCAAGAAGAGCAGGTCTTCTCCATTCTCTGTTCCAGCTTTCCAAGAGAGCAGAAGGAGGTTGTTCTGTTCTTTCTCCAGACTCTTTCTCTATTCTGTTCTAGAGTTGTGCAGACAGATCTACTCCCGCTTGAAGAAGAAGAGACAGGATGAGGCTGAGGTGATCAGGAAATCTCCACGAGTATACTCATTATCTTCCCAGGAATTTTGTATGCAGGCAAATGTTTTCCCCTGCCCGCTCCACCACCACCACCTCATTTTTTTTTTTTTTTTTCAGAAGACATCTGTGGGCAGACATGTGATTCTTATAAGAAATTAATTCTGCTAAAGTCATTTTTTACAGATACACCTAAAAGAAATTCAGAAATTTTGATATATTGTTTTTGTAGTTTGACCAAGTTACAGCACAGCTAGCATTTGCAGAGAGTTGCTATCAGTTCCGTAGTGCAATTATCTTTCTCATCTGTTTCCTTAGTGACCTGCTTTGTTTGAAGAAGCTTAGCAAAAGTCCTAGCTTTTGGAAATGAAGAAAGAAAAAAATGCCTGTGTGCTTCTGTGATGGTTGGTAAGGGAAGAAAAAAGCCTCTCACTTCAGTCTGTCTTATCACAATGAATCCCAAGAGCTAGGGAACAGAATGGAAAACATTGCTCTTGTTTGATTTTTCCATTAGCAGTCTCCAAATACACACTCGAGACTGTAGGCCTGAAACTGCAATTGTGTATGTAAAAACACTCAAAGAATTACTAGCACTGATCGTAGAGGGCAACAAAGCTTTCAGTTCAGTATTTCAATGGGGTTTTGGCTCATAGGCCAGCAACTTTCTTTAAATCATGGCAATCGATTTATAACCTAGCTAAAGAAATGGCAAGATCTGCATATCAACACATTGGTGTTTTGGAATACACCTCACTCTTTCAAGGAAAATAATGCCTTATGGTTTGTATTACAGTTAAGGGAAAATTCTGCAACTTTTTATAGAACCTTCCAAGTGTAGATCTCAAAGTACACTATATAAAATAGCAATTTGTTTTCATCAATACATCCACAACCACGATGATAAGAAAAACTGTTTAATGTTTAACATGAAGATACTTTCATTCATGGAATCATAGAATAATTAAGGTTAGATGGGACTTCTGGAGGTCATCTCATCCAATTCCTCACCCAAAGTGGGGCAAGTTCAAATATACATTAGGTTGCTCAGGGTTTTGTTTTGTTTCCTTCTTTTGATTTCCTTATTTATTCATTTCACACTTCTCTCCAATTCTTCAAATATTTCTTTCTTCTCTCCCAGCTTCAATTTATTTTTTTTCTCATCTTTTCCTCTGTATTGTTCTTTCTACTTCTTTTTTCCTTATTTTTCAAATCTCCCTTCTTCCTTCACCAATATTTCCTTTCTCCTGTCTTTCTTGATTTCCTGTCTAATCCTTCTCTCTCTTTATCCATCCTTGAAGTTCTGTTTTCTTATTTTTTGCTGTCTTTTACTCCTTTATTCTTTATTTACACTACTTCTCTGACAGTGTTTCCCTCTAATGTTCTCCTCTTCAAATAGTTTAAAGCATCTGTAAGACAAGAAGTATTTTTAATGATTGTGGCTCTCATAGAAATTGGTAAAGGACAAAAATTTTACCCTAAATCTGCATATTCACTTCACAGTCCTTCTCCCTTTGCATTGCCACCATCACAATCACCATATTCCCTTGCCACTTCCGTAGAATATGTGAGGGAAGTTCAGCAAAGATTAGGTTATATAGCTACAATGTCTGAGACAAGTGTCATTTGAATTGTGCCTCCAAACTGTCTAGTGGTAGATTTATAAAGTGCTATACACAAAGAATGTGTATAATGAGATGTATTTCATCTCCCTGAATAACTTCCCTTCTTCTGATAATGACTGGTCCTCCAGAGCTGAAAATTATATTTAAATCAACAATAATTAATAGCCATGGTTATATGCATCCATTATGTCAACACATTTTTGAATCTATTGGTACTTCCATTTTCCATAACATACAGCAGCACCCACTTCCTCAGTGCCTTGTTTGAAAACCTAGTTCTTTTGCTTTTAACCTCTGCATGATGATTTCTCTTGTTCTTGTGTTCTGAGAAATAATGAATGATCACTCTCTATTAAGTTTGTCTGCATTAATTCAGTCATGGAACTCCATGCCACAGGATCTTGTCAAATCTGAATGTCTGTATGGTTTCAAGGGGAGACTGCACAAGGTCATTGAGGATAATTACATCTGTAGAACCCATCTCCAGCTCAAAAAAACCCTGAGCTGCAATTATTGCAGGCTCAGGAAGTAGCAAGAAAAATGTCACATACACTAACCCTGATCTTATACTCATTACTGGACATCTATTTTTGGCCAAAGACAGGATATTGTTTTTGATGAGCCTTTGGTACAACACACTGTGTCTGATCTTATGTTCTTATCCATGATTTCATCTTTCCTTTACCACTCTTCAAACATGCTACCCAAATTCGTAGCTGAGTTTTTGACAGGGCATCATTTTGACATCATCTTCTGTATCAGAGAAGGTGTCTTCGTGAAAAGAGCCTTGTATAAGCTTGAGAGAAGGAAAGAGTGTGTTATTTATCAAATCGAAATCTATGGGATCACCTGGCCTAATTGAGATATACAGTCCTTTGTTAAGTGGGTCGGCCATGGGTCAAGAGAACAGGTGGTTGAGCACAATTTCATAACTGCCTGTTTAATATTTGGCTCTGAAATTTCCCTGAAGTTGTTGGGGAGGAGGGACAGGATCATTATCAAAGATTGTTTGGAGAGGCAGAATCTATACTGGTGGGGAAACTGCTGATTACCATGTAATCTTTCCAATTTGGGCAGCAATAAAATTTAAATAAGATTGGCAAGTAGCAGGATGGCTTTCAGAGGCCGCCCCCACCACTGTTCTTGTCCCCATAGCCTGATGCCAGATGCAAAGCTTCAGTCTGGATGTTCTTCTACTGCTTCATAAATTATGACTGTTTAGTTGTGCATAATTACAAGGCACTGGATTGAATAGAATTAAGACTGCAATTGTCAGTTTTCTAAACACATTAGCAAATCTTGGAATTTGGATCAAAATGTGTAACTATTTTTTAAATTTGCAAACATTTCTGTCTATGCCCAAAGTATTTGCTTTATCATATTATGCTTTATAAAGGATGTAAGATTTATGAAAAGCCCCTAAGTTGGCCACTGAAAACTCCTGGCAGTATGAGTTATAAATGGCAGCATGCAATACAATTAGCCACTCCTTCAGCATGCAGCAATTTCAAATGTATGCAATGCTTTGTGCCGCACACCATTCAAGCCCAGATAAGCTGTCAGGTGCTCTGCATCTGCACATGAATGCAGCTAAAAGTCTGTGTAAGATTTACTAAAGGTGTTACGATCTACATTTAGTTATTCCTTAATTTGTTTTATTTTAAAATACAATAAAACCAGCTCTCACTAGCAATGACAATGTCGTGTCAGATTCTTTGATGTAGTAAGAACAGACTATGATGTAATATGGGCAGAAGAGTAGTGTAATCATATGTATCTGAACCATATTCAAATTCAGAACAGTAGAAAATATGGGTTTTCTTCCTAATAATAGCAGAAATCCATCACTAATTTATTTTCAGATTTCTTTGCATTAGGAATCAGTAAGAATATTTTTTTTCCTAATTGAATTAAAAGGAAGTTATCAAACCACTTGACACAATGGTGACTCATTGTCTGATATTTCATTCCAATTCACTTTATGACCTCATCTTTTGCTAAGAAACCTATACTTTTGTTTATACTGCCACTTAGGTGTGCTTATGAGACTTATGAGACTTCCAATTAGGTCTCATAATTCAAACTGGATAGAAAAGTTTCCTTCCTTCCTTCCTTCCTTCCTTCCTTCCTTCCTTCCTCCCTCCCTCCCTCCCTCCCTCCCTTCCTTCCTTCCTTCCTTCCTTCCTTCCTTCCTTCCTCCCTCCCTCCCTCCCTCCCTTCCTCCCTTCCTTCCTTCCTCCCTCCCTCCCTCCCTCCCTTCCTTCCTTCCTTCCTTCCTTCCTTCCTTCCTTCCTTCCTTCCTCCCTCCCTCCCTCCCTTCCTTCCTTCCTCCCTCCCTCCCTCCCTTCCTTCCTTCCTTCCTTCCTTCCTTCCTTCCTCCCTCCCTCCCTTCCTTCCTTCCTCCCTCCCTCCCTCCCTCCCTTCCTTCCTTCCTTCCTTCCTTCCTTCCTTCCTTCCTTCCTTCCTTCCTTCCTTCTCTCCTCTCCCTCACTTTGTGTTTTGTGGGTTTTTTTTTGCATTGAGTTTTGAAGTATACATAGGAAGATAATGAGTTTTGCCCAAACTCTTAAACCAACCTTCTAGTTTTCATTTTAGTACCTTACTTTGAATATCATTTTTCTATATTAATCTTGCACCAGTAAGTTACAGTAATGTCACTTTATTCAAGTTTTGTTTGTGTGATCATAGCAAGTTTTCACAGGACAATTGTATCAACAATGTTATTTTTATAGTCTTGACAAACTCCTCTTTTCTTGCAGGGATCCCAAAATATTCAGGTCCTCAACTAAATGCTCCTGATGAGTGACTCCATTTTTGTTTCCACCAGGAAGTTGCAGTGTTCCTAATCTGGTTTCATGGAATGATTTTGTAGAAAACTCCTCATTCGATGGTAACAGCAGAAAAAGAGCTGATGCAGTTGGTATTCCATTAGAGGCATCCTGCTATGAGTCAGCAAGTGAAAGAGCTAGGGCATTCATTAATGGAGTTGTCATGTTAAAGGATGATTATCTGCCAAATTTCTGGCAAGGCCAAGGAGGTCTTTTAAAAGAAAGTCACAGGACAGGTAGCCATTCATTTTCTCTGTGGTTTTAGTGGACTATGTGATTGGGTTCATCATTTTCAGTTTTATCTTTTGAAAAATTAAGTACAAATGCTGCATTCCTGCATTGTAAGGGGGGTGGGGGTGGGGGTGGGGCGGGGTGGGGGGTGGGGGGAAGAAAGCTAACAAATACATAGGAGGAAAAAATCCAAACCCTACAGTGAATAAGATGCATTCCGTTGCTTCTGTGTTTACTTTAACTTCTGATGAATATTAAGCCTTCATGGAAAATAATGAAGGTGAAATCAGTGCTGTGCTGTAAAAGACTCTAGCTTTTTAATGGAAATTATTTTACAAATCTATGAGACAGGATTTTAAAACATAACCAGTTTTTTTTTTCAGTTCCCTTTATCTTTCAGTGTCTATGGAGAACATACAGTTCAAAAGGATCTTTCTTAAAATACTCTGAAAGATGATATAAAAAATCTGAACTGTTAAATGGATTTAGTGTGATCACTACAAACATTCAAAAATGTGGGATGTGGTATCCATTTCTTTTATGACAGCATAATGAGAACAAACTTACCATGGCTGTGTCTTTTAAAAATAAACATTATTAATTATCATTATTATTATATTAACATTTGCTGGTGTTTATATTTATAGTTATATACACAATAAATAACAAAAGGCCAAGAGGAAGAAAAAAGCTGAACTAAAATAGAACTCTCTTAAACATCTCTTACTAAACATAATATAATGAAAATAAATGGACATTTTGATTAAATAGATATCATTAATGCAGCATGTTATGACCTGAACTCAGAGTTTAATTATCTAATTAAGAGCAAAGGAAAATCATTAAGGTCTATGGAATCAAATAATTCATTTTAGGGGAGAAACAGAGGAAAAAAGCAGTCCCTTTAATAGGAAACTGTCATCAGCATGTAGCACCTAGGAGTAAATCTTGCTGCAAGATGTCATGCCTAGCTATATTGTACAGCAGGTGGTGGATGAATCATACCAGCTTCATGAAGAATTGCTGAGGAAAGGAGTGTCATTAATGGGTAGAGCTCCAGACTGGGAATAAGGTCTCCTGAGTCCTATAAACAGTTCTCTATCTGACATTTGGCAAATCACTCGGCATCGGTTTGTTTAACTGTAGAAGAATCATATGCCATTCGAGCCCTTGAAGACCTGCTGGTCTGCTGCTGAAAGGAGCTGCCAGATGAGGGCAAGGAACTTCTCTAAAGTTGTTTCAGGCTGCATGAAAGCAAAGAACAGGACCCATGCACTGTCACTTGCCCAGGTACCAGAATACTGTTGCCTGGGATTACATTACATGCATGTATAACTTACCAAGGAGTCCCAGAGTTTGCCTTCAGTTCAGGCATGTTTTTGTATGAGGAATACTTATTCTTTAAGAGCTTTCCTCTCAGCCATGCCTAGATAATACATCTCATGAATGCAGCTCCCTTATTAAATATGGAGCCATACACACTATTCTTTTTGCGGAAATAGATATACTGGAGTAAGGTGAAATGACCATATGTTGAGGTGATCGGATTAATTTATCCCTTGAGAATGGCTGCTGGGCTTTTTTGATTACGTTTGCAAGAGGTAGGCAGACAATGATGTCACTGCAGATTTCCCACCATGAGTTCATTAATTAGGAAAAATGTCCAAACCTTCATGGTGGCCCTAATGAGAAGGGTTGGGACACAAAATCAGTCCTGAAAACCAAAAATGTTTCTTATATTAATGGTTTATTTTGAGGGTGGAAATAACAATAAGCCAATTCAAAAGTTCGGTAACTTAGAGAGAACATTACTGTTTGTAATGCCTCTGCAGCACAAGAGATAGATCTCAATTTCAAACTGTGAGAGATCTGTTTTCCAGTTATGGATGTGACCTACTTCTTTGAATCCTGAGATGTATGTATCCGCTACTATCTCCCATTATTCTGCACACAAAGTTGGAATTCTGATGATAAACTGCAACATAACAAGGAAACCTGCAGTACAGGGAAATCTGACCACATCTACAAAAGGCAGAGCCAAAAAAAGGGGGGTTGTGTTCATTCTCTGTTTTTCAAGTTGCTCCTCAACCTATAGTTTAGCTATAACTAATAAATATATCATGTCAGCTGCTATAAAGGAATTCGGGGTAAACCATATGTTATGCAAAGGTGTCAAATAAGGAGCAAGAGAAAAGAAAAAAAAAAAAAAACTTGATTGAGAAGATGACAGGTCTAATGTTAAGAAACTAGAGAGCAACTTTTAAAAAAAAAAAAAAAACAAAAAACAACAACAGCTCAACAGGAGACCACTGAAGTGAAAACAGCTGCTGGGACTATTACACAGAAAACAGCTTGAAACAGCTACAGCTGCATGTATTTGTTACTAGGAAAGGATTTCAAAAGTATGGAAAAGTCCATCCAGAGAACAGTTGTGGGCAGATGTAGCCAAGGCAAAGCTGGATCTGCAGAGGGAATTTGAGAGTCTAGTTGGTTTCAGAAACCGAGATTTAAATAGCAGAAGTTTGTATGAATGGTCCATTATCTGGACTGAATAATGAGCCATGGCTTTGGGGGCAGGGAATTCGCTTCCTGAGTATCTGAAACCAGGTGTTGCTGTTTTTTTCTGTGGCTTGTACCATCTGTTCTGTGCCCAACAGAACACTTCAGCCCAAATCATTTATTTTACGGCTGCAAATGCAAAGGTGAGTGATGTCCTATGGAAGGCAATTGTAACATGGCATGGGGGAGTACAGAGCATGACTGTGGATGAATATTCAGACAGATCTGGAGTGAGGAGACCTATTATAAAAGCATCAGACTATATGGCCCACTTTTTCTCTATATGAAACCTCTGCAGGTGACTGGACCCTGTACTTCCAACCTGCTACTAAGTTCTGTTTGTTGACTAGCGAGCTGAAAAATACAAACTGGGAAAGCTTGTGCCAAGGCTTTGCAGATGTTTCTGAGCTGCTGCTGATTCATCTTCAGGATGTGCCACCTGCCTCTGACAGTGGTTTGGAGCATGGCTTCATGAAGAAGGGAGAATGTACAGCACAAGGAGATTTTTTTTTATTTTTTTTTTTCATCCACTCCTTGTTATTCTTATTCCCATCATCCTCTATCACCAGAAATAGAGAAGAAGAAGAGGTATTTTTTTTGCAATAAGTGCCTTTGCTTATATCCCATCCAGCAATTTCCCTGATTTCTTGGGAGTTTC
Source organism: Falco punctatus (assembly GCF_963210335.1). Lineage (NCBI taxonomy): Eukaryota > Metazoa > Chordata > Aves > Falconiformes > Falconidae > Falco > Falco punctatus. The sequence goes on from NC_137586.1 coordinate 7,113,058, forward strand.
TCTGTTTCTTTCATTAGGTCACGGAAGCACTCATTCCAGTTTTACGCACTGCAGTTTACAGCTTCAACCAGCAGGAATGTTGTGCAGCTGGTCCAGCATATAACTTCCTAACTTCCCACTGCTGACAGCCTCATTTCCTCATCTTCAATCAAGTTAGCTCCTCCAAGTTCTCTTCAAGTAATAGTAGCTAAAACATAAGAACAAAGGGAGTTTTTATGAGTAACTACCAAACCAGAATTATATCAAAACTTTGCCATTTTTGACACTTTAAAATTTTCTCAAAGCAAGAGATCCTTCATTTAAACAAACAGAGAAGCAAGGTACTCTTACAAATGGGTATCCTGAAATTGTGTTCTTAAGATTTTTACAGCTGCCAAAATGGATATTAGAGACAAATTTATTACATTTAATTTATGGACAGTGTGGAAGTGGCTGGCCAGATGAGGAACCAGGGGCTCTGAAGACTTGAAGGTAGTAGTGAATTTCCAAAGTTTGTTTGTTTGTTTGTTGTTTTGGGGGGTTTTGGGTTTTTTGTTGTTGTTGTTCTTTTTTTTTTTTTTTTTTGTTTTTTTAACTAGACACAGAGTTCTCATTTTTTCTATATATATTTTCTCTAAATGTTCTGATTTTTCCTAATATCCAATCTAAACCTCCCCTGGCATAATCTAAGGCTGTTTCCTTTTGTCCTGTCACTCATTATCTGGGAGAAGAGACCAACCCCACCTGCCTACAACCTCCTTTCAGGTGGTTGTAGAAAGCATTACAGTCCCCCTGAGTCTCCTCTCCAGGCTAAACAACTCCAGTCTCCTCAGCCGCTCCTCATAAGATTTGTGCTCCAGACACTTCACCAGCTTTATTGACCTTCTCTGGATGCACTCCTGCACCTCTGTGTCCCTCTTGAAGTGAGTGCCCCAAAATTGAACACAAGGTTTAAGGTGCAGCCTCACCAGTGCCAAGTATAGGGGGACAATCATTTCCTTAGTCCTGCTGACCACACTCTTTCGGATAAAACCCAGGATGCTATTGGCCTTCTTGGCCACCTGGGCACACACTGCTGGCTCACGTTCAGTCACTGTCAGCTACCAGTCCCAGGTCATTTTCTGCTGGGCAGTTTTCCAGCCTCTCTCCAGCCAATATCCTAGCCACCTTCTTCACTCAGCCTAGTCTTCCAGGGCTTGCGGGCTTTCAAGGTCCTGATTCATAGCAAGAACATCGCGAACTTCAAGAACTAAATTCTTGAGACTTTCTTACTACTGACCACATAATATAGTTAAGAATAACCTTTTGTAGCTTCAAGACTGTCTTTAAGCCACAGAAATTGGCAGCATAAAGCACTTAAGAGTTTCAGACACACCTAGAATAAAAGTCTAGAAAAACATTAAAATCTTGCCTCTAGGGAAGAAGTCATTGGCCTTGAGGCATGAGGTTCTTCAGTAGCCACCCACGTATCATGAATCAACTAAAGTCCATGGTACTAAAGTCCACAGTATCTAGCTGCTCTCTACCATTAACTCTCACTGTAATTCTTCATTTCCCAGAAGATTTAGTTCTGAAGTCATATTTAACAATATTAGTACTTTCCAATTTGGACCCATATTTTATTCAAAGGAAATAAATACCATTTCCCCTTTAAATTAAGAAACAGAAATCTTGTAACAATGCAGTGTATTTATGTTTAAAATTCTGTCTGAAGACTCTTAATTGTGATCTGTAGATACAGATTTTTCCTATTCCACAAAAGTCTTAGGAATCTTCAATGGAATGATTTAGTAATCAAGATGAAACAGAGAATACTTAGGTGCAATTTGTTTCTTTCCTTTACACACTTTTCCACACACATGTAAACAATCATTAGTTACACTCTAATTCCCATATATTGAATTCTGTTAACATAAGTATTTCCAACTCTTGTTTCATTTCCTTGTTGAGGTATTTAAATCGTTACTGTTGTTGACATTATTCCACTTCATATCTGACTAAAAATTATAGGAACTTACCCTTCACTAGATTTTAAATCTGGATCATGAAAGGTGAAGGTCTTTACACAACTTGAAACAAAGTCTGCTAACTGTGGAGCCAAAAAGAGGAGAGCATTTTCAGATGAAGAAACATCATTAACTGCTGCAATAACTGACTGTTTTTGATGCTCCTGGGAAGAGAGCAAGAAACAGTCAGCTGATTCTGTAAGCACAGAAATTAGCCTGTATAACAGAGGTGGAAATGGGAACCTGTTGGAAGTGTTTTCCTTTTTGTAAGGATAAAAAAGAAAGAAACTGGTGACCTATGGAGACTGGGATCTCCATCCTTGGACATCTTAAAAACCAGGTTTGATAAACATCCCTTAAGGGTTATCTGGCCATATGATTTGACCTTAGACCTGAAAAAGCAGTTAGGTAAGATCTGGAGGTCAGTTCCAATGCTGTTTCTCTGTGGTTCTAAATAAGACATGAAGGGGATACTCTGACTGTTCTGAATTTACTTTGGCTATCTACGGTCCTGTCAACTGCCAGCTTACTGGAGCCCTTGTAGCAGCACAACAATATGCTCTGGGATCTAGTGCATTTTGAAAATTGTGTTTATTATGTTAAGCTGTACAGAGTGAAAGAAAAGAAAAAAAAATAAACTCAGCAAACTTTCGACAGAGCCTGCTTACACACAAAGCAGAAATCATCGTGTAGAGTTATTAAGAAACAGAAAACACATCATCTTGTGTTGCCTTGAATTGTTGAATCACTCTACATTTTAATGTGCAAATTTGTTCTTTGGCTTTTTGTTGAAAGGATCAAACCATTTGGCATTTTGTCTGAAACGTAAATGCATTAGGAAGATGCAGTATAATTTATTAAAATGTATAAAGGGAACAAAGAATAGGATTAATTTTCTTCTTCTTTTTTAATTCCAGGGGCACCACTAGGGCATTTAATATGAGTTAAACTAGATTCAAAGAGCTTTTCATTAGACATTTAACACAAATGACTAAGAGCTTAATCAGCACATACCATTTAAATGCATTGAATGGAGGAATTGGACTGTACATTGCATTATAATTTATAGAGTTTTGTTTTTGATTACATAAGGGAAACACATTTTTTATGCCTTAAAAACATTCTTTTGTGATGTCAAAAAAAAATGTATAGGTTTATTGTTCAGAAAATGGTGTTTCAATTTGGTAGCGAAGCCTAAAGTCACCCAAGTGGAAAAGATAACTAGCAAATTCCTCAAAGTCCTGTAGTTTGTGGGTTTTCTCTTCAAAACGTCCTTTTCTTCTGGGCCTGATAATGAACATTGCCTCTGCTTTCCACCCTATATCGCTTGTACATTCTTTTTAACAGCTTTAAAAAAAATGACTTGTGAATACTTCTGGAATGCAGTTTAAACAGAATTAGAGAGAACATCACTATGCTGGGCTTGCAGCATGGAAGCAGAGCAATGCTAAAAACATGTTTTGCTTCCTTTTTCCAATCATTTAGTGATAGTATAAAAGTAATTCAGTCCCCACTTAAACAATACCTGGGGTAACTCTGTGTGTATCATCTGTTCCATCAGAGATGATTATAGGAAATTAAAGTGCTGCAGAGGCAAAAGTGGCTCCCATTTTAAGGAACTTTATCAAAATGTTAAGGAAGGATAATATTCTAAAGAGCTTACTTTTTAGTTTCTGTTTGCCTTCAGCAATACTGTCTATTACAATCGCTCTTCAAATTGCAGTTAGTTTCCTTTCTAACAAAAGGCATTGTTTTTTCCCTTCCCTTCTCTTATATCTTTGCAGGAGACAATAAAGTATCTCTTATCCAGCAACACTGAGAGCTCTTATCAGCAGAAAGGTAAGAAAAAGGAAATATCTCAGCAATGAAGATTTTTTCTGTACTGTGGTTTTTTTTGTTTGTTTGTTTTGTTTTGTTTTTAGTAGGTCAGCAAAAGAAAAAGAAGTCCCATTTTCAGAGATGCTATCCCTTATTGCTAGAAGAGCCTGAAATCAAGATAAAGCTCTTATTTTTTTGAGAATGCAGTCACCCTAAAATGCATACCTCCATCTCACACTTGCTCTTTCTTTTTCCTTTCCTTTTTTTTTTTTTTTTTTTTTTTGTCTGTCTCTTCCTGTCTTTTTCATTTTCTTTTTTTCTCATAATAAAATAATTTTAATGTAAATTTTATTATTGTGGATTTACTCCTTCCTGACAGATCCTATCTATCCTACTAGAAAACCAGGAGCAAAACAAGACTTGCAGAAATGAAAAATCTATTTCTGCGTATATATACACACACAAACATACATGTATATAACCCTACATCTGTATAATTATATATATATTGTTTAAATACATACACATAAATATATGTTTAAGTATACATATAAGTAGGTATATATATTTGTATGTTTCTTTATACGTGTATAATGATACAAAGAAGCTCTTAGAAGCCAGAATTTAAGTTTTCATTATGGAGCCTAGATGTGTAAAGCTCTCAGTGTCATCCATTTACCTATACTTAAGACAGTAATTAATTAAGTAAAGTGACTGACATCTGCCTGGTGTGGCTCCTTTCCCTCATCGTCTATTCAGTTGGAGTTGTACATGCCCAGAATAATACTTCATTTTGGTAGTCTTACATTTTCATCTTATGAAATATTTACCCAAACTGAGATGGTGGGGCAAAATCAGTTTGTTTGACCTGAGCATTGAACATGGTACAATCTATGCAGGTTCTTAAATCTTAACAGGGTTTGTTCCTTTCTCTCAAGTTGTTCACTAAGAAATCTTTGTATTTTGCACAGATGCCACAGTGGAAGAAGTGTGCACTTCCATACATTTCTTGGACCTATCCAAACATGGGATGGTGCTGAGAAGGACAGCATGTATACATTTTTCCGATCCCCAGTAAACATTCTTGTTCCTTCTTTGCATCGGGGTTGGGAATACTAGGGCAGCAGTCAGGTCAGTGTGCTGAACTTATGGAAAATTTCCACCTTACCTGTCTCCCCAACCCCTAAGTAAAAACCATGTATCAGATCAAGACTATGCCTACCTACTAAGATGTCTAAAATTTGGTTATCAATATCTGAACTAATGATAAGGACTCTTTTTAATAATTGAAAAAAAAAAAAAAATCCTTCCAGATGAAATTATTTTGAGCCTATTTTAGACAATCACCCTGGAGTGAGAGGAATTGCTCTTTGGAGGTACCAGCTTTTATCTGTTGTTTCTAAGGGATGACCACCTCAGAGTTAGAAATCTAAGCTAGGGCAGACAAATCCCACCTCTTGCCACTCAGCAACTGAATCATCCTCACTGAAGCTATCAGGATAATATTTAAATCTGTTCGCAGAACCCCAGCTATCACTTAACAAAGGAATAAGTAAGAAAGGGGGAAACATGGGGAAAAAAGCACATAGATTTAAAAATCTAAACAGAAATGTTCTCTGTCAGAATATCTAAAAAAGCTCTGAATCAAATTAAACCAATAATGCTTTCTAGATCTTGGCTTAGACTGAGTCTAACCAAAAGCCTCTGCACACGTTTGGATGCTGAGTGTCCTGGTGGGGTGGGTAGGAGCCAGCCTGCAGCTAATACCTGCCGAATGCGAGCAGAGGGAAATGCCTAAACCAGGGGTCCTCAAACTACAGCCCATGGGCCGGGTACGGCCCCCGAGGGTCCTCAATCCGGCCCCCGGTATTTACAGATCCCCCCGTCGGGGGCTGGGGGGGGGGAACCAAGCAGCCGCAGATGACTGCCTGCCACTTCATCCACGTGCCGCCCCCCTGGTTAAAAAGTTTGAGGACCCCTGGCATACACTCTCATTGAGGAAGGCTTGCTGTGTTCATTTGTCTACACCTGCTTCTCTTAGCTTCATTAATGCATTCATTGACGTAGCCGAAGGAAGACAACAGAAGCAAAGGGCCCTGCTGAGACACCTTGAATCAGAGTTACAACCCTTTGCTGGCTGCTCCAGTTCCCTTTCAGCGTACGGATACCCGTGCCTTCACCCTATGTACAGTCAGTAGGCAGAGGCTGACTCCAAAAATCACGTCCTGGAAATCTGATGGCCTCAGAAGTGTTCAGTTTCTTCGATGGCAATAACGGAGAGCTTTAGCACCTTGCCTGGTTTATCTGAATCACACCTAAATAGAAAGTGTTTCATTGTAAAGTGACGTCAAAAGTAATCTGATTATTTTGGCTGTATTGATACTCAAATAAGCATACAGAAAAGGGCCAATTACAGAAATAAATGCTTGTGTGGTCAGGTGAATAGTTAGAAAAGAAATAAAAATAAAAAGAGACATTTAAAAGCCATTTGTGTCATTGGCAAATCTGATTATACTGCTTTATCAATTGGAAGGTTGTTGCTGGAGAGACTTAGTCCAGAGTTCTTTGAAGTTATTAGGGCTGTTGTCAGTGAGTATTGATTATCACACCTGACGAGGAGCATGAAGCCATGGACTGCAGCAGAAGAAAGAAGTACCGTCTTCTCAGCTGTGTGTTTTTCATATGGCATTTCTGATCCCAACTCACTTGAGATCGTAGCCTGTCTCCGCAGGTCGCTACCTATAGAACCACGTGTGAATGTGTAAATACACACACGTACAGACACACACACGTACACTCATGCATGTACAAACACAGACACACGTACACAAAGATACAGACATACACACATGTGCAGACACACATGTACAGACACACACACGTACAGACGCACATATGTACACACACATACACACACTCATAAACGTACAGACACACACACATACACACATACAGACTCACACGTGCAGACACACACATACACACGCACATATAGACACACGTACAGACGCACTCACACACACGCACAGACACACACCTACAGACACACACACGTACACACATGTGTACAGACACACACATACAGACACACACACCATGTACACACACACATACACACATGTGTACAGATACACACACATACACACACACGTACAGACACACACATACACACACTCACACATGTACAGATACATACACGTACAGACACACAGTACAGAAACACACATATGTACAGAGACACACACCTACACTCACACATGCAGACACACACATACAGACACACACGTACACACACACGTGTACAGATACACACATGTAGAGACACACACACGTGCAGACACACACACACGTGCAGACACATGTACGCACACACACACACAGAGGCTGCCAGGGTGTCCTCGGTGAGGGGAGGCCGCTCCCGCCTTGTGCCATTCGCAGCTGGTTCCAGCGGGTTCCACCACACCCCACCCACTCTGTCGGTGAGGCCGGTGGCACCTCTGGGGGAAAAGCAGCTAGGAAAGCACAAAAAAAACAGGTGGGCTGAAGAGTGAAAGGGAAAAAAAGTGGGGAAAAGCCATTACAAGTACCAAGAAGAGAGGAGAGGGAGGAGGCGCTGCCGGTGCCGGGGCGGACGTTCTCCTGCAGCCTGTGCGCAGGGCCCTGCTGGAGTAGGTGTTTGCACCGAAGCCTGTGGAGGACTCCGCGCTGGAGGAATGGATATTCCTGAAGGAGGCTGTAGCAGGTGGGAAGGATCCAGTCTGGAGCAGGGAACAGGTGTGTGAAGGAAGAGGCAGCAGTGAGAAACTGCTGTGTACGGGCTGTGACCACCCCAGCCCTGGCACCGCTCAAGGGAGGTGGGTGCAGAGGCTGTGTGGAGGAGTGAAGTTGAGCCTGGAAAAAGGAGTGGTGGGAAGAGAAGCATTATTTGATTTTTTTTGCCTTTGTTTCTCACTACTTAACTATATTTTAATTGGCAATAGATTAAATTAATTTTCCCCAGGCAGGTTGGTTTGCATGCGATGGTCACTGCTAAGAGATCTCCCTGTCTTTATCTTGACCTAAAGGCTTTTTCATCCTTTTTTTTTTTCCCCTTGTCCCACTGAGGAGGGGAGTGAAAGAGCAGCTGGGTAGGCATTTGGCATCTGGCCAAGGTTAGCTCACTACAAAGACATACAGACATTTGTTTACCACCTGTTGGAATATATCAGACTGCTTAAGATTAGATGAACAGCTACATGTACCTAAGCATTTAGTGCCTTTTGTGTAATTACTCAAGTTTGCCTAAGGATTCTGAGCACCCAGAGCTGATATTCACTTCAGGGACATCTGAAGTTGTGAGATATTTCTGTAAATAACACCATTTCCACTAAATTCCATGAGAATTTGAGCAGAAAATTAATTCCCAGTGAATGTGTTGCAAAATTTGACCTTCTGGTGTTAAAGGGTATTCTGCTAGTGAGGCACAATAACCAATTTTTAAATAACTAAACTATTTTTTTAAAAACATTGATGTTGTATGACTAAGCCTGAGAACATTTGTTTTCAATTCACCAATAAACCAAAAATTGTCAAAACTATTCATTCAGCTTTTAGCTGGTTATGATGCTACTCAGCATTGTTTGCCGTAATTCGTGCATTTTTTTCTTTTCTTTTTTTATTTTTTAATATATTTTAATAGGCACATATCAAGTGTGTGTGTGCACATTTTTGTCTTCATTCATGGTTGATTTTTTACACTTGTCTTGACAAATTAACAAGGGATCTCTTTATAAATATCCTCTTTGTTTCCCCTAAGCACAATATTAGTAAGGTGTTTTTTTTTCATTAAGTTCACTTTTATGCATTAAAAGGGGGAGGGAGAACCCACCACGTTTTGCGGTTTCAAAATTATTTTTGCCTTTTCTGCATATTTTTTTCTTGCTCATCACTTAGATTTTTTTCACTCCCATGTTGCTATTTTGTCAGTGATGACAATATGGAAATCCATACATATTGGTATTCCAATAGAGATTTGCCTAGCCAAACAGAAGCAAAAAATTATGTGAATACAAATGTATTAACTGCAAAGATAAATCACAACCTGCAGGCAACTTGAATAAGCTGAGGAAGGAGAGGAAAAAATGTGAGGTGGGGAGTGCAGCTTGAAACCAGCTGGAGTCAGAAGATGGAACATCACACAAAGGAATCAGGAAACATTTATAAACATAACTTTTTAGTATCACACAAGCAGAAAATGCAGAATGATTGAAAAGCAAGCAGGCCCACAACCACACTGCAATGGAGAAGTTTTATTGTCTTTGGAAATCATCTGTGCTCATTGTCAGGCTTTTACAACTCTACCTTGGTTTGGGGGTCTTTTTCTTTCTTCTCCTTCTCCTTCTTCTTCTTCTTATAAAAAAAGTTTAAAAAATATGAACTTAGGAAAAGCCAATTTCATGTGCTGTTAATTTAATTCCCAACATAAAACCTTACTTCTTCTGATGGAAAATGAAATTACCCTTTCTACATCCGTTTTATCTGTCAATTAAATTCTTTTTTTCCCCCTTTCCTCCCCTCGAAGAAAAAAGAACATGCACATTATTGGTTATATTTTCTGTGCTTGCAACAAAATGAAAATGGGAAGAGGTGGCATTAACTACAGTAAGTACACAAAACCTGCTTGATTATCATGTAAAGATGCTGGAATGACAACCCTGGAGACTTTGAATCTCCTTTGTGAGGTTGTAGATGTCTAGGCTAATTTTCCTTTTCCATTTGTCCTGGTATTGCATGGCAAAGCAGTTTTAATAATGGGACTCTTAGCAGCGTTAACTATTAACCTTTCTATTTTGTGGTATCTTAAAGAAATGGCTTTTGGAGGCAGCTTTCTCTGTCTGAATCTGTATGTGAATAAAGATAGGAAAATGAAATGCATCTCTTGGGCAGAAAGAGAGGACATTCACTGTGATCCATTCTATATGATTAATTTCAGGATGATATTTGTCTCTGCTTCATGTCATCATTTGACAGTTATGAAAAAAATCACCTTCTTTGGTTTTGCTTGGTTATTATTTATATAACCTCAGAGCTGATTGGAAAATAGTATTTGAAAAAAAGAATATCCGTTCTTCAAAACCGGGAGATATATATATATTAAAAAAAAAAAAAAAAAAAAAAAAAAAGGAAGCAGTTTTGGTTTTTAGTTCACTTTTTGAAAAAAGACAAAAACACCTTCCAGGACCAAAACAAAATCTGACTGATCCTTTTAACTTTTCAACACCAGCACTAAGAAGAGAATAAAACAGATAGCATTTGTTGAGGAATAGAAAACCCTGTCACTCAGCCACAACAGCCTGCCTTGCATATGAAGATCTGAAATGTTCTGATCTTTATTTGGGGCAGAGATACCACAGACTAACTATAAGGCACTTCTGTCTTGCAGGTATTTTGCAGCTCTGATGAGGACTAACAAAGTACTACCAGTGTTTGAGAGCTGAGAGGAACCTCCTGGTGTACCTTTTCATTGCAGCTCAAGATGTTACCATGAGCCAATCTGCCCACAATGCACTAATGGGACATTTCCTGGGTGAGCTTCCTCCTATTCAGAGAGTTTGTGCATGCTGAATGTATCTAAGGGTCTAAATAAATAATACTGAATTTTATGTCCAATGGTATAAACATATCCAAAGAGAACTGGTTCGGTTCTGCCACAGCAGAAGCATCTGAGGCATGGTTCTCTTCTCACATTTGTAAAAATCAAGTACAATTCTGTTAAAGTCAAACCTAGAATTTTACCAGCCAAAAGCTGAAGTGATTGAGAGAAAAATCAGGTCTAAAGCCTATAAAGTTCAAGTATAAACAGCATCACTTTTTTTTTGAACTTGACTACATGCATCTGGAAGGTATTCAAAGCATGCACTTGCAGTTATTTGTTACTCCTGGAATGATTAAAGTAAATCATACTGTTTGATATGAAAAATATGTTGTACACACACTTCTATTTTTCTCATTGCTCTGCCCTCCATGCTGCATTTTGTAGCATAATCAAAATGCAAAATACATTTTGAAAAATTAAATGAGAGACACATGTGTGAATCATGAGGTTTATTTGCATGTTTGGCCCTTCAATTCATTAGGGATTTTAGTTTTTCCAGGAGGAAAACTGTCACATTTACATATTCTTAGACAGGTATGCAAATATTAGTCAGAAACTATAGTTTATTCAATGCATTACAAGCTCCTGGGCTGCCAAACAGTAATTTCAGTTCTGGAGTAATATATGTTTTTGGAAACCTGGCATAATAACACTGTATTATTGTATTGCCCACTAGGACCACTTATGATTTTGTCAGGTTTTCCATTATCAAGCCTTATATTCTGGGCCACGTACATTGTGTGTGAGCCATATAAATTTGTTATCTGACATGCACGGTCTCAGTCCCAGAGCAACTGTCTTTTGCAAATTTCAGAAAGTAAAATCAGAGAAGCTTATTCAGAAATTCTGGCTGGACCAAGGGAGACACCAAAAGAAAGAAAACCAACTAGCATAAAGTTTTTTGCGTCCATTTTTCTGTTTCTGTGATCTAATATTGCAGGGGTTTGCTACTGCAGATACAAATACGCACCTCAAAGAATTTGCACAATGAAAATACACTGGCCGTAATACTTGTCAATTGGAAAGGAAATAATTTAGAAGAATCTATCTGGGAAATGGGCTGCAGTGCTTCATATACCCTTGTTTGGCATAAATTCATGAACTGGTGTGACTGAGCTAAGGTTACTCCAGTGTGTACTAAAGAAAACAGTTTACATCAACTGATTTCCTTTCTCCCTCTCCTCATCTCAAGTGGAGGCTATTATAACTGTTAAAAATTCCCATGGGTAAATTTTAGGCCTGTTTAGAGACAAGGTCATTGATAAGGTCAGGAATCCACTGGAGCAAAACTAGGTACCAGGTTAATAAGTGCCAAAGGTTCCTGTAGCCAGTGTTGGAGGAACAGTGTGATTAGTATCACAATGCTACGTTCAGCTTTCAGCCTGGATGCCCCAGGACATATTTACATTTACTTAGGCTGGCCTTAAGTCTGAGTGAGGCTTAAACTGATGCTTCTACCTTCTTCAGTAAGTGAAGAAAGTTAAAACCTTTATAATGAAAAACTGAAGTCACAACTGATGAAGATGGATATCCTTATAGAAATTCATTGGGGGAACATATTGATTGAACCATAGGGACTACATTAACCAATAAACTTTTCCAAATAATGCTAAATGGTAGGAAAGTTAACCTATGTGTAAATTGTTCTTGTTCTTTGGACCGAAATATTAAGGACCACAATATTTGATAGAAATCATCACAGGAGTCTGCAATCTGTAGAACTATTAAAATCCCATTTTCACTATGCCATTTTTGGAACTGCAACCAGATGAATGCTCCCATTCACAAAATTTATGTAATACATTGACCTAAAAGCAACTCTAGATTTTGAGCTCTACTTATGCTACCAGGAAGGCTGCACAGAACCTCTTGGCATGGCTAAAGGGGACAAAATCAAAAGCTTGTAGATATCTGATACAAGTTTGAAAAAAGAGGTATTTTCTCCTGGCAGGAGAATTATAAAATATTCCTGCTTTTCATACCCCATAACTTCTGTCCATTAAGACTGCATAAGGTTTCTTAGTATGCAAAGGGGCTATGCATGTGGAAATCTGCTGTTTTCTAAATCCATATTGATAGCATAGAATGTAAAACCTTTGCAGGGACTGTTACAGTCTATCATGTTCATGATCTGTGGATTTAGGACTTCTGAATGCACAGTGGCAAAGTACTCTAATGATCCATTATACGGTATCAATGATATGTAGATTATGGGCTGATTGTAGGTATTTGAACTATGCATTACAATCCATAGTGTGGTTCTTTGTGGATTTGTTAGAGGCACTGAGGATCACTGCACTTTGACATAACTCCAAAGAGGAACTAATTAGAGCTTGCCACAATTTCACTACTTTAAGAGTATGATCATGCTGTCATGATTCCGGCATAGTCCAAACACTGCTTACCTCAGATGAGCTCACTTGGGAAATAATCCTATCTTAGGTACAGCAAAACAGATGTCAGCATAAAGGAATGGCTCAAGAATTTTCCTGGAGTCTTGGGAAGGTCGTACAGGTCACACTGATTTCTGTGCTACAATGGCTAGACAGATACTGAAGCCTCATTTAGCTACTACGTGTCAGTGCTACACAGATTATGTACTTTTTGTCAGGGATCAAGAAAAGTATCTGAAAGAAAGAGTCTGGATCTAAGCATTTCTTTTCTCCTTCCTTTTATATAATCACTGTAGTAATACCCCATAATACAGTTCTCTGGAATTCATTGGTTGGTTGAATTTACATAAATTACAAAACCACAAATTTTAGACAGGCAGCATGATCCACTGATTACTACTGCATCATTGTATTTTAGTTGCAGCCCTGATTCTGCTCTTTACCTGTAGGAAGACTGTAGGCTACTCACAGTTTCCCCTTCCATTCCTGCCTTGTCTGTTATATTTTTATATTGTTTGTGAAGAGCTCTTCACAGCTTGGTTTATCACTAACTACTGTGTAGACAGTGTCTCCCAGAAAAGCCATCTTGGATGAGACATTTAAACTCTGTTGTAATAAAAATAAAAGTAAGACAAGATATTTTATATACTTACAAGAAGACAATTGTCTATTTGGACAAGCAGAAAATATTACCTATGATCCCAAATCCCATCTTTTCTAAAGATAACTTACTAGCAGAATGTTGCCATCAAATATATTCTCCCTCCTTTGCTCTTCTGTGGTGGATTTATTCTGATCACATGTGCAGGTTGAGAAATATACAAAAAACGGCCCTTTCATTAAGATTAGAAAGCTGCAGCCCTTAAATCATGCATTTATGCAATTTTTAACTGTTTTTAACTAGCACAAAATGGCTTGTTGGAATTATGCAAGTATAGATCATTTTAATTTGAATCATTGTGGAATCATAAAGGACTCCGTTCTTTAATTTTGTGCCTTCAAGTCAGCCACTTTGATTAAAAAATAATAAAGCATGAGAGCTGGAGGGCCTTTGCAGGTTCTTCCTGCTATCATGGATCCCTGATCTTTGGTACTAATTCTTCTCATTAATATTAATAAAGGGCTGATAGGCCATCTCAAAGCATAGTACAAAACCCATGCAATTAATTGCTTGTAGTGTTTTTATGCTTATTTTGCACAATGAGAAGCGATGCCTCAGGAGTCTAAATATCAGTTAATCAATAATATCAAATCCACTGAAAATAAGCCCTTCAAGTCCCTTTTTCATAGAACTATAGTATCATTTAGGTTGGAAAAGACCCTTAAGATCATTGAGTGCAACCATAAACCTAACACTGCTAAGTCCACCACTAAACCAAGTCCCTAAGTGCCATATCTGCACATCTTTTAAATACCTCCAGGAATAGTGACACAACCATCTCACTGGGCATCCCATTCCAGTGCTTGACCACCCTTTCAGTGAAGATTTTTTTTTTTGTAATATCCAATCTAAACCTCTCCTGGCACAACTTGAAGCCATTTAATCTCATCCTATCTCTTGTTACTTGGGAGAACAGACTGACCCCCACCTCACTACAACCTCCTTTCAAGTAGCTGTAGAGAGCCATAAGGTCTTCCCTAAGCCTCTTTTTCTCCGTACATATGGAGAAACATAATGATCATCGAAAACATAGGGTGATCACAATGCAGGTTTGCCCTAAGAGATTTCGTTCTAGCTTTCCTGGTCCTCTGTAAGACATGAATGATGTTCTCTGTGGTCTTGAGCCCCTAATACAAAGTGATAGTTGTGTTAAGGGTGGGATCCAGTTTCCTGAACTACATAGGCATGTAATGCCATTTTAGACTTCCTAAAATTTCCATGGTCTAATAAGTACCCTGGGGGATCTAAAATAACATTAGGAACTTCAGAAACTGAAATTTAATCTATGTATAGTCATTTATAAATTGTTGAAATCAAGTAATTTAAGTTCTTACATGTTTTACTATCGTGCTATCATTGATATGTTCAAACAGATGGAAACAAATTCTGGAGATGTAGATACCTATTTTGATCTTATTTTATATCATTAATTTTATAGTTGTCAAATTGGTAGACATTGTAGTCTGCATACTCTTCCAGTAGGACAAAAAATCATAGTCCAGATTACAGTGGGTTGTAAATAAGAGTGCAAATGTTTCTAGTTTACAAGATGGGTTTCTATTATCTAGAACAGTATACATTTATTACAGATACACCACTTCAAGGAATACTGCAGAAACTGATGTTGTCAGTCATAACCTGTAGTCACAGGAAAATTGACTTTGCTTTTTCTGCCATTAGAAGTGATTTTTACGTTTTTCTTTTACTTTTATTAGCTGTCTTCCTTTTAATCTTCTTTTACTGTGTTTTCTCTTGTTTCTGTCTTGAATTCAGAATCTGCCAAACTCCATTTCTTCTTACCAATTGAATCAGAAAAGCTGATCCAGAAAATGAGTTTACAAGTAAGTTTTGCTGCTCTTATGCAGAGGGAAAACTGTTTGAGGGCTTTTTTTCTCAGTGACACCTTCTTCAGTATGCTGAAGGATTTCGATACTTGATGTACCTGACATGTAATGCTTGGAGTCTTGTTTTACTCTTCAAACATTGCACCACACCAAAGTCCTTAAATTTTAAAGTACGGGGAGATTATAGCCCCAAAGCAGCTTTGCTTAGTAGTGCTTTTCATAAATCTTCCCCAATTTTCAGCAGGATTAAAACCAATTACATGTTGTTTGTTTTAAAATTTAAGAAGAGGGAGAGAGAGAAAGAAAAGGCAATACAGAGAGATCTGCATATGTTCCCCTGCTTCTCTTTTAAGCACTGTTATTTTTAATAGGTAAGATGCTGAGAGTTACCTTCCTTTGCAGGAAAATAGATGAGCACTATCCAAAAAGTCTTCTCAACAGGTTCTTGCAAATTTGGAGTTACTAGCTATGTTGAGTTGGATGGCATGCATCCCTTAACTGTACAAGATTACACATGTTTTTTTTGGCCAGCAAAACCTTTCAGAAAAGGGAGAGCTCCTTTCCCATCTTGAACTGACCTACACAGATGTTTGATCTGCATGTGAACAAGGTCAAGCTTATGTACTTTCATTGTCCTCGGACCAGATGTGCAATAGGGCCAGAGACTGAGTACCTTTCACCTTACTATGTCTCAGCCATGCTGCTACACACAAAGGCAAACTGCTGACACTGCAGAGCAAAAAGAGAAATGATTAAGGTTGTTTTGTTTGATTTTAAAACATGTATAATATTGTACTAAATTTTTGTATTGGGGGTAGCTCAGATGATTAAAATAACAAAATGTGACCCTGCAAAATTGAATGACCAAGAAGATCCCCTCTTTCTTGTCATTTGCATTCAATTGGGCATTCATAAACCATTGTGCCTAATGGTATAAATGATCTTTAAAATATAATTCTCTGGACAAAGGCTGAACCCCTAAAATAATTTTTTTATTGCTATTTTGTTGTTGATTGGCTGTTGCATGATGGTATAGAAAATGGGAAGGAGGCATGGCTGTGGCTGTTTCAATTGCAACATTATGGGGCTTACTGCAAAGGGTTGGTCTGCTTCATATAGTTCACAATAATTGGTTAAATCCTGCAGCTATTCCTCTAGGCTTCTTACAGCTGGGTGAAATATTTTTAGCAAAAGAAAAAGTACATTTTTATGCACACCTCTACCTGTATTGTTTTATCAACAAGTATGAATTTATAAGGTCAAGTCTCATCCTTCAAGTAGTCTTCATATACACATGCACACATGAAAGAAAATGGTTTTAGGAAATGTCAGAATGCTTTATATCAACATTTTCAGAATGAACTAGAATGTTTCATTTCAAAATGTCATTTTCATTTTGAAATTGATCTTTTTAAAGGGTAAGAAAAGGAGGGGGAAAAAAAGCTTAAATAACTTGAAAATGAAACACAACATTTTCCAATTTGAATGAAACTTCGTGGTGTACAAACCCAAACCCATTGATTTATTTCTTTTCTCTTTGCTATTGAACTCCAAAGTCTAGTGTTCTCACAGGTTAGGTTTCTTACTCAGATTCCAAAGCAGTGGTCAACTAAAAGTACATTTTCTGTTCTCTATCTGCCTGCACACCAGATGTAATGTCAGGTATAGCTTGCATATCTGAATTTTGCAGACATGGCTACATGACTGTATAGTTCCTGCCTCTGCTCTGATTAGAGGCATAGTAGGTGCCATAAATTAAAATAAAATGAAATTTTGTCCTAGGAAGATCTGTATCGGTGGAAAGAGTGCAATTTTTCCCTTGTTAAAGAGAAGCCACAGCAAGTCAGAAAACTGTAGGAATTTCAATACATGGAGCTATATGGACTTCTGGGTTTTTTTCCTTCTCTCTCTCTCTCTCTCTTTTTTTTTTTTTTTTTTTTTTTTTGGGGGGGTGGTGGTGGTGGTGTGTGGGGGGTGGGTATAAACAATGTTTGGAATCCACCTGATTCATGAAGGGATCAGACAGCTCCATCCCAGGCATCCCTTCTAATGAAGAGGTTGACAACAGCCAAGAGCTAGCTACACATTACTACCTCCTTCTGGTTCACTGCGCATTCTGATTAAGTCATGAATATAAAATTCTTCTTTTTGCAGTTGCTAATATGTAAGAACTTATTTTACAGAACTGGCAGTGAGTCCGATATTACAAAAAATAAAAGAGGAGGTGGTGTAGGGAAAAAAAGGCAGATCAGTCTGACATTGATTCTAATTAAAAATAAAGAAAACTTTAGCTGAAAAATTAACTGCAGGCTTTTCACCTTGTGATTCCCCTTACCCTTTAAAAATCTTGGGCTGAAATGTAACATCTCAGACAAGTTCTGATTCAGACCATTGTCATTTGATGCAGATGATTTTAACAGCCTGAGCAAGCTGGGTGAACAATTACCTCTCTCTCTCTTTCACTCACTTGCAAACTCTTTTCTCCAATGTCATTAACCTACCCGGTTATTATAAAGGACTTGTCACTGCCCTAAACTCTTGCTTAGATGCATCATTCATCAAGTCCTAAGAAAGTATCAACAAAGAATTAGAAGCTAAAAAATATTACTAATAGTAATGAGTGCATTTTCATGCAAGGTGGATCTTGAAACCCATTTCCTATTTTTGACAAAATAAAGGTCTAGTTCAAGTCTGGGAAGGGTGTTTCAACATAGTTTTAGTATCACCTGACATTTTAGTGAAAAAAAATAAATGAAAACTAAGTAAGCAAATGGAATAGATCAGTTCAAACTACTTGTGCTACAGAGAATTTTTCTCCTTACATGCCTGTGTAGAATCCCTTTTTCATATGCTCAGACTAAAAATAAGAAAGGAGAGTTGGTGTGGTATAATTCATCAATCCCATAGATATCTAAGGCAATCTAAACAGTTTCACCAAAGAGCAACTCCTAGTCCCTCATTTCTTTCCCTTTTTTTATTATGTTTGGACTCAATGATCTTAAAGCTCTTTTCAAACCTAAATGATGATTGTATTTTTCTATGATTTTATTTTTGGTCCAAGCTCCCTCTTCCATTGGCTCCCTCATTTGTTGCATACACCTTGTACAGTCTTAGGCATTCATTTTATCACTCTCTGGGCTCATTCAGTTCATTTATGTTGTAAAAATATTCAGTTTATTGTCAAATATTTCAAGTGAGTGTGAGGGACAGAGGAAGGAGGAAGTCATCTCCATTGCAGCAGTAGTGAGTCATTTAGGTTTTTGTCATTACATAGAACTTCAGCCTCATTCCCCTCCCCTCCCACCCCCACCCCCCCCCCACCCCCCCCAGCCTTGTTTGAACTCAATAGGATAATCTCACTTCAAAATAGTGAAATTATTTACTTCTGGCTGTCCTGGTTTCAGCTGGGATAGAGGTAGTTTTCTTGACTCTGACATGAGATCAATGTTGATAGGACACAGATGGTTTTAGTTGTTGCTCGGTGATGTTTCTACTAAGTCAAGGACTTTTCAGTTCCTTGGGCCCTGCCAGCAAGAGAGCTGGAGGGGCACAGAAAATTGGGAGGAGATACAGCCAGGACTGGTGACCCAAACTGGCCATAGAGGTATTCCATACCATGTGGCGTCATACTGAGTATATAAACTGGGGGAAGAAGAAGGAAGGGGGGAACATTGGCACTATGGCGGTTGTCTTCTGAGTAACCATTACATGTGATGGAGCCCGGCTGTCCTGGGGGTGGCCGAACACCTGCTGCCCATGGGAAGTGGTGAATGGATTCCTTGCTTTGCTTTGCTTGTGTGCCCGGCTTTTGCTTTGCCTATTAAATTGTTCTTATCTCAACCCTTGAGTTTTACATTCCTTTCCGATTCTTCTCCCCATCCCTCTGGGTGAGGGGGAGTGAGCGAGAGGCTACGTAGTGCTTGGTTGTCGGCTGGGGTTAAACCACTGGCCTTTGAAATAGTGAAATTATTTACTTTAGCTAAAATCAATTCCTGTAATACAATATGCCTTAGTAAAAAAAGGGGTTTTGAGGTATAGGAAGTCAGACTACACGATCAAAAAACCCCAGTCAATCCCCATGAAACTCTGAAGTCAGTCCCCAAGGATCCTCCAAAGTCAGTTCATTGCTGAATAGGGGCATATCCAGCTGATTTCCAATAAAGAGAAGGTTCATAAGATAATGAAAAAAGCACTATAATAAAAAATATTTACAGAAAAGGCTGTGATGGGTCCCTTCAAGATAACATCTTCAGGAGTTTCACCATGTCATTGGACATAATTTATTTAATCTTCCATGTTTCATAAAAATCTCATTTGACAACAAAGATTTGTCATAGGAGGAGACTCCAGAAATCTCAGATGTGTTTTATCCTTTCATGAGACTAAGGTCAGAACCCCATTGTGCTAATATTCATTTGAACAAGTCCTTTCCTCAAAGGACCTGCAATTTAAACAGCTCAGGACACAGGAATAGGGATAAGGAAAATTTTGAAAGGAATTCTTGAAACAAGGAATGATTACACAGTTTACCTGCTGTGATACAAGTGCTCAAACTTGGTAGATATTTACCTGAGATATATGAAGAGATTACACTATATAATTGCCTGCCCCACACCAGTTGAAGAACTTTCCCCACTCTAGCAATAACACTGGAGAGGGTGTTGTGGCCATCATTCCCAGTCCAATGTATTAACAGAAAGTGAAGTTGTTTGTGGTTTTAGCTGATAGTCAGTGTTGTTACAAGAGCAGGTATTAAAAACCACCACGCATTCTCCCACCCCCAGCACAAAAATGGGACAGACACCCACAGCTAGACAGATCTCTTCAGATCCTGCAGTGAAATCCCTAGATGCTGTTAAGTAAATGTCCACAAAAATTGTAGTGCAGTGATAAATGAAGAAAGCTCTCCCAAGTCCCAAGGCAGAGCTTTAGCAGAGAAAAAGACCTTCTTTGCCATTGGCAGATTTTCCCAACCTTACTTTGGAGATTTTCCCATCATTAATTTAAAGGTATTAAATGAACAAAGATCAGCAGAATTAGCAATAAAAGGCACTGGCAATTGCTGAAGCTGTAATTCGCAGTCTGGCATACTAGTCAAACAATTGGGATAGTATTTAAAGCAAGGAATCACAACTGATCTGTGATTTAAACCACACTTCCCTCTTATATAAATAGTTATTTAAATACAAATTAATGATTAAACTCATATTTCTTGAGGATTAAAAGCATCTATATCTATGCATATTTGTCAACATTAGCATAAAAACAGTTGGAAATTGTTAACAAAGTGCTGTTAAGTGACTGTATGCGACTGTACTCTAGAGTTCCACTTGCAGGTAACATCACTCACGCTGTATCTGTTGGGTATCCCATCTGTTTTACACCTATAAGTTGATAGGAAAGAACATGAAGTCTCTGGGTGGTCAATGCTGATGGTCATACATATCTTGTGTACTCAACTATGGAAATACCATGGGGTAGGAAGAAGGTGTAAATTACCCAGAAGCTGCCTGATTGGTGGTGCATGCTTGCAACAGCTGTAAGGGGTCCTGAACAAAGCACAGCAGTTGTAGTGAGAAAACTATTAGCATACGCATGAATAAGTGGGTGTGAAAATGCTGGCTATCAACATGCAGTGTGTACTGTATTCCAGCTGAGTAGGTGTAAAAAACATCCTCTTGACACAGAAGTGTGAATTTCAGGGAGACAGGCCTGATGAAAGCCAAAGATTTATGTTTGTTTCATTTGTTTAGATAACAGGCTGTGTACTTTGCTGGTGTTATTCTGATTATCTTATAGATGAATTTTGCCCTAGTTTAAGGCAAACAAAGCAAGCTGGTGAACAGCACAAAATAATAGGATGACAACTGGATAGGACTGAGAGTCACAACAGGTTTTGAACCAGCTCTTTGAGGCCACAGATGCAACTTTCTCAGCGGTAATAGTCATCAGAACTTCAGTGCTTTCACCAGGCTACACAGAGGTCATGACCCAGACTTCTGTATGGCTCTTTATTGTATGTGCCTCTTAAGACTACCACTAAAAATCAAAAGAGAAACTGAGCCATTCCTTTGCCGGCGAGCATAAACCCTGTCCACTGAAAAAGGACACTTGAAAATCCTGCTCCTGGGCACTTGAGGGCATTTCACAGTTCAGCCATTCACAATTTATATTTATTTGAAAAATTGTGTTGCTTGGCAGTCTTTTCTAATAGCAATATAATGGTATTGCAGCTGGAATTTAATGGTACACTATTACACTTCAGGGCAACCACAGCACAAGTGTATCAATTCTGGGATGAGTCAGTGGTGAAAGAGCAATATTGAGGTCATATTTTTCTGCCTTCTGTACATCAGTGGGAGAGAGGTATAGGACTTTTGGCAGAAATGTAAAAGATTACTTTTCAGTGATCTAGTTTTCTTCCAGACAAATTTCTGTATCTCTTACTTGAAGCTTTGCAGTACTACCATGTTCTATTCTCTCACAGGATCTGTCGCAGTGATATCAGAAGAGCTACCGAGAAAGCAATAAATGGCATGATCATCTACCTCATTTGCCTTTCTTTTTAATATAATTTTTCAACAGTCTTTGAAACTTATTTTCTGTCATAGATATAATGAACATATGGTTGACACAACATGTTGTGGAAATCAGCAAGATTTTGTTGGTTCAGAAGCACACTTTTAATCCAGAATTTGAGCAAATGTCATCTCTTTTGCTATTAAACCTCCATTTTGCAGCTGATAGACATGTCAGTTTTAAAATGAGATCAAGTAAAATGTATTCCATGTGTTCCTCTAGGGGTTCTTGCTTCACTAACTCATTTAGGGAGTAAAAGCATCAGACCATAAGACTGGTCATGCTGGATCAGACCAGAGGTTCACCAAGGCCAATATTCCCTTTCCACTACTGGCTAGTAGTTGATAACTAAAATAAACCAGAATAACAAGTGGGTCTGCAATACATTTTCGTAGTGTACTCTTACAGCATTCATGTTTGTCTTGAAAGCTTCTTGAGCTAAAGGCTGCATGTTTGTATTTAGCAGACTTAGGTGGATTTCCCTTT
This sequence comes from Falco punctatus, assembly GCF_963210335.1. Taxonomy (NCBI): domain Eukaryota; kingdom Metazoa; phylum Chordata; class Aves; order Falconiformes; family Falconidae; genus Falco; species Falco punctatus. The sequence goes on from NC_137586.1 coordinate 7,135,458, forward strand.
CATTTCTTTATCTAATCATTTCTTGAACCCAGGTAAAAAAACCAACCAACCAACCAACCAAAAACAAAACAAACAAACAAACAAACAAAAAAGTGCAATATGCTTTTCCACCATTTTGCATCTATCTGCCAGTTTATATATGTAAACATTTGTGTGCATATTTATAGATACAAATATATAGATAGACACCTGTAATCTAACATCTATATATGAACAGAATATTGCTGCATTAAACACCTTCCTGGAGAAAAGGAATGGCAGAATCTCAAGTCAGCTTCATGCCCAAGAGGATCACAAATCTCTACAGGGCTGATAAACTAAATTACCTTGCAGTGATCTACATGTAGTTGTTTAACTTGGGAAAGCAGTCATGGATTCAGGGATACATGGAGAGGAGATATTTTTGCAGTCTAGAGATTAAAGCCCTTATCTAAGCTGCCAAAGATCTTGTGTAGGCTATTATCAAGATCATTCTAATTAAATATATTTTTAAAACCTAACTCTGGATAACATAAATAAACAATCTTACAAACAGATAAGACAATTCAAACGTCTGCTTTTACAGAAGAACAATAAAATGAAGGTCTGTTTTCTTTCCTTTTAATTCTGCAGAATTTACTGCCTAATGACCAAGCTTCAAAGGTAGGAACATCTAAGTACCTGGACTATAAATAATGATAATATTCCCCCAATTTATCCCAGTAAATTTTTTGTTGATATAAGCCCACAGGGTTTGTACTGACCTGACAGTACAGGGTCTCTGAACTGAGTACATAAGTCACATCTGTGTAATGAACAATAGCTTTTTATGGTATTTGGGATTGGTGGAGGCTGTAGTGCACTTTCATACTTCAGCTGGGAACCCATAAAGAGAGAGGAGATCATGCAAAGAAAACAGGACAGGGGTGGGTGGGTGGTGGGGAGAGGGAGGAGACATGGAAAGACAACTGGACTGAAAACTGAACAGTGGGAATCCCCTGCAGTGAACATCATGCACCTCTCTGTGTCAGGACATGGCTGACCTGTAACTCCATCTCATGCAGTCCTCTTTAGGAGGGCTGATGCTTTCAACAGTGTGACTCAGAGGTATATGGAAGAGTAAGTATAAAAGCAAAGAGAACTTTTAAGTTTTTTAAATAACAATTTTAGCTGTAAAGGGCTTTTCTGTGCTAATTTTCACTATGTGGATTGGTACAAGTACTATAAAAGACTGAAATATTAGGTTTTTATTAAACTGTTAAACATTACTTAAACTAGTAATAAAGTGTTAGCTCCAAATACAAGAGATACTACTCCTTTTGCACCAACAACAGTTTGAGTGTAATACTATCAAGTTTAAGATTTCAGATCTACTGAGAGTCAGATGGAAATAATAATCCGTTTTCTTCACCGCATATGTGAGTGACAGTACTGAAAGACATACACAGGCTCAGTTCTTTTGGTCATAGTTACATGAAAAAGTTTTCCTAACTCCTCCACTTTGTTCTGAATTCAGTTCCATGGTTAGGTAGTGGATGATTTGTGAGAATGTTTAATAATCGAGCCACTTGAGGGTAGTGGGTGTGAAAATCTCAGTTTATCATAGAAGAAGAGGACGGAATCAGGTGGGTTTATACCAGGTTACTCAAGTCTCCAATTAAGATTTGAAGATTTGTAACTGGGCTTAGGTAGACCAGGTTGGCTGCCACCATAGCCAGGTAGAAAAACCAGAACCTTAGGTCCTTCTAAGTTTATACCAGTATACATAGATTTCTGTGCTTTTACAGAAGCTGAAGTTGTTAAGTGCTGGTTGAGCATCACTGTTTTGGATGTAAAGGCATAAATTTTCCATAAAGGTCACTTTAATGACATAATTTCCTTTTGGGATTTGGTTTCTTGCGTATTATGCACTAACAAGAAATATAAATGACTACTGTATGTACCAATTAGAAGACTAAATTGATAATGATAAAATCTAATTATAATAACTTTAACAACAAAGCAAATCTGCATGTCAAAAAAGTGTAGGATCCCTATGGGTAGGGTATCAATTTCATGCTCTGCCTTAGCCAGGGTTTCTGAAGGGTGGCTGCAAGAGGAAGAGGAACTCAACAATGAAGTAAAACTTTTAGAGGTCAGAGCAAAACCTGCTGATGAAAAGACAACCCAGGAGATACTACATGGCTGTAAAAAGAGTATGTCACCAATGCCTAACCCTTTGCCACATCCTTGATTTGCCACAAATCTCAGTTCTTAGTCCTGGAGAAATCTATCGGGTATAAAATAAAACAAAGCAAAGAAAAAGTAAATTAAATTAATTAAAAATAAAATAAAATGAACATATAAACAGTGAAATGTCTGGAAATGTCTAATTTTTGCCATAATAATCCCCCCTCTACCCTTTTTCAAATGTCATCCCTAATTCTGTAGGGCACATGCCATCACAAAGTTATCCATTTAATCAAATTCCTTCTGCACCTGGAACACTGCTAGTCAATATGTAGTAAACAACGGATGTGTTCCAATCTAAACTGGGGACACTATGTTTCAGAAAGATCCATTGATCTCAAATGGCAAAGTTAGTCTTCTTTTGTGAAAGGATTCTTTCAAATAAAGCTACTTGAGTGTTTGAAGGTGTGAGTACTTTGATGTTTCAAAGCCTCAGTTATTTAGGTACCACAGAGCTGAGCATTGTGTACCTGCCAAAGTCTCATTTTAAAAGCTCAGATGGCTAAGATGTCATGTTCTGTTCAAAGTCTTCTGGTGACTGAAATTAAAAGAAAAGCCCTTTCATTTTAGTGACTCCTAAGGCTCTCTCAGCATCCACTCTGTTGTGCTTCAGCATGACACCATTAAATGCTTGCTTGCAATTTGAGTACATTGTCAACAGAGCAGATGGGTTCTAACTAAGGGAGTGGTATTTATGTTGATGGCTGTGGTAAAAGCAAAACACACAAACATGTGGGCACACACACACAAAGAGCTTCTGGTATCTCTTTTTAAGGGGTAGGATTCAAGGGCCTGGCTGAAAAGCAGTTGTACTGATACCATAGTCTTTAATAATTAATTCATCTTTGTCTCCAGGATTGTGTAAAGACAAGTGTTCACCTATCCTCAATTTACTACAGTTGAGGTGAAATTCCATCAATGATGCATCATGCTGCTTTCTCTTACTACTAGCTCATTACTGTTTATTTCTACGTAGACTCCTGAGCTAGGTTGCATTACCATAGTTTAGCAAGTCAGCAAGATCCGGCTCGCAGAGCAAAATGTGGTATCCAGACACCAATGAGATCACCCTTTAAACAAAATGGTTGAATAGAAACAGGTGGTTCAGAGAGGCAAGGAACAATTTGCAGGCTGTATTGTGGGTGTGAAGACAAAGGCTGAAACCAACTTTAGGCTCATAACTGAGATATTTAGGCTAGAATACTTTAGATGAGTTACTCTGCTTCCCCTTTAGTTGCTGGAAAGCTAGAGGAACCTCCAGGGTGATTCAGATCTAAGCAGAGTAAATTGACACTTCAGGAAGTATATTTTTCTCTTTTGATCATATAAATAGACTAAGGTAATAAATGGTCCTAGCTAAGTCTAAAATACAATGGAATTAATCTTTGCCTTTCTTCCTGTTTATGAAATAAGTAAGATGTGTAACCTGATTAAAAATGGGAAATATCATGAAGAAAGTAGTAAAAAACAGGTGGAAGAGTTAAAGGCATAACAGGTGAAGAGATAACAGACACAACTCCTTTATGTAGCAGTATAATGTATCATTCTTTAGGGTTGAGTCCATGTCTGAGTCCTGGGACAAAGATGGAGGCAGCTCTGAGAAGACAGATTATTCAGTCACTGCCTGTTGAAGGATTTGTAGTATCTTTTGTGAAGTACTTGGTGAACAGCCACTAGATGGACCACCAGCTTGGAACAACACAGCAGTTCGTGCAGGGCAGTGGCATAGGCCAGCAAGTTGTCTTCTCCTGCTGTCACATCACCACTCTGTTTTCACGCACAGTGCCCTTCACTCTTATGCTTAGTAAGTACTCAAATTGTAGGTGGAGAACCGAGGTTTAAGGCATGAACAGGTAGAGTACTGGACCCTGGCAGCTGGACCCAGATGTATTGAAAGACAAGTCTGGGTGTTAAAGATAAGCAGCTGAGAGACCCCCACAAATTAATTTCCCACAAGTAGTGCTAAATGGAATGTCTTTAAGCAGTCTTTTGTTTACTCAGATGTTGGTACTCATTACAACAAAACCACTAGCTGTTGGCATTTTGTAATTTCTTTTACTTCATGATCTCACCACCATCTTCAACTAAAAAACACCCCCTATGAAAAGTTGCAAAGTTATATCCATGTTGACTACTATGTGCTGAGGTTTGTTTTTTGTAGGGGAAGAAATTTCTTCTATTTTTGCTTATATTTCTTATTTTTAATGAAAACATATACCTTGCAATATAAAACCACTTTTTTTACCATTCTTAACTCACAGGCACCCAGGTTAACTGGTTTGATTCACTTTCTTTTGCCATATTTAAAAGCTAAAAGACTAAGGAACTCACCCAGGAAATGGCAGGGCTCTCCTTTATTTTAAAGCCAAGACCTGGCTAAGTTTTCTGTTCAAGCAATCCCATAAGAGTCTTTAATCACATGACTGAAAGAATTTGACACTTTGATCACTCTTCAGTCCCTTCACAAAATTATGTGGGAAGTTCCCAGGAAAGGAGAATGTAGCATAATGTCTTAGAGAACTAGTTTAATTTGTTTGAGCTTCAACTACCTATAAAAAATTCACTTCTACTTGAAAACAAAAGCTGTGGAGTTTAATTAGCTTGACTTCTTCCTGGTGTGGAAGAAATGGAGAGATATCAACATCATTTTGACTTCCTTGAAATCTCAGCTAGTACACAGTGGATGCCAGTTAGAAGGACAGATGGACACTGCAAGTTCCTCCAAGCCCTTTTGCTGAGCAACCTTCTGAATTATCTTTTGTACAGCACAGACAGGCAGGTAGTCACACAATTATGAAGCAAGTTAGATGCCCTGCCTAAACTGGGTGCATCAAATGTCTCATTTCAGCATACTTCCCTATAACAGTATCAAGTTGAGAATGGAGATATACCCGTTATTTCCAAAGAGAAAAGAACCCCCCCTATTTTTGTTAATTAGACAAAGCTGCAGGTCAATATAGATTTTAATTAATTTTTAGCTCCAGTTTTGTAATATAAGGGAGAGGGGGAGAGAGAGAGATAACTGCATGGGAAGATAAAATAAAGGGGGAAAACATAGGAAATAATAATAATTAAAAAGAAAAACAAAAAACCAAAAACCCCCAGAAATCTGAAGCTAACTAGTAAGCTAAAGTGGCTTTAATTTTTCTAGTTTATTAAAACATATTCCAGTCATTGATGGTCTATGAAATCTGGTACCCCATCAATTACAATCTCAAAAGATTTTTGAAACATTTTTTAAGCGAGAAGTAAGTAAATTATGGGTTTGTCTTTTAAAGTGTGTTTTATTATGTCATTACTTCAAATAATGTCAGTAACTCGGTACCAGTTTGAATGGTTATGGAACATTTGTAATTCAAGGGGGTGTGATTATCAGTATATATTCTGGTATAAAAAAGACTTTAGCCAGATTACTTTTTATCGGCTCATGAATTTAGATGCAGTTCCTTTAGCTCCATAATGCAGCTGTCTGGGGGTAGATATATGCAGTCCTCCAGATTGGCAGCCATTGAAAACCTGTAGTGTGAAACCTGATAGTTTGTACTGGGAGGAACTCTACTGGTTCATGGGTAAAGACAGTTTGAAGCAAAAAAAAAAAAAAAAAAAAAAGGAAAAAAAAAAATAATGCTGAAAGTCAGCCAGACATTTCACAAGCTGAGATCTGTTTCTGCGACTCATCCTTTGGACAAAATGTGCTGGTCAATCACCTGAAGCTATTCAGTAGATTTAATGCGTGTTTTAGCTCCTTCCCCCAACAAACAAAACCTGTACTGTCTCTGACATGAAACCATTAATTTAAATGCCAAATCCATTCTTTACACTTAATGTGTTTGCATTTAGATTCTCAACCATTTGCAAAGTAAGGAGGGGGGCAGAAGCAAAGGTTGGCAAAATTCATGGTGCCAGCAATTTTCCACCCATTGAAGATTAAATGCAGCAGATTCTGTATACACCTACGTGACTATCACACACAGCACAATAACTTAGCAACTTCAAGTAATTTAATTGCCAAGCTGCATAGCTCTGAAAAAAGCCAGCAGAATAACACAGTTACTCATGTGAACTTGGTCAAATGGTTTTTAAAAGGTGACAAAAAAGCCTTCTTGTGAAAGAAGACACAAGTTACGCTTCTGGTTAATGCAGATTAGCATGCGGTTAATATAATGTGCACATTTCTGTCAGGACATAGCTGAATATAGGCACAGCTTATTAACGGATCTGTTGGAGTTAGACTTTGTCAGCTGAAGGCTGCGAGTAAAAGACTCCTTCAGAAGACACAGATAAAGATTAGGAAGTAAAGGGCAGAGCTTAGGGGAAAAAATACTAAGATTTATTTCAGCAAATAAATAAGTTTAGGAAATATGAGAGAACTATTAAGGGAGAGAAAGGAAAGTTTTAATGATTCCTTGTGGCTCCTAAGCAGACCCTGCTGCTGTAGGATATTGAGTGTTGGTTACATTCACAGGAAATTTTGGGAACTGAGATCCTCAGTATTCTGGTACCTAGCTTGGACATGACTTCATGTCAGTGAGGACTGCAAACTGTTGAGTTTTTTAGTTGGAAAGAATGAAAGAAATAGAAAGCAAAGTTGGTCCATTCTTTCCCAACATGGTGGAAGAAGTTGCAAAAAGCTCCTTATCATGTTCCCAGAGAAAGGCAGAACTGGTGTAATTTGTTGTAGTGCAGAAACAGAGGCAGGGAAAATACTCTGTCATTAATGATGAGTGTAAAGTGTTTAACAGGGTTAGTATAGCCACCAGTTTTTGATAAGTGCAGTAATACATATGGAGAAGAGCTGACTGTTTGGGATTAGACTTTTGAACCAGCATCTTGGTGTCTGTTGAGACATTTTAATGTGCAACACCGAAAACTTTATAATTCATCCTCCTGCTGTTAAATGTTGTTGATGTTGTTTAAAAAAAGCTGTGTGTCATTTGTTTTGCCTCAGGTGAGTATAAAATCATGCTAATGCTAAGTGCTTGGACTGCAACTTAAAAGAATCTACAGAATTCATTGATGTCCAGTCCAAACAGTGCAATGATGCTGCTTAAGATAACTATAATATGAAACAAGAGAAGAAGATCTGGATTTTTGGTTTGTTTGTTGTTTTGGGTTTTGGCATGTTTTTGGTTGTTGTTGTTGGTGGTGGTGGTGGTGGTTGGTTGGTTTTGGTTTTGTTTTTTTTATAATTAAAGTGGAAAAAGAACAAAAGATATAAGCAAAAAGAACGTGACTTAGCAGGAACCCAAGGGAAAAACTAGTTTAGATGAAGCCCTCAGTGCAGTAACTGCAGGGGAGCTTTGTCCCTATTCCTTGTCCTCTAAAACCCATTTTGTAACAGCAGTAAAAGAAATAATACAAACCAGGGTGTAGTTTATGTGTTGTTGGTACAGCACTTTGTGAACGTAAAATGCTATGCAAGTGCCATTATCAGTATTATCAGCTGAGTTTCTCCTTGCGTAAAAGAAAAACTACATCAATATAATTGCTGTGTCCTGAGTCTCTGGGAGTTTTTAATTAATACACTAAGACTGAAGCTTAAGGTAAAGTACTGGGCACTTCATACGTACCTTTGCTCGTGGCTTCTTGGCATGTTTATAATCCTTTAGGACATGCATCTTGGGTCTGATGTGCCTTAGTTTTTCCTTTTTTTTTTTTTTGGTTTTTTTTTTTTTTTTTTGGTAGTAGTTTTCCTGTTCAGAGAGTATTCGAGTACAAGCTTAAATGCAAGCATACACTTATATCCCTTTGCTACCTGTGAAATTTAATCATTTCCCTAAAACTTAGTAGTTCGCTGGAGAGGGACGATCTACAAAAACATAGCACTGCACTTCTATAAAAATTAAGCAAAATAGTGTTAAAATAGAATTCCTTATCCATTAATTGTACTCACTTGCAAGTGTCAAAAAATATAAACTAACATAATATAAAATCAAGCAATCTTTTTTTTTTTCTTTTCTCCAAAGATATCTTGATGCTATCTGTGGAGTAATGTCTAATCGCTGAAGCTAAGAGCTACGTTGATGAGATATTAGAACATGGGCAATGCATGTATAATTTCCCTAGTAAATACTAGCTGAATTGTTGACTGTATTTTAAGTGAGCTTGATTTTTGGTGGGGATTTTTGTGTATGAGCATGGGCGGGGTGTGTGGGTGGTGGTGGGAGTTCTTTGTTTTATTGCTCCTCAAGTGATGGATTGACGGAAGCACAAGAGAGTCAAGCAATGTGCTCAGGTTTGCCTTCCATGAACAAAGGTGTGCGCCTATTAAATGAACAACTGTAGGGAGCCTTACTCATTAAGCGTCAAATATGCCCCTTCATTTTCTTAAACGCTTTGTGTAGTCATAGTTAAATGACAAGAAGCGACTGAGTCTCAGCACTGATTGGCAGCGGGCATCAATCATTATTCTGGCAAGGATCTTCAGGAACATATCACTTTGTAGCAAATCTGGCAGGTTTGAATGGGATTATTTCGGATTGTCTTACCAATAACTGTCATGCCTAAAATCTCAACACAATAAGAATTCATCGCCAGTGCCAGTCACACACTTTGTGCCAACCTCAATTCACATCCTCCCCGATAGTCTTGATCCACACTAATACTCCAAACAGAATGACAAGGCTTCAGGGCTGAGGAGGAACAAATGGTGCAAAACGCCAGGAACAACATTGGAGTCTGCCCTGCCATTTAGGAAAGGAAAAAGTGTATTTTGTACTAGAGATCCACCGTTTCACTGGGTCATGCACCCCACAGTACTGACAACAGCTGAATTCAGTAAGCAAAAGCAATAATTTAAAATGACAATTAGTGCAAAGATTCCTGCTGACTGAGGGGACAAGTACTTATACTTATCAATCTATGGTAATAACAGGGTCCAGGGTCCTGTTATCACTATATATGAGCATTAGTGGGAGGTAGGAAAATATAAAAGATTTAGTCACAGGGGCAATAAATGTAACTTCTGAGGTCATGTAGGTGGCTTCTGTTAAAACAGAATTTGAAATATCTCTGTTGCTGTCATGCTAGAGCAACAGCAACCAGTAGATGCATTCCAGAAAAGAGCAGACCTTCTATGCAACATCCAGTACAACTTTCAGGGTCAGGCTGGACAGCCACTGAAGGTGGAGAAATAGTGTTTATTCATCATGGAAGTAACTGGAGTATAAACTAACTTTAGAGATAGTTGGTTTTAGGTCAACCTTACATATAATAGTAAATACAGAAAGTAAGAATTGGACCTATAGGGGAAAAGAGGGAAAACAGGAAACAAATCTTACAGGTGTTAGGGAGACACTATTTCCAGGATGTACTGCCTGAATCAAGATACTGTCAAGTCCTGGGATAATAAAGGATTCATACTGCCTTGTTTCTGCCAGACCTGCCTAACCATATAATCTGATTATATTACATTAGTTTCACCTTGTGAATGAGACCAGAGTTTGTGTTTTTTTTTTTATCTTCTAGGTCCTACAATAACCTAGAACACTATGCACTGACCAGACGGCAGCAAAAGAGTTTGCTAGAGAAAAGGAAAGTCAGTTGTGTGAGTACTGAAAGTAAAATTTTATTCTGAAGCTCTCCAATGATGGAGAGAGCTGATGGGGATCACAGACTCATAGATTTCCACCACCAGCAGAAAAACCTTCCTAAAATAACCCATGGACCGTTAGGTAGCAATGGGAACATCACTGATGTTATTCAGCCTGCCTACATTGCACTTCACTAAGGAACTGAGGAAGGAAGTGTTTTTTTCTAGTTTCCTTGTATAACAAATAGCAAAAGTGAGAACAACATCTTCAGAGAGAAATTAACTTCTGAGGGCTCGAGGGCTTTGGGTTGCAGTGGAAACCTCACACTACAACATGCTTTTATTTTTGTATATAAGTGGATACTTCTACTAAGGATAGCAAAATTATTTTGGAAAAAATGTAAATGAGACCTGCAGTATATCCAAATGGTGTTAGAAGCATTTTATATATTAACAAAGAGATGCAGGGAAGTTTTTTCTCAAAGACATACCAAGAAGACAGACACAGACTCAGAAATGAAAATTTTGAAGACCTGAGTTCCTATCCTGGGGCAGTAATCATTAGACTTTCTCAATCTCTGGATTTACCATAGGACCCAGCTGCATTTTCATCTAAAGATTTCAACTTGCAGAAATAGTTGATAATTCTCACAGGGTTTTTTGTTTTGTTTTTGTTTTGTTTTGTTTTGTTTTTCCCAGGAAGTTATCTCAAAATTTGGCTTTACAGTGTTTAGCTCAACAAGTCAAGACAGCAACCCCCCCCCAAACCAAACCCAAACCCAAACCCAAATCCAAACCCAAAACCAAATCCAAACCCAAAACCAATACTAAAACCAAAACTAAAAATAAGAGAACAACCAAAAAAAAACTATTTAGAACTTAGGTAATTTTGGTTATGTGTTGAGCAGCATCTAATGCAGTAGTATTACATATTCTGGGTTTTCTGGATGCCGTGGCAAAGTAAATAAAAAATAAAGAGTATTTTACTAACTTTAGAATTTGGATCAATGTATTGTTTTCATATGGACAGCATCATAATTCATCAATATTTTATTAAAGAAAATATTTTTCAGTAACATGAATGAATGAAGATGTGTCCTGATGATGATCTGGCCATTTTTTCAGGAGACTGGCAATATTTTCTATTTGCTGGGTGTATTGTAATACAATTTTTGAAAGAAGACATGTGACATGAAAGGAGAAAATGACAACTCTGAGTATCATTGTGCTTCATTAATAATAAATATAACTTCAAAATTATTATTTATCTGATATCTTAAAATGAATATTTCTAGTACATCTGCAAAAAGTGATGTCATTGGCCACTTGGTATGCAAAATGGATTGTGGCAGTAAACTGGACTTCTAAGCCCTGTAAATCTCAGTCCTCCTAGCACATTTATACTTTGCCTGGGAAGATAGTATAGCAGTATTCATATCAAGGAGTAACAAGAGCAGGCTACTAAGCAGGGGAAAGTGAGCCTTGAGCCGAGACTGACAGCAAGAACAGGTCTGGTGATAGTGCCCAGGGTCAGCCACAGGCACTGATTCCCAGACAAGTGGATAGTGATGAAACAGGCCTGAGGTCAGCACCAGGAAGCCAGATCAGCGGGTCAGGGCCAGCATCAGTGAGGACTGGAGGACAGGCATGCCTGCAATCTCCTTCAGACAAGGACCAGAGGCTCAGGCAACAACAGTAACATCTAAGCCAGAGAATGGAAGCCCCAGACAAGTCTTCTCACACCTTGTTCTCAAAAGGAAGTAGCTACCAAATCAGTGTTCCCTAGTAAAACTTTATTCAGCAATAGATTCTTCTTACCCTTTTCTTTTAAACTGTACATGTGCTACATTAGTATGTATCGCAGTAAATCATAAGTTTCTTTGTCAGGTGGCAATGGAAAACGTAATACTGTCTACAGAAAAGGGAAAAAAATAAACAGAAAGCAGTTCTGCACATCTCAGATAAACAGAGACTTACTCCAGTTGTTTCATTTCCTATTGCATTGATTGACAAGTATCATATCAGCTCATATAGAGCTGAGAGATAAAGTATTAAAAAGGAAAAAAAAGAACTTTTTTATTTTTCCCCCCTTGCTTAGATTCCGTGTATTTGTCTTGTGACAGATGTCCGAATTCATTTTATAGATTTGGGATGTGGACACTAGGCCACAGAAACTCGTCTCCTTCAACACATGGTTATCTAGTTGCAAACAGGAACACCTTTTTTTCTGGATGAACAGTCCTCCATTTTAAAATTGATTCCAGCTGACTTAAAATGAAACTGTTGCCTGAGATTGTGAAAAAATGTAAGCAAAATGAGAAAATACATAGAGTAGCAATGAGCCACAGAACTGTGAAAAGAAATCCTCAGAAAGATTTCTGGTATCGACTCCTAAGTGAAGCACACTCATGATTCATTTTGCCCATCTCCTCTTCTATGTTCTCTTTAAGCACCAAACAATACAGAGTAATTAATTAATTAATTAATTAATTAAAAAAAAAAAAAAAAAAAAAACACAAAAACCCAAACCCAAAACATTTTCTACCTTCTTATCTTTTAAAAAGAATTGTTAAAAATTATAAGAGGTAAGGCATTCTGATTTTTACAAATAGCAGTTATTTTCCTGAGACAACAAAACAAAAGAAATAGTGCAACTTTTCTCTTTGAAAAGATACCAATCATGAAGAAACAGAATCAGGCCAAATTATAATGCTTTGAAAAATCTGTTCGAGTTCTTCTGCTGCTAGCTGCAATTGACAACCTTACTGATTCATCTCAATGTATTATTTTTTATGGGACAAATTCCCATGAAAATATAGGGAAGTTATAGGGGGCAACCGATACATCCTTTCTGTTTTACCAGAAACTTTCTGGATACTTCTAATAGAATTATTCCCTTCGGGTCTAAATAGTATTAGTTTTTAATTGGCTGCAACAAGCCTGACTAATCTAGAGATCTGGACATGAAGGAACATAGGTATCAGAAATAACATTATCAGTCTGGAGCACAATATGGTATGGAATCAGAGATTATCTTTCTGGTTGAATCCAGGACAACCATGAAGTCAGGTAGTAGGCATAGTGATGACGTGTATATGGCTATTATAAAGCAAGGTTCACTAAATCAGATTGTGATACCTGAGTGAGGGATAGAGTAGCTTTCTCAAAAATTTCTGGGTTTATTTTGGGATGTTGTTAGTAGGTGGTGGCAAATACTTAGCATGCAAAGCAATAGCAAAGTGAAGCCCTTGTTTTGAGTCATTACATTACATGGAGGTGAAAATATCTGCAGAAAGTGTTCAGTGTCAGGTTAGGTGACCATAATGCACCTCTCATGGAAGCTCTTGGTGAGAGGGCAGAGAGGTTCTTCTGTGAGCTCACTGAGGTCTCTGTGTAGGACACATTTAATGGTCCCCACCCAAAGTGATTTCATTCACTAATAGTGATTAAAATACAGACTTGCTCTTGAATCCAGGTCTCCCTTAAATAGTGCTCTTCTAAGTCACACTAGCCAACATTTCATTCTTCTGGATCCATTGCTCTTGTGCACAATATCGTCATTTCAGCTGGAGAGGTCCATAGCATGGTCACAGGTGCTGCTTTGTGTTCATACATTTAAGCCACTTTCCTCACAGGTAAGTAATGCAATCCATAGAAGCTGAGATCTAAACTAAACCCATATTTTTCAGTTTCCGTACAGGTGCTGTAATGGCTAGATGTTATGTTAAATGCTTGCTGCACCATCTTGCCCTCCTCTTCCTTAAATAACAGAGCATCAGTACATGGCTAATTTCAGAAAGCTGGTTTATAACCTGCAGACCATGCTCCTAGAGATGGCTTCTTCAATGGAGTGCTAACATACTAAAAAAGAGGTGTTTTTGTCAAACATGCTGCTGTCCTCAGTGTCTCTTTGCTTTTTTCTGATGCAATTGTAACTCCTGTTAAATATCCAACTTTTTTAATATGATGGAAATAGAAATGTAATGACTAATTTCCAGTTTTACAAGACACCTCAGTCTATTTTGAGATCTAATCCTCCTGCTACCTGCTTCACTTCTGGGAAAAATCCCTCAAGAGTTTTTAAAGAACAGAAAGAAAATGAAATGTTTACAGGCAGTTACACAGTCGATGCTCCTTCTGATACAGTGAGGTTACACATTTACAAAAGATTTAGTATCAAATTCCCCCTCTTCCTCAGGGTATACTGAGACCTAAAACTGCCACCATTAAGAAAAGAACATGTAATGTTATGAAACTGTTTTCCTTTTTAGTGTTTGCTGTTAGAATTATTCTAGTTTATGTGGAAGATGGAGAAGAAGAGGAAGAGAAAAAGAGAAGCAGATGGCCAGAAGATGCAGGTAGGCACAAAGGCATATATTCATGGCCTAGATACTGCTGTATGGGACATGGGGGTTCCAGTCTCTTTTGCAATAAAATATAATCATGTGTAGGTTGCTTTCCAGTGGGAATGAGGCAATATGATCAATTGGTCTGTAGGTATATCCGGGTCTTCCATATCTTTCTGAACTTCCTGGCCCCTTAAACCCAGTGGGGCTGCAGAGTGATGATCTCAAGATAATTAGGTACTCACAGATTTAAAAACTAATAACAACAGAGAAAGCAGATGAGATATTTGCAGTAGCTAGGCAGAACACAAGCAGATTTTTATCCTGTGAGGTCTTCATTGTGGAAGTCAAACACAACTCTTCTCACAATCGAAGCGACTCTTAGTCTTCTCAAATGCCAATAAAACAGCAAGGCAGATGGCTTTAACATCAGCTAAAAAAAAAACCAAAAACAACCAAAAAAAACCCCAACAAACAAATCCAAAACAAAAACCAAACCACAACTTTCTGGTTTTGCAAATGCTAACATTTAATGGCAAGAATGCAGAAACAGAGGAATGTACACTGTCCATCTCACGAGTGCAGACAGCTCAATGACTACTTGTGGTGATGCAGGTCGAGGCAGACTGAAAAAACACTAGGTCTGCATGGCTGGGTTCAGACAAAATGGCCTTTATTGTTTATACAAATTATTTATATATCTTAGACAGTACAGGTGTCAGACCCTGATAGGTTTTTGTGTTCTTCTTCTTGCTTGCTGTTTGCTGTGGCTGTAGGTGCCCGTATGCTGCGGTTCTAAGTTCTGGTTCTTCACATCCTGTTTACACACCTGACAATTTGTGGCTGTCTTAAAGGTACACGGCTAAGTCTTTGAAGTCAACTAACTTGTCTGCAGACCTGCTGCAGACCCCAACAATTCCCCTTTTTTGTTTTTGAACAGCTAGTACCAGGTTTGCCATGTTCCGCAGGGCCCTTGCAAACACAATAGCAACCAAGGCAATAGCAAACAAACAATACTGCCAATTGAGTGAATGGATGCCAAAAAGGCTGACATTTGCTCAGATTTTGGTAACATGTTGCTGCAACGGGGCACCTAAAATCCACGCAGCACATAACATCAAATCCTCACAGCCATGTCCTTGAGCCAACAACAAAAAGCCAATCCTTGCTCTTTTTGGTATGTAATAGTGGCAGATTTGACTCACATGCTTAACTGCCTAACAAACAAGGTGATTTAACTCTTTAATGCTTTCCCTGCTGTTGCTCCGGATAAGTGAAGAACCGCTGCAATATGTTCCCATCAGTTCCATAAATCAACTACATCATTACATGCTTCATCCAAAGTTATATTGTCTTTAAGAGCATTATGCTTATCAGCATGTTCACGTGTTGATTTATTGGGGTGTCATGGTCCTATCATAGCCTCCTACTACATTAGCATTTACATAATGACAACTACTGACATTCAAAGTGCAAACAATATCAACTTCTTTTGGATTAACATTATACAGAGGTAATCAATTATCCGAAATATCAAGGCTTTCAGTAAGATTCTTCATTCCCCACATACATTCACTTTTTTTGCAACAATGCAAGTCAGTTTCAAGGAAGGGCACACCAAACAAGGACTGGTTCAGTAAGGAGACCACACATCAGTTGTTGGGTTGACTGGCGGCAGCAGTGCTCCCTCGGTCTGGCACGCAAAGCTTAGGCTGCACACAGCGAGCAGGTATCCATCACGGACCTTCATCTGTAGAAACATGAGCATAACCTCTCCCCCAGGTTAACAATTCATGCGGTCCCAACCAATGCCGGTACGAGGGTCTTTCATGAGTACTAAGACACCTTCCTGCTTTTGCTACTTGTCACCAATTGACACAAAATGTCGCAAAATGAGAGGCACCACATGGTCAGCAGAGGTTTTCAGAAAGTTCAAAACATAACATGCTTCCTCTAATCGTTCTGCTGGGGACATTCCCTTCATTCTGCTCCCCCCCGCCCCCCCCCCTTTTTTTTTTCTTTTTTTTTTTTTTTTTTTGATAGCAAAATGCATTTCAACTGCTGTAATACAGTAGATTATAAACAGCTTTTCTGCGTGACAGAAAACAGTCACCCCATCCTGTGAAACAGTTTTTTGCAAGTCCTGCACTACTTTCCAAGCAAATGGTGTATGAACATGAGGATTAGGAGCAGCCACATCTCCTATTACAAGAGGATATGCATGTGGTGCATCGGTGGAAGGAGCAGGAAGATCAAGGAGTGGTCCGCCAATCTGTTCTACTAAATCCCAGTTCCCGTCTCTTAATGCTCCATCTCTTACAGCCCGCCAATATTGCTGAGGGTCGTGCGTCATTACTGTACCACTGGAAACTGGATTTTTACCACCTCCAACTTCTTCATTGCCTGTGACTGATAACGTTGTTGTACCTGGACATGAATCCGGGTTTTCGGCATTTCCATCCTGTGTCAGCAAGGGAGGAGCAGAGGGGGTGGGCGGGAGGGGAGAAGCAGCTGGAGGAGGAAGGGGCATGCGCTGGCAAAAATGTTGTGGGGGAGTCAGGGGGGTTGGGGGTCAGTCTGCTGAGGTTTCTGCTTGTCGTCCTCGGAATCGGTATGCTGTTGGACAGATTTAGGGGATTCGGGGCATTGGGGAGTGTCGTCTGATAAGGGGCACAGACTCTGCCCCTCCTCCACCCCCTCATCCTCTTGTCTGTATTCTGAAAAGAGATACAGGGGACATTTAAAAGATACACCCCCCTTCGTACTTTGCTGACTTTTCAAGCCCCCACTCACATTTTGCTGATTTTGCAAGCACCCACTCGCATCTTTCTGACTTGCAAGATCCCACTCACACCTTGATGATTTTTGAAGCCCCCTACAGCATGTCTAAGCAGTACCCATGTAAGAAAAAGCCCCAATGCCTCTTTGTCCCCTTTCTCCAGAGCTTCTGACAGTGTTGATCCTAAATTGTCCCAGGTCGACATACTAAGAGCAGTCATGGGGGATGCTTCCACTACATGTGTTTTGGCCCACAATAATGTATTTTTTAACCAGAGCCCATCTAAAGTGATTCCATGCTTCTCTAATACTAATTTCCACATTGATAGCACCATGGTATCTTCTTTAGATAACTTAGTCCCCATGTTGGCCCTGGTGGCTCACCTTACAGGTGTCAGGTTCTCCTGGGATCTTGCAGCTGCTCGCTGTGCTACTCCGCTTCACCAGGCTCTGCCTCCCCAGCAACCTGCTGGTCAGTCTCAGGATCTGCTCCTGACACCCCTTACCGGGGTCACATCGGCACAGTCTCAGGGTTTCTTTTTGGTACCCTTTACTGTGATCACATCAGCACATCGGGGTCACCAAATGTGGTGATGCAGGTCGAGGCAGACTGAAAAAACACTAGGTCTGCATGGCTGGGTTCAGACAAAATGGCCTTTATTGTTTATACAAATTATTTATATATCTTAGACAGTACAGGTGTCAGACCCTGATAGGTTTTTGTGTTCTTCTTCTTGCTTGCTGTTTGCTGTGGCTGTAGGTGCCCGTATGCTGCGGTTCTAAGTTCTGGTTCTTCACATCCTGTTTACACACCTGACAATTTGTGGCTGTCTTAAAGGTACACGGCTAAGTCTTTGAAGTCAACTAACTTGTCTGCAGACCCGCTGCAGACCCCAAGAACTATTACATCTATATTGTTAGCAAGAAGCATAAACTACTACAGATCACTAATAGGAGAACAAGAAAAAATAATATTATCAGTAAATGTAGAGATAGCAGAAAATTCTAACATAATTCCATAAAAAGTCATCCAATAAAAACCTCTTAAATCCATTGGAAACCATACTGCTTGATCTCCAGTGTTTGTGGTTGCCAGTGGTGGATCCTTGCTGTCTTCCTTTCCTGATATTGTTCCTAACTTTTAGTCCATTCCTCTTCATAATCTGTTTTCAATTGTTTTGTGCTTTTGCAGTAAAGAAAGCTATGAAACCTCTCAAATGTCCCATTATGGAATAATTTACAAATTGCTGTAATTTGTTCTTAATAAAAGTCATGATTTTGACAGCTTGAAGTCATCTATAAGTCTTTCCAAGAATGCAAATGTAAAACTGTTAGCTGGTTCAAGGTATACGCTGAATGCTTTGCATTTTCCCCTTTAAACTGGGAATGGTGACTATATTTGTTCCATTTTCTGTTTAAAGTAGATTTCAGTTCTGGATGATACATAAGGCATGAGACAATCCTTGGCTTCTTTTCTACATAATTTGTAAAACGTTTTCAGGGTTTTGAATGTAGAAGGTGTAATGTGTATTTATTTATGTTTTGCATATGTACATATGGACATCTCTCTGGGGAATGGCCTAAGCACTAAATATTCCAAAATGTAAGGATTAACATTTTCTATGAAGCTAGTAGTTTGTCTCATTATGCAGTAGGAATTTGACTAGAACCAGTATGGGAAAAGTTTTTCTTTTTCCTGAGATAAGATTTCAGATAGGAAAAAGATAATTTCACCTCCTCAAAATAGCCGAATACACACACGCTGTGATGTGTTGTCACCTCAGACTCACTGTGTCCTTTGGGGTTATTGTATATTTTAGGGTATGGAAGAATCTCATTCTTTTTTTTTATCTGTAATTCCATGCTTGCTTTTTTTTTTTTTTTTTTAACCAACACTGTATTTCAAATAAAAGTTTCATAAAATATTTGTTATTCAGTGTGTCATTAACAACTAATGCAGCTGGTTTTAACATTATGTCTACATTATATATAAACATATATGTATTTATATACACATATATATAAACATAATACCAAACACACACATATACACATCACACAGAATTAATATTTTGTATAAACATTCTTATTCATGCATTAAGATTACATCACCAAAAATGAGAATCTTCTTTCTTTTCCGAAAATTTATTTTTAAATTTCAATGTGTTCTCTACTGTGAAGGGGAATGGGAATGCAGAAAACAGAGAAGTTAATTTTAAAGATGGAGAAGGAAAAACAACTGGTTAATGTTTAGAAAACAACATAACCCAACAAATTAATCTTTTTAGCTCTCTAGATTTGAAAGGCTGCTGGTTGTACTGATAGAGGGAAGAACTCATTATACAGGGAACACATATGGTGTCCTTAAAATATAGCTCCTCAAATATATTATTTTAAGAACCATTATTTACTCTGTATGTAATACACTTTTATTATTTATGGTCAGGTAGTTTTTAATTGGAAGTGAGCTGGGTGTCTTCCAAAGGGTTGGTACCATTCTCAAAGAGTCTTTGACTGATAATCAAAAAACACATATTTAATTATATACTAGTATTTTGTATATCTGGAAAGGAGGATCCGGGGAGGAGTTAATCAACATTCTGTGGGGTAACCCCTTGAAATGTTCTCCTTATCCCATTCTCCAGAAACACCTGTCATTTGCAACAAAGTACATGATTTATACTGCTTGTGCTCCTGTTATATAGGTGGCCAAATTATGTAGGCTAGAGAATAATAACAACAACAATAATAAATATTTGAATCACATTGCTAACATACTTGTGAACTTTAACAACAGTTTTCTTTGATTTTTTTTGTCTCTGTGTTCTTTTCTGCAACACACAGCAAAGGCTACTATTTAATATGCTTACCACTCAGTAAAATATTCCTGCCTCTGTTAACAGTCCAGCCTTACTTCTTGTTCAGTGAGTGATGTTTTGTGTGTGTGTGTGTGTGTGTGTGTTATTGTTAAAATGAAATGTGTACCTTCATTAATCATGTTTGGCTGTCATATATTGCAATAAGGAAAGACAGTAAAAGAAAATGCAAAAGGAGAGAAAGACAGACAGCAAGCTGGGAGGTGTACCTCAAAAGGGTGTTAAGCCAGATCAGTGTGTTGTCTCAGAATTTTTCTCCAGTCTGCTTTACCTTGATCTGAAGTATTTGCACATCATAACCCATCAGAGTTAGAACAGGGATCTCAAGAGGACCGATGCTGCCGTGATACAGTGTTTGGGAGGGACTGCAATCCTCCACTTACTCTACTTAGAGACTGCACATTTGGATTGCACCTGGGGCTGATCATTGGGGGAGACCATGAAAAGTTATATACACTCTCCAAGCACTCCTCAGAATTAAAGGGAGGAAGAAACTTTTGGAATAAGAATCCCTGTTTCACACACAGAGACTTATCCAGACTTTTTCTTATCTTGCTATTGCTACTTTCCTGACTGATGTGATTTGTTATTAATAATTATAAAGATTCTAGTTTTAAACATATTAATAAGAAATTTCCAAAATCTCGTATCAGAACCTAATCCCATAAATTTCAGTGGGCCATTCTGCATCAAATACATATCTTCTTTTCAGTTTAGAGCTGATTAAATTACCAAAGTATTGGCTCATCTCCTTTCCCTTTTACATAAAACTGGGTGCCTGAGTTCGTTTTTCAACCACACATCGTGTCTTATATTCTGTGCTACATACTGCCATGACTTGTTCTGTGCAGCTGGCACAGAAATTTCTGTTTCTGGGCCAAGAGAGATTAAAACATTTATAGCTTCACCAATTTAGTTTAAGACTAGAGACACCGAGAGCTTTGAAGTACTAAAAATCCTACCTGACAGCAAGAAAGTTTAACACAGATACTCACATGCATACACACACACACACAATATATATAGATGGACGGAGTTTTATGGTGATCCCCTGAGGAGCAGACTAGAAAGAATTCTTTTTGTTTGCCGCAATGAAAAGGCAATAATAGGCTGTTTGCCTTATGCCAGCGTTTCCCCTCTCCCTCTTTGTCTTCACCCTCAAACCTAATGTGTCATTCAGTAATGCCCATCACTCCTGTAAGAATATAGCAGAATTATTCATTACTTCACTTGATGCCCCAAAGATTGAAAAATAAGTGTTACATACCAAGAGATGATTGTGCACTGAAAGATTAATAGACATAAGGATTCACCAGCTGTCCACTGTATTCAGAGAGAAGAAAAAAAAAAAAAAAGTAAATCACTGGCTGCTGGTACAAGATGTTGTACAATATTTGCCCAGTGCTGGGGTCACCACAATAAAAAATACTCGGCTTCATTTAGGTCTTAGTACCTTCCTACCTAGAGGCTGTGCCATGATGGACGGTATTGTTAGTGCCTGAACACCAAGAGCTGACTTGCTCTGGGGCTCACACCTTTAGCACTTCATGCAAATGAATCTCTTTCTATGCAACTGACCCTCTGTGTGGAAAAGTTTACATAGAAATGCTTGTAAACCATAAATTACAGCAAACCTCCCTCCACCCCAGTCCCCTATTACTCCCTTTCTATCTCCTTCTACGTCTGGAAAGAGAAACTATATTGCTCCATACAGATATGGTTTTCACATGCTTTGTATTATAGCACAATACATTTTTTTTTGCAACATCATCGTGTGAGGGCTAGGATTTTTTTTGTTTGATTGTTTGGGGTTTTTTTTATCAGCAACACCAACTGTGGTCAGAGCTTCAAAATCAGCATTACACAGATTACTAACAGTAATAGCAGAAAGGGAGTATGGAGAGATGCATAAGCAGAGAATAATGGGGATACTGGTGGACAGGAAAGAGACAGAGTATCAATGAGGTAAATGCACAAAATTATTATTTGATTGTTAAGAATTATAAGTATTTTGGTCATACTGCCAAAATCCATGTGCTGTTAGGTCCCCTTTTGGACTCATTTCTTCACATAAAAAATGAGAGATACTGCTTACATACAGTTAAAACTTCATGGATTCACCACGCATGAAGTGTTCACTACACCAGACACAGGAGGTAAAGCTATAATTTTACATACCGTATGATCAGTAAAGAGAAAAATAGGTACTGCTAGAGCGATCCAATGGAGATGCCTATTCTTCCCTTCCTACAGAGGTAAAGTAATACTCAGTTTGCTACAGAGCTGAATATCAATTTTAAAAGATGCCTTAGAAAATAAGGAAGAAGAAACATCTGTCACAGACATACAAGTTACTAGAGAAACCGAGAAAAGGATACTGGAATCCTTGTTTTCCAAGGTGGCAACTCACATGTGACAGGCTTTTTGTACAGACTGACAGTCAACTGGTGGAAAAGTACTAGAGAAAAGTTTGGGAATTTAGGTTGTTGGAACTCCAGGTTTCTTTAAGTCAAAATCTTTGCAGGAGAATTCACTGGATTAAGCAAGTGTTTCCATCTAGAAATGCGTTATGCATAGTTAGAAAATATGAAAGTTTGAAATTGTCAATCTTGCAAAGGAAGAGGGGGTGAAAAAAATGTTTGATATCTTTAAGGACTCTTAAAGCTGATTATCTAACCTATTCAGGGAAAGATTAGAGGAAGGCTTGCCCAGAGGTAGAATTTGTAGAACACTAAAATGATTTCTTCAGAAAAGATTTCTCTATAAACCTGACCTCTAACCTGTTTATCTATTTGCTAACCAAAGAAAGTAATCAAAGGTAACCAGCTGCTGGTGGTGTCATTGTTACTGAACTGCATGGCTTGTAAATCAGAAGGAAAAAAACCAGGGATTAAACACACCTGGAAGATGGGCATTGCTGAAGCTGAGTTTAAGGGATTTCATTCTTTAAGGCCCACTACAGAAACATGACCTCCCTCTGGCTAGTTGGGACTGCTGCTTGCCAGCTGACATCATATCTTCTTACTGAAAAGCTCTACTAATGACTAGAAGAATTATTACTGTTCTAGCCAGCTTTGGCATACCGTTATATTGAGTTGCAAAACCCAACCAGTGAATTCTTTTACCTCAACTCAAAGGGGCTATAGTTCAAACACAGTTCTATTGAACTCAAAGGAAATTTTGTGATTGCCTATTTTGTGATTAGCTGGGCTTTTTTGAGATCATAAGATCTCTTCTCAGGCTTAAAATGACTGAACAGAAAGCACCCTATATATTTGCTGTCACTGTTGTAGCCAGCACCTTATGCATTAAAAAGAGCAAATACAGAATTATGTGAGAAGTAATGGTGTCAAATAGAAAAGTATCCAGGAACTAATAGCAGATTACAAATGGAAACACATTCCTTTTTGGTTTTTCTTTTAAGACTTAATTTTGGGCAGTGCAAGGGTTTAGAGTTTTCTCCTGAGATAAAAGTATGTGTGCTGGATATACCTATATAGTCATCACATTTGTGCCTTTGGCCTTTGCTAGCCATATTTCTGATCAGCACAGGCTGAGAATAAATGTTAGCCTAATTTTTGACAGTTGATTATAGTCAATAAACTGGATAGTCTTACTATTGAACTCTTATGCAACTTCAAGTCATGTAGGACTCTCATGGACCTCAGATGGAGCTGTAGACCTTCAGTGACATCAGACCTCAGGCTCTAGATTACTTTAAATGCATCATCTTTTACACCGTTCATCTAAAATTTGCCTTGTAGGAAAATAGCGGTTATATTGATACCTCCAAGTCAGGGTAGGCATTATGAGCACCCTCAAGACCAGATGTTTCTGCCTCTCTTATTGCAGACATTGCCTGAAGCTTACTTCTCATACAAGCTCCCCCATGCTCAAGCTCACATACACTGCATTTATATCACCAAGTATGTAGCCAAGGCTCTTCATGGATGAAACACGGCATAACAAAGTGGGCTTTCCTGTGTAAATCCATCTCATCCGTCCCCTGCCACCCTTTGACTCAGCTCACACGTCTTTCTCAGCTTCTTTGCAGGTGAGTCTGAAAACCCACCTCCATTCTTAAGTTAGAGCGCCAGATTTAGTTTATTTGTCCCTGCTTATATCCTTTAAGAAAGACACCTCAAGGCAAGGTTGCCCCATATCTCCTCCCCTTCCACTATTTTCAGGAAGCCCATATGATGTTCACCTGGCAGCTGTGTGGACAGACGACACGAGGAAGGGTGAATATGGTTAGCTTAGGGCCCCTCTGGAGGCTTCTTTCTCAACTAGTGTAGACCCAGAATAGTTCTGTGCTTCTACTTCTCTGCTCACACGATGAGATGATCTTTCCTTCCCTTGCAGGCATTTCACAAAGCTTAATTCATCAGTGGTCTGTGAGGGACCGCTGTGAGGGAGTTTTTGCAGGGATGAGTACCTCAGAATGGCCTAAATAATTTATCCCTTGCTTTTTCTTTTACCCAGTAGGCTTCTCTTTAAAATGCTTCCAGCTCTTTAAAGTTTGGGAGCACATTGTACTTGCAGAAAGAAAAAAAAAAAATTACAAAGAAAAATGCATAATGTATGATAATGTTGAAAGTAGCAAGAATTAAAGTAAATGGTCTGATATAAAAAGGGTTTCAAACAGGATTAATAATTCTGCAATTTGTTATACAAAGTCAATTTTTCCACTTCCAAAGCTAAGTTGCCTGGTGGGGTTTATTGGCTCAGTCATTATTAGGTATATATCACTTTTATTGTTTCACATTTTTATGTGTTTATAAAAAAAAAAAAAGACATTATTCATGAATAAAACATTTTTGCTCTAAGCTGCCATATATGAAAGTTGGTCTGAGAGCCTATATCCTCTTTTATTGGAAAAGAGAAATACATTGTATATTTATATATATTTATATGTTTATAAATTTATATATTTATGGGATGGTCTATGTTGGGAGGTTTTGTGTGTTTGTATGCATATGAACATATATATGCATATGTATATATGATAATATGCTGATATGCATATACATCTATTGGTATGGCATTACCATATATATACACACCAATCTTTGAAAAAAGGCCCAAGTGATGCTAAGAATTGTCTTGTTTTCCTTTCCGACAAACCTTCCAAAGCCTGCCCTCTTCTGCTCGGTCTGACCTACTCTGGATGGCATCTTTCGCAGGTGTCAGTTTCCTTTCCCCCTTTCCCGATCCATCAGGTTTCTCAGTGGATCATAACCACACTGCTAAACCCCAGTTCCTCTCCTAATCCGTGGCGGAATGGCTCCAATCCAAGCATCGCCTTACAACACCAGACACGATTGAGCATCCAGGTGGCAGCCAATGTGCTGCTACAGACGATGTGAGGAAATGTTTGCTTGATAGACAATGGCTTTAATTTTGGTCTTCTTAATCACTCTGCATCTGTTAGGAGTTTTGTATGAACAGAAAAGCAGTATCAAGAGACAGAAGTTGATGGGGAACATTTTTTATCTATGGAGGCATTTATTTATTTATTTAGAATATTTGGGTGAGAGGGTTTTGGGGGGAGTTTCTTGGAGATTTTTTTTTATTATTATTTTATTGTTATTTCTTCAGCTTATGAAAGTTAATTTCCTGTCAGCAAATTTGGGGTGGAGTTTCAGAGCTGATAGAAACAGAGCTATATAAAAAGAAGCTCAACAAATATAATTTCATTTGATCTGAGGAAAGTCACTGTTATAAAAGTAGTTTTAAAAAAATTGAGCTTTTAATGAGAGCTCAGCCTTTGACCTTAAGACTCTGTCCTCTTTAGTGGTGAGAAGTAAATTACATTTGCTAACTTCATCTATGACATGGCACAAATAACTCCATAAATGCTCTATAATTGTGCTGTGATTATATGGTTATTGCTGCACATTGTCAACAAAATGATCACCCTCAGGCCCCATAGCTCCAGTGTATGGCACATGGTAATTAGCTAAGAAAGAACTAGGATCTAAGGGGCTCTGGAGGAACTCCTTCAGCAAACACACAGGGCAATTAGCATGTTGAATGGACACCTCTAAAGACAGCAACAATGTAGACAGGAGCAGGGAACACATTTTGAAAAACGTGAGGCACAAACTTCACAGCTGACTAAAAGAATTGCAAGGGGAGAGAAGGAGAAGAAGAGTAATGTCATGGTCCAGTGTCTCACAGCACAAATTTCTGCATTAAATTGTGCACTTGTCATCAGACAAATATCACACCAAGGCCAAGGAGTATTTTGTCCTGTTAAGAACTGTCTCCCTTTTATTCTTGAAATTAGTCGCTGCTGCAGCTGCAAACAGAGTCAGCTCTGAAGTAGAGCTCAGAAATTTTAAAGGAGCTGTGAGACAAAGACTGGATGGTATCTACTGTATGTGTTCCCTTCCAGTCTATTTGGAAATACGTGGGCTCTCCAGCTGCTGGACCAGCCAGAAAGAGAGACTATAGTGTCCTGGTGGTTAAGCCCTGGACCGTAAGTTTTCTCAGATGTGGCCATACTTCCTTCCTGTATCTCCACTGCAGGCTGAACTTTGGGCACTTCTATGATCAGTGAGAGGAAGAAATAATTCTTATGCAGGTTGTGTAATTAGGAGGGCAAATATAACACAGCCTACTCTACCATTAGACAACACTACCTGGCTTCTTTCAGAGCAGTGCTGTTTGTGTGAGTCCTACCTGCAGCAGGCTAACCATGCAGATGGGAAGCGCAGGGACGATGGGCTTTGTTGTACTTCATCCTAATCTCAGCACTGTTAACCTCAGAGTGAGTTTGCATGGTTGGGGTAATTTTTTTTTTTTTTTTTTTTTTTTTTTTTTTTTTTTTTTTTTTTCTTTCCAAAAGTTTTAATTCAGCAACAAGGGTACACAAGTTGAAAGTGGGAAGCCATTGATGTTATTCCCTACTTTAAAGAACAGGCTGGTATTTCGTAAAAAATACCAGAGATTCTATGTCTGGGAGAGCCCTCTCTGTCTTTAAACACCTTGTATGTCTGGAGGTATATTGCTCAAATTTTGCCTCTCTTATTGATTAGCTCTCTGCTTAGGCTGCTAGCTCTTTTTCTTAGACTTCCAGCTCATTATATATAATCCAGAAATTTAAGACTCTTAATAGATCTGAGTATTTTTTACCTGCCTGAAGTTAGATTTACCTCTTCCTAGCTCTTTTTTGTGGTTTTAATTATGAATTATTCGGTTAAGGTCATGTGGAAAGGCTGTTGCAGGGCAAGGACCTGAACCCAGGTCTGCAGCATCCCAAATTCCTGCCCTAACCACTGACTCATCCTTCCTCCCACACACTATCCCTTACCCTTTGCTGTTCTTGGCACAGCTTTTTCCTGTCCTTATGCCAAGGGAAGAGGGCACGTGGAGGAGACCCAAGTGTATCAGACCCATGCCACTCAAAAACACTCTTGCAAAAGGGGGGTATTTCCAGTTACTCCTTTCAGGCGGATTTTTGGTTGCTTTTCCTTGCCTCATTAGCACAAAGCAGCTGGAGCTGAGGCCTTGGCTTGACCCCAAAGTATGGTCTGTGTGAGGCTACAGCCAGAAGTGAGCTGCTCGATTGCTCACCGCAGTGAATGATTACCTGGCGGTTGTACTTTTTTTGTTTGCCTGTTATTCAAATGAGTAGAAGATAAACTTTGACTGGAAAAACTGCTCCCAGATTATGCAAGCTTTCACCAACAGATTCATCAAACTCTCCTAAAAAAATATCTTTTTCTGCAAAATGAGTATCTCCAACAGGATTGTAACTTGCACAAGGTGAAATATTGAAAGCCAAATTCATCCCTGTAGTGTATCCACTGACTTCAGCATAGAAGTACAGCAAAGATGAATTGTTCTGGAATGTATATGTTGAATATTTAATGCAAATATAACATGCCATAAGTGCATGTCCTGCAGGTAAAATGCAATTATTCTAATTACACTGCAATTACTGTACAGCTACAGAGTAAATTGCCTGATTATTTGCATTCTGTGTTATAAAATGTTCTCATTCAGTCTCCAAACCCATGCAAACCTGTTCCCCTTGCATAAGAGCTTCAGGTATTTTGGTTAGCAGGCATAGCCTGTTGTGACAAGATGCAATTCTAGAGTACTGACCCATTTTTTACCCCTTTTTCGCATCTCAGTGTTGCCTTCCACTTGCCTGTTGGTGGCTATGTTTTAATTGTTAGATACAGATTCACAACATTTGCCTCAGCAATGGGCAGGAGTGGTGCTGTTGCTAGTGCATCTATATTGCAAGCCAGTATGGTTGTAGAATGCTGTGGTACATGTTTTGGATGCATTAGCTCAGTTTTGGATATGCTAGCTCTATTTCATTATACGGATAATCACAGAGGAGAACTGACTAGCACCACAGCAGAGGTGGGTGATAAGGCTACCGGTGATGGAGAAAAATCATACGGGAAAAAATAAGTGGCCATGTGGGAAGAAAGTAGAATCATAGAAAGGTTGATTCAAAGGGACCTCTGGAGGCCATCTCTTCTAATCTTCTGTTTAAAACCAACACTAGATGAGGTCAGACATAGCTTTGTCTAGCCAAGTGTTGGAAATGTCAAAAGATGGAGGTCTCATAACCTCCCTGTACAACCTGTTTCAGTGCTGCACTGCCCTCCTACGGAAAGAATTTTTCCTAGTACCCAGCCTGAACCTCCCAAAATGCAACGTCTCCCCACTGCCCTTTGCTGTATTGTCTGCCACTCTTTCAGCTTTGAAACTGTCCCTGAAGTAGCTGAGGGCAAAATTAAGGGGTACAAATTTAGACTATGCAAAAGTTCACCAGTAGGATGGGGGGTGGCAGGCAGAGCAATTCTAAAGATTACTTCCTTGATTCCCTGCACATATGTAATGTCAAAATACAGTACACATGGGTAGATTATACACACGCGTGTCAACACATAATGGTGTAGTCTATAAGATAAAGTGTAAGGTGAAGAGGCTCCAGAGACTAATTTCTTCTCTGCCACTAGTGATGGGTGACCTTGACTGAGTCATATCTCTGCATAACAGGGGTGTTAAGGGAAACTTTCTCTATAATGTACTTTGAGAAACAGTAATGAGAAGACCTAGGTAAGAATAAGGTCATACAATAATATAATAACCGTTATTACATACTATTATGTGTTGTATATAATGCACACAAAAATAACAGATATCTGAGAAATCTGTCATAAGAGGTCCATAAATTCCTCCACTTTTTTATTTCTTCTTTATTTTTCTTTTTTTTTTTTTAATTTTCTTTTCCTGAGGTTGCAGTAAAATGACCACTGTTTATTGAGCAGGTATCCTGGATTCCCTTCACCTACTTCTTTCTCTCTGTCTGGGAATCTTTCTGAGGTTTTGTTTCGTACACTCTACAGAAAAGGCAATTCAATTAGGACATCAAGCCAGCCTGAAACTGAGGTCTCTAAGGTGCACTGGAGACAATCTTTTCAGATGGCAGTCCTGCTGAAATGAATGTCTTTCTTATTAATTTGGGAACACAACGTTTCTTCCTGACCGTTTGGACCCTGCTTTTTATTGATCAAAGTATGCCAGAAGTTTTTCCTTGGGCAGATACTCAACATGAAGGCTGTTTCCTAAGGCAGTCTTACTTTTATTGAAAAGGTGATGTAAACTGTAAAATCATGATCAAAACGATAATTCACATACTATAATCCAGCAAGTTGCTGGGTTTTCATATTTAATATGAAATATAAACTGTTATGTGTTTATTGCATGAGCTACACTGAAAAATGAAATGGTAATGCCCTCTTTAAAATCAGTTGTGTTTTTTTTTTTTTTTAATATTTCAAAGGGCCACAGTGTTTGGGCGGAATTTCTAGAGATTTCTGAAAACATTCATGCCATACAATTAGAACTTTCACATAAAATTATAGATTGTATGGATAACATCATCACTAAATGAGGTTCCCCATCACTTTTTGCTACAAAAATGTTCTGTCTTCATGGTTTGAGTAGTATCAGCGGTATATTATTTTTCACCAGTTCAGATTTTCTCTCTTTTTCTGTTTTGTTTTTTTTCCCCCTTGGTGGCTACCTGTGTCTGAGTTGTTATTTACTTTATCTTATTAAAATGACATGAAATTTCAGGTAAAATTACCTAGCTATTTCTATTAAAAAGGTAAAAAAAGAAAAATTAGGCTGCTCCTAGCAATATTAAATATATATATATATAATAAAATATATGTATTTAAAAACCCCTGGACCCTCTATGTTTTTTAGCACAACACTGCATTTAACAGTATAACTACTATTGCGTCAAGGTTCCTCTCTTCATATTCCTCCAAAGGCGATTGATGTACAGGCCTTTCACTTCCCACATGGACAACACATGCTGACAGCAATTGCCAGCAATTATTTTCTAAAGTTTTTCTCTGTTCCCTGCATACTCCATGCCTTGCAATCTTCCCTGCACCAGCTGTCTGATATATCACATTCCTGAAGATTTTCATATTAGACCTGCGAAGATTAAGCAGGTAGGACTTGCTCCTTGGCCTTCTGTAACATTTCTGGTAGGACTAAAGGCAAGCAAAATATCTGACAAATGTTTGCAAAAAGAAAAGGCATACCTTCATGTAATAAGTATGTGTCACATAGCACAATTACAAAGCAATAAAAGAACAGTCAGTTAAGAATTACATTGAGTAATTTACTATTATTTTTTTTAACATTTCTTCAAAATATTTCTAAATGCATATTGTCATGTGTAAACTGGTGTAAATGTTTATAATGGACCAAGAGGAATCTGTACGTAAGGTAACATATATTTACCGATTTTCTTTTCAAAGCGTAGAAATAAGGCTAGAGGAAATAAGTGTATTTTCTTCTAATAATAACATGTTGCTTTTCAATATTTGGAGGTAAACCCCTGAAGCTGAAGTAGAGCTGTCCCTGGCAGACCATCCTGTTATATGCATATGCTGTTCAAAGATTTATGAAAAGGCAGAATATGAAACACATTTTATAGTTAAGTAAGCATCTAGAAATGTTTCAGATGAATTGCAGTGGTCTGGAACTAGGTGCAAATATTGCACAATATTAGATTTAGTCTCAGCAAATAGCCACCCAAGCTTAGCCTTACAGCTTATCACATCTGGTTTTGAACATGACACTTTAAAATGTGAGTTCTACCTCTTTGTTTTGCTGTTTTGCAATCTTTAATTTTAAAATTGATCTATTTGCCAACTGTCAGATCAAACTGTGTCTCTTCATAGGTCTGAAAAAGGTTAAACAAGGCCTTAAACAGGTGCTTACTGCTTCCTTTTTTCCCATATTTTGGTTAATGTTCGTGTCTATAGCATAGTGATGGGAGGAGTTATCATAAATCTTCCCACAGCCTTCTTTCCAAGTTGATTCACAATTTATGTTCATTTGCCTCTAATGAGATGATTAGAGCTGAATCAGATCAGATTTAATCTGCAGTTAAACTGTGAAGTTATTTTTCCCCCAAAATGAGGTTGTAAAACCAACATCAAGCTTAAACTGCTATGTGTGATTTTTTTTCCTCCCTTTTTTTAACTTCAATATTTCACAACTGCAAAACAAGCCATCTATTTGAGCATGGTAAATACTGACATCTGGTTTGCAGCTACTTGTAAACTACAGAAGCTAAACTAGAACTGTGTAAATATACTATTCAGATAGACAAAGAGACGTTGTCCAGATATGAGTTAAATTTCTGTGATCCTCTTGAAATTTTATTTACTGACATTTTGGATATGATAACAGAACATCTTTTGCCACCTTAGATATGAATTAACTATTCTAATCCAGCAAAGATCATTAAAGGCCACACTGGTTTTATGTCCAATAGCTGGCAAAGGTGTGCTAGTATTAGTTCTCTTTCTGTGGATACATAACATATTAAATTTTAGATATTCCTACCCCTTGATTTATCAAATGCGTGTTAGTCACATTCTTAGGTCAAGTACCCTCATGGAAGGGGCCTACTACTTATGTTCACTTCTTGCTTCTCCATTTTCCCCCTATTAATCAAAGGGTTCATGCCAGATTAGCACAAGTGAGTCGCACCAGCTCTTTCTGCCTCTAAATCCTAACTTAATAACAGAGCAAAATTATTCACTAATTTCACATAGCTTTACCAATGATTTCAAATGGTGAAGGTCTCTGCCTTCAGGACCAGTTTTTCATCCATGACCTGTAAATGAAATAGCCAGGAACTGTTGCAATAGTAATAATACATACACACACACAAGCTGTTGTTAAAGTCTGAGCTGTTTGGAATCATGAGTCTCCCATGCTCTATGCACACAAATTGCTGTAGTCAACAGTCCACGAAAGGAGGGTGTAGATTGGAAACAGTACCCTTTCAGAGCAAGGAACAGATTTCAGCATCATTCTGAAGCAAGGCTTGCACTCACAGTATGACACACTAATAGCTTTAAAAGCACAATGACTATATTGTTCAGGCGACTCATAAAACCTGGCCATCAAATCACAGTCCCTCGAGTCCATGTGAATCCTCCATAGTACAAAATGCCAGTCTGTGAGTCCCTGCTAGAACAACTGATTGCAAGGTCATAGCCTTAGAAATCAAGGTCTTCACAAATGAACGTCTAATCAAATAACCCAAAGTAACTATATTTAATGCTGTCCTTTTTACAGCATTTCTATCATATTATATTTAGAAGCACATAGAGCTTGTATACTGTATGGTCTGCTTATCTATAGCTTACCCAGTGAAATATTATTATTTTCATATCTATAACTTTTATTGTTTTATCTTTGACAAACTCTGAAATAGTACACTAGTGACATTTTTAAAAATTAGCCTTCTGTGTTTAAAGACCACTCATCATTTTTATCTATCATTGTTCTGGAAATGTCACATTGATTTTATCCTCTTTGCAATAAATGGTAACATCCAAAAAAACAAATAATAGTCTGACACTTCAAAATCAGCTGCCACTCTTGGACAGAGCAAAAATAAATAAAAGGACAATTTTCTTGAAGGACAGGGGAATGGGGGGTGGACGGTGGTGGTGGCGGAAGCGTAAGAGAGAGAGAAAGAAAGCTTTATCTCTTTCTGGCAATACTGACAACAACCAAAATAGCAGGAATCATAACTAGCTTTTTTTCCTGTTCCACCAGTGTTATATGAATAGTAATTGTGATGCTGATCAAAGAAATGCTTGCAAACATGTCTTAAGATTATTACTTTAAGATCCTTCCATGCATGAACTAATACACTGAAAAAAGAGATGGGAAGCAAAGATGAAAAATGCAGGCTCCATTTCCACTTCTCCCAACCCCAGCAGTGTGTTAAGGTAACAGGGACCTTAAACTGAAACTCTGGCCTTACCAAATCTGGCAAGAATTTTACCAGTGACCTCACCATCTCCAGCAGTTCACACACAACAACAGCCAGGGTGTGCTGGGCAGTCGGAGAAGATGGGGTTGGACCAAGCAGCTTCCCAGAAACTGGGCTTGGTGCAAGCTTCAGTGAAGTTACTGCAAGACGGTCTTTGGTAGCATTGTATGGGGGATCAGCCACCAGTGTCCACAGCCAGATGGGCAAAGACATGGGGAAGTGAGGGGGTGGGGGCCGAAAATGAGCAGACAAGGAAAGACTTGGGTGACCAGACCTACACAGATGATAATGGTACAAGTGTCTAAAGGGCTTCAAAATTTGAGAAGTCCAAGGTAAGTTAGAAGGGAAATTCCTGAGGAAATACTGACTGAGGCCATAAGGAAAGGGGCAGAGCAGGTCTGCTGACACAGATTTGTCTTCACAACCAATTATCCAGCAGAAAATAAAGGATTTTTTTTTGTTTGAATATTTTCAAAAAATGACAGGTTATGCCAATAGAGAAAAAATTCCACTGAGTCTTTAGTTTGCTGTTGGGATTCTTTAGAACCTTCTCCATCATCATAAGCACTGCCCTTTCTCTAGAGCTAGAATTAGAGCCTGATTAAGTGTTAGCTTGTGTCTTGCCATGGCCATTACCAAAAAGCACATAAGTATGTCCTGAATCTCTTATCTCTGTTTCACCAGAAGCAACGAAGAATGGTTTCCAATGGGTTCATGCCTTCAAGCTGACTGAGTCTGGGAAAGGTATTAGACTGAAGCTGCTGTCTCTATGCCATTCACATGTCCTTTCATGTCATATCTCCCCCCACAATACATTAAAAGGCTTCCCCTTGTTCCTGACATAACCCACAATATTATTCTGCTCAATTTCTTCTTGTTCCCTTGCTATATATCACAGTGTTCACCATGACAATTTGTCTTTTCAGCAAAAGAATCACATTCTTCTATATCAATTGGATCCCAGACAGTTCTTCCTCCTGGTTTTCAGTCAGCTGAAAAAAAAAAGCAACTTAAGCATTAGTTAATTCAATATTATAAATGCTATCTGGCTGCCAGGTCCAAAACCTTTTTTGGAAAGAAGAAAAGAGGGAGAGGAAACAGTTAAACATGCAGAAAATATGATCAAATCTGCTTTCTTTTCTTAGTAAACTTTCATACAATTTCCACTCAGACACAAATATGATTTCAATTTAGCATTTCATCCTTACTCAGCAAAGCATGTAAACACCCACTTAATTTTAAGCAAGTGCTTAAATCCTGTTCCAGTGGCACTTAATCAGGCACTAAAGTTAAGTATGTGTTTAAATGCTTTCATGATTTGAAGGCTAAACAATGAGCAAAGTAATGACTTACTGAGATTACACTGTGCCAGGAAATAATGCTTATTGAAGAAGGGACACTATGGCACACTTCAAGCCATTTCATGGTGAAAGAAAGGACTTTTGATTGCTTGCATGGTTTTCTACAGCCTTTCACCTTCATTAAATCAAAATAACACAGAAGAAGGGAAAAATATCCTTGAGAAAAAATCAGAGTTATAAATAAATAATGAGGCATACAATATTTCAATCTATAATCACAATTTATGGAGGTAGTGGAAACTGTGGCAGAAATGTGTTCATCTGTTCGTGTACGTGAACAGTAAGGCCATGTCATGAACAATGAGCCTATAAAACAGTATCATAACAGGAATAAAGCTTTAATATATATATTATCAAGATTAGGATATAACAGTGCAAAGTTTGTTTTTTGGTTTTTGTTTTTTTTTTTCCTTGAATTGAACATTGCGTGTGTAACAAAGAGATGTTTTATCTCCTTCACCACTGATGGAATGAGTTTTTAAGCATTCTCAAGTGGAAAGAATATTTGGGCAAGTTATACAGAGGTAATGGAAATGGCTGTGCCTCCTACACAGTTCAGTAGTTAAATGGTTAATTTCAAAATCCAAATATATTTTATATTCATGAGAAAGTACCTGTATGGGGCATGCTTGTATCTGCAGGACAGTAACACCTTGACTGATTTAGTATCAATCCTTACGTTATAGCTTGAGGGTATTGAAGAAACAAACATATTACGCTTTTGAAAATGAGAATTTCAAAAGTACTGAATAAAGGATAAGAACACTTATAAAACAGAACATAAACATTCAGGTTCAGGGCATAAGCTAGTCAGTAACTGGAAAGGTTAGAATGGGTTTATTTTGTTTGACTATTCCACAAACCTTTATTACAGAATATCTTGCTCTCCTGAACCCCGCCCCCCCCCCCCCCCCCCCCCCCCCCGTGATTGACACAGATGGGCTAGGTAAACCAGTAGACAGAAGTCTGCAAAATGGGGGTAAGTATACTCTCTTTCCCAAAGCATTTGATGTCTTCAGACCAGGAATATCAAAATAATACACAGCAGTCCAATCTAAACACCACGTACTTTTGTTATACATATCTAGATGTGTGTAATGTTTCCTGCATTCCTGTGAGAAAATGCCGATTATCTGTATTGCGGTATACACCCTATTATTTTTCCATTCTTCTCAGGAAGGATGTGAAGCACAGCCACTTTTGAACTCGGCACAGTTAGAGTTGGAATAATTTCTCAATGACTGGGCCTTAAAAAGTTTCACATCAGCATTTAATTTAAAAAAAAAAAGAAAAAGAAACAAGCACAAAAAGCTAACAAAAATTAATCCTGGTATGGACAAGGTTACTGAAGCATAGACTATCTTTTTTTTTAGTTTTATATTGCTCTCACAAGAACAGAGGTCCCATATTTGAGGTCAGCAGATGCTGCCATGATAATTAACATTAAAAAATTAGGAGCATTTGAAACTGTCAGGCATCCTGTCTGCATGCTTCTTCCCTTCATACATTGCTGATATCCATAGGGGAAGCAAACGAAGCTTAAGAACTATCAGGTTCCTTCTTGAATATCTCACAGAGGCTTGAACTTCATAAAGGAATTATCTTAATCATATCATCAAAGGAAAGGGCTTGAAATATGATCTCAGATGAAAACTCTGATGGAGAGAAGTATAGTATAAATTTCTCGTCTCTCAAACCTTGGAAATTACAGCCATGACTCCATATCTCAGGCTCTGGAAAGAATAATAATTACTATTTGGCAATTTATCAAGGTGAGGATTCCACTGGAGGGAATGTTGTATGCAATTTGAGAGTTGAAATTACACAACTAGTGATATTAAATAGCAGTACAAAGCAGGAAAGGTATGCAAGGAAAGTGATGGAACAAATCTGAAGTAAAGGTGAAAAACTCATAACGAGCTAACAAGCCATCCTCCTTGTTTTCCAGTTATTATCTTGAGGCTCTTGAGTAGAAAATTCTTTGTAGCCCTCTGACCCAGCTCAGTGTCTGGTAGCAGAAGCATTAGGTGAACATCCAACCTGGAAAAGTAAAATTACTCTGCAGGTCCTTCTCTTTCTAGACTTACACATGGATTTTCACGGTCTGCCTGTTGCATCGGTCTCATGCGTTCTCCTGGATTTATCATAACCAAATATTTAATTAAGTGTTTGAAGACAATGATAATTTCAGTAGGTGTAGAGTCAAAACGAGATATGTTGTTGAAAGCATGCTTTCCCCATTGCAAGAAACTTGGACAGTTTGAAAATTACTGCCCCTTGGTTAACAAACAGGACCTGATTCCTACTTAATGGAAAATAAGAAGCCAGGTAAGTTAGAATCCCTTATATTGCCTGTCTCAGCTCTCATTTGCAAGAGACAAGGAATATATACATGGCCCAAGACCTAAAGAATGCGTGTCCTCTAACAGACAGGTCTCGTGCAGACTCCTTACCTTAGCTGCCCCTTATACCAAAGGAAAAGAAATCAGTGCTTTTAGGATATTTGAGGGAATTGGAGAAGCCCCTAAGTAACATATTCAAAGTGAACTTGGAGTTAGTAGGAGGCTGGACTAGATGACCTCCTGAGGTCTTTTCCAACCTAAATTGTTCAGTGATTCGGTTCAGCTGGTCTGCTCTAGATATCTAATTTGGGATATGGTGAATGTCTTTATGGAAGTATACGTTTCCATTGGTAATAGAAGGAACCTGGTGTGCCCAGCTCAGATACAGCTATCTGCATTGCTTAGGTGAATCTTCTACCATGACTCAACAGGATTGCAAGAGTTTCTTTTAGGCCACTGCTTATGTGAACATAAAGAACATATATGCAAGCATGTTCCTCAGTTTGAACTGTATAATGTAGAAGAGCCTACATTATGTGTTGCCTTTTTTGATGTAGGCTGACTAAAGCAGAGGGTGTCATCTTCACTCTGCCCAGCAACCTCAGGTTTTAATGGTGCAGATATCATGTGAAAGATTCATGTTAACTAAGCTAATAATTAATTAAACAAAACTGAATTGTGTGTTATATATGGGAGGTTGGATCATCTAGAGAAGAATGCCTTAAAACTCAGCAGTGGACAGCTGAAGCAGAGGCAGGAATAACACAGTGAATTTATTTTTGCATTAATACATTTAGTTCACAAATTTCCTGCATATTTGTTTAGTCTCAAGGATATTCTATGCAATTCCCAGACTGATACATGAATTACTGCAAAAATGTTTAGGCAGTGTCATGCTTTATGAACCAGACCCCTGGGCTGTTCAGTACGGGTTAAACCAAGGACAGACTGTTTTTCATGACAAAGATATTAAGGTATCTATTATGAACCCCTGACCATCAAATTACTCACTGTTTGTCATACCATTTTTAATTTACATGATGCAAGGGGCTTAAATGTCAGCATCTCTGTTATAACTTAGACTCCAGTGTCTTTAATTAATGTTTCATGTTCATGTTATGGTTATTTAGAATTTGCTGAAACCCCAAGAGTCATAAATTTCTTTTACAGGTCTTTGTGGTATGAACTTTAACAAAACAGCTATAAAGAGGTAATAGGAATGAACAGTACATCACATAAAGCAGAGCAAAGAAGGAGGAAAGGTAGGAATAAACTCCAGACAGATTAAAAGATTTCATCTATTTTAGGTTGGGGTTTGTGATTATTTTGTTTTTTTCTTCAGAAGCAGGGAGGTGGAGGGTAACTAAGAAGTAAATTGTGCACAAAAAAATTCGACATAGTTGTGGTCTCTTTTTTCTTATTTGCACTGTGATTAAATTAATATTTCTTACAAACACCTGGCTAACTAGATCTGAAAGGACTCCATCTACTTGCAAGCAATATTCCTGTGTTTCTTAACTTGATACGCTATGAACGTCTGGACTCCTTTAGTTGGGCATGGGTTTGGTCATACAGCTATGAAGATGACAGTGAGGATGGGGAAATTCACTCTGTTGATTTTAATCTGTGAATGTGGAGGCACATTAAAGAGGTAGAACAAACTTGGGACTCTGAAAAATCAAAGAAGCAATATAAGTGGTAGTAGAGGACACCATTGGCTTCAGAATGTGGCCTGCCTCCTTAGGTCAAAAGTGACCTAGATAACAACCCTCTGCTCTTAGTTGTTCAGATCACATCTTATTTACTTCTGTATCACACGGGTAATCAGTAAAACTTTAAGTGGGAAACTGTAGTCAGGAATAAGTTGTATATTCAATGTATAAGAGACTGTAAATGGACTTAAGAATATGGAAGAGGTGTTATGAACTATGTATCCAGAGTAAATTGAAAAACACTACAGTATGAGCGAGAAATGTGATACCAAAGGTGTAACAGATTGGAATTGAGGCTGATATATTGTTCAAATCAGCGAGGAAGATGCTTTCTTGTCAAGAGTAATTTAGGAAAAAAAAAAAAAAAAAAAAAAAAAGGGAAATATTGGCAGAGCTATCTAAGTTCCATTGCTTGATTACGAGAACTATTTGAGGGACACTGGAAATGCTGCACAGGTATTCTGCTGACACAGGCAGCAGAGGTGGAATTATATTTGCCAAAAAGTGCAGACTTGTGCCTCCAATGAAATAGTAAAGTCGCTCTGAACCACCCTGTCATTCGAGGGTGTGGTAAGTCTCATAATGAATGTGTTTGCATATGTGTGTTAATATAGAAAAAGAACAGAAAAAAACCCATGTTATATATTTGTCAAAATCATGTTGATCTCCAAGTTGTCTTAAGAATAAAGATGACGAAAGGCTATAAACTGTGGGAAAGGAGCTGAAATAAAAAATAAACAAACAAAAAACCCCCCACAACCCACAGATGGAAAAAAAGGAGAGTTATCCTGATCATACACAGTCATCCACCAACATGATTGTGATTTCTCAGTGTCCTCAGGAGCACCCAGAATATACAGAAGCCATATGAAGAGTAAGCAGCACTGCCCTCCCACCAGCTCTGTCCATCCCAGCCTTGCTGCAGCTCAAAGGCCGAGAACCAGTCTATAGCTTCAGCCTACTTCGAAAGCTTCACTGCAAATACAGACGTGTGAAATATTACAGATGTGTATATAAGGCCTCTTGTGGCTATTATGCTGAAATTAAGCATTTATGTCCTAATTGAAATGATGCAATCTAGTATGATAGAAAAAAAAAAAAAAAAACAAGAAAACTCTCTAGGCTCATGAATTGTTCTACAGAGAAGTGCCAAGCAGAAGTCTGAACTCGGAAGGAGACTGACTGATTCCCAAAATCCAGGAAATAACTGACTGTTGGCATTGAAGATTTAACTTGGATTTGATATTGAGTTCTGACTAGGTGTACACACTTAAAGGCCTTTGTTATATCCAAATCCATACATGTTCAGACCTGGTTTTCATACCATCACCAGTGATACAACCCAGAATACAATAGGTCTGAACTGAAAGGACTTGCTTGCTGGGGCCTGGTGCCTCTCGGCTGAAGTGGTTTCCTTCTTGTTCATTTTCACTCTCTGCTGATGGTTTAATGTCTCTGGTACTGGCTGGTACTGGCACAAGTCCCCTTGCAGCAGCTGGGTCCCCTTGCAGTAGCTGGGGTACCTGGGGTATCTGGAACCACAGCCCAGCTCACTGGGATCTGTGCAACAGCAGGTGCTTGGAGGAGTGGAGTTGGAGACTAGATCAGAGAAGGAGGCACATCACAGGTTCTTGCCTCATCTGGCAGGAAGCCTCCCGCCTTCCACATGTCTTAGTTTGGAAAGAATAATGTCGCAGCCAGTAAAAATGTTATTAGTTGCGTTTTTCCACATTGGACCAGAAGCAACTTTTTGTTAGCCACTTTGTCTTCACAATAGGAAAAAGGGAAAACAAACACTGGAGAAATCAGTGACTGGTTTTAAATAGGAAGAAAAGATGGAACATTCAGAATTTTGAAGACCAGGTTCTGTAAATTCCTCACAGCTGAGAGAAGGCACATTAGAGATTTTCAACACTTTGGCAACCAGAGAGATGTAACTTTTGTCTTCGATGTCTTTAGGATACAATAGAGATTTGAGTCAAACATGCATTATAGACATAATGTGGTCTAGTTGGTATTTGAGAAAAGGAAATATAAACCTTGTTTCATAAAATCTGCTTAATTTCTTCCTCAATTAAGTTTCTTCCTGAATTTTAGGGTACAATTTTAAGCATGGAAAATACTTCCTCCCTCAGGTGCAAGTACCCACATCACGTTTAGTCTTAAATAGAATATTTGTGTCCCTTTATAATAAAAGAATCATACCTGAAAGTTGAGAAAGGAGGCAAAGAAAATGTACGCTGTTTCTTTACAGAAGGATAAGCGGACCATAAATGTGTTTGGTACAGTTTTGGTATTGCTTGAAGTTTCTGTTTCAAAGGGAGTTGGGAATTAATAGTCATTGCTGTTTCTCTGCCACAGTCATACTTACACATGATTAACATGACAAATATGATGAAATCGGATGTATTGCTTATAATTTACATTTTCTTTTCCACTCACTACTTTTCATTCCAGAGGGTCCTTGAAAGCTTGGAGATTTGTTCTTTATTAATTTAAGCTCCTGCACACATATTTGAATTCCTTAAAAACTTCAGGGGATAACATCCCATGTCATATACCACAGGCAGAAATGGAAATTTCAGGGGACAGGCTTTGACAAACGATCAGCTGAGGTGTATGTGCATAGCTTCTGTCACGCCAGTGCAGCCACATCAATATACACCAAGAAGGAATAGGATTCATCCAAGTCAACATGGCATGGCTGCTAGTTCTGAACCCCACCACTGAAGTCTGCACTTCCTCTAGTGTAAACCCAATTTGCAATTTTTTATTTCAAATTGCACTAGAATTTTTGCAGACTTGAAAATACTGCATTTTGCTCCTCGCTCAGACACATTTGCTATAAAGACTCCTATCCTCTTTCTATCACCAGTCACTGCCTAAAGATTTTGAAATCTTTGTAATTTTCTGGCTCAGATGATGTTATGAATATCCCACTCTGGCTTGCTTTCTTTTGTCATTCGCGCAAACATTTTGGTCAAGTTTGAGTTAATGACAAGTGGTATCATCCACTCAGCTCTCCTCTTGTTCTAGTCAACTGCAAAAGCATTCAACTTCCCTTCTGTTGACTTCCCTGCCAAGTTTCCACTAACTTCCCATTTCTCTCACTCAACCTGACAAAACCTCAAGTATTTCCTTTTAACTATGTTTCTTCATGCAACAAACTGAAAATACTCTCCAGGTTCCATTGGTCAAAAAGCACAGTCATGACCAGTTGCGAACTGCTGGTCCCAAGAGCTGGAGTGCAGCCTATAGAGGCATCTGAGTATCCATTCATAAGCATGATTGCTCAGTAATGGGCCTCGCTGCCTGGTCAGAATTTGGGGAGTGGAGGCAGAAGGGAGAAATGAGAAAAAACTAAATTAAGGGAGTTAGTGGGGGGAAGAAAGGTTGCCATTTAAAAACAAACAAACAAAAAAACCCCAACACCCTCCCCCCCTACAACAGAAATTCCAATCTTGATGTAAGGAGAAGGGGGGGGGGGGGGGGGGGGGCGGGGAAGAGAAAAGAAGAAAAAAAGGAATTCTTTTATTCTCTTCAGAATACTTCAGTACCAAAAGCATTTCCAGAGACTGCTACCATGCCTCAAGGGATTGCAAATGCCTTCTCTCATCATTCCCATCCATTGAAATGTACATTAGACACTACAGAGAGAAAACTGGGGCAAGGCAAAAATGAAACAAAACAAAACCAAAGCATAGCCCATCAAAGAAGAGTTATTTTTTCTGGAGTTCAAAGGAATGATATGTCCCTAAAACAAACCAATTTTCTCTCCCTACATGCACTCCACACACGCACACTTGCACACACACACTCACACAGGCTTCTGGTCTCGTTGTAGGCATCCACTTTCTGAATAACCGTTCCTGTAAGTAAACAAGCTGCTCCGACTGCAGCATAAAATGAGCTTAATAACAACTGAGATCAAAATGAGCCAAGATAGTAGGGGATAATAGTGGGGGATCATTCCTAAGACTGTTTGCCCCTGAAGGGAGAATTATTATTATGACCTTGTACCACCGAGCGGGCATGTGCTCCTGGCTGGATCAAATGTAGGCCTTGGCAAAGCTCTCTGCCTGGGAATGTGGTTGCACTATCCAGTTTTTAACGCTACTAGAAGTGTTGCTATGGGCACTGAGGCACAGGAGCCAAATACAGGGGAAGGGAAATAATGAAAAATGCTGATTAGGAGCTCAGAGAAAGGAATGGAACATTTGTGCTCAACAATAAAATGTAATGCTCTGTTAATCTGTTTCTTGGCTGTCTGTACTCCATAGGCTTTTTAATATACTTTTTGT
This sequence comes from Falco punctatus, assembly GCF_963210335.1. Classification (NCBI taxonomy): domain Eukaryota; kingdom Metazoa; phylum Chordata; class Aves; order Falconiformes; family Falconidae; genus Falco; species Falco punctatus. The sequence goes on from NC_137586.1 coordinate 7,178,261, forward strand.
GTATTACTATATGGGTTATTTATTACACTTTTACTCTATGGGATATTTAATATCCTCCTTTATTCCCTGTTTACCTACCTATATATACCTTTCTCAAAAAAAAAAAAAAAACAAAAAAAAACCCACACAAAAAAAACCCACCACAAACCAAAAAAACCCCAACAAAACACAGTCTTTTCAAATGCATTTTGATTGAGTTTGGTGTGCACTCACACCCTAAGAAATATAAAGCGTACTCTCGAATTAGCAGACTTAGATATGCCACAGACCGAATCTACAGACTCATTCTATGAGAGTTTTCTTCTCCATCATCCACCCTAGAATCCTTCACCTTTTCCCAATGACTGTTGATAGTTTGTGCCTATGATGTATTCTCAGGGATGCCCAGTACACTGTGAAGTTAAACAAACAAACACAAAGATTTCTGATTTAAACCACTGTCTCTTTAGCCAATTGTGACATTAGGACATTAATTCTCATTCTGAGATTTTTGACACTGAACAAAAAGAATAATGGTTGACATGAAAACTGCTGAATCTACAGTTGTCTAATTGTTCAAAGAACACAGAAGTCTCTTGAAGTTGAGTACCATCTTTAAAAAAAAAAAAAAAAAAAAAAGTAGTATGCACTTGTACACCATAATATTGTGCCATTGTGATTTTTTTTTTCCCACCCTGGAAAACTATAAGCTGTGGAAGAGTCAATTTTGTGTCTGTAAGTCTGTCCCTCTTGCAGCACATCTTTCTTTAGCTAATTAGCTTTCTGTGATTAGACTCCTAATGTTTATGTTACAAAAATCCACTGTTAAAAATTCACGTTTGTGTTTCATTTTGGGTTTTGTTTGTTTGTTTGTTTTTGGTTTGTTTGTTTGTTAGTTTTTTAATTTCTTAAATAGATCCCAAGCTAGAGTAGAACTATGCCCTAGCTCTCAAGAAAACAACTGATACTCACCCAAGCTGGGTAGCTGCCCAGGAATTTTAAATAGCTAGAGTAGTATTATTTATTTTATATAAACACACACCTACCACCACACATATGTACATGTGTGTATAAGATGAAAAGGCAACACAACATAGTGGTGGGAAATCTGAACTCTCTTTAAAGTAAATGAACAAAGTTCTTACTCCACCTTTACAAAATCTTCATTCCAGTACAAGGTTAATTTTCAGTAAATAGGCAAAAACCTGTAAGAACAGATGGTTTCACCCCTATCTATGTCATTAGGAATGGAAGGAATTTTGCTTCTTGCTGAATAGTGTTTTATATGAAACTAGGCAATCTTGGAAAATAGTTAGATGTATATTTTGTCAGAGTTTTAAGTAAAATTCTCCTAATGCTTCCTCCAATAATAACCTGCAGAACTTAATGGGACCACAGTTCCATTAACATGCAGATTTACATGAATTCCCCCTACTTGTCCTGAGCTGAGGATCTGGACCAGTGGCATTTTGCACCTGCCTAGGTTGTACTGGAAAATTACGCTGTTAAATTACACCAGTACCAGACCTCTGGAGGTATAAAAAAGGGAAGGCAAAACAAAAGAATTGGAGGAATAAGAATCTGGGAATGGGCAGGGGGAAGGAAACCTTATTCGTTCTTCTGAGCAGATGCATGCCTGTGGAAACAAATAATAACCTGTTTAGCTAATCTGGCCCTGGAAGCATGCAGCACCGTAGATTAGGCATGAAGACCGAGCCCGGTACTTTTCCAAAGCAACGGGATTGTTTGAGCTATTCTGCATGCACAGGGCCATACTGAGAACACTTAAAACCCTATTCTCCTCAAATGCTTAACCAGCCTCCCTCCACACCCACCCTGCCTGGCGAGAGGAGAGAGGGGAAGGGACAGAGGTGTAGGCAAGACACAAAAATGCCATGCCATGTCACTATCAGGTGGTGCCAATTTAATCTCCCTGCTCAGAGTTCTTGATTTGATTTAGGATAGCAGTTGTTAAGAGCAGAAGGAGCTGCTGGCATGAATGGCAACCCTCTCAGCCAGCCGCGCTTTCCAACTGTCCTGAATATTAAAAAAAAACAAACAAACAAAAAAAACCCAACCAAAACTTGGGGAGGGGGGAGAGGGTCTGAAAGAGAGAGAAAGGGAGACTCAAAGAACAAGCCTACTGAAGAGCAGTGGCTGCAGCTCACTCGGAGGAATTCCATTAAATGAACTCATCCGTCATCTTGCCTTTTATTGATGAGTGGCATTGCTTGGCGGCAAGTGACATGGCAGAACAAATAGCATCGGAGCCCTGGCTTCCTCTTCCATTGCACACAGAGACACACAGGCCCCAAAACAATGAGTCATTACTTATTACATCCATTATTAACTCAGCTCAGGCTCATTAGGCATGGAAATTGAGGAGGGGAAGAAAAAAAAAAAAAAAGGAAAAAAAAAAAAAAGGAGCTAAGTAATACCAAGTACCCACACATTTAGGGAAAGGGTGTGGTAAGAGGGGGAGAGGGAAGGGCAGTTAAAATCTACTGCTCAACATTTGTGACATTGTCAAATCCTAAGGGTCATGGGTAGTTGATCATATGTTTTCCTTTTTCTGACAAGATTGCATTGAGGACTGTGCTTTAAAGCAACAAGGCCAAAAAGAACAGGAATGTAAGAACTACATCATTAACTACTGCAAGACCTTCAGAATAAAGTTTATCAAGAGTGATATGGTTTTATTAGAGAGATCTCAGGTGGACACACTAAAAAAAATATGGAAAATGGAGCTAGTAGAGTAATAAACTAAGTCAAATGCAACTGTTTTTTTGGTGAGGAGAGTGAATTGGTATTCCTGTGTGTCTTGCTGTCTGTGGTAATGGATTAATTTCTTTATACGCTGGCTGTCCAAGACTTAGGTACCTAGTGTAAACTAGCGTCTTGTCCAAATTTCCTTTACAGTCAAGTGAGGGTAAAAAAATTGCTTTTGGATGACTCATCCAATCCTAAAAAAGATATTTAAAATAGGTTAAATTAATTGTGAAGTGGACATGTTGATACCTCTTCATTTACTATCAAGGAAGCCTAGATGACCAGCTTTGATGGAGTATAGGACTTGTAGACAGCTAAAGTTAAGTAAAGTGAGTCTGACTGTAGCTGTCTTAAGTCATGGTTGACTACAAAGACAACTACTTTCTGAATCCGTCTGAAAAAAAGATATTTTTTTCTCTTTCCTTGACTACTCAGGTCTAGAAACATTTCCTGAAATGTGTCCATTCATTTAAAAAAAAAAAAATTGTAATAAAGGATTCAAGAAAAAAATTAAGGTGGAACTACTGAGCTAATGGAGGATGGATAAAATACAGATAGAAGTAAAACAGGATTGAGTGGGTGTGGAAACAAACAAACAAACAAAAAAAGGTGCGTGGACCCATCAAATAAAAAGACAACAGTGAAGCAATTCCAGTAAAAGCAAGACTGTCTTGAATCAGTTTAGGCACCAGTTCAGTTAAAACAAAAATTGTTCTGAATGTCTGCACCACGTCAATTGTGATTCGAGTGTCAATTTCTGTGAACTTCAGTAAGTTCTATTAACCCTCCTTGCCTAGATTTCACCTTTTCTTTTTCACTGCCCATTATTTAAGGACGGAATAAAAGACAAGAAATTACTGAAATACTGAGAAAGAATGTTGATATTCCAAGGGTTAGCCAAAGTCAGGGGAAGTCTTGAAAAAGCTCAAGGGAGTCCCATCAGCCTGTGAAGCAAACATGCGCTGGTGGCAGTCCAGGTGGTCACCACCTCCCATGCAGAGTTAGTTTGTTTTCTGAACCTCTGCAGTACTTCCTAAAACTATTGGCCACAAGGCAGAGATTAAGCTTCACATTGTAAGTACAACTAAACCAAATGAAGTTAAAATTTAGAGTGAGTACCTATATTTTCAATACAATCAACAGAATCAACAAAAATTACTAATTGCATGAATTTCTGAAGGTATTTCCAAACTGGCCAACAACTTTTGTTGCACTCAAAGACTATAATATGTGCTACCTCTTGTAACTCCTGATTTACACCCACTGATAACAGGAGGTGGATAGCTTAAGAAAAACTTGGTCATTTACTTCCTCCAGAGGTTTTCTGGGAACAGGCAGTAGTAAGGAGTAGAGTAAGACTGTTTCCAAGTTCATCTTGGCAAGAACATGTGTATTAAAGGCTGTTCTTGTGCTAATTAATTCTGAAAAGAACCACAAAAGAAAGTTGTGTTGCTTGACAGCTGCCCTAAATATCTTAGTGTCAGGGTTGGTTAGCACATGCCACTGATCATATTCTTTCAGCTCAGATGCATAATTTGCAGTTAGCTTGTGCAAGAGTTAACAGAACTGGAAAAAAGGAAAATGTGTTTTCCTTAATACGGGAATGCAGTTGATGTTTCCCTGGGTTTTTTCCCCCCATCTCTCTACAGAAGCATTTTACATGTTCACATGGGTTTTTTTAAAAAACTTCTTTCATTAAACAGAATGAGGAAAGCATCTCACCCATTGTCTTCTCTTTTCTCTTTCTTCCTATTTTAACATTTTCTATTTTTCACGAAAAACAATCCAAATAATGGAAAGCATAAGAAATCAAAGTTTTCAGTGAAAGAAACAACATCTTTATTTGGCCTATTGAATTGTGATGGGTTTCATTCACACATACAACAAAGAAATTCTTCTATCAAGAATATTTAAAATATGTATGTGTAATAAATATATATGTATATATGCACTATAATAATAGCTTTTAATTTTTATCTCAGAAAGCACCATTTCTTAGGGAGATTCTTTCAGCGGTAGAGATAAGAATGAAAGGAGGTTAATTGTACCAGGTGATACTCCCAGTCAAATGTCCACATTTGTTCTACCATTTGAGATACAGAGAAGAAAACATAAGTGTTGTACCTAGTTTTATTTGAGTCTGTGGCAACCATGAGAGTACATGAAATCATGTGTAGTGTTTTGCCAATGATTCAGAATGTGTTAAAAAGCAAGAAAAAAACTACAGATACATTCATATGGTTTATTTTTTTCCAATTAATTCTAAGGCATCTGCTTTAAACATTGAAAAACATTCTCCTTGCAAATATATAACTATTAAAAAGAAAAATCCTAGATAGTCTTGGCAAGCTATCTACCTTCCCAAAAATCTATGAGAATTGCATGTGTTCATTTAGAAGCTTGAAAGCTTCAGAGCTCTTCAAGTGAACAAGTTTCTCTGGATGCTTAGGCAGTATCTCTAACACTGCTCTCATTTGCCACCTCTGGAACCTACTGTGGGAAATCATTGCTCATAACGTACAGCACCACAGCACAATCCACAGGAACCCTATGTGGTTGCTTTGGATGATCATCCTCTCTCAGTCAGAGCACTTTGTCTCTGAGGATCCAGTCTTGCAATAAGCTTTAATTATTAATCAGCTTTCACTTCAGCTGAGCCCATTCCAGGGCCAGGCCTAGGGGTGGGAATCATTTCACCTTGTGTTAAGTGTCATTGTTTCACCTTGTGTTAAGTGTCTATAGAGCAGAAATGTTAAGGCAGTCCATCCTTCAGTCTCTTTTTCCATTAATAAAGAGAAATAGGAACATTTAGGGCACAGTTCGATGACTTTTTTTTTTTTTTTTTTTACTTGCACCTTAAGATTAGATGAATTGTGCCTTAAATGTGCTTGATTCTCCATCGATTACAGAGACTCAAGTGACTGGCTCAGATGTCAACAGCTACATCTCACCCAGGAGGTTTACATTTTATTTAACAACTTTGCATTAAAGCACCAGAGACGAGACACACAAGAAAATGCAGTCAGAGAAAGATCATCTTCCCCTTCTTGCGGCACGGTGATATTTTGCGCTAATGTTCTACAACTGTTGTTCAATGTTTGCTTCTTTGCAGAGCGTGCAGCAGCGAGGAGGTGTTGTATCAGCCTGTCTCAATTCTATCAGCAGCTGCCATAGCAGGAGAAATCCTAATTCGGTACAATATGCCAGGAGCTGAGGTTAGCTCAGCAGCAGCGGCAGCTAAAAGACAGATGTAAAATCAGTAGCTGATGATTTTACATCAGAGGAGTGAATGTAAAATCAATGAGAAGTTTTAAAGTGGGGAATGGCCTAACTTTAACAAGGGAAATTAAGTCAATGTTTATTTTAGCAAATGGAAAGGTTTTCCCTCTCTCAGACTAAGACTATGATTATCAGAGTGCTGAAACAAAGAACATTTTAACAGAAGCTTGCTCTAAGCACAGCTTTCTTGTATCAAAATCACACCCTGGCTTTCACTGAATGTTCACTGATTCAAACAGCCTCAAATACTACAGACAGAACAAAATACATACTGATACTTGAAAATTATATTGCATTAGGGGAGGGCAAGAGACAGAGATAGGGAAAACGAGCAAATTTTTTCCAAAAAGAAAGATTTTTTAATGAATTTTAATTTTTCTTCATTTAAATATATGATCAAGCTTCATTGGTAAAAATTGTCTTTTTTTCTTAAAATTTTAAACTCTTTCTTGCCTCTTCCCTTCTTTTTTCTCTTCCACTTAGTCATTCTTCCAGGGGTGGGGGAAAGGGGGCTATAAGGAAAAAGAAAAAGAGGAAAACCAAAAGGAAAATAAGGAGAAATGAAGAACTAAACTAAAATGAAGAAGAAACATTACAGCACTGTTCTTTTTCTTTTTCTTTTTTCTTCAACTTGGAAAAAAGTAACAGTGAAAAATTGAAATAATCCACCTTCTAATGGAAAGGATTTTGAACTTGAACTTCTGTTAGCTCTATTGTTGCTCCGTAAAGGTTAAGCACATGCTAAACTTTAATCGTATACTCCCAAGGAAGTCTCAATGAAACATTCATGTTCATACAGAAAGGACCTTGAAACTTTTGGATTTAAAATGTTTGCACATATATTTCTAAGTAAGCCGGTACTTAAGTGTTTTGGTATATAGGCACCCTTTTATAACATTTAAGATTCTGTGCTGAAACCTCTTTTATATAGAACATCCCTCTCTGAACCCTGTCGCAGAGATTTATGTATGCCTGCGTATCAGTCTCCTTCCCAAGATGTGTGATCAGACATGAGCTGGTAGATTACAGTTTAGGTGTTTGCAGTGCTGTGACATTTTCTTTTATCAGCTCATCTTTTTCCACATCCTGAAGAAGTCTAATTTGGAAGGATATCTTCATATCTCATACGTTTTAATGTTGCCCTTTAACTGAGAAAATATTGACTATATATGTGCGGAAACATTCTCATATATATCTGCACCTTTATAGATGTAGATATATAGGTGCATCCCAGCTGGCAACGTGGCATCTGCCTGCACTGTCAATATTAGAAGCCAAAGAGCTCTGGACTGTCTCTTCCAAGATTTATGAACATCCTTGGTTAATATTTTTCAACACTTAATTCTAAGGGAAAACGCTTCCTACTTCCAACAGTTTTCTCATCCTGTACTACCTGTCAGTAAGTTTTAATTTACTCTGTTTTACAACTAGATAAGTAAACTAATTGTTTTCACTCAGTTGAGAGCCAAATGCTTAGGTTCAGACAAAAATTTTCTACTTTTTTTTTAAAAGGCACTTGGCTTTGGATGGGATAAATAACCTTCTGGAAAGATCTGCTTGAATATTTTTCTCTTACCCATCTATCTCTCCTCCTACTTCTGTCTTCATTCTCCCATAGCTATGCACATGCCTAACTTCTAGATAGCAAAAAGGAAAGGAGTTTAGTCCCTCCATTTCCATAGCTGCAGTATTTTCGGGAACAGGGAAAGGCAGTGGTTTCTTACCGGTGGCTTTCTGCTAAAGATGGGACCCATATCAGTATCCATGTTAAATGTAAAGCACAAAAAGAAGTATTTTGAGATTATTCTGGACAAAAATGACTATGTTCCCGATCCTGGAGCTTTAGAATTCAATAAGGAATATGCAGCTGTGGATGAACTCTACACTGTAATATTAAGATTTTACATGAGATACAATATTTTGAGGCATCAGAAATATGAAGAAGAAGGATTTTTAAGACAGTATTTTAACTAATTTCATACATCTATAATAATAAAAGCAGAATAAGATGAGTTAAATATATCATATTAAACAAAAGAGAGGACAAATACGTGGCAAATGCAAGATTGTTTTCAAAACCTTATAATATAACCTTTCAAAAGGTATAGTATGATGAAGCATGAAAATGAATCTGCATGATATATTGTAATGTAATTACTCAAGGTCTTTTTATTAGATCCTTCATATATAGTCATGTAAAGCACATACAGTGTCTGGTGTATGTTATCAATTCATTTATTCCCTATCATCTAGATTTAAATTATCTTCCCACAATGAAAATAAAATGATCTCTCTGACTATTTTAAGATTCAGATTTTGGATGTGAGCTTTTAATTGCTATGACAGCAATGTGCTTACTGTGTCTAAAGATATGCAAACTGCTTTATGAGTAGTTCGATAGTCTACTATGTGTTTGTTTGTGATCTTATTCTGTTAGGGGCTGATCCAGAGCTCTTTGAAGTCCGTGGAAATTTTCTCATTCACTTCAAAGGGTTTTTGGCTCAGACCCTTATCCTTAAACACTGAATAGATTAACAACTGATTTGTGAATAGTTTGCAATGCCAAAAGGAAAGAGGAAAAATCAGCATTTACAAAATTATATATCTGGCAAACAATAGTCAAACATCTTCTATTGATATGTGTATTAATATTAAACCAGTACCATAACGGCATATGTACACTATTGGTTTGCCAGAACAGTGTAGGAGAAAAGTAGTGCTCTACATACAGAAATATTTAATGATATACTTGTATTTTACACACAGCTTCACCTAAGCCTATTCCAAGAGCGAGGCCACTGGAGTATTCAAGGATGCACAACCATTTCCTAGGCAGAAGTTCTTTCCCAGATGTTCAGTTTGACCTGGGGCAACTCAATCAAAGTCTGTAAGGTTTCCAACATTTCTAGTGGGGATTTATTTTTAAAAATGTGGCATATGGATTTTTCTGGCAATAATGAAATATAGCTGTGCACACTCCATTAAATAAAATGAGACTGTAATCCTTAAAACTGTAAGAGTAACTGGAATTGCAAAGCTGGGAGTTGGGAAAAATGAAAAGAAGTTCAGGGTGAAGAAAGGGAAGAGCTTCAGGAATGACATTTTGAGAGGTGACCCATGCAGCAGAATATGGAATGAACTGCATGGAAGATATGGACTCAAAGGACGTATAGCCATCCTAAAAGTGTGGGTAGATGTAGCACTGTCTAATTAACTCGGGGGGGGAGGGGGGGGGGGGGGGAGGGGGGGCGGGGGCAGCGGGGGGAGAGGGAAATCAGATTAAAAGATGGGGAGTGACTTAATAAAACAATTTCAATAAGTGGATTTTTCTTAATACTTCCTGTAGAATTGCCTCTATGCCTCAGCCTCTTGCCGCTTGAAAGTATAAAAATGCTGCTTTTGGTAATTAACTGTCTTGATTTGCACTACAGCAGTTTTGACACTTTCAAAGCAGAATGAGAGGCTTAAGAAACACTTACCTCTGTGAATTCAGCTCCAGTTTCAAAGAACTTATAATACCAATAGACAAAGCAGAGAGAAAAAATATTCCATAAAATATTCCTGGGCTTTCTTATGGAGATAAAGCCTGACTCTTCAGTTGATACAGTCTTACACCTCAGTACAAACTTGGAATGTTAGGATACAGTAGAAATATTGCCCCCACTTTGCTCCAGGATGCCTTATTACAAAATGAGCAGTATCACACAGAACCACATTTTCTGTGTGAGACTCATGGAGCTCAGCAGAACCATCCTTTCCAGGTGCATGTTCCTCTGCCTCATTCTCTTTGTTCTTCCAGAAAATGTCCCTCAGATTCTTTCACCCCCTCCCTATTTCTTTTAAGCTTCAAAATACTTTTTCTCTCTTTTTTTACATATTAGAACAGTATTTCTCCTTTCAGTGTGTTCTGTTTAAACTTGCATTTAGCAGACATTTCTACAGTGACCTCTGCAAAAGCATCACGACCCTCTCCCTTATGAACAAATGACCATATACCTGTAATGGCTGCATGCGCCTAGATTGCTGCCTGTATATGTACTAAAGTAACTCCTCTCCTTTCACTTAATAGATATGAACATTACTGAGTGCACTTGGCACTTAGTAAATAATAAATAACAATAACAATAATAATAATATTTTAATTCAGTCTAATGGAATAATTTGCTGTCTAACCACAGCAGGAGGGAGTCCATTATGCCACCAAAATTGTTTGCTAAACATGAGGCTTTCTACAGAGTAACTCGAGCAGCTGCTGCTGAGGTCTTGTCATATTGCAGAAGCACTCGGCTGGCCAAAACTTGCTGGTGCAGAGACATCAATCTCACTCCCCGTTGGCTGCTGAGTCCGCTCTGTAGACAGCCAGTATTGCTGTCAGCTTTGCAGCGATGATGGACAATGGGATTCAGTAACAATGCACTTGAGTAGCATATTGCTCTTTGCGTGAGCAGTGGTTTGCACTGTCAGGGATGGTGGTGGTAGGAGAGTTGGTAGTTTTGGGAGGAAACGAACAGTTCTGAAGCCATTAGTAATATGGAAAGGGATTAATGTTGCCTTCTTCATTGCCTGTAAAATTCAAATGCAGAGAACTACTGCTGTACTTTCCTCTGTTCTTTCCTTAACCTAAAGAGATACTCTGTAAAGGGTAAGAGATGTGTAAGAGAATATGAAAAAGGTGTAGGTATTAGAGAATTTTTGTTCAGTGCAAAAGAGCAGAGCCACTAATACTCATTCCTGTAATGGCCTAGACCGAAAAATTTAGCTTTAGGCAGAGTTTAAGCACCTAACTCTGTCATAATGACTCCCAAACCCCTATCTTAGCTGCTGCGGCATCTCAGTATTCACAGGCATCTCCACTTTTTGCTGCAGGACTTACAGATCTCCTTGAAACTCCATCACTGCACACACCCAAAGCCATTGTCTTGACAGGGGCAAGTGCCCAACAGCTGTTTTTACCCAAGTCTCCTTAGGATTGCCTTTCTGGAGATCCTTTCACCTGCCTTCCCCAGGGACCCCAATGTCCAGGGATAGCACTGGATTTTGTGCAGTGTGGCAAGAAAGTACATAGCACTGACTGATAGCAGCTGGTTTTCACCTTCTGTTTTATACCCGTGTCCATTGTTCATGTCAGGCAGTTCCAACTTACACTTGCTACAACTCATGAGAACACCTTAACTGCCAGCCTTAATTTAATTCTGCTTTACTGTCTTTATGACCCCTGAATTACCTAAATCTGTTTTTTTGGGTTTTTTTTTGTTTTTTTTTTTTTTTTTTAGGGAAAGATAAACAAGATAGTACAAAGTAAAGTGCGGTGTAGATGAGCATCCACCCAAGTACATGTTCTTATTCTGTTACAGCCGTTGTATAGCACATATTTCTCTCCTAAGTGTGAGAGAGTTTCTCCTTATTACTGAAATATCGTGCATGAGCACTTATCACCAGGTATATTGTAAATTCAAACCCTACCTTATTTAATGATAGTTTGCTTATATTATCAAATCCTATATATACATAAAAAAGATTGAATATCTCAGTGTAAAAACAGAGTTAATAAAGTCTAGATTGGCATGGTTAAGGTGTAGAGAGAAACGCTAGCAACACAAGTATAGAACCTGTTGCACTATATTTTCTAGGCTCGTTGATAAATTTGCTTGGAAGAAATACTCAGAAGACAGCTTCACTTTGAGGGGTAACTCCTTGGCCTTGCAAAGGGGTCACACATAGATAAATGTGAGGTCAGCTGCATTGCATCACTGTGGGTGGCTGTACAAAGTGCCATGCCTTAGGGACTGCAGCTCAGTCTTGGCTCTGTTACCCAGCTGTGGGGGCTGCTGCTCCCTTTCTTTTCTAGCAAGCCATCACATTTCTCAGTGTTAGCTTTACAGTTCCAGCTTCTAAAACATGATTTCAATGTTAATTTCCTGAAGAATAATTTCTCGTCAAGTGATTTACAGAGTGAAAATGATTATCGAAGAAAGCGGTTGGAAAGCATGAACAGAAAGACAAGTAGTGCCTGGTGTTCCCAGAGGAGTTCATAAGGAAAGTGGAAATGCAAAAGTTAACTTGCTGTGCTAAACTGGACTTGCAACTAGGAAGCTGTTTAGAGCTCTGCGGCCCAGCCTAAGCCCACATGCATTGCTCTGGGTCTTTTTTGCCTGTTTAGCTTTAAGATCCCAGAAAGTCAGAACCCACTGCTTACAAGGCATAGGAACCAGATGTGGGCTGAGTGACAGACTTACGCATAACGACAGGAACAGGTTAAAGTCAATAACTGTCGTCTTTAACCATGCATCTGCAAATCCCAGGAGTGCTTAATCTTTACTTGTATAGCTGAATCTTAAAAAGCTATATCATCTGCTTAATGTGCGTTGCTGTTACCAGTAATTCACACTTTGTGTTTAAATGTATTTGATCATGGTTCATAAGAATGTGGTGGGTTTTTTCCTTCCCCTCTCCCCCCGTGTAATCCAAAGGTTTTGGGGAAGCTGGGATCTTTTCTTGATTTAATTAAGAGGGATCATGTATTTTCTTTTTGTGGTATTTCCCTTTCAACTCAGTTTTGCTAAATCATAAACTGAACTGCATTAGATCTAGTGATATGCAAATGAGTCCTTTAAAAATCCACCCCCTAAGCTCCAGAGATGTGTGGGGTGTAATACCCGTAGAAATCAGAGCCTCTGGGGTTCATCTGTTGTTAGACCTGTCAGAAGTGACATCCCTGAATACACACTGATGTCTTACCACCACCACCACCCCTCCCTTCCCTTGAAGTACTTATTTGCAGATTGTAGCATTTTGAGGCTTTGAAGGCACCTACAACTAAACTGCCACCCACATGTTCCTCTATTTAGGTCAGACTCACTTCAAACTAGAAAGAAAAAAGCCACACATGCACAGAGACGCACAGACACACACACACGCACTCACAGAAACAAAACTGATGCCGAGAAAATCAAATAATGAGGTGCAGCCACCCAAGGCTGGTGTGAAAATCAACATATGGGGAATTATTGCAAGCATCGGGCTCTGCTTCAAATGGGCTTGTTTTGCCTGGAACCCTGAGAAGAGCTGAAAAAGGCAGAGTCAGTTGCTTCGCTAATCACTGAGCTACCTGCAGAGAAACAGGCAACCATAAAAAGAAACAAAACAATAGAGAAATGGATACAGAGGGAGCCTCTGCTGAATGGCGTAGGATGGGCTAGCTGGCACCTCCAAGAGGTTTTCTAAAACTGTAGTTTAAAAACACCCTCCGTAGCAGTCATTACAAAAGGCAGACCTTGGGTTTTAGATGCTCCTCGTTGCTCAAGCACCTGTCTGGAGAGCTTTCCAACGCCATCAGAGCGAGGGGCAGGGGTGACTCCATTTCACCAGGCTGCCCACTGCCAAGACCAAAGTTTTTGGTGGACCTGTGTTTCAAGTGTTGGAGTATCAGATAAAGCATGGACAGGAGGATTGTTCATAGTCCAGAGACTGCAAAGGATGTCACTTTGTAGGATGAATTTTTAGAAAGTGGGAGAAAAAGAACCAAAATTAAAAAAAGGCAAGGCAAGGCAAGCACGGCAAGGAAAGGAAAGGCAAGGAAAAGCAAGGCAAGGCAAGGCAAGGCACGGCGAGGCGAGGCGAGGAGAGGAGAGGAGAGGAGAGGAGAGGAGAGGAGAGGAGAGGAGAGGAAAGGAAAGGAAAGGAAAGGAAAGGAAAGGAAAGGAAAGGAAAGAAAGGAAAGGAAAGGAAAGGAAAGGAAAGGAAAGGAAAGGAAAGGAAAGGAAAGGAAAGGAAAGGAAAGGAAAGGAAAGGAAAGGAAAGAAAGGAAAGGAAAGGAAAGGAAAGGAAAGGAAAGGAAAGGAAAGGAAAGGAAAGGAAAGGAAAGGAAAGGAAAGGAAAGGAAAGGAAAGGAAAGGAAAGGAAAGGAAAGGAAAGGAAAGGAAAGGAAAGGAAAGGAAAGGAAAGGAAAGGGAAAGGAAAGGAAAGGAAAGGAAAAGGAAAGGAAAGGAAAGGAAAGGAAAGGAAAGGAAAGGAAAGGAAAGGAAAGGAAAGGAAAGGAAAGGAAAGGAAAGGAAAGGAAAGGAAAGGAAAGGAAAGGAAAGGAAAGGAAAAAGAAAAGAAAAAAAATTTTTAAAAAAGTAAAAAAAATATCAGTCAATAAATCACTTATAGAATTGCACCTGCATTCTAGGTGGTATAAAACAATGTGACAGTAATAAAGCATGTGGTCAAAAACAACTTGGGTGGAGTCAATCATACAGCTCTAATCTTAGGCTGATGTCTCAGACTGGTAAAATGAGACACCCTTGGAAGATGTCCATCTCTCTCCTTGCACTTAGACAATCATCTTGTTTGCTTTTGGCAAGTTAAATCATACAACCATGAAAAGGGAAGAAAATAGTCATTTAGTGTTATTTTTTTGACTCATGCTTTTCTGGCTGTTAGGCTACACTAGAATATGTATTTAATTGTCAGTGCACACATAGATTTTATATAACGTAATGGCTGAAATTGGACGTTTTCTGTTAGAAAGTTTGGTGTGTTTTTTTTTAACAAAATTAAGAAATGTGACAATAGAAAGAGGGTGTTGGAAATTCAAATTTCAGTTTTCCCAGGGGAAAAAAAAAAAAAAAAAAAAAGTGTAATCTATTTCTCTGTATGTCTGTATGCAAACAAAACACATGTCAAAGCTTGGCAGAAAACAGAATTTCAAGAATGTCAGAGTTACCAGAAGGAAGGACTTTGTTTATCCCTGTGGAGAAAATGGAGGATATGAACTTACACATGACAAGAAGGACAAGAAAATCAGGCAAAGTGAAATAATGGCCTTTATTGTAGAACCACAAAAATCTGGTTTAACTCCCCTGGAAATCGATGTGTGTTTGGTTTTCAAATAGAAATACAATGCTAAAATACCATTGCAAATCCAGACAGTGCTTATCTGAAAGCAAACATGAATTCCAAGGTGAACTGAAGGTTTGTCTACATAGCATTTCCGTTCAGATCAGGAGTGCACTTCTCCAGTGAATCTCCTGGTGTTCCTATTCCAGATATATCAGACCAGATGATGCAATCCTGGTGTCCACTGGTGTACAGCCTGCAGGACCACACTGAGGTTATCCCCTGAAATTCATATGATATGTAGGTGCTTCTCCAGCAATTGGCTAAAAAGCCTTAACTCCATGGACATGGGTAAATACTTAAAGAATAGTGGGATCATATTCCTGAGAAACATGAGGTGGTAAACTGTGCCTGTGCCTGTGTGTGTGTGTCTCTTTATGTAATACAGTTATAACCATGCCAGCAAAGAAAATATTGCCGGTGCAAAGATACTACAGAGACCTTAGCACCATATTGTACCATGGTGAATATTTCTTTCTTTGTTCCGCTCTAGTTTTATACCCTTCTTAAACCACATTATTGAGAGTGGTTCCCATATCCCCTAGTAGTGATTAGTCAGTCATGAGTGAGAAAGTTTCAAAAGAAATTGTGTATATATAAAATAAAATAATTTTTCATTTTTACAGCTGTAATAAAAGCAAGGAAAAAACAGAGAGGAAAACAAAAACCAGCCAAACAAAAAAATTAAATAAAACCAATGAATGCTACTAAAAAGAGAAATAAAAAACTAAAGTAGCAATGGCAGGTCAGGATTTAGATAGAGCCTTCAAATCATGCAGGAAATGTGAAAAGCATTCAGCGCCAGTATTCAACCAGCAATATGCATAAAACAAAAAGATATTAATCCCTGGGTGATGCACATCTCTCACCCAAAGCAGACTCAAGCTAACTAGAAAAGTCAAGCACTTATCATGAAAATTACGTGAAGGATTATAAGACCAACATCCCAATCATTCTTACAGAAGTAACAGAAACTATAAAATCCCTAATGTCAGTTATTTAGTGAGGTGTACATTTCTTTTTCTCTCTCATCTTCTTCTTTTCTTCCAGCTTGGCAAAGATAACTTGTCAAAACAATAGAAATACCTCCTGTGCTGCACCAGTTCCATCCAAAATCTATCTAGGTAATAATGTGGTTTGAAAAACCATTACAGAAGCCCACTGAAAATATTACCGATCATATACCCTGGAGAGGTAATACGGCTTATAGTTCACATCTGGGAGATGAAAATCAAGCTAAAATACAGGCTAAGTGACACGCCCAGGGTCTCACCAGTATTCTGTGGCGGACCAAGGGTGTGAACCCAGGGTAATGTTCTGATCAGTACTTGACAAACACAGACTTTGATTTAAATAGTGTTCTTTACAGCAGAAGCAGCTGTAAATCCTGAACTTGCAGCCAGGAAAGTGAAGCAGAGAGAGGAAGTGATTTGCATATAAGTAAATTTGTGGAAGAGCTGGCAATTAAACATATAATTTCTAAGACTGTAAGCAGTGCCTTAATCACAAGACCTTGCTTTCTGAGCAGCAGGGAACTTTTTTTTTTTTTTTTGCTTGTGTTCTACTCCCAGATAAGTGGGTGACATTATCAATCTGGAACATGCAGAAGCTAAAGTTGCCACACACTTAGCAGGAATTTACACAAGAGTAGATTATTGTGAGAATTAGTTGAAAAATTCAATTTTGAAGGCACTGATAGCAGCATCCAGGTCACTGGTATTAAAAAGTTTTGAACTGAGGACTAGCTAAAGCAGGAGCAAATAAGGGCTTCTGACAGAAGACAGCAAAATATTTATCAGCTCATTGATTGAAGTCTTGGAAGTTAGTGGTTTTTTGGTTGGTGTTTTTTGGGGGGTTTTTTGTTTGTTTTTGGTTTTGGGTTTTTTTTGTGTCTTTCTTTTCTGTTACTTCCTTAAGCACTCCTCAAAGCTTGCCTCTGGCACAGCTGCTACACAGGGGAGAACATCCCTGATTCCTTCAGCTTTGAAGCTGTAAAGGCACAGCACCCTTGTTCAACTGTGTGGCTTCCTTAAATGGGCTTAAAACATAGTCTGTGCTGAAAATTAGTCCAGGTGAGAAACAGCCTAGCAACTCTAAAACAAACTAGCCTTTTTGTGTCAGCAAAATATAAACCACATAAAATCATTTTATAGAGAAAAGACAGAAGGCACAAGTCCTTTAACCCAGTAACCTAAACCACTTAGAAGCAGTGGTCTTTGCTGACTTTCTTTTCCTCTGATATGTTTTCATATGTTTTTTTTAACATCTTCTGCTTACCAGTGCTCCTAAAAACTGCTTTCCAAACTGCCTTACCCGGTACTTTTTCCTCCCATAGTTGTTCCATTCAATGTTTGATAGGCCATTTGGACAGCTGTTTATATCATCTGATTTCTTCTCTGGGGAAAAGGCTTCCACCCATTCCTCTACATATAAACAGCACACAGAGAGGTGGTGAAACTGATTTAGGCACAATGAATGTGAAAGCTTACAGAAAATTTTCACTTTCTTGGTAATGCCAGATATAAAAAAATATTTGTACTCCATTCCAGTTGCTGCCTAACAACTGGCTTCCATCACATATGTTAACCTCTCTTGAGTTAACTCTCCTTGCATCATTCCCCAGCTTGCCTTGGTCCGTTCTTTGGTTCCTCCACCACTTATAAACCCTTCTGGGATTTACAGAGTAGACAGCTCAGGCACTTCAGGAGACATAACTAAAGGAAAACATGCTGAAGAGAATCCTTTTTGAATCCAGTTTGTCCTCTTGTTCAGGAACAGGAGATTTGAGATTGATTTCCACCTTTTATCAAGGATGAACTTGAAGACTGCTTCTTAGTTTCAGGTTTTTTGATGCTGGAGGTGGTATGGGTGTACTCTCAGTTATCTATATTGAAAGCTATCCATTTTACATTACATTGTTAAAAGAAGTTGTGTCAACATTACTCTTTAAGTTTATTACTGGGGCATTTAAGAGAAGGTGCAGAGCTCTAAACTGAAATGTTTTCACCTCTACTTTAACTTCATAATTCTAAAAGGAGACAGGAGTGGAATGAAAAGATCTTTGTACCACATGAGTGCCTCATCACTAAGACATTGGTCTTATTCTCTTCTTTATCATTCCTTGCCTAACATATCCCCATCCCCACTCCCTCTCTCATCTTCCCTTGCAACTGTCATGGTCCCATAGGACAAAGAAAACAGCTGTTACAGCTGTGGTGGCCCAGGGTTTAAATGGTAGGTGCTACAGTAGTGAGCGCTACAGTGCTTGAGTCCCTGTGTGAATCTGAGTGTATCCTCAAGAAGGAATAATACTTATCTCTGATAAAGTATGTTTCATTAGAAGATCTCAAAACCTTTCTGTGGAAGTCAATAACATTGTTTTACAGCTAAGACAGTAAGTGAATTATTCAGCTGTAAAGTGACTAAACTGGGAAAAAAAAAAAAAAAAAAAAAAAACAACAAACCAACAAAAAAAACAAAAACCAACAAACCAAAACCTAAGCCATTGGATATCCCTTACAGTTGGATGCACAATCTGCCCAGCTCAGCCCCATATATATTTGGAAATCAGCTAGTGTCTGTTCAGAATATTTTTAATCAAGTAAATTTTTGTTATTGAGGTATGAGCTTTACTTTACCACTTCAAAGCTGGAGACGTCCTCTCTGCTTCTTTACCTCTTGCTTTGTTCCTTTCACGGAGTAAATGAAGAAGGCACCAAGGTGATCAATGGCATTAGTAATGTGTTGCCCAAGTGGAAATAATTCTACAATATACATACCTTTAGAGAGATGAACATGAGCCACTTGAGTAGGTTTTTAAATAATATATATATATAAACTCTGTAGAATACTCCACAGATTTCATATAAAGAACCCAAAATATTCTTTAAGCCCAGATTCTTCTTTCTACCATGGCAGTAAATAAAAAGCCTGTCTGGTGAACTTCAATGCTTATCTGAAGCCAGTACATCATTAGGTCAAAGTATAGAGTTACCTTGAAAGAAAAAAAATAATTAAGTATTTCTTACTTCTCCCCAGTTCTTTTCTGTTGCATGCCTCCTGTGCTTTCCCCAGCCTCTCTAGAAAATCAGTCTTTTTTTGCTGGGTATATTGGAAAATAAATTAGTTGGATCTGTGCTATCAGGGAGTCTGTCATTAGGGGGATATTTGTCTTTTTCTGCTTCCCTTGTGGTTTCTATCAAAGGTTCAAGCATTTGGGTTATATCTCTCTTTATCTCCATTGTGTTTTAACTTAGAAGGGAAAGAAAACAGCAAAGATATTTTATCTGTTCATGTACTATATAAGGACCTGTTGCACTGAGGTAGCATCTATATCTCCCTCCTGCTTCACTTGTCCACAGATGGAGCAAGCTGACCAAACTGAAACAAAAGGTGATAATGTGATTTAGATAAGATTTCTTCTGAGTTAGTAGATTGTTGAAAGTCTGGGTAACAGTGCTGATTTGTGGAGTCTCTTTTCTTTTTTGAGCTTATTTTAGGTATATTTTTCTGTAATTAAAAAAAAAAAAAAAAAAAAAAAAAGAGGAGAGTAATTTTAGCAAAGAACCATTTGATGTAGTTTTTTCTTTAATTTGAGGTATAATTTTATTTCCTTATTACTAATATGAGTATAGAATTACCTTGAAAGTTCAGATTAGTTCACTTAAACTTGAATGGTCCATCAAACATGTATGTTTCTTACTATGCATATATCTTCACCCTATAAAATGCAGGCAACAACTTCACAATACAAAGGTTTTGCCTCAGATTTCAAAGACCACCCGGGGCCAGGTGGACTGACTTCTTGGAATGGAATATATAGCATTTCTTATAAACCCTTCCCAAATCCAGTGTGCTATGCAAAGAACAAAAACAACCACCAGAAATTACTCAGGTCTTGTAAATTTGATCAAAGTGCAAAACATATTTTGGGGAGCAAGTCTACTGTGGTGTGAGAGCTTTTTCTCCCCACCCCCCACCTCCAGGTGGCTGTCTCTGTGTTTTACATTAAACCTCTGTTGTACTGAAACGCATACTTAGCTGTGTGCCCATGGAGAGCTCCATGTGCTCAGATTTGACCAATATTTAAGCACTTTGTAAAGTAAACATTGTGGTGATTGAGCAATAAATGTGATATGGGTGAAGCCAGTTGCATTTAGCAGTGCTTTTCACATTGCCAGATGTGAAATGTCTGACCCCTTTATACATGCCACATACTTCCCATAAACTTATGTTTTGCATGCTGTAATGTCCAAATTTTCTGCTTTGTCTATTTTTTTTCTAATTTTACATTTGAATGGACAAAGAAGCAGTTACTTGCTTGCACAAGAAAAGAAAGGAACACAGCCCACATTCTAATGTTTAACACTGGTGCTGATTCGGAATACTCTACTCTTGGATGATATGCTTTCTGGCTATAGAAAGCAACCAGTAAGAAAGGGCAAGATTCTGAATGAGACAGAGGCAAAAACATAACCAAAGATTACTTAAGTGGTGATGAAAATACAGGGGCTGGGACAGACATCTGAATTATTCATTTCTGTTGATACCATAAACATGGCATGGAGCAAGCTGTAATATACACCTTGGAGGTCACTTAGATAATGAAATCAGTTGTTTAGTTCAATAAAAATCATAGGAAGTAGTTTTG
Source organism: Falco punctatus (assembly GCF_963210335.1). NCBI lineage: Eukaryota > Metazoa > Chordata > Aves > Falconiformes > Falconidae > Falco > Falco punctatus. The sequence continues at coordinate 7,198,818 of NC_137586.1, forward strand.
ATTAAATAATAAGGATGCATTAACCACGATTTCTTTGAATACTTTTAAAGTCAGTGTAGGGGAGGGTGGTGTAAATCTCGTTTCCACTGAGAAACACAGCATTTTCTCCTTAAGAAGATTTTGCATTCCGATACAGTTATTTAATTCCTTTATTTTGGTATAAAAATACTACCACTTTCAAAATCTGAGACAGGTCAAAGTGTTAGGCAGCTCCTGTGACTCTACGGTAACCAGCACCATTTCCCAGTTTTCCCTTTGCACTGCATCGTCTGACTTTCATATGCCCCTTGTATTATGAAGTCTTTGGGGCAGGAACTAGCTTTTTATTGTCTGTGTGGAAGTCAAGCAAGGTTCAAGGGATTTTTAATTTGATTCAATAGATGTGGCTATACCTTCTTATTATGAGCAACAGCGGAGGTGGTCTGGGCCAGAGAATGAGTTCTGACACCTATGGGAGCAGCTCGGAATAAACTCAACAAGTGGGAAGAAGCTAAATGCTGTATGGTCTCCCAATGCACAGTAGAAGGATGAACATGTCCTGGAGGATTCCTTCCATGTCCACAGTGGCTTGTTAGAGCATTTTCTCATTCCATTAATCTGTGCACATCTCCGATAGCCTGTTTATGTAAAGTTGCATGATATGAAAATGTTTTCTAATGACAGCTGTATTTAAACTGATCGGTTAGGAAACCAGAGATATTCTGTCAATATAGAGGGATTATGTTAGTGAGTGACTGATGCATCGGAAATTGTTCTACTGTGATACGATGCAATCTTTAATTCCTGCAAGATAAGAGATACCAATGTTCAGGAAATATGTTCATTTTCCAATGGTATTTGAGGGCTTAAGCACCTTGTATGGTTTTTTTGTGTGTGGGTTTTTTTTTTGTTTGTTTGTTTCTTTTGTTTGGGGTTGGTTCTGGTTTGGGGTATGGTGGTTTGTTTTTTTTGGTTTTGGGAGAGGGGAGGGTATTCTAAGAATGCAGCCTATGTTTGAATTTACATATCATATGCCCATGGGAAGAAAGAACGGGAAATTTTTTCACTGTTTTTTAGATCACCATGTTTTCAGACCAGACTTACACAGCAATGTAATAGTTCTAACTCAAACCCAAGTTACTTTAGAGCACCACATTGCATCTGCCAATAGCCAGAAGTGGAGGTATAGAGTAAGAACAGGGTCTGTGTACAGAAACAGTCTCCACAGTATTTTCCCATGCTGAATTCTTGTCCATGTTTGTTGGTTCATTTTTATTGCAAATCATTCTACAAAGAGCAGTCCACTGCCTCCAGCTCTGCTGGGCTACCCAGGTCTGGAGATCAACCGTATAAAATACACTGAACAAGTTTCCCAAGGCACTGGATGGACAGCAAAAAATATGAGATCTTCCTCAAAAATGCAGAAGGTACTGGGTTTTTTTCAGATGCTGATGAGATTTAGTGAAAAGTTTCTTGCAGTCTAAGTCCAGAGTCAGTCCTCTGGGGAACGGCAAAGACAGAAAACCTGAAGTTCACCAAGAATTCCTCTTGAGTCCTGGCTGCCACAAAGTTACTATTTACAGCCCATTCTCATGGCTGCTTTGCCACTTGGCTCTTGAATCTCCCTGATGTCTGGTAGCTACTCGGGTAGGTAATCTATTCCATTGTCTGTCGGTTTGCCTTGTAAGGGGACATTTACATATGTGCAAAGATGTGGATAGAACAAAAAAGGTTCTGGTCATACATATTTAAAAGTGAAGTTGTATGAGGCTTCAGCTTAGGAGATAACACTGTATATTTATTTATCTTCTTAAAACATTGTTGTAGTTCCTGGAGCTTTCCTTGACACCTTATCTATCACGGTGCTTCCACTGAATATTCTAACACTGTGCCGCTTTTAATCTTCAGATGTAAAGAAAAGCTTATTTTTTCATACCACCATCACAACCTGACAAAGGAGAGGCTGAATATTGATTTATCTGCTGAAAGAAACTGTCCAAAGATAATTCAAAATACCCCCCGATCTACTAAATATCCATTACCTGGCATGTTCCTTTTTTTTTTTTTGCTTTTCTTATTTGGATTCTCACAGACCATATTTGTAGGGAGCATACTCCAGGTACTGAAAGCTGCAACTTTACTTCATGATTGTGATTCGCACTAGGCACCGTAAAGGTAAGAATGATAAATCAGTGGCATAGTGCACTCTCACCTTGAATACTATGTTCCATTTTGGTCAACTCGACATGGCAGGAATAGAAAAGTCTTGAGACAAGGAATGAAAATGCCTAAGGTTTCCTGATGAGGAGAGATTAAAACCCCTGGAACTATTTAGGTGTCAGTTCCCCTGGTCCTTACTCCCATCTGTAATTCACCTGGCACTATGAGAGATTAACCAGAGCTGGCTAAGGCTTTGAGTACTGACATTGCTTATCTGCAGATACATTTCCATGTCCCTTATCACTACATATCTACATGTCGTCTTCCTTTGATGCAGTGAAGTTAGTGGCACAAGCACATATACAAGGGAAGCAGGGATGTGTCCTTAATATGGAAAGTGTGAGGAGAAAGTAAGGGGAAAAAAAAATCTTAGAATACAAGTTACTTCAGAAAGATATTTTTACCACGATATGTGCGTAAAATGCCTAGCAGAGTGTGATCCAATGCTTCCAAAATATAAATGTGAAATATGAAGAAAGATGGAGCTGGCAGTGATATATAAATAATAAGTGACATGGAAAAAGCCCATTAGGAGTGCTCTTAATTTAGTTCTGTCTTAATTATACTATTAGGGTAAATGTCACCAGATGATGCATTTATATACAGTCTTCCAAATTCTTTTTCCTGGAATGCACAGAAAGGATTTATCCGTAAAATGTATTTTATAGTATTATTAACCCTATATGTTGGAAGCTCTATAGGTGTCAGGGGAGTTTACTATCTTCCTTTTTTCAACATTTATGGCAAAACTGGGTCTGGGAACTGGATAACTGGTGGTTAGATAAAAGAATTGTCAGTATACTTTTTGACCACCTCACCACTTTTTTCAGGGTTGTTGTACCCACTTCAATTAAATAACGTACTGATTAAAGTAACGTTCCACGTCACTTATTGGGAAGTCCAAGATGCTAGGTAGCTCTCAACAGAAGGGCACAATGAAATGATTAATGGTCAAAATAACTAAAGAACTAGTAATAAATCATTAAAAAAAAAATTACTTGATATTCAGCTCTGACCCATTGTAACCACCCTCTGACCACACTATGAAGTCAATGTCGAAAGCTATAATTACTCTTTTCGTAAAATGGATGGTTTATGCTTCCACCAGAAATATGCAGATAAGAAAAGAACATCAAAATTCATAACTGCTCAGATTTTTCAGAAATACTCATCATTTTTTAGGGGAAGAAAATGTTACCATCTGGCCTCTGTAGGTAGAGATCAAACACAGAGCTGAAATGCTGCAGTTTGTTGCCATTCATCACAGAGCAGAGGTAACCTCACTAAGGGCTTCATTCTTACCCTTTTATAAACAACATGCCAGAGATGCTCGTTGGTTTTGGTTTGGTTTTTTTTTTTAAAAAAAAAACCAACCAAACAAACAAACAAACAAAAAAAAACCAAACAAAACAAAGCAAAGCAGCACAAAACAAAAATAATAGTAATAAAAAAACCAACAGAAATTTTCCTCGGTGAAATCAGTTTAAGGGGTTTTTGTTGTTCTTGGTTTTGTTTTTGTTTTTTTCTTATGTCTGCACAGGTTTATGAGCCTTCATCCAATCTGAATCTCAGGTGAAAAATGTTAATGTCATCAGGTGTTATTTGATCCTGAAGCTGGTCTTTTGCATACCCAAATTGAAAATGGGTGCTGAGTACTTCAAAAGTCTGGCTCTGAGCACTTGAGAAAAATACCTCTTTGTTACAGGTCTTGCTGGTGTTTCACATCTGTGGTGTGTAATGTCATGGGAGTGTCCTTTGCCATTCTGCATTAGTGGTGCCTGTCAGGTGCAAAGCACTAATACCTTGCCGTCAGACTTGTGACCTGGCACATCTATCTTACAGATGGCACCTCTGCTTATACCTGAGTTTGTCTGTATACATTCTTAACAGAGTTTTTAAAATCTGTGATGAAAAGCTTTTTACAGGAGTTTGGCATGCAGCTCCCGTTGCTAATCCAGTCCTTCAGACTCCAAAATCATCTTTCTTGCATGGTAAGAGAGGGGGAAAAAAAGAAAAAGAAGTCACCTGGGAATCTAGGCAGCCACCTACTACATCATTTATCTTCCTTCAGCAATCCAAAAATCCAGATTTTAATATCTGCTAATGGGCTAAGAACATGCAAACCTTCATCTTTGTCATGTCCTGAGCAGTCACTGTTTGATAAAGCACTGGAAAAAGCCCTTAGGTGCTATTGAGCCCAATGGATAAAAATATGTATATTAATGTATTTCCTCTGTGTGTAGCTGGGATCAAGACTTGCTCATACCTCCTACAGGTCTCTGCTGCAGACTTGCAGGGTAAAGGAAAAGATCCTTGCCCAGAACTTTCTGCAGACTAGCAAAAAAGAGGAAGGAATGGCATCACTGAATTCCTAGTCTCTGGTGATACAGCCTAATACATGTGAAGAACGCTCAGTAGCACATGATCAATCACTAGGAGGCAAAGAGATATGTATATTGTTTGGTCAGAGTATTTTGACCTAAGGACAATCCTGTCTTAGAATCTGTTGTGGAGTCCCCATTCACAGAGAGAAAAACAAAAACCTACTCTGATGTTTAAACTCTTTTTTTCAGAAAGCTCAAAGAGGTAATGTAAAAGGTTGTTTTACCAGGAATTCATGAGCACCAAATTCTTAGAGACTAAAAGAACAGAAATTTATAAAGTGAATAATACAAACTATACAAATGGAACAAGAAAGACAAGCAAGCTCATGTGAAAACTTACACTAAATGGATAAAAATGCAGTTTTCTATTTTAAGGATTCAATAAGCTATGGTATTTTGAAAGATGAATCTTTTTTTCTTAATTTTTATTTTCTTAATTTTTCACCAGTTAGCAAATTCAATAGATACGTGGCCATCTTAAATTTCATTTCCTCCATTTCTTCTACCAAACTGGTCTACATTTTTCAGAATGCTGTGTCTTCCTCCCAGTCTGAGCTTCTTAGGACTGTAATTGTCATTGGAGCTTACTCAGCTTCTTCTTCTATTACTAACTCATCTTCCTTTAAACCAAAGCAATTTGGTGCAATTATTCCACAACCTTTGTGCTATGTCCATTTTATGATTGTTAGCAGATGAGTAGATGAATATATTAGCAGATTAGTAGATGATCATAAACATTTAGAATACAATTTCACTGAAGATATTAACTATTACACTCAGGAATCTCTTTAGTTTTCAAATTTAAAGGCAATTTCTCGTTTCTTTTTAAGCTGTATTTAGAGCAAAATATTTATGCTGATCTTAGAACCAGGCTTTTCATATAAATGAGGAGTTTGAGCAAATTGTTCAGAAACTTTGTAAAACTCTTTGTCCAGAAATAGCCAAGATAGGGTTTTTGTTTGGTTGGTTCAGGTTTTTTAGCTAAAACAAGTTAATCTCTCTCCATGAAGGAGAAGAAATAAAAGTGGAAAAAAACCCACAAAACCAACCAAATCAAACCTCTTCTTATTTCCAACTGAATCATTTACTGAAATGTATTCTTTGCTACTAATGTTAATTAGTACGATACAGTCTTAACCAGGCTAATGTCAGGGACACTACCATCTTTTTGCTCTCACCATTATAAGATCATAATCTGTTTTAGTCAGTTAAAGATCCAAACTCTTCTGCAGTAGATCTTAAGCAATCAGTTTTAAATACGGCACATCAGGCTGGCCTTTTGCTACATTAACTTTAAACCAGAATGAATTACTCTACCTATACCTCTCCTGGCATAATCTAATTTTATCAGTCTCCTTATGTATTATTACCTTTGGACAGCAGCTGGTCTCTTTGGTGACTGTCCATTAGTACTTCTGAACATGAGATAACCCCACCTTCCTGATGAAGAGCAATGAAGAAATGTGTGTACAGGGGCTCATTTGGTGTGCCTGAATTATGGGAAACGTAGGTGAAATTTGCCTTGTAACATAAGTTAAAGCAAACAACTAACTTGGATGTCTTGGTAGCACCTGCCTTTGATAACGTATGTTTATGACCAACATGAAATTCTAACTCTGTACGCCTTAAACCCAACTCTTATTCTGATTCTATACATTGTCTTTCAGTATTTCAGAGTCTCAGAAAAGCCCTTTTCCAAAACAAGCACTGTACTTTGTTCCAGGCTCTGTATTAATAATTGGAGAAGGTGAATTAATCAGACATAGTCCATTCTTACTGGCCTTCTCCAGTTTCTCGGTCAGTAAAAAATAATGGAAAAATGGCATTTTCATCCTTCCTCTTGTGAAATGCTGTTCAGTTGTGTAACATCCCATTACTATGAATGGTGAAGGTGGTGGTGTCCTTTTTTTCCCTTTTCTTTCCTCCATTTTTGTTGTTGTTGGTGGTGGTAGTCGTTTTGGTTTGGTTGTTTTTGTTGTTGGTTTTTTTTGTTGTTGTTGTTCTTTTTTTTCCTTTCCTTTTTTATCTTGGACTTAGATTTCAAAAGTTCTAACTTGGTGCTGTTATAGAACCAGAAAATCAGATAAAAGTTTGGAAAGGAATCCTGCAGTTCATCTGCAGGAGGAACAATCTCCTCCCTGAAGCAGGGGCAACTTGCAAGTCTGCTCAGTCTGCGCAGAGTTTATTCCAGTCAAGTTTAGAAACTTCCATGTTTCTATTCTATTGTTTTGTTATTTTTCATGCTGTTTTGCATGATTTGCATGGAAAAAAAAACCAACCAAAAACCAAATAAAAGAATATTCTATTATTCCTCACCCAAGCTGTGTATATTTATGCTTTTCTCCATCTCTGGTTTGTTCTGCATTCTATGGAAGATTTAGGAGCCCCCACTTTTGGGCATCAAGAATTCATATTAATCTAAGGTGAAACATGAAGACTAACCCACTTCTTTGTTTTTAATTCATTAAAGATAAAATTCAGACAATAGCTGGTATCTGAACTAGAACCTCACTCAGAAACCATTTGTTTTGTGGAGGACTTCAGGATTAAATCTCGTATTCCAGTCTATCTCTTAATTTTTCAACATTGTTTTCATGACTTCTTGTGACAAAATAACACGCACAATGTAATGAGTTTGCCACAGCCATAAAGTTTATTGACTTAGACTTTTATCTCAAAACCTTGATATTTATGTGAGTAGATAGAGGCATCACAGCTGTTCACAGATGACCTAGCCAGTGGCATTATTCAATACAAAACAAAAATACTTGTAGTCAGCCTGCAGCTTCTACAAATCTCTTCAACCGTTCATTTTTGTTGAAGTGCCTAAAATACATGCACAACAGAAACAACACAAAGAGATTAAATAACACAGCAGAATTAAGTTTAAAATCTTTGAGGTCTAGCAAAGACGCTCTGGAATAGATTATCTAGGAAGGCTGAGAGACCTTCATCCTTACTAGCATTGAGACTGTTAGACAAATGTAAACTGGTATTAAATAGGTGGCATGAATGCTCAAGCCAACTGCAGAATTGATCCATGGAGAAGATGTCCTCTTGAGAATCTTATCAGTTCTAATTTCTGTGAGAAAATGTAAAGTTAACATTTCCCATGTTTTATCAATGGGAAATATTGTCTGGTGGGTTTTCAGTAAATATGAACATTGGAGTCATGATGCTAATAACAACATAAAAATGACTGAAATACTCTATCAGTTCTGAACTTTGGTTTGGTGATAACAACTAGTGGAAGATATTTTTACAGTCTATTTTTATCCCCTAAAGACTTTGGTGACTTATAATCAGAGATAGAAAGATATTTGCAGAGGTGATTTATGCAGATTATCTTGAATTCTTGCTGGAATTTACCCTCAAAGTTTCAAAAGATTCTTTGTGGCCTGTAACAAGAACATCTGATGTAGGTGTGAGATGTCTTTAGTGACTATGAAAGGTCAAATATGAACATCTCAGACTTTACCAAACCATTTCATTATTGAAGACTGAGTTGAAATCTTTTTCACGGCTCTATTTTTAGCCTTAGATAAAACACAGAAGTTCAGACATGCAGAATAAGTAAGAAATGTATTATATATATATATATATATAAAAAAAAAAAAAAAAGAAAAAAAAAAGAAAAAAAAAAGAAAGGAAAAAGTGTGTCTTAGTGAGGCATGTCAGGGGTACTTTGATTGCTTAACACAATTCTGAATGGCAGTGAGATTCTTATTTTATCCAAGTCCATCAGCACTGAGAAAATCATATAATTTAACCAGTCTTCTGATTGTAGTTGAAAGTCCAAGGAATGTATATGGTAATGAAAATAACAAATACTTTACCTTACACATACTTTTTTTTTTTTCTTCTTTTTCTACTACTGCACTCCTGAGTTCACAAGACTGACCCTTTCTTCAAAATAATTACTCACTGGTGTCATCAGAGAGAAAAACTATCCCAACACCTTTTAACTATGTTTTCTTGTTTAAATATTGATATCCATAACTGTAGAGGATAAAGGAGTTATCTACCAAGTTCTCTACCAAAATCGGATGGCAAAGCAGGAGCAGTATGTTCGCTAAGCGACACTTCAGTTTCACAAGCATCCAGGTCCTCAGACTTATATTTCTGACTGTTGCTGAAGACTTTTGTTTTCAGGCTTTGGTGAATTTAAATTCACAGGTATTTAAAAGTGTATAAATTATCAGTTTCCCACTCTCACTCAAGAAGGAGTCCTTTCCAATTGTCCTTTGCAGAGAAATAGACATTTTAGTATGGCAATTAGCTAGTTTACTTAACTGAGAAGCAAATGTTCCCTGTGATCATTCAGGCTAACAGTGATAGCAAGCAAGAACAAATCCGTACTCTAATGACTGCAGATGGCAATACAATTCTACATCTCATCTCTTCTTCATTGTGAATTCTCTTACTAATATCCTTATATGTCCATTTTAGACTTGGGGATTTTTATTTTTTTTTTTTCATGTTACTCCACATTTCCCACTGGTGTTAGTAATTAAAAGTCTCTAGAGAAGACTAAAGTTAATCTGAGCTCTTGTTCTGCCTCTAAGTTTCATAATTATAACTTGCTACGTTCATGGCTTTTTATGCAAGACCCAGTGTTTTATGCATTGCTACAGCAGTGCCGCTACTCTGCCTTTTGGGGAAGCAAGGGCAGAAGGGTATCTCATTCCTATCCTGGGAGACCACTATATATCAGGTCAGCCTTGAAAGCAGCAACCGGGAGCACAGAAGCTACAGATGCTTTTGTGGGACAGATTTCTTGGCTTTCCAGCATGGGGTCAATTATAGCAGCAATTACATCACAGCTTTAGCCAAAATCCTCCTTTTGGCATTGAAACAAACCACCTGCTGGTGTCCACTACAAGCAGTTGGATTTCAGCTAAAAAAAAAATAAAATAAAAATATTAAAAATATCCAGTGCAATTTGGATGAGGATAGGATGCAAAACAGCATGAAAATATTGCACCTGACCTCTATGACAAGTCAAAGTCCTGTCTGCTCTGATCTGCTCAACAAGTCTCCTCATTATTTTTAGTGCATCCCCTAGTGCAGCTTTTTTTTCCCACTTTCCAGGAGTAAACTTAATTCTCCAAAGAGGGGAAGAGAGATTGTTAGAGGGAATATGTCATGAGTAAAATACTACCAGCCAGATGGCACATGCCTCTGGGTCAAGGGAAGGAGAAATCTGCAGCTCTCCTAAGGTGACAGTTGGAAGAGTCTGAGCTTCAGGAGGTATAATCCTTCTACTAGCTCTCTGGCCTGTAGAGCAAACATCTCTAAACATCATGTGGCATCGCCAAGGGTTCAGCCCAAGTGCTTTCTGTACTTTGGGGTAGATTTGAAGATCATGGACAACAGGAAAATTGAGACTGAAATTTCATCACAGCTCTTGAGGAGAAAAGGAAGGCTTTACATATGACTGTACTCCACTCTGCAACTGTTTAAGGACTAAAAGCAATTAGGAGGATCAAGTAACTCAATGAAAGCCTAATGAAACATCTACTGAGGGAGGAGATAATCACAGTGGTTTTAATATTTGCCTTGTCTCTTTTCACACAAGAACTGTCCAGGAATACCGATCCTTACACAGCTCTGGTCAAGAACGAATTCAGACTGCATCTGGACAGAAACTGCAGACCTCAAGCGCTGAAGGAATCTTAGCAGCTTGAATGGTTACTGCATGTCAGCTTCTGCTTGCGGTCTGCCAGGGCATTCTGGCTGTGTCCTTGCCACTTTCTGTGTGCTAACACAGGTGTTCAGGTGTGTCAAGATAGCTCTGGGAGAAGAAAAACTAAGGTGTTTTTTTTTTTCTTTTTTCATATTACTAGTTTAATACAGAAAAACATCCTTGTAACCAAGTGGACTGTGCCCACCTAAGTAGCTTGCTGCTACCAACAGGGATGCCTCCCTTTCTCTGCCCCACTCCCACTGCCCCAGATATGCAGTTTTGTATTCTTCTCATTTCCAGCACTGGCTCATGGGGTACAATTCATCTTACCAACTCATCACAAAATGAAGGGATCAAAATAATTTTTAAAAAATCAGATCATTTTACACTTGCTTAGGTAACTGAACTGGTTCTTAAGGGCGGGGAGAGGTAAGGCACGTGCCAGACAGTTCAAGAGTAGGGACAGGATCATGCCAAAAGGAGTCAGAAAAATCAAATAAATGCTCCCCCTTTAGTATTGTAGTTGGTCTTTGCGCCTTTTCACTGACATTATTCTTGGGATTCACCTTCTCTATGCTTTGATTTAAGGGTATAGAAAGTTTGTGAGGGAAGGCATGGGAAGTGGAGAGAAAAGAAACAAACTCATCTGTTGGATTAACTGCTAGAATGAGGCCAGAATTGCCCCCCAGACCATAGAAGTACAAGAAATGGTGAAGGATAATTTCTGAGTTAAGTTTATCCCACACCTACTGGAGAGTAAGACCTTAATTACAAGCCAGATCGTGGCCTGTGTCCACCCCTGGGGCACAGAGGGACCTGTGTGCTCAAGTGCTTGTATTAGGGCTTAGAGGGCTATCACGCAAAGTTCTTCCAGAGAGGAGTTCCAAACTGATACCTCCTGTACTGGTTTCACCTCTTCCTTTCTGGGAAGAGACTCTGCCCAGAAGATATTCAAGCACCTTCAATGATGTGCAATTGCCACTTAAGCAGAAACATGCCAAGTCTCTTCCTGTCTTTGCTTATAAAATCTTTGAGAGCTTTATGTCATCTGGGCAGAGCTGCCCAAGGACTGAGCAGCTCTGTGACCTCTCCTTGTCACCATCCAGCTATACCTACATAATGCCTCTCAAACAAGCACCTTCTTTACAGCAGGCAGAAATGGATCATCAAGCAAGATTAAAAGCCTGGTCAGAGAAAAGTGACTTTCTTTCATCTCAGCCAAGGTTTCAGCAGCTCTTAAACCCCTAATTGCTGGGCCTTCACACTCCACTTCCTAGATAGAGGCATGATGTGGGCTCTTTATTTATTTATCTCTGCGGTACCAGCCTTCCACACAAAATACAGCAGGTTTGGGTTGTTTTTTTTTTTTTTTTTATGAAGTAGGAACATTTGGCAGCACTGCAGGTGTATTTTGTCCGGTATCTCTGTTACAGCAGGCAGAAGCTGAGTGGGTGATTAGGGATGCACAAATCTCCAGAGATTCAGAAGTTTGTTTCTGACAGGCACCCAGGAGTGCTCTTGTTCCTACACTATCCAAACACACTAGTCAAACCTCTTATGTATTCATCTCTTATACTGCAGTGTCCTATTTGAAGACAATAACACACGTTTGTTTATAACAAAGTTTCTCTGACTTCCTTCTGCTTTCCTCAGAGTCCTTAGGCTCTGGGAGTGTTAAGTCAGAATGGCTTTGTTTAGATAAATACACATTTCTTAGGACTCAGCATTTAAATTGAGACATCCTAGGCTCATTGTACTGTGACACGAGACACGTCAGACTACATTTGGGTTTATGTTTAGATCCAGCGATTTGAATGGTGTCACACAGCAATATATAAGCAAGGCAAGTAAGAAATAGAAAAGCTATCAGATGCAGAAGCTTCACTTTGAAAAATTATTTCCTACCCAAAAAGCTTATTTGTTTTTCCAGCTAGAGCAGTCAGTCCAAAAATGATGTCTCTTCCCTTCTTCCCATCTTGCCTGTCTTATACCCAGGGATCAGCATTGTTTTAACATGAATAGACAAGATGCTTTGACTGTCAGAAGGGTGACTGGGTTATGTAAGCTAAAAATGGGAAAATGTATCATCTTTTGTACTTTTTTGCATAACAGAAAACCTTTGATTGTTATTAGCCAGCACTCTAGGAATACAAGCACACCACAGTGGTACAGAAACACAGGTGTAGACACACAATCAGTGTGCAATCATATTTAAACAACAAAAATTCTAAATAAGCAAGCCCTGCAAACATAGCTAATTTGCTTCTGGGACTGAGCTGGTATATTCAAATGGTGGGGTAGCATGATTTAGCTGATTTCATGAATTTGAGTTTGTCTGTATCTCAGGCATCTGTGAGACTGAGGTATTCTGAGTTGCTTGCTCTATCTCCTTTTCTTCCTAGAAATCAGCCCTGTAAATAGGATGTGTTGAACTCTAGTTGGGGGCTTCGTTTAACCTTTCCTGGCTTTGTATATGAGCAGCTTGTAAAATTGCTACTTCCACTTTTTCTGATGAAAGCAGAACTCATATAAAACAGCATTTCTTTCTGGTTTTAAGTCTCAGGTTAAATAAAAAAAATAAAGATCCAGCAGATAAAACCACAAGAAGATTTTAAAATTTACATAAGCAGTGTTTTCAGAGATTAAAAAAAAATGTTCATTATGAACCTTGAGCAAAGATTTGAGTGGTTTCTTATTTGATCAGAACCTGTTTGTTTATCCCTAACTTTAACCATATGGGAACAGTTTTATGGAGCAGGCTCATAAAATGAAAATGACAGAGCGCACAGCTCAATCTGAGTCTGCTTGGGCTGTAAATATCTTGTTATCACCAGCTATGAGGCTCTAAACCTTAACTCCTGGATTAGCATAGTCAGTGCTGTGCTCTTCCAGACTGCAAAGGTAGTTCAGCCTGAAGATTCAGAAATGGAGAATGTCAAAATCATACCTGATATAGAAAATGCCAACACTGCAAAACAAAGGGTGGTATAAAGGTGGTTAGCACCTTTAATGAAGGAGAGAAAAAGGTAGAAAGAGAAAGAAATAAAATGGAGAGGAGAGGAGAGGAGAGGAGAGGAGAGGAGAGGAGAGGAGAGGAGAGGAGAGGGGAGGAGAGGGGAGGAGAGGGGAGGAGAGGGGAGGAGAGGAGAGGAGAGGAGAGGAGAGGAGAGGAGAGGAGAGGAGAGGAGAGGAGAGGAGAGGAGAGGAGAGGAGAGGAGAGGAGAGGAGAGGAGAGGAGAGGAGAGGAGAGGAGAGGAGAGGAGAGGAGAGGAGAGGAGAGGAGAGGAGAGGAGAGGAGAGGAGAGGAGAGGAGAGGAGAGGAGAGGAGAGGAGAGGAGAGGAGAGGAGAGGAGAGGAGAGGAGAGGAGAGGAGAGGAGAGGAGAGGAGAGGAGAGGAGAGGAGAGGAGAGGAGAGGAGAGGAGAGGAGAGGAGAGGAGAGGAGAGGAGAGGAGAGGAGAGGAGAGGAGAGGAGAGGAGAGGAGAGGAGAGGAGAGGAGAGGAGAGGAGAAAGTAAGGAATGGAGGAAGGAAGGAAGGAGGGAAAGACAAAAAATCTTATGAAATACACAGAGTTTACAATAAAGTCAAGTCAGACACAGGGCAAGTGAGGAGACTCAGTCCCGAACAGAAAATGTGACTTTCCCAGGCAGCAGAACAGATCAGTATTAAAGTAAATCTGGTTTGTGAAATAAATTTGGAATTTTATTTTTCTGTTTTCCTTTACTGACCATTTCCACAGCGCACAGTGGCAGATCTGTTGTGGCATGGCAGCTCTTATTTGCTATTTCATTATGATAGCTTTAAGAAAGAAAGAATGAAATTAAAACAAAAAACAAAAACAAACAAACAAACAAAAGGATAGGAAAAAAGTGAAAACCTGTCTCAGTTCTGTTGCCTGGAGGGATGCAAACTCTCCTTTCCCAGTTCCACAGGATGCCTATTGGCTCAGTTCAATGGTGCCATATCAGCTTCAGCTGGTCATCTGATAAAAGCTCCCCAAGTTTTATGAGCCGCAAACCACTTACATGTCTGATCCAGATAGCTTTCAGTGGCTCTTCACCACTGGGGTGCTAAGAAGAGTTAAAATTTGGCCCTTACTGAAGTTATACCTGCTTCCATCAGTGCCTAGTTACACATCAGATTGATTGTAAAGCTTTATTGTTTTATAAGTCTCTGCTTGGTCTGTTACCAAGTCACATTAACAATCTGTTAATGGTTTTCATTATTCCCAAAGCATCCACAATAGGTGTCTACGACCTGGAAACAGTCCTTAGAGGAGAGAAGAATAATGGGGATAATTGTGTTGATCTGTTCCTCAAGTGACATTTCTGATGTACTGGTACTGATGTTTCTGAACGTGGTTTCTGCTCCCTGAACAGTGACTGGCCCATAAACAAAGGGATGTTAAGAAAATGTAAAAGCACCCAGTGACAATATGAAGCAGAGAGATTCAGTTCATTCCTGTCAGTGCTTAACTTCAAAAAAAGAAAGGGAAAAAGTTAAGGAAAATGCAAATCTATCTGCAGTTGCTTCCTAAAAGTAAACCCTCTTCCATCTTTAATGGAAATACTGGAAGTGAATGATCTGGGTTCAGTCATTTAAATGTAAGTTTAGCAAAACACTGTGAACTATGGGGAAAAATCTTGGTTTAAGAGCTTGAGAGACTTTGTAAATCCAATCTCTAGTTTCTTGGTGAAGAAAGCGGTGCTAAATACTATGATAAATAAAATGATTATGACATTAGCCAGCAATTGTGGAACACAAGTCTTGTTCCCAGGTTCACCACTGACCTGCAGTCAGACAATGATCAAATAACCTCACTTCACCATTCATCCATTTTCCACTCATCTCTTATTTCATTGAAGAAAAAATAAATAAGTTTTTAGTACCATTGACTGTTGCTTTCAATGTATTCAGGGAGCAGGAATGAGCATTTGGGGACAGTATCAGCTGATGCTTTTGAGCACATCTGTCTTGAAAATAAAATAAAATAAAATGATACTTCTGTGATTAGAAAGCTTTAGAAAGTCCATTCTCTGATTATTTTTTCTTATGGAAAAGGATGAATTTTTTCTCAGGCTCCAGGATATTATGTAAGCAGGTAATAATCAATGTAAGCTGGACTTCATCATTGGTGGAGGGAAGTATATTAAAAAAAAAGTAATGTTTAAAATATATATATTTGACATTAATGAATAAAATCCGTCTTTATGTACCAAAAGCCCTGTGTTAAACTATTTCTTTAATAGTGGGACTAATGGGACTTGCTACGAATAAACAAGGAATATCATAGAAAATCTAACCTTATGGTAAGGTGAACCAGTAGAGAACAAGCCATTTGGATAATTCAGAAGAACTTCAGTTTAGACGTGTGAGATTCTTTCCCAGCCAGAAAGTTCTCCCTTATGGCTGTATACAATCTATTTACTGTGCTGGGCTATACATCCCTGCTCCCTTCTCCCTGAAAGCCACCAGTGGTTCCTACTGAAAACAAAAGGAGGGTCACTGTAGGCTTTAAAGAGCCAGGTCAGGCTTTTGCTCACGTTTAAAAATGTTTCTGTGTAAGATGGTTTTAACTCACTTTGACTCATGCAGGGTATTTTTAACACACAGTAGAAATCAGGACAGTTCTGCTTTCAGTGGGCCTACAACCATCTTTCACAGACTAATCAAGTCAAGTCCAAATTATTATAAGAACTAGACCCCAAAGCCAAAAAAGCCCTAGAAATTGTTTATTTGCTTTGAAAATATGGCATGTACCAACTTAAATTTCAATCTGCAGTCCTGACACCTTCAGTCCTCATGTAAACCTACCGGTTATTGTTCCCAAACTGACAGAAATAAGTTGTTTAGACCTCATGGCCACATGTCATTAACATCCAAAAAGTATACGGCTATCTCTTCTGAAAATCTCTGTTCTGTAGTTTTCTTGAATCTGATGGTAAAGGACCAGTTTCATTCCGTGTAAGTCACCAGACACCCCGCTGCCTAACTGGAGATCATGGATCCCATGATAAGAGTAAAAGACTCAAAATAATTGGCTATTGCAATGCTCAGATTTGAAGTCCCTAAATCCAATTTTGCATAAACACTTAAGAACTGCATTGGACTGGTTTACTCACAGCAGGGCATTTTTCTTTTTAAAGACTTATTTATTCATTTTTTAATTATTTTAAGCAGGTTTGAAGAGGCTTAGCTTGTGTTAGTAAATACTCACCTGTCAGTCATTTGAACTATTCTGAACAGACCAGACCTACAGCTGATATATCCCTAGATGTAGAGTATAGGCGGCTGTATATTTATGGCTCTGATTACTCATCTTTTGCATCTAGTAACTTACATTGAAGTATGAGAGCATAAAATACCATTAAATAATTATGACACAAGTGTAAAAGGCAATACAAAACAGTAATGAACAAAGAATCAAGCATATGTTACAATTATTCTCAGTTTTATACATGATAATTTGTTCAATAGATTCATAACTAGTAATACATAGTAGATATTTTTTAAAGGAAGTTTCCAGTAAGATTAACTTGTTTAAATCTTGGAACTATAGTGAAAGTATCAATTTACACAGAGGTTCAGCATTGTTCTAGGTATCCCAGGGTACATTTCCCTAAATCCTTGATTTTTAGGGGCTATATGGTAATAAATAGGAAATAAAACACCTGCTGAACAAGCAAGTGGATTTCTTCTTTTAATGATGAGGTGATAGCTCTGAATCTTCCTTTTTTTTTTTTCTTTTCATAAAGCGTTAAAATGATGCTGTATATATTTATTCCACTGCTGTTAAGGAAAAAAAAAAAAAAAAAGTAGAAAATGAAGAAATCTTGATACATAATGAAGGAAACAAAATATAATCTTTTACTTCGAATTTGTTTGGCAGTAGCTTATAAAATCTCTGGGTTATGTGAAGCTTTTAATCCATCACCCAGATTTCTCACTGAAAACACATTTTATTGAATTGCATTTAAATTATTTAGCCATTTTTATAGGCATAAGGTGATCAAATACATAATGTATTTTGATGCTCCCCAAAATGTCCCTGACGTGTGCTGGCTTTTGCTAATTAAATTCAGACCACTCCTAGAGGGAGAGGGAAAAAACAAAAACAAAAACAAAAACTAAAAAAAACTGATATGCTTTTTTCATGTTTCATTTTTTTCTTTCTCTCTCTCTTTCTTTTTTAATTTTTCTTTCTTTCTTTCTGTCTTTCTTTCTTTCTGTCTTTCTTTCTGTCTTTCTTTCTTTCTTTCTTTCTCTCTTTCTTGTTTTCTTTCTTTTTCTTCACAGGAAAAATAAAGGTCAGCTATTAATTAGTGGTTTTCTGAAAGTATCCATTAATATTAAATAAATTACTGCCTCAAAATCCAATTAGAATCCTGGGCCATATTGAAACTAAATAGATCATTTAATTTTCAGGGCACAATATGAAATGAGGTCTAGGGAAGAAATCAATAGTAGTTCAGTAAGGAAATATCAAGAGGGGTGTGTGTGTGTGTGTGTGTGTGTGTGTACTCACACAACATAGTAATCTCAGCTTTGTGAGTACAGGATATATCAGATAAATGTTTATTTAAACATGCAGCAAAGCTTACTTTAGAACAATAGGAAATTAGCTGTCTCTCCACCTGCCTGTGTTTTTTATTCTGTGAGGTTTTGCGTTCCTTCTGCTCTCTTCCCTGCCCTCTGACCCCCCCACCCTCCACCTTGTCTTTATTCTCTTTCAGCTGTGTTAGCATCTTATTCCAATTTAAGGTAGGTGAATATTAGAAACTTTTGATTAAAGGAGGACATGGCCATAAAATATGAGTTTTGAAGTGGCAAGCTATGGACAAGTAGAAAGTTTTATGAGCATTTTGTATAATTTTTTGTTGATTGTTTATTCCAAGTGGAGGTTATATAATTTGACCACAAACAACTACAAAAAACGGTGGATAGACCTGGTTTCTATTTAGCTAAGTACTCTGATTCATGGTCTTTGAATAGTGCTGATGTTTGTTTCTTGAGTATTTGGGGAGAGTTGTGCAGGAACTGTGAAGGAATTGGGTTGGATGGCTTATTGACTCAAGTTTTGTAGAACATTCAGAGAGCCAGTGTGAGGACTTTCTTTCACAAGAAGCACTCCTCTTTGTACCATAATGAACAATAATTGATCAATATGGCATGGAAATGTGTTTTTGTTATTATTAGCTTCTCCTGTAGGAGGATAAAAGGAGTGCAAGTACTTCTACAAAGATCATTAGGTAAATGGACTAGAAGTTGGCAACTGTTAGATTGAAGGAGTAACTCCAGAGCTTGAAGAAGTTGAGTTTCTAAGCAACTAAATATGGTAGATGGCATCACACCCACTTGCACAGCAAAAAGGACATGGGAAACAAATGGTTCAGAACCAAGTTGCATTAGCAGGTCAAGTAACTAGTGACAGATGAGTAGGGAGTTGTTAAAGGGGTTAGTAAGCTGCAAGGGTGAAGGGGGTTGAAGAATTCTGCAAATAGAAATTTCTACTATTCCTAGAGACCAAAGGTGACATATGTGAAGGATATCTCAGTGGACTCATCTGCATCCGTGAAATGGAAAATTAGTTTAGAATGCACCTTTGGATGGCTGCTGGGCCCCAACACTAACCAGACCTAATATAAAAGTGTTAATCATAATAATTATGTAATATAAATACTAGTAGAAAAGTAGAAGACTTGTCAGGCTAAAATATTAAAAAACATGGGTGTAAACCATTTAGAAAGGACTGATTAAGCAAAAGAAAATAAACACTGTCAATCTGTCAAAAATGCTTCTGTGTGCTCCTCATTAAGTTACGATTCAGTGGAAAATGGTCAGGTGACGAAAGAAAATAATGTAAGGAGAATTGAGAAGTAAAATTCTGGTTTGGTAAGCTGTGTGTGATACAGTGGCTGGGATGCTGCTCTTGCAAAGTTTTGGTGACTTGCCCTGGGGATTGGATGTGGGCAGGAAGGAGAATCTGTGAAGCTTCATTAAGCCTTGCTGTCTTAAAAGTTGGCAAGTTGTCAGAAAGGTGAGCTACATTACTCAGGAATCAATGTACTAATGCAAAAGGGGAGTGAAAATCACAAAGAATCCAGAAATTCTTATCCATTTAGCACAAAATCAAAATAAAAGGAACACTGGTAGTGGGATTAATCTGATTGCTGTATTCTGCTGCTTCAGTCTGCATAGGGATTATAAGACAAGCAAAGTTTCAGTGGACACAGGTTGGGATACTGAGAATTCTGGAAATTAGGGGAAAAGTTTTGCGATGAAGATGATCAAACATAGAAAGAAGTTGCTCAGAAAGGCAGTGGCATTTCCATCTTTGGACTTATTCAGAACACAACTGGACAAGGCCCTCAGCAAACTGGTTTAGATGGACCTGTTTAGGGAGCTGGGGAGGCTGGACCAGAAACATCAAGAGACCCTTTCCAACCTAATTACTGCAAGATTTTTGATTCTCTAATCAGGACACCAAAAGATACAGCAGTGGTAGGAACTTGGACAAAAATCACAAAGAATTGCAACTTAGTTTTGCTTGATGAAAACTGGTTGCAAAATTGGAACTTTAAACCAATGTTTATAAGCTATTTAGGAAAGATACACTTGAAAAAAAAGGAGTTGTGCTTTTTTCTGAATCATCGACGTTTTGGAAGTAAGTTATTTTGAATCCCTGTGTGTGATGTTAGAGTCATGTAGGTTGGAAGGGACCTCTAAAGTATAGCTAGTCCAACTTCATGTTCCAGCACATAAAGCAAAAGAAGTGGTAGCTGATATTTCTTACTGATCAAAAACATTTGTAACAATAATAGAAATGTTACCAATTACTTAGCAGATGGGAACAGCATTGTCAATAATAATACAACAAAGTCAAACATTTTCAGTACATATTTCCCTTCTGTATTTGGGAAAAACTGAAAAATGTAGTTACATTGTGTGATTATATGCTTTTAGCTCCAAGAAATGGCTAAGCAGCATGTTAAACCACTCTACTAAATCTGATGTATTTGCATTAACGTAAGTGAGAATTTATACCAAAGAACTTTAAAAGACCACCTCTGAGATCTCTGTGTCAATTTTCTCAAAATTTTGGTACACTGGGGATAATTCAGAGAACTAGATACAAAAGTGCTGATGTTTTAAAGAAGGTAAACAGGAAACCTGAATAATTCTATATATTTTGGAAAGAATCACTCTTACTTATTTTATTTAAAGTAGATCCTTTTAACTAATGTGACATCTTCATGTAAGAGGAGCATATGTTAAATTAATAAATACAACAGTGCTGGTACAGAGCTCATAGATGTCCGTGAGGCATTTGATTTGAGGCTATACAATATTTGATTAAGTAATTAAAACAGTTAGAATCAATACAATAAATAAGTTTAAAAGAATGAACAGATGCATTTTATTGTAAATAGTTTTATTTGCTGTCAGATCCTATGCCATTTATAATGTTTATCATGAGTGACAGAGCTGAAGCCTCAAGACATCAATTCGAAAAAAGCTGAGTAGCCTCCAGTAACACTGAGAAGTTCAGGAGTGATCTTATCCATGTGGATGAATACCTGAGGGGAGGATGTAAAGAAGACAGAACCCCACTTTTGTCAGTGGTACCCGGTGACAGGACAGAAGCCACGGGGCACAAAGTGAAAAAACCCAAGACACTTCCTTTAAAGGTAAGGAAAAAAAAAAAAAAAAAAAAAAAAAATCAAACAAGCACTGGAACAGATTCCCTGATTTTCCAGAGAGGGTGTGGAGTCTCCGTTGCTGGAAATGTTAAAAATCCAGCTGGACAATGAACTGACAAACCTGTTCTATTTGACCAGGCTTTGAGCAGGGGGATTGGCCTGGGTGAACTTCAGACATGCTTTCGAACCTCAGCTGTTCTGTGATTCTGCAAATTCTTAAGTCTGATGATGACAAAGATAAGCCAGTGCTACAGAACATGATCAGCTAGGCAAAATTAAACATAATTGCTTTAATAAGGAGTCAAAGATAAAAACTGGCATCAACAGATGAACAAAGTAGGTCGTACTTTCCCGTCTCAGAAAGAAACAACCCCCCAAAAAAACTGAGGGTCATGATGTTTAACCAATGCAAATGAAATTCAGTACTGTCATAGGCACCAGCAGTAAAAAGAACCAATACAAGACCTAGCCCAGATAAACAGGAAGGTCTTGTGAAGAAGATAGGGTTTAGATGATCTTTGCATTTGGCAAAGCAGAGGGATAAGACCTTGAAGAAGAATGAGTGAGCCATATCACATTAATGGTTTCCCCTTACAGATGGGGTCTTTGTTCTGGATTATGTTGTGCCTCATTCCTTTGTTCTGCAGCCTTGCAGGATGGCATATGGCCCTATGTGTTTTATACCAGCCATAGTCTATTTAATCTTTTCAGTAACAATTAAGTTTCTATCTTAGCTGGTTCACAGATTATTATATCAGAACTATTAAACTGGTGGGTTGTTTTTCTTCCACCTCAGTTTAGCTATTTTTTTGTTGTTGTTTAAAACAAACACTTGTCTCTGTGGTGCAGCACATACCAATATAGAACAGAATTACAATGTACTTCCAGCCAAAATCAGTTTATTGTCTATTTCAGTAGTTTTCTTATGGTAGCAATTATTCTCTGTAAGCCTGCAAGCAAGCAGCAGAAATCTGAAATCATCAAAGAGTTTTTATCTGCAGCAATTTCAAAAATGGCAGGTAGCTGATAGTTTAAACTTTAGTTCTCCGCAGTAGAGCAGTGTGAGAACTGGAGAATGCCATCTGCCTTCAACAGCTAGTTTTAAATGTTTGGGAATCAGGCTCGTGTTGCCGTTGTTCATATGTGCTAGTTAAATCAAGCTGGCATGGCACAGCAACAAACGAGTTACCCATAGAAAAAGCTGATGAGCGAACCCCATTGCTTTGAGGGTCACCACTGGGTTGGAGAGATACATTCTCAGCTCTACCAAGTGAGCTGTTTGTATTGTACTCACAACAACTCTCTATTAAACCAGAGGAAGGCTTGTCGGAAGTCTATTTAATAGTGGCCCTATTTAACACAATAAAATGTTTCTAATATATCCTCGTAAGAATAACAGTTGTTTATATGTGTAGTAGGAGAACTGCAGTGAGTTTAATGCAGGCAAAAAAACCCCAGTCAAACAAAAAAACCAAACCCATCTCCTAAATACCCAGAATCGGGGTTGAGACGAGACCATAGCACCATGGTGATTTTTGAGGGATAACATGAAACATTCCAGTTTACCACTATTATATTTCTACCAGTGATGCCTGAGCCCCTTTGTTGTGGTTTAAACCCAGCCAGCAACTCAACGCAGTCCCTTGCACCCTCCCTCCACATCAGGATGGGGGAGAGAATCAGAACAGTAAAAGTGAGGAAACTTGTGGTTTGAGGTAAAAACAGTTTAATGAGTGAAGCAAAAGCCGTGCATGAAAGCAAAAGAACACAAGGGATTCATTCCTTGCTTCCCACGGGCAGGCAGGTGCCCAGCCATCCCCAGGACCGCAGGGCTCCATCATGTGTAACAGTTACTTGGTAATCAGACACCATCATCCGAACATCCCTCTGCTTCCTTCTTCTTCCCCCAGCTCTATATGCTGAGCTGACGTCATATGGTATAGAATATCTCTTTGGTCAGTTGGGGTCAGGTTTCCTGGCTGTGCCCTCTCCCAGATTCTTCTGCACACACACCACACCCCCCCCCCCCAGCCTGCTTGCTGCTGGGGTGCAGAAGAAGCCTTGACTGTGTAAGCCCTGCTCAGCAATGACTAAACCACCCCTGTACTATCAACAGTTTCCATCACTAATCCAAAACGTAGCCCCATACTAGCTACTGTGAAGAAAATTAACTCTACCCCAGCCAAAACCAACACCTTTCATGAATACTAGAAGAAAACCAAGCTCCAGATGTAAGAAATTGAACTGGAAGTCTAAAAGGAAAATCTTTAGGGTATTTCTACCCCTGAAAAGAAAGGCAATCAGTGCTGGTTTTCTGCTATATCTTTTTTTTAATATATTATTGCAGCATCAGAAATGGCCCGTGACATAGAAGAAAGGCATCTGTGCTGTACAATGTTAGTCAGTCCCCTTTATTACAGCACTCGTTCATGTGCTCGACTTCATACTGCAACCCAGTCCCCATCTCCTACTGGGACAGATCAGCAGAACCATTGGGATGTTTTTGGCTTTTCTCCTTGCTATGACCAATAGATGACCTACCAAGAATATCTGGTCATACTCCCCGATATTTCACAGCATTTAGATGTTTGTAACATCTTGATTTCTGCCAGTATTTGCTCACAGCACAAAAAAAAAAAAAAAAAAAAAAAAAAAAAATAATAAAAAAAAAAAAAAATTAATGCTAAGATCTAAGTTAAGTCACCAGGATAAAACCGGAGTATATACATACATGTGAACTGACAGGCGGCATAGCCTGTGAAAACTACAGGAGAATTTTCTTTGGTTTTGTTTGCTTGTTGTTTTTTTTTTATTTTATTTTCATTTATCTACTTATTTTAACAGTTGCTTTTAAAAGACTGGATTGTTCTTAATTTTTTATTTTTTTTTTCTGAATCAGAATGTTTTCTTGTTCTTTCATTCTTGTAAAACTTTTCAGATTTTCTGTACAATTTCTTTTATTGAATTTTTCTTTTGAGAGGAATCTTCTGTTTAAATCTTACCTGAACTCAACAGAATTTATATATAAAAATAGATACTATGGTTTCAATTGTTGATCCAAACAAGAAAAAAAAAATCATTTTGAAACTTATTGATGTTTAATTATTTATACTTAACAGTATGTTTCCCATGGAAATTTCTGATTTTAAGTAAACCAAATTACTTTTTTTGGTTAAGGAACTGTTCTGCACAAAAATTATAAACTGTGTCCAAAAATTGTGTAGCTCATGTGAAACAATAAGTTAACACAAAGAATCCCAAAGTGATTTTAAAACAAATAAACAAACAAAAAAACAAACAAAACACAACAAAACCAAAACTTAAGTGAAAGGACTAAAAGTTATTTTTTTATAAAAAGGAAATAACGCAGCATGGAAGGAGCGAACTGAATTGCTCCTGTACTCTGCTGGATTCTAAAGATGGGAGAAGGAAAGAATCCTCCCTATTTGGGTGAATGACTTAACAGAAAGTACTCAGAAAGACCTCAGCTGCAGAAGCCATACAAGAACAGAAAAGAAAATCTTACCTGGAACAATATGTTCCATTCTGGTTACCTGGAGAGATAAAAGCATGCTATTGCAGAAATAAAATGTCTTTAGACTAAAGGAATATAAAGAAATTTTTCTTCTCCAAAATAACCGACGTATGTGTATCTTTAAATGAATGATGTATAGAAATGAGTAAAGTGCACTTATTTTATTTTTTTTTATAATGGAAAAATATGGAAATATTCAGCAAAATTCAAAGGCAGCTCATTTAAAACTTATTTTAAAATATGGAACTCATTTCCACTAGATACAATTTGGTGCAAACACTTTTATAGGGATAATATAAATATCTGCATTTATATTAAAGAGTATTATATAGGAGTTAACTTGATTTTGAGCAAAATCCAAACTCCACCTGATATAAATAAGTAAAACCTGTCCCCATGGGCCAAGGTTTAGTATTTCCAATGAAATGTAAAACTTACTTTTTCAAACTTAATTTTAGTTCAAAAGCAGAAGCAACACAACAACTATCGTCCTGTTCACCACAGATTTTATATATAAACTAGGGAGAGAGAGAGAGACACACACACAGCAGCACACACAAAATTGTTACTAGCAATATTTTCTGAACAGTCTTTCGAACTTCTACTTCTTTGTTTTGCAATAAGAAAAAAAAGAGATTGAACTTTTTCATAAGGTTTCCATTATTTTCAATTTCATATATGTTAGATTTTTAGCTACAAATATTACGTCCTGTCAAGTTCTTTTTCAGGAGCAGATGACAGCAACAAGTGCAGGAAGATGCAACCAGAAAAAAAAAGAAAAAAAAAAAAAAAAAAAAAAAACACACCGAAAACTTTCTAAACTTTCTTAAACAAAGTAAAATCTTGAGTTCACCTCTGTATTTGGAAAATGTTTTTAACCCAATTGTTGTTTCCTGCTATCATCCCCATAACCTGAAAAAAATGTGGTTCCATGCCCCCCTTCAAAAATATCTGAAACCTGTCTCACTTTATGATTCACCTAAAACTTCCCTCATTACAATTCTGTTTCCTTTCTTTATACAATACCTTTTATCATATGCTGGAGGGTGATGGCTTAAAAGTCGTGCCTAAGGGTTGAATTACTTAGACTCCCTTGAGCCACAGGTTCAAATTCTGGCACGGCTGACTCAATTCTGCCTCCTTTCAAGGGAAAGAAATTGAATTCTGTGCAGGTCATTCTGTGAGAGTCTTTCAGGGAAGAGCAAAATTGCAACTAATATCCAGCCTGCTTTCTGGAAACATTAAAGCTTTTTATCAGAAGGAAGTTTTCCCCAGCATTTCACTAGTATTTCCTCTTCTGTCACTTCAGTGCTGTACCTTCAGCAGTGCTCTTCACTCAGAAATCACACTCTACCGGGGGTTCATAGATCTGGTGGTGTTATGCAGGGCCAGATTACACTCTACCTTTAATCCCAGCCCTGATTTGTTGATCTGGTTTGTTAAAATTTTAATAACACTCACTATTTCCTAAAATTCTAATGTGATTTTTCTTTCAAAACTCCTAAAGAGGAGACAAAAGTCAACCACTGAAAACCTTACCTTTAACTATAGAAAACCAAGTGTGTTTTTTTCTTTCACAGTTGCAAAAAAAATATTGAAACTCTGAAACATGCACACCTCAAGGGGTCAGCAGCAGAATGATAAATAAGGACAGTCTCAAACATACTATTTTAAAACTGTGTGGGTTTTAGCAGTCTTTCATGGTTGTAAATGCTTTGGGCTGGCAGCTCTGTGGAGTGATGACAAGGATGCAATCAACAGCAGAAGGTAGCCCAGGTTGTAAAAGGTGTTGGCATTCCATAGGAAGAATGGCATCACAGAGCAGGGCAGCTTAAGAAGCAGTCAGTGCTTAAACTTGACTGACATTTCCTATATCTGGATTCTCTTTCCAACTGGTAACACTATTGCCAGTTTTCAAAAGTTCAGGCAGGAATTTTCCATGCTGGCAGCCTATGTCAGACAGATACTGCATGAAAATACCACAATAAATGGTTATATCATTTCTGAAAACAAGGTTAGGGGGGGAAAAAAACCCAAGATTTTGCTCACTTGGAAAAAAATATTCTTATTAAAGTATTTCCTGAGAAGCATCCTGATCTCTGCTTGTTAGAAAGGTTTGGAATTTTACAACTTATCTTCTCAACATTTGTGTGAAAATTCACCTAATTTTGCTTGCTCCATCAAAACACTCTTTTCAGAAGTTCAGCAACAACATGCTAGGGCTTGCTAGCCCCACTAATTGATAATTGGCTTGCAAGAAATATACTTTATTTTATTACAGGATTACCATTTTCAGGAGTATGGTTGCCTCATCCCCTGAAACCACTGAATATTCTTTCTTGGGGTAACAGAACTGAAGAGAATTTCCCTGGAGTTACAACCTCCAGTGACCAGAGCTGACCTCTTCAGTACAGTGCTGGGAAAAGAGGATATAGCCTAAGGCAACTTCAGAAGGGTGAAGTTCAGGGATCAGGTTAAAAAATTATATGTAAGGGATAACTGAAAAAAACCGCACCACTTGTCTATGGCATGTATCATTTATGACAGATGGGAAATTTTTTCCTCTCTATAGGAAGGGTAGCAGCCACCTTTGCGGTCTTCATGCATTCTGCAGCCTCATTGAGGGGTATCTGCAGCCTCATTAAGGGATACATCTCCCAAGAGTGCAAACTGGTTTTGGAGGAAATTGACCTTTCTGGTGCCTGACCCACCACCACCTTCCCTGAAAGTGTGTCAAGCCTTTCTCCTGTTATGTCAGGTTTCATATACATAAATACAGAGCAACTTTTTCATGGAAAAAGGAAAGATGAGTCCCCCACCAAGTGAATACGGTTTTCTTAGCACCCTCTGAAGCCAACTTTTGGCTTCCTCTTCTAGCTAATGTCTCAGGCTTGACTTATGTAAAGGGAACCCAGGCAGGTGGGAAGGGGGATGGTATCGCACACCGCCTCCCTCTGCCTTCAGGGTCTGCTGGGTGGCCGTCTAAGTTGTGTGCACTGATGGTTCATAGGACTTAGTCCTTTGTTCAACAAAACACTGCTAGAGGCATAGAGGGCAAATGTTGGGCTATAACAGTAGATAACGTCCCTAAAAAAGACATTTAATATTTTTAGTTAGTAAATCTGCAATTATCAATAGATTCTGTTTGTGCATGCCTGCATGTGTTTGTGTCAGTTGTAACAACATTTTAGGTAAATATGATAACTTTAACCCATAGGCCAACATTTAAAAAATGTTGTTTCTGCTCTGCTGTCAGAGCTGTGCCCACACTGGTACTGTTTTTGGTACTTGTTCAAATGTTTTAAACCTAACAGATGTCCTTTTTTTGTGAGCATAGGAAATGGAGAAAATAAATAGGCTGTTTAATATGATCTGATTCTATTTTACAATGCAATTAAATATTGGGAAAAAATCCAAAATAAATATTTAAAGGGTTTGGTAATAGTGTTCAGTACCTTTTTTTCTCTAGATTGCTCAGTGGGTTTTCTTCAGCCTAAGTCAAGGGAAAGTTACAAACAACTGATGGGTTTCATGGTTCCCAGTTTAGAAGTGTGTGACTATGGTCCAGTCGCGAGGTATGCACATCCCTGCACTATGCCAGCTATCCAAAAGCACGGAGACCAAAAACTAAAGACTAAAGAGTATTTAAGTTTTGAGACATGAAGTTTGAAAGTCAAAATTCAGATGTCTTTTTCAGGACATTAGGAAAAGCTCTGGCACTCTTCCTGCTGGTAGGTAGAAAAACTCAGCTTGTATAGCTACTACAGTAATATCTCTCATTAGTTTATAATTTTCTTAGCTCTTGGGAGGCCATGAAAAGCAAGATAGAACTTAAACAGTAAGTCACCCTTCCTGGCTCCCAGCAAATGTGAGGATTACACAGTTGCCTTCATGCTAATGTTCAAAATTGATCATTGATTTTTCAGTTAGTTCTCTCATTAATGATATTCAGCTTAAAATTAACCTATTATAATATTTTGCTCTTAAATTTTGAAATATGGACAATGTAGGAAGTATGCTGAAGCACTAAGGAGAGCATTCTTAGGGGAGGCAGGGAAAGAAGAGTGTGCAAGATATTTTTCTTCATCAGACTGAAATTAGATGACTGAAATCTTCCCAAGCATAGAGCTTCAAGTGACTAATTAACTTTCTGATCATTGTTTTCTCTTTCTACTTGATTCTTAATTAAAATTACAAGCCAAAAGTTACAGCTATGCTACAATTAGCATTCCTTTAGTTTCATGTGTACTAACTCACAGTACAGGAAATGTGGGATGGAAGATCAGAAAAGGATTTGAAGACTTTGTAGATTTAAGCTACCTATGCTGATAAATCTTTTTCCCAAAGACTTCCTAGAGCTGTTTACGTCAACCTAGATGTCAATTTATCTTATACTTAATATAAAATATTTTATTTGTGCCTCCTGATAGTGTGTATCCAAATGGCTGTCACTGAGAGGGAAAGGTATGAGTGCATCACTGTTAGGAAGTTCATAAAGCCCTGTTTACATTGTTTTGTTGATATTTCCCACAGTACTATCCAGATAATGGAAAAAGGAATGTGACAAAATATTTTTTGATCTTTACAGTTAGCCACTATAATGTCCCTCCAGCACTATAAGTAAAAAGACAGAGGATAATACGTTTTTTCCAGTATCCTAATGAAAACTGAGAATGTCTGCGTTCCCTTGGCTAGTTCTTTTACCCAGCAGCTATTGCAGTGCTGCCTATAAGGAGAAACTCAAATACAGCAGAAATTCAAAAAGGGAAAGATACATAGAAAATATCTCATCATCATCATCCCCTTTCAAGGAAACAATTTAAAGATAATTAGCTTGTAAGTGATTGGGGTTGTACTGCTTTTAACTGCAGCCACCTGTTTCCAAAAGAGGAAGAATGACTTCTTGGCTAAAGCTTGGCTAAAACAGTATCTAGCTAAAGTTGGGTATCTTGTCTGTCTTCCTAGAACAGCTACAGTCTTCCTGCAGGACCTCATAGCATTTCTCAGAGACTTTCTGGGAATTATTTTCTTCATCTCTGTCCACTCACATGCATGTCATTCATTAATGAGAAGCTTTTTAACACAGGGCAAGTAGAAAAGTGATTTTTGATAAGACAGCAAAATGATGGCACATGTGGTGGTGCACCAGAGCAGAATCCATGGAGACAGTAGTGGGTTAATTTAATAATAAAACTACTACCTCTTACCTTCTGGGATGGAGATGACCCTGGATCACTGTGGTAGTTTTGTAACAGTAAACTGAGGTATATACACACTAGCATACATTTTTACTTCATAGAGTATATTTTACACTTTTTCTACACTCATGAATGGCAATGCATCCAATAGAGAGGGACGATCAAGCCATGACTTAGTTCCTGTCTCTGGCATTGTTGGGGACCCTACAGCAGGTCACTCCATTTCTCTGAGTTCATCTTTTCCTCCTCTGCCTTTTCTTACTGACAAAGTTCTCTGGGCCGTGGTTTCTCTTTTACAGTGGCCTTTTGTATTTTCTGTAGTTTTTAACTCCTCTCTAGTCTGATAGATCTGTCTATATGAAGGTGTTGTTCTGAATAACAGCTTCAGAGATGTTAGGTTCCTCTATCCTTGACAAGATTTTAAAAATCCTTGTAGGTTCCATAGGGGAGGGATGATGGAAGGAATCATGATTCTATACACTTATTTATTCTTTCTTTCATTCACCCACAGATATTTTTGACTAGTTTCAGTGTATACCCTGGAGTTCCAACACATGTTCCTAACAGATGTTTTATTATCTGATCTTTTGTTATATTCATCCAAACTGCCACAACAGTCACCCCCCTTTTATCTCCTTCTACCCCAAACTAAATAAAAAGGAAATAAACTCTTCATGATTATAGATAGTGTGGGGTTACTCTGACTCAGAAATCACTCCCTCCAAGGGCAATTATAACTGACTCGTATCCTTACAGAATCTACTGTATGAGCTTAGTGACCTGAGATGCAATGTGCTTAGATTTCTAAAGGCTCAGGACTGGATTTTCAGGAAAACAGGGATTACTGTTTCTGGACGTTGGAAGGTGACAGCATGAAACCAGTTATTTGTAGGTGATTCGAGTTCTCCTTGAATCTTATTGGTCTTATAACAGCATCTACTTTTACACTGAAGTACCTTCATTTATTCACCTAACTTTGGAAATGTTTGCTTAAGTGATTTTTCTGTATTGACTTAGCAAGTTAATAGCAGAGGAGAAAGAGTCCTTTGCTTTATCCACAAAAGTGTCATTCCAACTTCCAGTCTCATGCTGTCATTGGAAAAAACAAAGTTATTAATACTAGCTATATTTATATTTCTCTAGCATAATTTTCATAATTGTTTGCATTGGATATTATTTATCATATTGCTTACAGCATTCTAGAAAAAATCTTAATCCTAGGTACTAGCAACTGCAAGATATCCATATCAATATCGTCCTTGTCTTATGAAAGTTAGGAAATACCTCTGAGATTTCTCCTAGCTGTTCATAACTCCTTTTACAATATTTATAAATTTATTATATATAATAATATTTGCCATTTAAAATAATATCTACTTTTTTTTCTTTATTCACTATAGCACACAAAACTTACTTTAAGCCAAGAGAAAAAAAAAATACTTGTATCTGAATCATCAAATATGAAATAGAATCATGAAGGTACCAAAACAACAACAACAAAATGATAATGTTGTGAAACTTTAAAATTATATGTGTTTGGAGAAGGATAAATAAAAACAAGTTAAATTATACATTAAAATTTTCAATAAAAATACATTAAAGTCTGTTAGAACAATTGTCAGTGGAGAATTCTTATTTTTAGCTGAGATTTTTTGGCCACATATGCTTGCTGTCCATAGAAACTGTACAAATATTTTGTACTTAAAAAATACTAAAAGTTGTAATTCTTTTTTTCCCTAAATGTTATGGGAGATAGATATATATATGAACATCACCAACATACATTTCCCTAATAGTTTGATTTGTCTAGATAAATTTTATTTGCCATTTGGCCCACATCTTACTTGAGCATGTTCACAGTCTTTGTAACAAAGGGCATTTATTTGTCATTAAATAGATGAACTACAACAAAAAATCTCTGTAAGACATCTCACTAAAATTGAGAGCTTACATTTGCAATGTCCGTAGCTCCCAAAGGCACTTAAGATATATTATGCTTTTCAAAAGAGAGACAAGATGACAACCTCTTTGTCAAACAAAACAAGAACCACATTTTCAAGCTGTGGTCACTAATCTGGTGTACCTACATTTCCAAATGTCCAGGTAGAGACCCTTAAAGCAGGAGAAATTGAGAAAAAGTTTTTAGCATTTGTACAATTCTGGGTCAAAATCCTGCCAGGTCTTGAAATATAAATTTTGGGCTCAACCACTAAGATGGCTAATTTGATCCTATATGATGCTAAAGCACAATTATGTGTATATATTCAAAACTGCTGTGCACTTATTTCTATTAAATAAAAAGTATGTAGGAACCCAGAAATAAAGTCCTCCCCAAAAGTATACAGAGAATGTGATAATTTTGTACCTGGTTCTGCTAAGGTAAATGTTGATTTTGTATTAGCTCTAAGCAAGCAGTGATTTCTCAGTTTTCATACAAACATGCTTCATTAAATAAGGTTCATTTGAGAAATTCTGAAGGTGTTGGTTTTGGTTGGTTGTTGTTGGTTTTTTTTGTTGTTGTTGTTGTTTTTTTTCTTTGTTCGTTTTTTGGGTTTTTTTTAATTATTTTATTTTATTTTTTAGGGCTCCCTTGACAAGTTCATAACCTAATGCAAATGTGACTGCTACCATCTTAGCTAAGACATCAGGTTGGATCCAAGATTCTCCAGTTGCTGACATTCAAAGTGCTAAACCTCTTATTCCACAAAGATGGATTTGTATGGGTTACACAGACATCTTGTACTGCAGATGAATACTCAAGAAAAATTCTCACTGGAGCACTACCAACTTTTTGTTGATTTCTAGTGACCAGATAGTGAATTGCATTCAGATGTCAGCCTTTTCATTTGGGAATTGAGTCCTTTGAAAAAAAAGGGGGTTAGGCACGATCTATTTGATTTTATAAAAATATTTATTTATAATTTTTTTGTAGCAAATGATGAGAGTGATGGACTACTTTGTAGGGAAGAATGCAGTTGTGTTGATGGTATGCATGGTAATAGGTATTCATTTTCCATGTTGGGATAAGAAGTATGTTCCTCTTGTGATATTGACAGTAAGGGAAGACAGAAGGGAGATAATTTCTTACCACCCATGAGTGTTTCTTGTTGTGTGAGAGTTAAAACATTTTGATGCCATTCACAGTTTTTGGATTGTCATTGCTTATAATCATTAATTCAAAGAAGATTCTCCAGAAGTGCTTAGTGGTATATGATTTTTTTCCAGAAACTCTAAGTGTGAATAGGCTGCTAGAAAGCACTGAAGAACTCTGATTCAATATAAGGTTTCCACCATGGAATTCAGTTTTTCTTATTATAATTCTGTAGGAAAGAGGAGTTTTATTAACCATCATTTCACATTTTGTTTTGTACTTCTTCCTACCCTTAGCAGTCACTGCACTGTGATGTAGGGTGATCTTCTCACAACTGCTGAGAGATTACTGTGTGCCACGTTACGTTATAATAGCATTTTCCAGAGGCTCTAATTCCTACTTGGACTGAAGTGGTAAAGCAGAGATGATAAAAGCTTCTGTCATTATACCCTCAAGAAGATCTCCAATA
Organism: Falco punctatus; assembly: GCF_963210335.1. Lineage (NCBI taxonomy): Eukaryota > Metazoa > Chordata > Aves > Falconiformes > Falconidae > Falco > Falco punctatus. The sequence continues at coordinate 7,232,080 of NC_137586.1, forward strand.
CAAGCCTGAAAATTTGTAGTACTGCAGAAATTGTTATATGGTGCTTATATTTTGGAGAATGTTTATTACATAAGACATCTAAGATAGCTCCTCTCCTCAACTTTTACTCTCAAGAACAATTCCAGTCCATTGAATAACTGAAATTTTTCCATGTCTTAGTATATTTCCTGTTCAGACTGAACCTCATTCTCCTACCCCAAACTGGACATTTGTGACAATACATATAACCGGGTATAGAGATAAAGATGCAGCAGATTTCACCACGTAGTACAAGGGTGGTATGAGCTGGCTTCTAATCTCATTGGTGATGGTTGAAGAGACGGGTAAGTTTATTCAGGACAAAAGAATTCCCTGACTTATCCTCTACATAACAGAAAATGACACTATAGGTTTTGACCCTCTCTGGGACCTCAGTTTCTGTTATTATGTAGAAGACACCAGTACTTGTACACAGTGTTCTCAAAGGAGAACATCAAGTAAAAACCTTTAAAAATATGGAAATAGATAACTACTGATCCTATCAGCTGTTTGTTCCTGAAGAGAAAACACTGAGATAGCATGACATGATAAAAAACTCCTTTAGAGCCTTTAAGTTGAATGGATTGTGGATCTCTTGAATCAAGGCTGGCAGGGAATATGCTCTCCAGACTGTGGCAGATGGCATCTGTTTGTTTGCTTGTTCAGGTTTGCTGTATGTTTCGGAGTATTACACTATGTTCTGCTCTGTTCTGCTAAAAGGCTGAGTAGCGGAGGGAGGAGAGTTGCTTTTTCACTTTCTGGTGTCTCCTACTATCTGGAGCAGGTGAAATTCTCTCAATGAAGAAAATATCAGACCACCTCTGACAGCAGTGGATTATGATGCTCTGCAGTGTTGTCCTGAAGAGCTGGTTGGAAAAAGGAGGGAGGGAAGAACACAGCTATCAGCGATCCTGAAGCACAAACAGGGATAAAGAGGGTTCCCAGGAAGAGAAGAAAGCAGACACTTTGCATTTTTTGAAAATGTGTATTTCGATTATAAAAGATGCGTTGCTGTAGTTAGACAACATTTAAACCCTAGAACTTACTGTGACCTGACATTATGATGACCCAAAAAGGTCCATTCAAAGAGGAACAAGATGAATTCAGGGACAATGGGAATCCATTGGGATCTCAATGTGAACAGCCTACTGAGAATATTTTTTTTTTTTCTTACATGAAATAAAAATTAATTACAGACCAGGGAAAAGAGAGTCCTCTTCACTAGGCAGTCTTGCAACAGTTTCTGGAGTATGTACTGCTTCAGTACCAGGTGTCCTCTGGAGACTAAAAAGGTGACTTTAGTAAAGGATGCTGGAACACACAGTTTGCACTCACAGTGATTTGTTTCTGGAAAGAATGCTTCATCATAGGTACTGATGATTTAGATGGCAAGGAGGGAGTTCAGAGAATGAGGGAACAGAGGGGAGAAAAGTATGGTTTTCCAACACAGACCACCTTCTCTATCACCTTTGCCATTTTTGACCCACTTGTACCCTTAGTTTAAGAGATTAGTTCTTCAATAGTGGCTGACCACAGCAGGATGCATGCCCTGGCAGCCAAGCAGACTGGATAAAGTTTCTCCAGTGTGGAGAGGAAAAAGACAGCAGGTGGGTGACTGAAATCCAGTGCAAACACCCTCACATTTCTTAGAAATAGGGTGCTTTTCTTGCACATGCATAGGAACACTCCCTGAGTCAACACTGTCCTGACACAGGGATGCCTGACCAAGAATGATGAAAATATGTCTTGTTCTTCTGCCAGTATTTGAAGAGTAATCTGCTCATGTAGGAAGCAGCATCCTTAAAATGTAGCAGAAATGTTTAAAGGGAAGACAAACTTTCCAAGCATTGCTGACAAGGTGACAAAGTGGTTACAGAGAGGATCTTTTATCAAGCTAAAAGTTCTAGTGCCTCTGAAAAAATGAAGACACTTTCTACTGAGATGTCTGTCTTCACAGGTGCAATCACTAGAGCATGTCCTTAAATGCAGTTTGGATCCAAATAGTATCTGGGATGCAACTGCCACTGCCAGAGCAAATGCAGGTGAGTGTGATAGCCTTGGAATGGCCTGTAGCCTTTGCCCCTCACCCTCAGGAAGCAGAAATGGCCATTCTTCCTGCCGTGTGGATAAGAAACAATCTGTCAGCCAGCTCTGGAAGACTTTATAGCCAATCATTATTGTCACATTGCCTTACCCTGTGTTCTTCCATTCACACTTATTTGAGCATGTACTTAAAGTTTTCCTCTGAGGGCAAACCCATGGTAGAAGACTCATCCATGCCAGCCAATTGTTCTTTTCCAGACACAGGTCAACATCTCCTCTGTTACGATGATTCCTTTGAGAGAGGAACTGGGGACAACATCTAAAATTTCTGGAGAAGGTACACTTCGGGAGAAAAATCTTTTTATAGAAATCTGATTTTCTCCCTAAGGACTGAGAATTCAGCTATTCAAATATCTAGAGATGACAGAGTGATAGAAACAGAGATGGCATTTTGTAAATAGTATCTAAAGTAACATAGTAAGTTTTTCCATCTTACTTCAATATCCCTGGTACCTTACAGTCATCTTCTAACAGTGAAAGCTTCCCATGATTTCTGTGTTCTTATCTCCCCTTTGCTAAGAGGATAACTGGTCCTATACTTAAGTCATTGACCCAGAAGTTTGTAAAAGACCTATATTGGTTGACTGCCTCTGCTGAGAACTGTTGGTATTTCTTGGGACAGTTGATATAATCACTGTTTTCCACCATTTTATATCAATAAGGCAGTGATAGACCTTTCTTATGTCACAGAGAATTCTGTGTATAAAATCAACAGCCTTTGTATGTCCATGCATAATACTCTGGGTGACAACGAGCTGAAGCTTCTTGCTGAACTCTCAGAGACCATACCTGATCTGATAGGAACAAATTTGGGTACTATAGAAGGAGTGTTAGTGACCAAGAAATGAGAGGTCTCACACCATAAGAAACATGATTTTCTAACATCCCTGTTAACTGACAAATGCTTAAAAAGCATTATTTCCTGGTTCCTCAGAACAGTGTCCTCATTTTGGATATAGAAATAGAGAAACCTTTTATTTATTAATTAATTTTCTTTTTTTTTATTTTGTTCTCTCTATTATTTTTTTTTCTCCTTTTGTTCTTCAGGCAAAAGCCTTGTTTTCCTCCCCCACTCCTGCCTTTTAATTACTGCTGGCTTGATTGACAGAAAAACAGGACAGAAGAGGGCTTTTTTTATTTATTTTTTTTTTTAAGTAAATGAAGCTGCTTCTTCATCCTTCATGACAAATCTAGCCAGCTATTAGCAGGCTTTGTGTGTGTATAAGTACAGTGAAAGGGAGTGAGAGACACAGGGAGCCAGAGAGGGAAAGCTTTAACATTTGATGATAAAATGTAGAGCTTGAGAGAATAATCATAAAAAAGAGAAGAAAAGAAAAAAAAAAGAAAAAAAAATATATGAAAAGGGAAAGTTAATTGGTATAGAAAACTAAATTAAATATTCACTTGTGGACTGCCTTAATGGTTTAATAACTGCCAATTCTGTAGACAGACTCCATATAGTTGTAATAAGAATTTCACCCCAGCTCTTACAGGGAAAAGATAAGCAAGCAAATATACTGTGGCCACTGAATGCCCTAGTACTGTGTTTTATTATGTTTACTTTATAATCCCATCATCCCCATGCCACCAGCATGCTTGAGGGGTAGTGGAGGCAGCAGTCGGCACTCCCTGTTGGCTCCCTGTCTTTCACTGCTACCCTAAGGTACTTAAGAATGACAGTATAAAGAATTTCTGTGCAGATGAGCCTGTAGATTTGGGGAATTGGCTGCTTATAGACAAGGATTCTTTTGGTAGACTTAATTCCTTTAGCAAGGGTGAAGAACCATCTGTGGGGATTCTTGTCATGTATAAGGAAGTTAGTCATGCTCTCTGCGGAGTTGAGTTTCTTGAATTTTAATGAAACCCATGTCAATCTGTCTCTTCTATACCCCTGTGTTGAAATCAGTGGTCAGCTAGTCAACAATCACAACAGTAAATCACAGCAGATAAGCCATGCAGGACAGCAATGAAGAATTTGCAGTCTTGTCTTCTTTTCTCTTCTTCTTTTTCTTCTCTTTTTTCTTCTTTCTTCTTTCTTCCTTCTCCTTTCTCCTTTCTCCGTTTTCCTTTTTCTTTCTTTCTTTCTTTCTTTCTTTCTTTCTTTCTTCTTTCTTCCTTCTCCTTTCTCCTTTCTCCATTTTTCTTTTCCTTTCTTTCTTTTTCTTTCTTTTTCTTTCTTTCTTTCTTTCTTTCTTTCTTTCTTTCTTTTTCTTTCTTTCTTTCTCTTTCTTTCTTTCTTTCTTTCTTTCTTTCTTTCTTTCTTTCTTTTTCTTTCTTTCTTTCCTTCTTATTCCTCTCTCTCTCCCTTTGCGTTCCTGCCTTCCTCTTTCCCTTCTCTTCCTTGCTTTTTCTTCCTTGTCTTTTTGCCTTCTTTCTTCCTAGAAAAGTAAAAGTAAAAGTGTACATAATAATTTATTGAGATATATATTTTTTTTTTTTTTTTTTTTTTTTTTTTTTTTTTTTTTTTTTTTTTTGTCTTAGAGTGATAGGTATTTCAGAGCATGGGGAGAGGAAAGATGAAAATACTTTCCATTTTGGAGATATTTTATCTTTCTTGATCCATGTATGCTATTTATTGTTCTTTTCAATGACTTTCCACGCCCTTGATTTCCCCCAATGACTGAAATACAAAGACTGAGTTTTAAAATCTTAATTTTTAAAATTGATACTTATAGATGTACTACACGCATCAAAATTAAGAAATCTATTTTAAAAGCACAAATTACGGAAGTGATCACTGTAAGTCACAGTGTAATAGAGAAATATGTTAGGCTCACAAATCCTAAGAGCTATGTACATGAAGCCATTAAAATAAGGGCATATTTTCTTTAACATACTGCTTTATTAAAATTTGTTCTTCTACTTTAATAAAAGACAGTTTTCAGACCCCAAAAGAACTATACAGTGAAGGGTTTATTTGTTTTTTCTTTGTTTTTTTTTTTCCTCGATTTTTCACTGCCCTGGTCTTTTCTCCAATTTGTACTATCTTGCAAGAATAAATGTCTCTTTTGGGCTTGCTTTGAAAGCCTCTAATAATATTCTGGAAGGAGTTTTTGGAATTGATCAGAAAACATAGATGTGCACTTGGCTTCCTATTTGAGGCTGAATTGAGAGTAGATTGAAACATAGGCATAAAGGAGCCCTCCTGGGTTGTAGAAATCAGTCTTTCCTTCTATTGGCATCATGGCACATAACCTTTTTCTTATTAAGTTCCTTTTTTGGAAGCCAATAAAACACATTTTCAGGACCAAAAATCTCAAAAAGTTGCAACCTCTGCTCTAATTCTGATTTTTTTTTTTTTTTTTTATTATTATTTTAGTCACTTGGGTTTTGTGCCAACTTTGATCTTCAGCCTAAATGGTATGTTTTTTCTTTCAGATGTCTATTTTACCATGTTTTTTGAGAGCATATCTAGTCTCAGACCTTGTCTCATTAGGCTGCAAAGCCCATACCATCAGTGGATGATTTGAGAGTGATAATCCTAAATTATAAGATAAAGGAAAGAACCATTTAAAACACATTTTCAAGTTCAGCCTTGATATCACTTCTTTTTACTTTTCTTATGGAATACAACAGCAAAATTTCCCTTTTCCGACAGTTACCTGATTCTTTCAAAAGTGCATGAAAAAAAGAACACTTGCTTTAGGATACTCATTTAATTGTTATGAACTTCTTTTTTTGGGGGGTGGGGGGTTGAGGTGTTTAACTTACATTTAATTATGAGAAGTCAGACAGATATTATTTTTATCTTGATATTCTGACAGCTATGGTATAGCAGAGTCACCATCCTGAGTCTGGCACAACAGACATGAGAGGACTTTGAATGGGGTTGTCTTATCTCACTTTATCCACCCAAGACCCCAGGAACTGAGTTCTGACCTAAGCTATGTCTCTAGATCATAGCAAACATGAACAAAATCAGGCAGCCAACTCAATGGAGAAAATTCCTCCCACCTCTAGCTAGTGTCTAAGTGTGTCTAAGATGGACCAAGTGGAATGTCATACTTTTATATGACTAAAGGGGCATGAGTTGAATCCAGTGGTGTTGAACATGTAGGTTTATTATTGATGAGAGTAGCTGTCAGGCTGAAATAACTTCACCACCAAAGCCTTTCCCTATGAAATTTCTGTCTTTCTCTTACACAGGGTAAAGCTCAGACTATTTCAGACAGACAGGGGATTCATTTGAACTTTAATAACTGATGGGGTGCTCAGATACAGTTGAGAGTGGTTGTAACATTAGTATGTATAAAAGGTAGGCTGAAGTCTCATATAACAAGATACTATCAAATGTAAACTTTCTGGGAAGCATTGAAGCAATGACCAAAGACCCAGTATATCTGCCATGGGTATGTTCATATGCTGTAATGTATTTGCTGCTGAAACACATTACCCAGAGAGGAATTACAAACACTTGTTCTGATCCACCTTTTTTTTTTTTTTCACCATCAACACTGTCAAGAATTTTTCTTCATTCCTGTTTTGTCACTTATAAACTGCAGCCTTTTAGGCCGAGTATTCAGATTGCTCCTGATTATATAACCATGGTCCTGTCTGCTTTATGCAGATATTGTTGGTTGCATCTCGCCTTCATGTGTCTATTTCTTGCGCTTAGTACAGCATTTTCTGATCTGTAGTTAACCGTTGTCAAAAGTGATCAGGAATTTCTCCCTTTCCTCAAGGTAATTAATAGGGAAATTTCTTTCTTATTTTATTTTGGGAATGTTTGTAAAAATTAATGAAGCATGTTTTTCTCAATTAAAGTTGTTGAACTTCTACAACTAAATACACGCTGACTTAGAAGAAAGCATAGAGGAAAAAATAATGTATATATAGTCCTTACTAAGGGAATCACAAAAAAGGCATGTATTTTTATTGTTTATTTTATAATTCCATAGCTTGCAAATCTTAAGGAAAAATACATTTAGTTACTGATCAATTTAGACTAGCGCTTTCAGTGTTATATTTAAAGTACATTAAACTTCCAGCTTGAAGATCTTCTGTTTCTGCAATCTAACTTGCATTCATAATAAGGATTTGAAATTATGTCAGCACACTGGGTTAGCAATAGTAATGAACGAACATAATCTGAACTTTTCATTTGTGATAGGAAGTATTGTTAAATATTTTGCTTAGATTATGGTACTTTAACAGAAAGTTCAGGTCAAATTTACCCATGTGAACAAAAAAATATATAGACCAAAAATGAGGAATTTCCATCTGAAGCTGTAGGAAAGGGAAATCTTTAACTCATGTGTGTCATAAGCCTTTATTGCCCAGCTTTTTGTTCCTATTGTCATTGTGATGTCTTTTTGTAAATAGTTTCCCTACTGAATTCATCATTTTGTTCAGAAGTATAAGGCTTAACTCTCAGTGTTTTCCCTATGTTCTTTCCTCAAATCACCATTTAAAAATGGTGATGCTGAAGGACTCTGCACTTAACTTTTAAGACTCTTAAATCCAGGACTGCTGCTCTGAGTTAAGATACTGAAGTTCCCAGCCCAGTGTGTAAGAAGATGTAAAAATCTCAGGTTGAAGTTTTCATGTCTGTGGATATGAACAGGGTGCAGCCAGGTTTAAGAACATATTGGAACTTTTTCTTCTTTCTTGGACTGGAAGTCCTGCCTTAGGACTGAGCTAGTTGACCCTGCAAGGCTGTGATTCCAAACTTCAAATCCAATGCAGACTTATTTCACTTTTGTCTAAGTGCATAGAGGTGAGGATATTTGACTGTTCTGTAATAACTAACTGACGAGAGCCTGTACACCAAAAACAGCGCACCTCAGCTTTCTAGACTTCTTTACCTGGAGGACTTTTAAATTAATGATGATTCTTTGTTTATTATATCCTTTAGATGGAAAATTCTTATTCCTCCTTGCATGCTTTGTTTCCTTTAACTACACTGGGAATGCTATTTGATATGGTGATGATGATGATGATTGGTGATGATGAGGACAACTTGTTTATGGAATATTTCTCCTGTGGACAGTGCTTTGACAGCATTCAATTGATGCTGCTGAAAAGAAGGAATGTTTAGATTCAACTGCCTTTGACTTGCATCAGGTAATATTTGGTGAACAATTCTACCCTTGAACTCCATAGCTCCACCAGTTGTCAGTAAGTAGTCTTCTAGCATGGGTGAATTAGTTCAAAGAAGGTAGCAGAAGTTGAATAGCGTGAAAGATATTTTTTTATTGCATAATATTGACTGAGAAAATTGTGCTGCTTGGCTTCTACTAAAATTTGTGTTTGATTAAGTTACATGTAAGAACAAGAAGGGAAGACTGGGTGGAATCAGGACTTCATGGGATAGAACAAATCCACATCTGATTAAAGGCAATCCCAAATATATACTTCTGATTTCAAAATGGATACACACATTCAGAATATTCAGAAGAGATTTGTGTATGAAATATTACTTTAAATGCACATAAAATTTACAAAATTAATTTTTATAGATAGATAGATAGATGTACAATTTGGCTAAACAGGTCTAAAAGAGAAAATGGTGTGGAAAAGAACACCGAACCACAGAATTTCCAACAGACCAAAATGTGTGTGCAAATATGTGCACATATGTGTTCTTTCTGCTCCCATGAAGAACAGGCTATTTAGAGTTATATATCTAAATATAATTTAAATATAAATTTTACTATCACATTGAACAGTCCAATATGAGACTATACTTACACTATTTTGATTAAAGTGCTAAAAAACCCCACAACTATGAGATGGAGACAAATTTGCAGATTACAGCGAAGTGTGACATTGGGCAACCTGGGACTGTCAACCTGCAGCAGAAATTTTCTAATAGCATATGAAATATATTTTGCAATATTCATTCATTCTTCTGAGAGTCATCGGCATTGTGCTGCCTTTGCACAGGTGTGATGGGGAGTTGATGGGCTGTACATCAGTTTCATTAGGACTGAAGAACTGACTTAATACCTCTACCAGACAAGCAAAAAAACTCCAACTGAACCAAACCAAACTAAACCAAAAAACAAATCACTGTAAAGCTCTGGAAGAGCAGTGTTTATAAGTTTTCAAATAGAAGCTGAGAAACACCAATAAAGTTTGGATTCAGCTCAAGTGCACCATCAACCTCAGGCAGCTTCCTGGAGTTTTTTGTTGTGGTTTTGTTTGTGGGGTTTGTTTTTTTCGGGTTTTTTTATGATCCATTTGTCTAGTACCACTGAAAGATCTATAAAGAAAATTACTGGGGCAAAATGTAGATCCAATTTCACATTGTACAATAGGAGAAAATAACTCCTGTTCTCATTATTTGGATCGATAATTTGCTAAACCAGTATTAACAAGAGCAACAACTTTACCAGGTTAAGGAGGTTTTGTACTGAATAATGACTGCCTGGAGAAGGAAGGAACAGAGGGAGTAAATCCTAGTAGCCTTTTACTATTGAGGTAGCACATGCAAGTGAATCAATAGCGGCTGGTAAGGTGGTGCTGTAAAGATGCTTTATTGGTTTGACTAAGTAGGTTGGCAGGGAAGCTGCTGAAAGTATCAGTACAGTCAAATCTGGTCCAAATACAGAGCTGCAACCCACGAGCTTTCACTTTCTTAGAAGCATTAAAAATAACATTTTGGTCATAAGAGCCTACATCATCCAACCTGGCCCTGTGTCAAGGTTGTGAACTGTCTGGCAAGTTCAAACATTTTCTTTTAGTCACAAAAGGCACCTTACCTCAGCCATTTGCAAAGGAGTTCCTCACAGGAGGCTGGCAACTAGCTACATGCACACTAGAGTCCATTACAAAAGACAAGCTTATGGTAGCACCGAAGAGCTAAATTTAGATTTGCAACAGCCTAGATGTCCTCCTACCCACCACTGCATACCTACCTGGAGTAGTTAAAAGGAGTCTCAGTGCTAAGCTCCCTTTCTCACCAGAAAGACTCCTCCAAGGGGTGCTTTGGTTTGACTTAGATCTGCTTGACTCTAAAGCAGCCTGTCTCTCTCCGTTTGCTTCATGGGCAGCCAGTGAAAACCAGGCTCCCGAGTTAAATCCTTCACTTATGCACCTAAATTTAGAAAGGCTGAATCCAAGCCCACAATTGCACAGCCAGTGACTTAGTAGCAGAGAGAGCATACATTATTAAAGGATGCTACATTGATTCTTTGGTGTTGGTTTGTTTGGTTTTTTGTTTGTTTTTAACATACATAAATTACAGTTTCACCCAACAGAAATTTGTTGACATATGAGTTTCAACTTTGTTTTCAACAAATGAAAGTCTGCTAATGTCCTTTCAGCACCATTAGCTTTGCCCATGCCAAGGGCACAAGAAGTCTTAAAAGTGCTTTAATTAGTGCTTTCTTAAATGTATTTTATTAGTAGTAACATTCATAGTAATAACAAAAAATAATCATACTATGCATATATAAGCAGAGTGTTAAATAAACAGTTTTAAGTCTGTTTGTGCCCTTGGCATGGACAAAGATAATGGTGTTTACTATATTATTAGTAGTAGTATTAGTAGTATTATTAGTATTTGTGTTTTTACTTGGTTATGTATTTTTGTTTGTATTTGTACTGCAGTCATGCTTAAGAAAGAACTGAAGTGACAGATCAGGATTTCATTTAATTATGTATTGTGCAAATATAGGACTTTCTTCAAATAATTTACAAGCCAAGTATGAAACAGAGCTAGTGAATACACATAAATATACATATACTTGTGGGGGTTTTTGTTTGTTTCTGTGTGTGTGAGAAAGAGTGTAAATGAATTTTCTGTGTGTGACTACAAGAGAACAAAGTGATGATTGTGGTGCACTAAACACCTAAACAGACTAAACAAGCCCAGAATCTTAGACTTCTTTGAATCTAAAACTTGCAGCAAACAAGGATACTGAGAAATTTCCCTGAAATTCACATGAATCAAACCAAATGAGATTTACAAAAGTCTCCTTGAAACTGCATGAGATTTGTTTCTACCCAAAATCAAAACCAGGAAAGATCTGACCTTCTTTAAAGCCAAATGTGGGATGAAATCTCATTGCAAAAGCTTTCTTAGGAAAATAGGCTCAGAGACTACCCGTCACCAACTCTTCTGCTTAGCAACACTGTTGATACTAAGACATATGTTAAATATTTTAGGGATTTCAGTCCTTTAGTGTTTCATTTTTCTCTCTTGACAGTCAAATGACCTTCTCTAGTGACAAGATGTTGGGCTGATAGCTAGACACATAACTAACTACAATTCACAGTTTTGATTGTGTAAAGTTAGAGGTCTGGACAGATTTTAAATCAATTACTATTTTGAGAAGTGAAGAATACACAAGAATGATTATAGTTATGTCTGGCTTCTGACAGGATTTCTGAAAGAGAACAGAAATGGAGGGAAAGCAAAAAGGCTCAGCATTTTCTTCTGACAGTCTCTCACAACAAACGTACATCCCCCAACTAAAAGTCATCATTGTTGAGCCTGGATACATCACTGTAAATGAGACATGTAAGTTACGAGCAAATCTAGCCTTGACTTTTCCTGACATAGGGAAAAAAAAAACATTTCCAGAGACTTCAGGCAGCCTGGAGGTACCTCTCTCCTCAGTGGCTACAGAAAATGTCTGGATGCCTATAGCAAAATCCTTCATTACACATCTAGCTCTTCTGTCTCTGTGATCATTGTACTGGTGCAGGCTATTTGGGTTTGAAGATTATCCAACAACAGAGTCTTAGTTATATACATAAAATATAGCACTGACTATGGATTAGAGAAGGGCTGCCAAGTGCAGCATTCAAACACCTGGTGATATTGATTTTACACTTTTCCTGTGATTCTACATCATGTTCCTTTAGTTTCTGGCAATCTCCATAACTTTTATACTGACATAAATTGTGATAAAAAAAGAATCAAATAATCCCCCTTCCCCTTCCAGAAACAGTTAGGAAAGCTCTATGGCACCATTAATATTTTTGTTAATGTAGGTGAACTCAAGGAGGGCACAAGCATGGGGAAAGTTAAATCTAACCTCTTAGTGTGTTATCATTGTTTGTCTTGGCTTTAGAATTGCTTTTCTAATAACATACGAAAACATACAAGCATCAGCATTTAGTCACCTGGAAAATCTCCTTTATTAAATTATTTTTATCACTTTTTTTTTTTTTTTTTTTTTTTTTTTTTTTTTTGGGGGGGGGTGTGTAAAATTCATCCAACAAGAGGTTATCTGAACATCTCAGATTAACCTCTTGATTCAATTAGAAACCAAAGGTACTAAGACCATCCTTAGAAAGCACATGAGATACATCATTTTACTAATGGTGCCATTGCACTTAATAAACATCCAATGTTTTGTGTAGTGAAAAAGCAATAAGAGGTGGATGCACTTCTCTGAAATCCTCCATGTTTTGCACTGTGGTAGATGGAAGAACAATTGCCCTTAAGGACCCCTTTATTTTCAAAATTCATACTTATAAAATTGCTTTCATGTTACTTGCAGAAGGAATATGGAGAAGTTTGTGGGGGTTTTTTGTTGCTTTTGAGTCTTGCAAAAGGACATGTATCCTTGTAGTTCCCTTGCTGGTGAATTGGTGAAAGTCTTCTATTGAAGCTAACAATGCTGCATTAGATTCAAAACTCTAGTACAAAGCCAAAGGTATAGCAGATTATCCCGACTTCTGAAAAAAAATCTGCTGGATTCTGTACGTTACTGCTTGAATACCTAGCTTAGAAAGAACAAACACATAATTTTTTCTTGTCTGTCATCAATGGAGGGGTTTGGAGCACTGCCCAGAGGGAAGCTGTGATAATACTGTCATTCATTTTACATGTATATCTGTGTATTCATGGTACTATGGTAATAAGTGCACTTGCTGTACACTTTTTCCTTAAATTATATTTTCAACAGTTCCAGTAAATACTCTGTTCAAGAGCTGTAAAGACTAGGGTCCTGTAACAAAGCTGGTATTGAAGAAATTTGGAAGGGAGGAACAATTTTTTAAAAAAACAAAACACACAAACAAAACTGACAGGAGTGACAAAGAGAAAGACTTTCACAGGACTGGAACAGGACATAGTGGTTTGTCTGTCAAAGAAATTACTTAATTAAAAAAATAACAGTATCACAAAGAGCTAGAAGTGCACAGCTAAGTGGCTAAGCTTTTTAGTAGTTATTCAATACACCTACATTCCTTGGATCATGGGCTTCTTCAGGGCAAATTAGCACTATTTATTTAAGCAAATCAGCTGGCTGCTCCCACGTGGACCTTTTTGACTTCAGCAACCAAGAATCACACAGATCATCATATATTACCTCCAGGGGCTGAGAAAAATATTAATAGCAGTAACATTTTGTTTCAATTCTTGAACATGCACTGATGAGTTTCACAGTTGCAAACCATATGACATGACAGACAGCAGTGGCAGATTTGAATTGTGAAGGTCTTAAGTTCCCAAGAAGGTGCTTTTTAAGCAACTTTTAATGACTTGGGTAAAGTAGACTTTCCAGCATAGGCGTTCTTGAGATTAATTCTGAGAGGTGTTCTAGTGAATAAGTAAAAGAAAACGTTGCTGTTTTAAAATACTTTCTTAGTATTCTGCTACCTCTACTGTAACCAAATCAAAGTAAGAAAAAATAGGCATTTAGGAAGAGTTATGATATGTCCTTCTTTCAGTGGAAATTGGTTATGGATGAGATAGATACAGAAGGATTAATATATTATCATTAAAAAAAAATCTTTTGAGGGAAATCTCTTATTTTCTTGAAAATTATTAGGAGAGTGAAGACTGAAAAGTGAATGGGAAAGGAGCTGTGAAGATCTTTAGACAACAAAGAAATGTGCCATATGAAGAGAGACGACCCACATCAAGCCAAAGAGTTCAAAGATGCTAGCCAAGCAGTTTGAAAGCCATCTGTAAGACGACGGTTGGTTTTGTCTAAAAAATGTTAGGGAACCATCCAGAAAAGAGACACCTTGAAGGAAGACTTTGCAAAATCCACAAAAATCCCACTGATAGCCATCTTGTTGGTTTAAGCTTCATAAAGGCCAACAACAGTGGGAAAAAAAGAGTGTGAGACAAATCAAAGTGTCTTGGAAGTCATCAAATTTATGAGAATATATCTTGCTGGTTAGAAAAAGTGTGATTTTCAATATGGATAGACATAGATTTGATTAAAATTAAGGAAGAGATGTTTATTGACAGCGCTTTGTCTCTGACAGTGCCATAGACACTGACAGAGAGTCTCAAGTAATTAGCAAGACAGTGGCCACAGTGGAAATAAAATAATATTTGGCACAAACAAATCTAAAGTGTTATTCCCAAGAAGAAAATAATATATTATTCAAAAGGAATGGCTTCTGGATAGAATTATGGATACTGTGGGGATCAAAATCAAGTGGGTAAAGAACACTAGTTAGAAATGCATGAATTTGCCAAAATTAAAATACATGCCTTTTACTTGAGTTGGAATAAGCCTGAATTTATTTTATTTCTGGGAATTCCTTGAGTGGGACATGGCCTTGAACTCAAGGGTAATGCAAGCGTTGACAAGTAAATCATGTATAGTGGTTTAACCTCGGCCAGCAACCAAGCACCACGCAGCCGCTTGCTCATCCCCCTCACCCAGAGGGATGAGAAGGATCAGAAAGGAACGTAAAACTCCAGGGTTGAGATAAGAACAATTTAATAGGCAAAGCAAAAGCCGGGCACACAAGCAAAGCAAAGCAAGGAATCCATTCACCACTTCCCATGGGCAGCAGGTGTTTGGCCACCCCCAGGACAGCCGGGCTTCGTCAAGTGTAACAGTTACTTGGGAAGACAAGCGCCATAATGCCAAATGTTCCCACCTTCCTTCTTCTTCCCCCAGCTTATATAGTCAGCATGACGTCATACAGTATGGAATACCTCTTTGGTTAGTTTGTGTCACCTGTCCTGGCTGTGTCCCCTCCCAGATCCCTGTGCCCCTCCAGCCCTCTCGCTGGCAGGGTCCAAGGAACTGAAAAGTCCTTGACTTAGTATAAACATCACCCAGCCACAACTAAAACCATCCGTGTCCTATCAACATTGTCCTCACATCAGAGCCAAAACACAGCACTGTACTAACTACTAAGGAGAAAATTAACTCCATCCCAGCGGAAACCAGGACATCATGACAAATCATAGATTCCAGAAAAGGAATGAATTGGAAGTTGGGATTTCATGCCACTGGAGAAGACAAGAAAGAGGAGAATCTTTCAGCTAAACTATGCTCTTTTTTTATAATAATGTTGCTAGTTTTTAACTGAACTTTAATTAAATTACTTTTCATTCCTCAAAGCTTGTGTTTGCATTCCTGACAGGCTTAAAGTAAAGCACATCTTTACTTTTGCAATTGCTGCACTTGCTTTTCACTCTCCGTTGACCTCGTCATTTGTTAGAAGCCTACATGACATTAAGAGTTGAAAATGAAGTATTTTTTCCAGAATAGAGTAACTGCCATTGCTGTAGGATGAAATATTGTGCAGGGTTTTGTGTTTTGGTTTGGTTTGTTTTTTGGGGGGTTTGAAGAAACACATTTAGAAGAGAGAAGCTGATATCCTCCAATATCTTCAAATATTTGGATCATAGAAGCATGGAAGATGATAGAGCTTAAAGGGTCTCAAGCATTCATCTGCCCGTATACCCCTCCTCTAAGGCAGTATTAACTGCTCCATTCCGGGTGGATGTTCATCTAACATTCTTAAAAGCTTTCATTCATAGAGATTCTGCAACTTCCCTAGGCTATCTTTTCCAGCGTGATGAGAACACTAGATAAAAGCAGTGTGTATTAACTTTCACTGAGCATACAACTGCTATGTTTTTGCTGGCTGGGCTCTTTGTAGTTTAAAAAGAAGTTGTGCTGGACGGATTCTAATTAGATCCATAGCCCCCTTGTGGCTTCATTTTGAAATCCTGTTACCTAAATTCAGTTTCCTGAATAAGCTTCAAATGAAAAGGATGCCAGAAGTCTGCCAAGTAGGGTGCCAAGTCACCAACAAGACCTTAAGAACTAAGACTATTGCATTGTGGGAGCTCAAAAGACATCAGAAATAAGATAATATGAGATAACTGCAGCAAGGCCAAAGTGCCACAATCTCATTTCCCCAAACAACTTTCTCATACGAACCACCACTACCAGTGTTAAGAGAGTGGAGCTAGGTTGAAAAGGTGCTGTGTATTCAAAGCTGACTAAGTGGAATTTGTTTTCTCCTCTTTGAATTTTATGTCATTTTATTTTCCCTTCCCTTCCCTTCCCTTCCCTTCCCTTCCCTTCCCTTCCCTTCCCTTCCCTTCCCTTCCCTTCCCTTCCCTTCCCTTCCCTTCCCTTCCCTTCCCTTCCCTTCCCTTCCCTTCCCTTCCCTTCCCTTCCCTTCCCTTCCCTTCCCTTCCCTTCCCTTCCCTTCCCTTCCCTTCCCTTCCCTTCCCTTCCCTTCCCTTCCCTCCCCTTCCCTCCCCTTCCCTTCCCTCCCCTTCCCTTCCCTCCCCTTCCCTCCCCTCCCCTTCCCTCCCCTCCCCTCCCCTCCCCTTCCCTCCCCTTCCCTCCCCTTCCCTTCCCTTCCCTTCCCTTCCCTTCCCTTCCCTTCCCTTCCCTTCCCTTCCCTTCCCTTCCCTTCCCTTCCCTTCCCTTCCCTTCCCTTCCCTTCCCTGCCCTTCCCTTCCCTCCCCTTCCCTCCCCTTCCCTTCCCTTCCCTTCCCTTCCCTTCCCTTCCCTTCCCTTCCCTTCCCTTCCCTTCCCTTCCCTTCCCTTCCCTTCCCTTCCCTCCCCTCCCCTCCCCTCCCCTCCCCTCCCCTCCCCTCCCCTCCCCTTCCCTCCCATGTCATGCCCTCTTTGCTTCTTACTACATAAACAAGAAAAGAAATCTGTTTTTAGGGAATGAAAATACTTTCACCTCACATATTTGAATCACCTCGATGATGTATGTTTCCTTTCACGTTGTTCTTTGAAAAAAGGGACGTTTTTCTTCCATTAATCTCTTATGTGGCTAAATTAAAGGAAACTGTTCCCACAAATTCAAAACAGCAGAGGGAAGGGAAGGGAAGGGAAGGGAAGGGAAGGGAAGGGAAGGGAAGGGAAGGGAAGGGAAGGGAAGGGAAGGGAAGGGAAGGGAAGGGAAGGGAAGGGAAGGGAAGGGAAGTGGAATACTATTTGCAGACCCGTAATAGTTAATTTTAAGAATTGGATTGGGTTGTTTTGTTTTGATTTGCATCTATTTTTAATTAGGAGTGATTCATCTTAACTTGTTTTACATAGTTCACTTTTACGAGAACTTGTATCACTGTTTATATGACCTTGTTTCTAGGTTAAGATAGACATTATTTCCATATCCCATATTTGAAAAAAGATGAGACTAGCTTTAGGAATTCCCAAAATGCAGCTCAAGGATCCCAAAGGAACCATTTAATTACAGCCATATAATTAAACATAAAAATATTGGATACACCTCGGATGAAGTTTCTCTAGCCTCTAGCTTGTTGTCCCCCTAGTTCAGCAACACTTTATGAACAAAAGTCAGGCAATCTAATTAATGGTCTCTTCAAGCTGTAATATTTTCAATTGATGAAGAATATATATATATATTTGGTATAGAAAATACACTTTTTTGAGAAATATAGAGAATTACTCCATAATTAAAATTTTCTAAGCACTGGGAAGACAAAGGGGAAAAGACCTCAGCTGGTAGGAAATGGACAAAATACGTAGAAATGTAATTGTATATTGGAATGAAAATAAAATAAGGAAATCATGAGCTAAATTCATGTAACTGTTAGTCATGAAGAACAAAAGAAAACTACAGATGTAGCTACAGTTTTCTCTGTGTGTGTTATAATAGTTTGTAAATAAATACATAGTGATACCAAAGTCTGCACTATATCAAGATAGCTTTCAGACATTTTTTTCTACTTGGGCCCAATTACTCCACCTATATTTAAGAATCACTTATGCCTCAGTTTTTGCACCCACATGCCCTTCTCCCCGACAGCCTGACTAGGTCTTGATGAACCCTCACTGTGTTCCTCCCAACTTACAGTAGAAATTAAACCAGGACTTGAAAGACACTTGCTATGTCAGCTCTCTGCTTGACCTAACATGGACAAATCAAAGACCAACACTTCAAGCAGATGCTCCTCAATAATGTTGATATGCCACATACATAAACATTTGTGCTCCCACTCTGGAGCCACACCTTTGTTAACATTGGCTTTGATTGCTAATTTATTTTGAATACACAATTATTTGTACAGACTTCTGTACATAAATTTATAAATTAACACCATTTAGTTCTTCACTAAATTCTTTGGCTTTTGACTACTGTAATTTCAGTTAATTAATGAAGAACTGAAAGGTATATGATGAAATTGAGAGAAGGTAATGGACTGATCATGAAATATCACAAGACAAGTCAAACAAACACAATATTTCTGTAAGACACAGTGAATGAAAACAGTGACTTATCAACCTGGAACACTCCACATATTAGGTGCAACATTAAATAGCTTTTCTAGAAGTTTATAGAAAAAAAAATGACATGCAAGCAAACAAGCAAGCAAACCAACCTCTTTTAAGTGGCAGAATGTATAGAATCTGCAGTCCTAAAGTCACATTTCAGTAAGTCGCATTAATCATATAGCAGGTGGCTATCTTTAGATGTCTTTCAAATAGATTATGGCAGAATTATCTTGGCAGGAGATTATGTGTCCTCCTGGATCATCTCAAAAACTTTCTCAGTATTCATGTTCCATCTTTTCCAAAAAGCCCATTATTCCCGAAGGAGATGACAGTCATTCTTGGAAAAGCCTCCAATTTTATCTTGGGAAAACAATGAAAATAAAATTCAGATACAACTTCCATCTTTCCTGTTGAGAAACTTTTCTGACTAGAATAACCCAGTTCACATGAAAGTAATTTGAAAGAGGAAGAAAAGATGTCAGAACTGGTAAAGTAGGATATGGTAAAACTGAACCGTCTTCTGAATATTATAATTTTAGAAGTAACAGAGTATGAATTTTGTGTCACCTGTATTGCCATAATGAGGGAAAACATTCCTAAGCACCCTTTTTCTCTGCTTAACAGGGCACTGAGCAGCACTTAGTTACCCAGGACTACACACCTGGAACAGATCTGTGTGTGTCTAAAACGGAGACCTCCTGCCAAAGAAGAGTTTGATTCTGGAGACTAAGAAAAACACCAGGTTATATTTCTGACATCTGTAAACCACAGATTTATATCCAGCAAGGAACTGGCTTGACAAGTTAACTGCCCATTAGCTTTAGAGAAAATAATAACTCTCAAAATATGAAAAAAAGAATTGCAAAGATGAGAGAATCACATACTGACAGCTTCAAAACTAGCTTCACAAGACAGGCTTTCTGGTAGAAGTCCAGCAGATCCAGTGTAATGACTTTGCCATGACAGAGAACAGCCACTTATCAAAGCAGTATTCACCCCATCTTGCCCCTCACTAGCTGTTTTCAGTCATATTTTAGCAGAAAAGGGAGAGAAAATCCTCCTGATCGCATGTAGTCTGCTTTAATTTCTTTCTTTACATAGCAAACAGTTTGGTGCCTTTTTAGGCAAGCCTTGTGCCCTGTTAGGCTTTCCAGACCTTGATGTCCCCTTGAGTAACAAGCCTGTAACCTGTAAAGTCAAATGAGACAGGACAGCACACAAAGAGAGAGACCTGTGCTGGAGCGCTGGCTCCATCACTCTTTTATTAGAAATTGGAGGACAGATTCTGTTGTTCTTCACACTTCTGTAAGAAGAGTAGCTCCAAGGTTTTCACTCAAACTGCAGTGGTGTAAATCTAGATGAGAATTTGTTCCTCCGTGACAGCAGCTCTAAACTTAATAGAATTGTGAAGATTGAGGGGTTAAAGTAATGAGTTCCTCAACAGTTCACCTCTTACTGCCAAGTATTCATTAAAGCTTGTACTGGACGTCTTAGACAGTCACCTCTAAAGTCTCTGACTTTCTGGTGAGGATACAGTCAATCTTCACTGTAATGTCCTCAAAACTTATATCTCCAAAATGTGCTTTCATTAGATTGCTCTACAAATCACCCCTTTAAGACCAATTCTAAATATGCTTTCTGAACTGTAGAGTGATTAGTGCTGAATGCAGTACTTTGGGTGAGGTCCTAACGAAATACACTGTATTTCCTTAACAATAATTGAGTTGAAGGCTTTAATATAAGGGGTTTTTTATTATTAAAATAACTCTCATATCTCTCTCCAGGTCAATATGCTGTAGTACCTTCCCATTAAGCAGATATTATGTCCTTTTATTACATTCTCCGAGACTCATTATTCTGCATTTATCTGCATTGAATTTGCTATCTATTAGCTCAAGTACTTAAATGATCTAAATCCTTCCCTACCTGACTGTATTGTTTCTCACGGATGACCTTTCCTCCCAATTTAGTATCATCTGCACACCAGAAAATTTTAGTTTAAATAATATGCTTTGAGTCATTTAAGGTACTGAAAAAGCTGTGGTTCCAACATTGATCCCTGCGGTGCCCCTGACACAAGTAACTTTGCTGCGGCTTAAAAGTGTAACTCAAAATGTGCAATCTCACCAGCTGCAGTTTAACAATATGGCATTCTCACTTTGAACAAAAGGTAAAGCCTTGCTTAATGTGTATCTAATTTTTATAAAGAGTGTTCTGGCTTTCCTGAAAACAGATGGTTAACATTTCTAAAAGGCTTCAGGGCATGTCTACACTTGGCTGCAAAAAAAACGGTGCTTGCTAAGCACTGAGTGGCATCTGGGGACGTGCACCCTGGTCCAGGACAGGCAAGCTCCAGCCACTCCAGTCTTTGCACAACACCATATTTAAGCTGTACCAGAAACTTTGTCACACTGCTTAAATGTAGGTGTGCTGCTTCTGGAGATGAGTTCGTAATTCGTTCGAGTTTGTCTTTGAAAGCGAGCTGAATGAAGGCTAACCCCTGCCCAGCTCCCTGCTGCACATGGGTCGGTGCGGGCTTGATAGGACCTAAATCTAACTCCTTTGCACAGGGTGGATGGGCCAGGGTAGCTACAGAAGGAATGCGATGCTGGATGAAAGCTAGAATGAGAACAGTGCAGGCAGTAATCCATAAAAAACCGCCCATGAGGAAGACCAAGGCTGAGGGCTTTGCACCACTTTGCTTTTAGCATCTGATTGATGTACTTCAAGATGAACAGCCTCCGGCTTCTCTGATGCTCAGAGGGGAAGACAGGCCCTTTCAGAAGGCACCTGTGCTATTGGCACCCCTCACCCTGACTCTGTTTGTTCCTAAACTTCTCAAATTAAGCAACCAAAGTAAAATCTTGTGGAAGAGATGTTGTGGATATTGGTGCAATGCAGGCAGACATTGCTAGTGTGCCTGTGAAGACTACAAAAAAACCAAGATGCTGTGAAAGATGTCTGTCTGTCTGTCTGTCACAAACCGATTTAGCTACACGGAGCTCTGTGTTTGCATAATTGAGTTCTCTAGAAAGAGAGGTTACCTGTCTGTATTACAGCTTTCAGTATTAAAAGCTTCTGCTTTGTGGTTTGGTACAAGTATGATTCTCAGAATGGGTGAGATGTGCTAATATCTAGTTCTTTGGATAGAAAACTGACCCTTTGGAGGACGAGGCTTAAAGGGTCACTCGAGGGTTTTTGGCAGACACCAGCTCAGTGCCTTGTTCAGCAGCCTGCCCTGCCTCCCCAGCCATGTCAGGCGACCTTCTCACTTCCTCCTGTGTGCTGGCACTGTCCTCTTCTGTCCTCCCACCCTCTCAAAGCTCACTTCTCACACCTAGCTTTCCCTAGCTCTCCTCTGCTTGGGTTTATCCACTCTTAATTACTATATTCTGAGGGGCCAAGCTGTGCCTAAAGCTTTTCTTCCCCTTGCTATAGGTTACACCCGTTGCAATGCGTGTTGACTGTGGCTGGGGGTTACAGCCCTCTCTCAGGACAGACCGCTGCATAAACAACCAGGCTTTAAACTTCCATTGAAACGGAGGGAAGGAGGCACTTGATGAGAAAATCAACAGAAATACTTCAAGAGCTGTATTTTACTTTAGTAATTGAAATGTGTCTCGGCTCCAAAACCTGTGCTGATATTTTCCACTTAGTGTATTTTTATTTCCTTCTGAAAAATAGGTTGCTATGACTGAGTAGATTTTCTTTTTCCTAACAGCAGAAAAAGAACCAATTGTGTATGCACAATTTTAGGTTATTTAAATTCCATCACCCCAAAAAGTGATTATTTTCTTTCCCTACGAGGCGTTCCAACAAATTTCATGCAGTCAAGGCAGGCTTAGCTACTTTTTTCTTTGGCTTTTTCACTTCCTTCTGTTCCCCCAGGATATTCTACGATGACTATTTCTTTCTGTCTTTATTTTCTCTCTCCTTCTTTCTTCCTTTTTTCCACCTTTTTTTTTTTTTTTTTTTTTTTTTTTAACAACTCATTTCCCTGAGGGAGACTGCAGCAGTATTGCTAAAGCACTGCTAAATGCAGTAAGAAAAAATCATCACTATTTGATGGCGTCACAGTATTAGCATGTTGGATAATCTGTTATCTCTGTCACTTATGAGGCATGAACCAGCAAGAAAACATGTGCCAGAAATCTTCATGGTTGTGTGTTATTTTATTAATTTAAAAGCTGATTCTTCTCTTTTGCACAAATACTATCAGATTTTAGATGAAAGAAAAGACAGGAGCTATAAGTCTCATGGGACAGGTATTTAGAGCCTTTTGACATCTTAGTATTTCAAATATGTATCATTTTGAAAATGCTTAATCCTGAATTTAGAAAGCTCTAGAGAATGAAGTCTGCCATTCACTCAAAACATAGGCCATAGAGATCAGTGAAAGCACACCAGAATATTTCCAGATGCGGAGGGCCCACCCATACAGATGATGGGATATTTCATATTTCACATCAGCTTATGCTCTCACTCTTCTTTTGAGACTGTATGAAAGAGGACAGTTTTCTGACACAGACTCTGTCCATTGGAAAGTTAGGGAAAGTAGTGAACTTACTTCATTTAAAGAACTTTGAAGGTATCATACGGCAGCAGTTTTCAGGAGGTTAATTGCCACTGATACCTCTTACAGATATTCAACAGCAGCTAAGCTTCTTCCCTATTATAATTACTCTTAGTCACTCATATTCATAGCTCTGTAGCTCATCATCTTTCTCGCTCTTCCTTCTTTCATGTGGAAAATACAGAGGGAGTTCAGCTGGTTTGATTAAAAAAAATTACTAAAGGATCTGAAAAAAATCTGAAAACTTCAAATTGAGATTTTTTTTAAGTTATGGTTGTTTTAGTCAGGTTAGGCAAGGAAGCACATAGATAAACAAACCAGGGTTGTTTTTTTTTTTTTCTTATTCCTTAATTTTCCCCTTAAATGTCTCCTCTTTGTGATCTTTGTGGTCTTTTTCTTTGACTGGGTTGGTTTGGAGGTTTGAAGGTGGGGGGGTGGGGGGGTGGGGGTTCTTGGTTTTTTGTTTGGTTTTTTTCGGGGTTTTTTTGTATTTTGGTGGGATTTAGGTTCAAGATACTTCTGTCATATTACTAGATCAACTAAGAAAGGGATAGCTTTTTATATCCCTGGCAGTAACAGCTTCCTTTGTGCCATCAGAGGCATCCATACTCACATAGCTGTGCTATTCTGCAGTGAATTCAGAGAAGCAGCTACCTACATCTCAGCTGAAAAAGCAAGTGAAAGACCACAGGCATGCCTATCTCAATAGTTTCGCTGAGCTAACTTGAAAGCATAAATACAAGAAAATAATTTAGGAACAAATAATTCAAACAATAATGGAAAAATTACCAGGAAAAATATTTTTTTCTAAATCAAATATCTTATCTTCTTTTCCATATCCAATGTAATTTAAAATCATTATTAAATACAATTTGTTAAAATCACCAGTCATAGCTACTATTTTATAATGAAGTGTTTGTCTTTTTAAGGAAATTGCTGTTAAGCAGAAAAACTTTTTATACTTGTGGATAAAAAAAAAAAAAAAGACAAAAAAACTTTTTGATTTGCTCAGTCTGAAGATGCAGGATTTGAACTTTGTTATTAACTGAACTAGACCTTCATAACAATTTATATTGCAGTTACCAATAAGACCTGAATTATGTTTTGATCTCTTACTGACTAAATCTTGATGCTAGAAGACAAAGGGAGTCAACCTTTTGAGATTTACAGATAATGTCTATTAAAAAAATTATCAATTCGTCTTTCACCTAAATAAATAAAAGATGATTTAATCTTTTTTTTTTTTCCCCCCTCCAAAAATGCCTATTGCTCTTCCACTCTGATTTTGATGAAACACTTAACTGCATTATCAAACATCAGTAAACTCATTTCTTTTCTAGGAAAAATGAGACCAGCTTTCCTATGCAAAAAGAAAATATAAATTGCTGGTGTCTGAGGCCTAAACAAAAACTTGCTGAAGTCAGTAAATATGAAGCTGTTCATATCCAGATGCTGCCTTTCGAATAGCAGGATTTCTTTGCCCCTGTGATAAGACAGATGGTATAGCACTCGGAGGTAGGAGAACTGGGTTCCTTAGCCTAGGGGAAGTTGTTCTTCCAGCAATTCCATCTCAGAAGCCCAAACTAGACTTGAAAGGAGTGTTTCCTTTTCCTTCAGATGAGTTACTATGTAGGTTCACATGCATGACTTAAAGATCCAAAGGGAAGTTTGAATTTGCAGCAAGGAGCTTAGCTGAGAAGGGGAATGCTGCTTCCTGGAGGACTCACAACAACTGGTCACTTAACTGAGTAATCACTGGATGAAAACAAGGACAAATTTAGGTGTCAGCCAGCGTTTAAACCCAGTTCTTCTTTTGGCATTCTCACCCACTGGCAGACTTTTCTGATAGCAGAGCTGGAAGCAGAGGTTCACAGGACCTGTAGGTCTTTCCCATCCAGCTTCACACCAACATCACTGCCGAGGAGAGATGGATTACAGCTTCTTCAGCATACCTCAGACCCTGGCTGCTAGGCTTGTGTTTTGTGGTGAAGTAACTGCCACTTAAAACACCTTTTCATCAACTCTAGTTTACCTCTGGGACACTGCTCAGGTGATTACTTTATTGACATCACATCACATATAGTTATATATCACATAATAGACAGCACCACCATTGCAGCTGGAATGAGCCAAAGCCTGAGCATACTTAGCATGCCAGGATGCTTTAACGACTTAGTAATTTCAGTGATAAATTTCCATAAATAGGAAATAAGTATTTAAGCACTTGGTTCAGTACAGGCAGAGATGTTGCTGAGAAACTTCCTAAAATAACCCTAATTACTTGGAAATCTTCCTCCTGAAACTTTCCATACAGAGGGTGTCGTGTCTCAGGTGTCTAAGCAGTTTAAGTGTTTTCTTTCTAACTTAGTTTCCCAAATGTAGGAACTGAAATTCCACCAAAATGTCACTTTAAATGCCTGGGTGGTTAGTTGAATGCCTGCCTAAGTATCTTAAAAAGTCATTTAAGTGCCTAGACGTATATGTAGCTGTCTTTAGACACTAACATTTGGGGAAATGCATCTTGCTGATAAGGGAGACTGAAAAGAGATATAAAAAGGCTAAGTATTTTCCTATATCTGACTTTGACATTGAGTCCCTTTAAATTTGACTTTGGGGAGGGGGGATTCTGTCTATATATAAATGAAATTAACACCCTGCAACCCATAAACAGGTGCAATGAATATTATTTACTCATTGTATTTTTTTACAAGTGTAGAAAGACCTGATTCAGATCTGGTCTGATGACTCATTTTAATAGACCCAGTGTGATTTTAATTGGTTGAGGTGTTGATTTTATCCCTCTTGTGAAGTACCTTGCTGCAGAGAATAGGAATGTTAACACGATCTGTGCTGAGATTAAGTAATATCTCTTTTTTTAATTTTCTTTGCTTTGTCCTTTGATTGATCTGTATCTAACGGATGCAAAGGAATGCTTTATTTCAGAAGCTATTATTAACTATGAAAGAAAAATCCTGTGTGATTTTTCCTACAAATAGCCAATATTTGTGGATTCTGTTGGGCCATATGGACAGAGTCACCACAGCCTTCAGTGCAGAGGGAATTTGTAGTTTGTAGCCTGTCTTTTCAGCTCCTTAGAAGATATGGAAAAGCACAAGACTGCCAACAGCTTACTGGACCATTTGTGACATTATAAAGCAAGAGATTTGATGTAAAGAGAGACAAAAACAGCCAACCAAATAAAAAAACAAGAAAATCTTCCTTTCAGTATCATTTTTCAGTGCAGAAACCTCCAAATTTAGGAGGAGGGTGACTTCCGGAGAGTAACTCTCAAATGAACATCTGCCTCATAGAAAGACAGATGAATCACGTGTTGTGATGATGGAGAAAAATAGTCATTTGGGTAACAGGGTCCAGTACAGATCTGGAGTCGTTGACAGGGAAATTAGTAGCTACCTGCTACACCACCTAGACACACACAGGTCTATGGGGCTGGGTGGGATCCACCCCAGGGTACTGAGGGAGCTGGTAGAAATTCTCACTGAGCCTCTTTCAATCATTTATCAGGAGTCCTGGCTAACCATGGAGGTCCCAGTTGACTGGAAGTTAGCAAATGTGACATCCATCTACAAGAAGGGCAGGAAGGAGGATGGAGGGAACTACAGGCCTGTCAGCATGACCTTGGTGTCAGGGAAGGTGATGGAGCAGATCATCCTGAGCGCTGCCATGCAGCACATACAGGACAACCAGGGGATCAGGTCCAGCCAGCGCGGGTTTATGAAAAGCAGGTCCTGCTTGATGAACTTGATCTCCTTATATGACAGGGTCACCTGCTTAGTGGATGAGGGAGAGGCTGTGGATGTTGTCTATCTGGAGTTTAATAAAGCCTTTGTCACGGTTTGCCACAGCATATCCTGGAGAAACTGGCTGCTCGTGGCTTGGATGGGTGTGCTCTGCGCTGGGTAAAAAACTGGCTGGATGGCTGAGCCCAAAGAGTTGTGGGGAATGGAGTTAAATATGTTCCTTTGTTTCTGTTTAGGGGACATATTTCTGTAAAAGAACCAGTTTCAAGATCATCACTAGAAAAGATCTAGTAGACCTTAACAGGTTTGGCTCAGTATTGTAGATTTCCTGACAAAATTCTGTGCTCGTCAACGTTATGATACTAGAGCATCCCTGAGAACTGGCAGGATTCTGGCACTTGAGCAGTTAAGTCAGTCCAAGACAGGCTGAGTTACCCACCAAGGTAAAATGTAAAATAAAAAGCATTGAAACACATCTCATCAGCACTCAGTATTATTTATGGAGAGCGCCTGGGCATTCCGGCGGGTAATACTCCTGTTGTTTGTTTAAGTAAAATAACTAATTTGTCTCTTTAATAAGAACATTATAGATATCCTGTGAATTTGTATGTCAGCAGCACTTCGTAAAGATGGTGTGTGCATAGACAGACTGACTGAGAATAAACTACTGAGAGCTCTACTCTGTAGCTAGAAAGATGAACCTGAGGGTAAAATATTTCAGAACTATTCTGACAACAATGCAAGTTTATGAAATGCTTGTGTTGGGAGAAAAAAAGATTATAATAATACTCTGCACATGAGTTGCACTTTTCACCTGGGAAACCTAAAGTATTTTTCAGACATCAGCACTCCCAAGAGGAAGGTCTTGTGTTATTCTGCAGATGGATGAACCAAAGTACAGGGGCATCTATCACCTTTCTGCTCCCTCTGGAGTAAAGACGGCTTTTCCACTGGGCAGTAAATGATGCCCTATGTTCTAAACTGATTTAAAAAAAAAAGAAAGAATGAGAAAGAGACAAAATATCTTTTAAAGTTTCAATGAACTATCACAATTGTAGACTGGTTGCTGTTTAGCAATATAATTTCAATGTAGATGATTGGAAACATTTACAGATTTTAACATATTTGTATAACTTGATCTTGATTTTTACTAAGCACTTAACATGCAACTTTTTCCTCCACTATTCTTACTGCTGTGAGGGTAGTTTCTCTAATAAGTGATTTTTAAAACACTGTGTGCACATACATTTTAGCAAAACCAGGAATAGAAGCCCTGAAGTCTGGACAAGTTTCTCCCACCTAATACCATAAATAGAAGCTACTATGGTTTTTTATGCTATTATTAATGAAAATTTTATTAATTTCAAATCATACAAGAATTTTACTTGGGGAAAAAAAGAAAACTACTAGCCAGGCAACTGTTATTCATTCTTTAGATTTAATCATGGATTTGAAATATATTACTTTATCAGAAGGCGGCAACTGTAGATTGTAAGATAAGATAAACCAGAAGATACACTCAGTAAAAATGACATGCCTTGAACTCATATTTCACGAGGTAGTTCTGGAAGCCCTGTTAGCACAGACATTTGATCAGACTGATTAACAAGTGTATAATCTGATACTGCCATCTCATTGCCTTGTTCCCATCTGTTTTCATGATTTGTTAAATTGCAGCTGTGGAAGTTTGACGATTTGAACTCCATATTTTTTGTAATGTTTGGATTTTTCCTTGACTGTTTGCTTGTTTTTAGGCATGAACTAGTGCAGTGATGCACAGGACAAGATCCACATCAATAGGGCCTTGGGTTGAAGCTCCTCTAGGAGGAACTGATCCGTAACTATTGAAGTAATAATGCCAAGCAGTACTAAAGGACTTTTGCTTCTATGGGTGTGTAAACCCCCTAAATTAAGGAAACACATATCGGCTTAGTCAAACACATCAGATAATATAACTAAGGAAAAATCATCGCCTCCAGGGAAAGACACATTTTACCTTGATCTTAACAGTTCAGAAACTGCTTTGAGGGGGTTCCTGGCTTACAATATACTCTGTGGGGTCTCTTTGGTGTCACTCAGAAAGTCTCTCTATGATAATTCCTGAGGTTTGCTTTCTAGGTTTGTTCCTTGCTTAGAAGAGGGATCTCACCTCCCTCTGAAACCTCTCACCCTGAAGTCCCATAGCAGGTTCTCATCTGATGGTTTCCCTGTCACCTTTTCACCTCCAAGCATGTACCAACACACCTGCATAGAGTGCTGCAACCGTGACTGAGAAAATATTTAGCAAATTTCCTTATGCCCTATCCAGGTGCTGGAATGCCAGAGCATACACAGTGCAGAGTATATTCAGTTGGTCCAACAGACTGGGATGGATCAGAGCTGAGGGACACGTGCTGCAGGGGTGGTCAGTGCGTGCAGAGGTACCACTGCAGTAGCTCAGAGGAGTTACCTATACTGTAGTTGTGGTGCTTATTTTCACAGAGATGAAATGCCTAAAAGAAGAATAAAAGTGTTAAGAATAATTGCAAAGTAATTCATTCTAATGGTTTCATGGAAAATGTGGCAAGAAGATGGTACCTGAACATAAAGAATAAGGAAAATGTGGCAGTACCTGCTGGGTTGTGCAAAAAGGGGGAAAGAGTCCTCTAAAGTTATGAACTGTATAAGGAGCTATTGATGTTACCTACCATGTTTAGATTTGTGGTGAAAGCTTGAGGTTTCAGTGCTACTTTTTTGTGCTTCTCATTGCAAACAGAAGCTCAGCTGGATCATGTGGAACACGGGATCGTGCAAGCCGAGGGCGTCCTGGGCGATGTGGGTCATGGGGAATCCGTGGGGGCCCGTTGCACTGTCCCACCCAGGGGCAGGGCACCTCCTTGGGGACAAGGGTTGGCCAAGGCCAGGCCAGGGTGTTGGTGTGTGGGTGGGCCTGGCTTGGCGGGGTCTGTGGCGGGGCTAGGCAGGGCTGTGGGGAGCTGGAGGCCAGCATCTAATGGTCTTGCTGGGGCAGGGACTGATGGCCCCTAAATAGGCTCCCAGACTGGGGGTAGGGACAGCGAGGCCCATGGGTGCCTCAGGATCCTGACAGCGTGGGCGATCCATCTGGGGGTCAGACTGTTTCCAGATTGGGATGAAACCTCTAAATCTTATTGAGAGATACGGTGATCATCTATCCCCACCACACCTTGGTTTCGCAGGCAAGATATGACAGTGCTTGTAATCCATTAAGACTTCACCTGAAGTTGGAAGATAAAAAGTTCCACAGAAAAGAAAGTGGAAATGTTTCAGAATCAGTGTGTACCAATATATAACCATAGTTAAACTGCTTCATTTTCATGAGGTTTTACTTTGATTCATTTATCCATTTTTGATGCCAGTGAGGGAGAGCAAAAGCGGCTTCCTACTCTTCTCTCTCTGAAATTAAAAGGCAGTAAATTTTAAACCAATAAAAGCAAATGTTGTTTTGTTTTCTTGGCTTTTTTTCTTTTAATGTAGCTGATAGTCAACCAGAATATTTCACTGTCAGACGAGGTCACTAAAGGCAACTGCAATATAAGGATTTTAGAAAAGGTCTGAGTAATTTTATGGCCAGTAATAACAGTTTTGCCATTGCAGAAGCTAAAAAAAAAATGTTGGAAAGGTCACCAGCCCTCATGCTTCAGGGTCTGGATGATCAGCTGTGGGGTCAGGACAAAACCCAGTACTGAAGTGTGCACACGCACACATATGTGTACATGCACACATATGCGTACATGCACACAATATTTTCATAATTACTCACTAATAATTTTTAAAAAGTAATTATATGTTTCCAGAGAAATGCAGCATCTTAATTTTGAGCTGGTTAGTATTTACACTCATCTTGTCAGAGGAGGGCTTCCCATATTTTCTAGTTTTCATAGGAAGATGCACTTGGATAGTTGACATACAAATATTATATCATGCATATTTTACGACAGTGATTCAGGTCCCGTTTTATATAAGAGTCAACCTGAGAAAACTGACTTTGCTTTGCTGGGTTTGGTCCCTCTTCCTCTCCATCCTGGGGCAGCTGCTAACCTCTTGTTCTCTTGCCTGTGTGAAAGATTTCCTGTGTAGCTCCTCAGTGTACAGATCACGGTGTAGGGGTCTCTATTCTGACCCTGCAAAGTCCAGTAGAGCATTGCAGAGTTTTTCTTTTTTACTTGACATGGTGCCTCACCAGTGAGACCCACCGGACCAGCTAGGAACTGTTTTGTTATTGTGCTGTTGGCAGATTGTACTGTGAACAGCTCATTTCTTGCCTTAGAGATGGAATGAAATCTGAGGTTTGAGCTGAGAAGGAAGAGTCAAAGCTTAATCTGACCAAATGGAAGAAAAAAAACTATTCAAGTGAGTCTGAAGCTTCAGTAGAAGCTCTTATAACCGGAGATGCTCATCCCCGGCAAGGGATCAAGTCTCTTGTAACTGACAAAGGAAGACCCAGCATACAATGTTCTCAGGTAATCAAATCTCCACAAAGTGCTGTGAACCATCAAAGGCTGATTAGATGTCTCAGGTCATATTTGGTGGAAGATAGCTTAGGCTTATTACTCATACCTAAATTCATTATATTCTCCATGGGCTATAGCAGTATGAATATGAAAGTGTCAGACTTCAGGAAACAAGTTATGACTTCTTTGTATTGTGAGCTTCTCAAATACCTCAATCCTACTTCATGCGTTATTTTGCTGGGTTTTTACAGAATATCGAGACAAGCTGGAGAGTGAGATACTGAGTCTTACTGATCTCAGCCTCCTAGGGGGACGTTCGCTTTTCCAGCCTAAGAAGCTCGATCATTAGCTTACCCCACGTCGCATACTGTAACTGAATGCAAAGCCGGGGTGGGGGGTGGGGGGGTGGGGTGTGTCTGGGGGGAAGTTTGTATACTTTTCTCAAATATTGACCAAAATTGAAGCATGAACATGACTGAAAAATAAAGGTAGGTGAATTGCAATTACAGACAAGGTGTCTCTTTTACTTATTAATTTATTTACTTGCTTTTCAAAAGATAAGGATGTTTAAATTTAAAATCTACAGTGAATAGTCATTGTTTCTCAGTCTCCAGACACCTTTGGACAGATGTGCTTCTGACAGATGCACAGTACTGTAATTAACATAAAGGCAACTCAGTCATTTTTAATAGCCTGTGATAAACAAGAACTTGATCTAGACCACATAATCATCTTTTCTATCTTTATCCTATGGTTTATCTATGATTTCATCTATCATGTCCATGTTCATAACAACATTTTCAAACTCATAATTTTTCACATACATACATATATGCATAACATGGCAGATATTCAACAATAAGTGAATATTTTGAAATAGGGGAATGCTGTGGTTTAACCCCAGCTGGCAACTAAGTACCACACAGCTGCTTGCTCACCCCCCACCCCCCAGTGGGATTGGGAGGAAAACTGGGAAAAAGCTAAAACTTGTGGATTGAGATAAGAGCAATTTAATGGTTGAAATAAAATATAATATTATAAGATGATGATGATGATGATGGTGATGGTGATAATAATAATAATAATAATAGTAGTAGTAGTAGTAACAACAACAGCAGCAATTGTAATGAAAAGGAGAGAGAAAGAGAGAGGAATAAAACCTAGAGGGAAAACAAAAAAACCCACAAAAATAACCCAAATGATGGCCAATATAATTGCTCACCACCCACTGACTGATGCCCTGCCAGTCCCTGAGCAGCATTCCATGGGCTGTGGCCAGCTTGCCTCAGTTTATATACTGAGCATATGAGCATATACGTGAGTATATCATATGGTATGGAACATCCCTTTGGCCAGGTTGGGTCCTGGCTGTGTTCCTTCCCAATTTCCCATGCCACTGCAACCCTCTCGCTGGCAGACCCTGAGTAACTGAAAGTCCTTGACTTAGTATTAACGCTACCTAACAACAACTAAAAACATCAATGTGTTTTCGATACTGTTCTCACATGAAGTCTAAAACACAGCACTGCACTAGCTACTAAGAATAAAATTAACTCTATCCCAGCTGAAACCAGGACAGGGAAGAGAGAAAATAGGAGAAAATCCCCAATACAGGTAGATCCTCCCCACATCCACATCATTTCACATACTTGAAGAAGGTGCTCAGGAGAGAAAATAAGAAAAGAAATGTAGCATAACATTCTGTGTGGGAAGGAATGGAATAACAATAAAATGTCTGCTAAAGAACAGAGGGAGCCTCAGAACTCAGAAAGGACACTAAAATGACTAAGATACTATTCTTTCTTGGTTTGTTTCATTTGAAAGTAAGGGGTATTTGTTACTTTGATGAGTCTGCAATATGCTTCTTTGGACTGATTCATGAGTTGCAATTTGCTGTATGTAGAAAACAAACTTACAGAAGAAATGACCTTCTGCCTACCCTGTGTTCCTGTGATATGAGAACAAGATTAGCTGAAACGTCACAGGCATAATAGCTTACAAAGTAAAGGTACTTTTTCTCAATAAAAAGCAGAGGTATTGCTGGATGAGCTAGGTCGAGGAGACTGAAAGGGTACCGTCCATCTGACTAAACACAGTGGAGAATCAACATCTGAAGAGACCTCCTTGGCCCTCTTCATAGTCAATGGAGAGAGAATGGGACAAGGAAAGCAAGTTCCCTCCCCTCCTAAAGGCAATGCCTTCTCTCAAATAACTTTTTTTTTTTTTTTTTAAAAAAAAAAAGGTATTCAGCCACATACATCAGCTATGTAGATGTCTGCAGCAGGTTTAATCACATTTGGCATAGAATAACTTTTATTTTCTGTGCTGAATAATCATGTTTTGTGTGTCTATCAAATATATACCCTCTCCCATTCCCTTTCCTGTCCATCAGCAATATCTTTTTATACAATTGGTTAATTTCATCCAAATTTAACAGAAAAATGAAGGTTTCAAGGATATTTTGTCATATGCTGCTACAATGTTGTTTATGCTGGAAGAACATACATCTGGAAAAGACACACTTGTCATACTCCCCTTAGTGAAACCCTCAGATGCTCATACTTTATTAAACATCAGAGAATTCACACGGTGAAAGTAAAGAAGGGAGAAAGAAGAAAAGATGGAAGCAGGTATTTATTAGCTTTGGTACTCTCTGAACTAATTATTTAAACATTGTGATTATCTTTGACCAGGTTTTAATGACAAAGCATCTACACCCTTTTAAAAGAAGCTGCCAAACTCATAATTAATACAGAGTTATCAAAGGTCCAATTTCTAAGGGGAATGGAGCATCTTAAATGTGGAAGCCGTGTCTTCTTGTCAGGATTGCAGCACTGATAACAAGAACTACTTTTATTGCATATCATTTCTATATACAGAAAACTTAATTCTCCAGGACCATCTACCTGACATGCTTTCACTGTGAAGTGCATTTTTTGAATGCAGAAGCACAGCAAAAGTATTTGAAAGAAAGAAAGAAAGAAAGAAAGAAAGAAAGAAAGAAAGAAAGAAAGAAAGAAAGAAAGAAAGAAAGAAAGAAAGAAGGAAAGAAAGAAAGAAGGAAAGAAAGAAAGAAAGAAAGAGAGAAAGAAAGATTCTCAGACATGACATATAACCTTTCCTGGGCTTTCTCAGATGTTATTATTAAAAGGAAATGCAACATGAAATAAAGCTCTTTGTTGTGTGTTCCTGTATGGAATGCATGTGTGTCTGTCATATGTCATCACATGAACTACCTTGCTGCATAACTTGTACCTTAGAGCTTAAAGAACACGTTCCGTATGTTACACATTAAAATTGCTTACACCAAAACAAGAATCCAGCTCAAAAACCATAACATTATTTGAGCCTGCTCAAGGAAAATGCTGTAGTCTAACTTGCAATCAAATCTCTCAGAGGGATTAGGCAGACATCATTTTAATTTATCCATTCCAGAATTCAGTGCCAAGAGCGCTACAAAGATGAAAATAAAGAAACCGCCGACTGTGCATTTTTGTTGTTGGAGCTGCTGCGGCAGCAGTCTCAGAAAAAGGAGGGAACTGCTGTGCTACCTCCATCCCACACATACTGAAAGCCCATAAGAAGCTGGATTCTCACATCCTTTTGCCAAATAACTGGATAGCAGCTTAAATCCAGCAAGTACAGCTTTCTATAATGAAAAGAAGAAAAAGAGAAAAAGTAGCAGATGTTTGGAATAGCGACTGTACTGCAGATTACTCTAGTGTGGGGGGTCTAAAGAATGAAGCTAGCTATTTTTGGAGTGCCTCGCAAGAAGTAAATAATGATGTAGCTGTTGGTAAAGCACTGTGTGGGGTTCTGTATCTGTAAAGGCTTCCTTCTCTTTTGTAGACATAGGCTGATCTTTTGCAAATACAATGTTAGAGTTCAAATGGCAAAATGCATTTGGAATCTACCTTTAAACAGTTCTGCTGAGATGAGCAGACATAGGTGTCCTTGTTAGATGCTGGCAGCTGTTAAAAGACTGAGACTCTCACCTGCCATCAGCTATGATCCAACACAGACTTTGCAGTTTTTGTCATTCTGAGGTCCTCTGCGAAATAGGTGCAATCTGCTTCCATTTTGGTCAGATGATGTATCACACCGACCTGACATTCATTTTGCACTTGCATTATTGATGTAAATCTACAGTAAAAAGCTGGGGCCATGGTCATTAGAGTGGCCAAGAGCATGATAAAATTTATTTTGGGTGATGGCAAGGTATTTGGAAGCTACTGAGACAGCTGGTGTGTTATCTCTCTTTGGACTAGCCTTACTGTGTTTAATGAATGGTAAGCCTGTTGTTAAGGCGACACAAAATCGGTTGTGCTGCTTATTCAATGCACCACAGTAACATTTTTCCACATGGGGAAACATACAATTACAACAAAAATGACCATGATTAGCAACTTAAAGAAGGAAGCACAATTTGCATACAAATATATTTTCCTATGTCTGCCTGGTTTTGAAGGCTGCATTTAACAAAATACTTGCACGTATCTAGAACTTAAAGAACAGAGGTAATCCCCTTGATTGTGTCCATCAATATCCCTGTAGCTGTTCACTTGATTGAATGACCCTCTAGAGATCAGAATTTCCATCTGATCCCACTGAATTCAGGAATCTGGCTGTCAGTAAGTCATTTCTCTCTTAGAGCAATCAGCAGAACTTTTGCCAAGAAAACCATAAGGTTTATAGCTACAATTCCATGATCCTATAAATCTTTTTAGCAATTAGACAGGAATTAAGTAACTATGGTATATCAATATTTGCATGTGTTATCTATCATTTCCTTCCTACAATATCAGTGACTGTTCTAGAATATTAAATTTTGGTAGTCTTACCTAAATATATTTTTTACAGGATGATTTTATTTAAGAAATATTCAGTCACTACTGTATGTTCAGTGTATATATACCTATTTGCATACATACATATATTTATTTGTTTATGTATATAAACATAAAAATGTTCTAAACCAAAGCAAAACTAAAAACCCACAACTCAATAACTTTAAAAAATGCTGAGAGATGAAAATGACTTAAATAAAATGAAACTTGCAAAAGTGCAAGCAGCTGCCATGACTGTTCTGCAATAATTCATATATTTTATTGTTCTGTTTTGTTTTTTAGATAATTAGTTGGTGGCAAAGGAATAATCATGTTGCATGAAAGATTGTGAATTTAATTTCACAATGAAAGCTGAACATTGTATCTACTGTGAGTTGAAAGGACAAATAAAATCTGTTAAAGGGCCAGACTCAAAAGAAATTATATGCCCACAACACACTGGTTTTGGAGTTTTTCTTTTCTATAAGAATGTTGGTCCAAATTTTTGTGTTTTCAAAAGCAGCGATGTAAAATCTTTATTTCTGTTTATTTAAATGTTAATTTTAAAGCTCTGTCTAAGATTGTTTTGATGAGTGAAATGATCAGGGAATGAACTATCATTTTGATGGAAATGTATTTCAGCAGAACTCATGATGAAGTAATAAATACTCTTAATGCTTTCAGCAGGACTATTCCCCTAAGTATTAAAGCTAAGTTCTTGTGCACATTTCCAGGTTCAGAGGTTTCATTGTTCTGAAGGAGTGAATAGCACCCTGGTAATGGAAAAGAACTGAAAAAGAAAGAAAGAAAGAAATCTCTGTTATTTACAGGCAATAATGCAAAGACAAACATAAAGCACATTCACACACAAGAGAACCACATGAGTCCTAGACTATAACAGTTAAGCTGAATTTTCACATTCCTTCCTTTTCCCATTTGTGGCTTCAACAGTAACTATAGCCTTTCTATCTTGATGTCACCAGCATTTTAAATAACACCTATCAGCAGGATCCATAGCAAGCTCCACAAAGAAAGTGGTTTCAAAGTTGTGCTAAAAAACCCCACCAGTTTCTGAAGCACGTTTGTTTTGTTAAGTGATGATGTATGCTCAGGCGATAAGGATCTCACACCCAGGGAGGCAGCTTCAACAGACAGTTGTCATGGTGTTATTTTCTATGGACGGCTTGCTTGTTCAAGTTAAAATGTCATGTCTCTGTAGTTTTAAGGAAGGGCAGGGGGCACGTGTCTGACCAATATGCTGCAGCGGGGTGGAAGTCTCATTTGCCTGAAGCCTGAGATGCATGCTTGTTAACTCTTCAAATGTCACTGCAGCCTCTAAGAGGCAGGTAATTCCTGTGTGTTTACTGTGCACACTCTGGAGTAGAGCTATCCTTCAGTCATCTCTCTGTTTGCAGAGTTTGGGTAGTTTCCTTAGGCATTTCTTATCTTGGCAGATGAACAACGCTGGCTTAGAAACTAGTCAGTTCTTTTCTCAACCAAGGCATTATATATTTATTCCATTCTTGGATTAAAAAAAAAAAAAAAAAAACAACAACAAACAAGGCTAAGAAGATGTTCACAAAAGTATTTTTATCATGCCTGATTTCAGTTTTACTCATAAATCACACTTTGGCATAATTTAGTTTTACACATAAACGTGAGCTCTGTTGAAGCAGAGCTGTCACTGCTTGCAGGTGCAAAAATGATGCTGGGTCCAAAACTAGTACCTCTATCCAGAGATCTTTTGCTCAAATTGGTCGACATATCCAATGTTACTCCTAGATGGTTTTCCTCTAGCCATAAGGTAGCCAGTGCAGTGAAATGATCCACCAACTCAACAGCATAGAAAGAATAGATCACCAGATTGTGATCTGTGTTATGCAGGCTTTTCTGCATAACCTGATTAGATCTGTATCAGGGGGAAAGAAAACTATTTTGGGAGAGGACAGGGCAAAAAAAGAAGCATGAACAAACTTATTTTGTTTTGTGGTTTTGTTTTGTTGGGTTTTTTTTGTTTTGTTTTGGTTTTTTTGGGTTTTTTTTTTAACCTTCCTGGTTTAAAAAGCCACCTTCCTGGTGTCTTATAATATCCTAGAATATTTAGGTTGGAAGGGACCTTTAAAGATCATCTAATGAATCCCCCTGCCACAGGCAGGGATATGTTTCTCTAGACAAATTGGCTTAAAGCCCTGTCCAATATGACCTCAAACACTCCCGGAGACAGGGCATCCACAAGTTCTCTGGATAACCTGTTCGAGTGCCTCACCACCCTCATAATAATAATAATATAAATAAATAAATAAGAATAGATAGATAAATAAATAAATAAATGCTTCTTTATATCCAACCTAAGCATACCCTCTTTCAATTTAAAAGCAATACCCCTTTTCCTGTCACTACAGGTCCGAATCCCTCTCCATATTGCTTATAACTCCCCTTTAAGTATTGAAAGACCACAATAAGATGTCCTCAGAGACTTCTCCAGGCTGGCCAACTCCAAGTCTCCCAGTCTTTCCATATAGGAGAGGTGTTCCAACATTTTGATCAGTGCCCCTCCTCTGGACTTGCTCCAACAGGTCCATGTCCTTTCCCAGGGGACCCATAGCTGAAATACAGAAAAAGTATTTAGGTACTTCACAGTGCAAAGAGGTGTTCCCTTAGCTTTTTCACACTACAGTGCAAACAGGTTCAAATCAACAGTTGGGCATCTGAGCATGTTCGAAAGTGTCTCCAAAACATGCTGTTATAGACAGCTGGACAGTTTCCATATCTGCCCTGAAACTCCAGAAACAGAAAACTTTATGGAGCTCTACTGAAGCCAGCAGAACCAAGCTGACCTACCCAGAACAAGGTTGCCCCTTTCTCTTACAGATTAATATTTTAAACACTCTTCCCCTTGTAGTAATTCTGTGTATAAAAATGCTTGGTTTACATCCGTTCTTTGAGTATTATACAGCCCTTCCTATTAAAACAAATAATTGATACATCTAACTGGTTTCAGCAGAGAAGAAAGGAGTAGGTGGTCTCATTAAGAACACTTGTTTCACAAGAAAAGCATTTTTCATTGTCTTTACCCAGTGATATAAATGACCTTTGCCTCGGAATTAATGAATGTATAAATCTTTCATAATATATTTTAATGTCCTGCTGGTAGTAATCTTTATTATAAAGCAAAACAAAACAAAACAAAAGGATTTGCAAACAAGAAATCTATTATTAAAAGCGTATGAACCTTGCACTCTTATGAACAAGAATATTTTTTTTTATTCTACATATCTTATGCAGTAATAGAAGCTGATGTTTTCTTTCTTATTTTTTTAATTATCCAAACAGCAGTCTACTTCCTTGTACCATATAATGTTATATCTCTCCAAATTGAGATATTATACTAAGTTTTCACTCAGATGTGTCTGCCAAGCACACACACATACACCCCCAAATAAAATCAAAAGCTTCCACAGTCTTCAAACATTTCTGTCTCAAAAAGTTGCATGAGTTGCATGTGTTTAAGTATTTTCATTTATATCATATCTTAGTCTGCGTATCTGATTTGCACCAGAAACAAAGTACTGTTCTGGCTAAGATTCCTTGAGGACTCTGATCTACAACTCTGTACCCTGAACACAGCTAGAAGGCTTAGGCAAGCAGTGATGCCTCGTCTCTTATCTATTGCAACACTCAGGCAAGGAAAGAGAGATCAGATTTAAGACATGATTTTTTTTTCCATCTGAGTTAATTCAAGCCTATATCTCTAATTTCTTTGGTGAGTTGATTTGATTCTTCATCTTTTTTTTTCTTTTTTTTTTTTTTTTTTTCTTTCCAGTCATTCTGTGCCACAATGTCAAAAAAGGAAGACAGATGAGTAGAAAGTCCTGGATTCTGATTACTACATACAAGGTTATTTATCTAAATAATAGCGGAGTGCTGTTTGCTTGCTGTCTGTGTGCTATACCTAATTCACTATGCAGGACATGAGAAGAGAATTAGTACTTCAAACTGGCATCAAGTGCTCTCAGCACTGAGAAACCTGAATCTCAGTTCTTGAGTACACAGAACTGGGGAAAAAAAAGAAAAAAAAAAAGAAGAAGAAAAGAAAAAAAAAAAAAAAAAGGCTGAAGGTAATGAGTCTGCAGTACTTTTCCTTGGTTTCCATGCTGAGTAGTTAAGGAACACATTGCCTGTTATAGCTAGGACCCCTGCCCTGAGAAAAGTTCAGAGCATAAGAAGGAGAAAGCGATCACCCACCTTTTATAGAGTAATTTCACAGGCAGAATCCAGGGACTCAAGTTTCAACCCAATGATGTGATACAAGAATTGAGCCTAACTGAGCACCTATTGATTGGGCCAGGATGAGCAGAAAGACGTGGCAATCCCTGTCTCCCCTAAGTTAGCCAGAAGTGAACTCCATCTGCTCTGTTTCAGCAATGCTGCTGTTCAAGTCCCTTTGTGCCAGGAGAAATAAAAATCTTATCATCTTTCCTAATTCCCAGGGTAAACATGAACTGTTTTAGATGGGGAATGGGTAAGATGGGTGATATTTTCTCATGCCTTTGAAGCTTTTTCACTGAGGAACAGATAATGTATACATTATAAAATGAGAAAACAACTGTTACTCTTTAGTAATGTTAGTCTGTAGTTAAAATACTTACCTGGTAGGGACTAATTTACAATGCATAAAGCTTCCAATTTATTAATTATTTAGTTATTTAGTTATATAAATTATTGTTTGATTTTCTCTTGCATATAAATATCTTGTTTTCGCTTCTATTCTTCCATTTTCATCATCTCCCCTGCCTGTTCAATGATCCCTTACTGGAAAATGAACCAAAATGCTTAGAAGCAGACACGCACTACCTTATCTCTACCCAACCTTGCTGCATATGATACTGTTCCAACTTTTGCTGCTCTCTTTTTTATTTATGTGACTGAAGAGCTTTTTTGTTATTTGTTTTAATACACTTTGAAAGGCCTAACTCAGCTTGCCTGTTGGCAATTCTTACATTATTTCTACACTTCGTGACCTCTAAGGTGTACCTTTATTTGCTGATCAATCTTTTTTTTCCCTTGATTTCTCATAGGCTTTATGCTTACTCTTAATGTCCTTTTTGAGGTGGCTATACATCCAAATACATTTGGAAATCTTTCCTGAAAGTTTTGTTTTCACTTGCTTGATGTGCAAGTTTCAGATAACTTTTCGCTGCTGACTTAAAGGGTTTGGAGGAACCTGTCACACTGCAAGCCCCTGAACTCTTTGTTTCCATTGACTTCACTTACTTGTTCATGTAATTTGTCAAAGTTTTCCTTTTCAAAATTGAGTAACCCAGCTGAAGACCTGCTTTTGCTTATATTCTATTTAATTCCTATTCAATCAATTTATGACTGCTGACTTCAAGGGTATTTCAGTATTATTATTATTTTCAGTAAGTGCACAGGATTAGAGAAGTGTTTGGCAAGCTAGTTGAAGCAGGAGCAGTAATTCCAGCTGGGCATCTGTAAATCATTTTCATGTCCCTTGTGCATGTGGAGATCAACACTACTTCATATGTTTGTCAAACATTTGTATTTGTGGAAGTCATTGAAATTATTGTGCAAATGTCACAAAGTCTTGGCATGTAGATGGTATCTATGTGTTTATGATACTGCTGGTTGATTATAAATGGTGACAGAAAATGGTGCTTTTAGGATAATCTGGATCTTCCATTCATGACTTGCAGCTATTGCATACATATGCATTCCATACAGTGAGAATAAATGGGGTTTAATGCAAAGTTACATAAGTGTACAAGAATTCAGAGGGGTTACAGTCCCTAACCCTGCACTATATGACATATATGTATATGTCTTTGCCTTGTTTCTTTTGTTCAGGGC
This sequence comes from Falco punctatus, assembly GCF_963210335.1. Classification (NCBI taxonomy): domain Eukaryota; kingdom Metazoa; phylum Chordata; class Aves; order Falconiformes; family Falconidae; genus Falco; species Falco punctatus. The sequence continues at coordinate 7,274,122 of NC_137586.1, forward strand.
TTTCTATAGTTATGTTTACCTTACATGGTGTAACATTACTGGCATATTATGATAAGGACTGTAACTTCATATGCTGTGATCTATTACAGTTTTGAGACTGCATGTCCCCATTGTGTTTCTGCTGTCAGCGCAGCCTCTGCCAGCTGCCAATCACACATGCTACACACATACACAGCTCACTTTTGGAGAACCATGCATCCATCCACCTTGCAAGTGGTGGCTTTAGATGGCATCCTGCTGTGTGACTTTGGCTCCGGTTGCATTGAAGGGGAAACAATTTTGCCTATACCAGCTGGGCACTAGAGTTTTTTGTTTCCATAAGACTCCCAGTATAGATGCAAGGCAAAGAATCTCTCCTTTGCACTAATTCACTAAAGTAGTCATACTTGATAAGCTTGCCTTCCTGATCAAATTCTTCAGGTGGGATTCACCCAGCTGCTGATGTTTTCATTGTACATCTACACAGCTGAGACAATCTTCTGAAATTCTTGTCATATTCCATGGAAGGAACCAATCATTTTTAAAGTGCATCATGCATCTTGTCCTAAAAAAGCTTTTTAACAGAAGTCTAGTGAATTATGCTCAAAGTGCCTGTTTCTTCTTATTGCCTGTGGAAAGAATCTGGAATGACTGGTTCTGACGGTGCTATCTGCTATGTAGACATCCGAAATTAGATGCCATGAAACCTTCTCTTCACTTTTGACTTCTTTTTACGTCTTGTACCCTGTTTTCTGCCATGCTTACATCCACTTACACGTCTAGCTCTAAGAAATATTCTAACTTTATTTATATAACTATTTGAACATAACAGATGCCCTGAAATGACTGCAGCAAGTCATTTTCGCAGTCACCATTGCTGCTGGCATGTCCATTGCTATTTCAGACATTACCAGGTTTTCTAGTTCGTGCTTTTAAAGGCAGAAGAATGCCAGCAAACAGAATTGCCCCTACAGAGATCTATAAAACCCATACAAACAAACAAAGCCCCTAAAAAAACAAACAAACAAACAAAAAAAAAACAAACACCAAAAACCAGGAAAACTGCAAACCTTTATCATTATTTTATCAGTCTTTGTTGACTTCCTTAAGTCCTGCCAGCTTGATTTTCTAAACCTCCTGTTCAGGTTCAGCCTATTTTTAAGCTTAGGGTTCAACTGTCCACAAGCTGGTTGAGAAGTTGGGCTCACCTTGAACTTCTGAGGCTGCTGTCTACTAATTGCATGCTGCCCCAGAGAGAGCTGTGCAAGTCAAAACCTCCAAGCAGCTCGACCGCCTAGCCATAGACAAAAAGGAACATTCACTTACCTGCAAGGCAAAAAGGATTTATTCTTTTCTCACCAAGGAACAGGTTGAAGGTTTAACGGTTGGTCCCTGTTGGCATTTGAATGTGGTTGTGCTCTTCGAGAAGCCTGTGCAGCATCAGGTCTGTTACTATGTCACCTTGCATACCATTAGCTTGTTCCATTTTTATGGCAGTAAGTCAGACCACAAGTGAACTTTTACCACTTTTTGAATGCTTGAAAAATGAGAAAACTCTAAAAAATTGGAATGAAGGAGTCTTTGAAATTGCACTTTTTTTCTCTCACTATGAATTGCTTCTCTTCAAATCTTGTTCAGCTGGAAAACATTTGCAGGGAGTTGAGAATAAAATTGTACATCACAGAAACCAGCTTTTAAGTATGGAGCTTTGGGTGCTGTCTCCAAGTTCTTCCCTTTTTACCTGCCCAGGGAAAGGAAGCAAAACTATTTTAATTCACCCCAAGGCAATCAAGGGATCAGTCAAGCACTGACACAATAAAGAAGGTGTTGCAATACTAGTGGTCAAACAGGCCTCCCCTAACCCAATCTTACCTGTCAGAAAGGAAGCATTAGTCTAAAAAGCAGTAAATTCACTTATCCTAACAAATGGGGGGGGGGGGGGGGGGGGGCGGGGGGGAGGATGTGTGTTTGACAAAAGATGCAGAAGTGAAATTGGAAGACAAACAATTGAACAAACAAAAAAGATACATAATTAGGCTAAAATTAATATTTTATGCAACGTGTTTAATTTGGAGAGCTCATCTATTCATTGACATCTTTGCAAAAATGCCTGCATTACAGGAACATGGAAAATTCCCTTGGGTGGGCCAAAATGAAATTTCCAGCTTTTCAGGTCACTCAGCCTCATGCATCATTGCATCTTCATAAGCATTATACATTAAGTGACACGGTATGGATGTTTACCACTGAATCAACGAACTGAACCTTCTTTTCTGCTTCCTTCCCAACCATTATGCTCCTTGTGTGTGTGTGTGTCTTTGTGTTTTTCTTGGCTTTCCACCCGACTCTGAGTTCTACTGTGCCACACCGTTATTAGCATGATGAGAGGAGACAGCCTGTCTAGCTCTGCCCTGTCTTAAAAAGACTGGTAAAGAAAAGGGGCCTGACTAGATAAGCCAGATGACACCCCAGACCTGGGAAGTGAGCCAGGGTCCAGAGCAACATCTGCTGTGGCCAGGCTGCCAGCCCAAAGCATCCATCCATGACTGACCAGTCACCCTGGATCCTGAGAACATCAACAAGCGCTTTATTTCCCCTACCTTTACCATTCCCTCATTTTTTCCCTGCTGCTGTGTAGTGTTTTGACAAAGGCAAGGGAAATGAGCATAGTTCACAACTCAAAATTAAATGCGAAAACCAACCCTTTCCTCCTCACCAAGAAAGAGTTCTTGACAAAATAAGAGAGTCTAATGTCACCCTTTGTTCTAAATAATGTGGCGCATTTTTCATATCCACTCAATTTTGGTATAAGATTTGTTTTCATTCTTTGAGTGTTTGTGGTTAATTCTTCCTATTCAGGGACAGATGTAGCATGGATTCTAATAAGGAGGTTGTCTCGATGTGGCTTTGAAAACAGTGTTGCACTATAGGGGTACCATCTGCTATAGTAAGCAGAACCAGTATAGAAGATCTAAAGCCCCATTTTCCAACTGGTAAATAAACACTTGCTATTCAGACTGTATCTAAAAATTGGGATGAATTTTTTGTAACATATTTTCCATCAGCTGAATTCCATAAGTCATGCTTGACTGGTTCTGTGACAGAAGCATCTTAAGATATTTTTCTGTCTGGAGCTAATTTATTCTATCTAAACTAGAAAAATATAAGAAGCCACCGCAAACTTCTCTCTTCTGTCATTTGTTCTCATGACAAAAATTCATAAACTGGGTTTTATTCCTGTGGGAATGCAAGCAGAGCATATGGGGGGGGGGGGGGGGGGGGGGGGCGGGAAGAAAGATGTGATGTGAGTAGAGGTGGAATAACTTAGTTACAACTTTGATCCACTGAGGATTTCTCTATACAAGGGATTTGTTTTGGAATCCTGCTCCTCATGTGCGTTTTATTTAAACTTGAATCTGTGCTGAGAGAACATCTAGTTGTGCACTTTTCCTTTCCCTGCCCAGTTTTTTTACAAGGAGAAGGATAAGTCATGACTGAAGCCACACTGCTCTTCAGTGTGGACAAGGAGGGGAACAGGACTGTGGGACAAACCACAGAGTGCTGCTACCATCATGGGAATCAAGCTGTCTGCTCAGGCTGCCTGCCAAGAGAGGGATCAGGGAGGGAAAACTGTCACTGAAGTACAATCCAGTCAAGAGGTACCTTGGGGAGAATCCAGGTAAGGTGTGGATCCATTCCTGATAGCACTTGAAAGCTTGATCCAAGATGCCCTAAAGCCAATATAAATACAGAAATTGTTTTCAGGGGGTGCTTGAAGCAGTGTGAGCTCACCACGCTGAAATAAATGGGATAGAATCAGTTACAGGAACTTGAGGGGTGAGAGGAGTGACTCCTAAGGGCCTGAAAAGTATTAAGAATAATCAAAAAGGAGGGGACAGGAGAGCAGGAGCTGGGTTGCAGATGTTTGCTTGCTCTGAAGAATAAAAGTAGCAATCTCAAAAATCGATAGTCAGCCTTATTAAAGGTGAGCTAGGTGCTTTCACTCTGAGGTTTTATTTGGTTGTATTAGGCTTAGATACTTCACAGGTCAGGTATTTCAGACCCAGCATCTCTAGAGACCCTCTTCTTGTATTGCAAAGCGTTCTTTATAGAAATCTGCCATTGTTTCAAATGTACTTTCTAGGTCTGAGTTGGAGGTGAGAAAGTGAGAGGAGGGGGAAAGAAAAGGGGAAGAAAAGGAAAGAGAGAAAAGAAAGAGATCAAAGATGAAAAGGAAGAGAGGCAGGGAGGGAAGGAAGAGGGGAAATGGAGGAAGGCAAGGGTCTCCTTGTTCCAGGACAATGTATGTCTTCTCATTTTTGATTTTCAGACTCATTCAATTTTTCTCTCAGACCATGTGCTTCTGAAGAACCTTTACAATTTCCCTAAGGTGAAAACCTCCTCTTAGAAAGCTGCAGTGAATATTATCCCAGGGTCTCAAAAATGCCAATAAGAGAACAAATAATATTTGTTCATAATAGTGCTCAGTGCAAACCATGACTGATTAGTGTTATGTGTGACATCAACAGAGACAGTAATCAAGGTTATTTTAGCATTGATTTTTTACAGAGGTGAAGCCTCTTTGATGTATTACACCATCAACACCTTCAGAGCCAAACTTTGCACATGAAATTAATCCCAATTAATTAGAACATTTGTAGATAGTACTGGGCTCTTTTATGTTGCAAAATAAATATTAATTCAGTGGCATTTTTTTCACCTTGTGTACCTTGTGTGGCTAGGAAGGGAAAAAGAACCCTATTGATCAGTGCACTAAAATACGTTAGAAAGATTCAGCACCTGAGGTGGTCTGAGAGGCAGCTCGCCTGGAATCAGCTCAAGGACTAACAGAGGAATCTGGGAAACTGGAACTGAATTGTATTGACTTCACTGGTACATGCAGTCATGGAAATAGTATTGTTTCCGATATATGAAAGGAGGTAAAGTTACCCTTGAAATTTTCACAAAATGTATGTAACACTGCACTGTGATGCTGCCCTACAGGGAAGGTATGCCCTGATGGCAGTGGACCAGAGGTATCCTTGCAATTCAGAGGAATGTAAGTTCAGGAACTTCTGCTAGTATTAGTGACTGTTTTACTAGCCACCATGATGAGTAAATTCCTGTGACTTATGTTGGACTGTCTCCAACATCTCCTCTGGAAAGGGAAGAAGCCATGTGGAACACCACTGCCTCTTCAGAAATTGACCCCAAATCCTGTTTACTTGTGTGGTAACATTTTCTTCTGATTCCCGGAACCTGGGACCCTGATTCTGATTCCCAGAAGAATGTGGTATGGGACTGGGAGGAAAGACAGACAAGGCAGAAAGGATTCCCTCTATTTGCTACTTTAGATGTTTAATACCCAATGTAATCCTCCCCTGCTGGCACATGCTTCATCATACTGAATATATAGGGAACTTTGACCATGAACTCCTATTCTCAACTTGGACTTTTGAACCCACTGCACTCAGTCAATATAAATCCCAGTCTTAGCCTCAGATGCAGTCTTCCATCTTGATTACTTAGGTGCGAAAAGGGTGTAAGAAAACTATACCCTTTTTTTCAGCATGTGTTGCAAATCAGAATCGTGTGGCTATAGTCAGTCTCATTTTTCACTGTGTCAAAACAAAAACAAAAACAAAAACAAAAACAAAAACAAAAACAAATTACCAGTTAGAAACATTCAGCTTTAAACATCAAATAAGTTGTCAAAATCCTGCCTAGGAAAAGTAACAATAAAGACTCTGTAACTTGATTAGGCTTTTTGGAACCTCATCAAAGGATAAATAATTGAGTGCTTGCATTATTACAGTAAGGCTTGGATGGCCATTTCCTCACCAAATTTACTCATCACACAGCAGTACCCCAGGAACAATAAACCCTTTTCTACAGCCCATTATGCTCTGAAAGGAAGAATCTGAGACCATTCCATGCTCACATCCCAGGCTATGCTATCTGAGCGGCACCAGAGAGGTGAGCCAGTGGTCCCATCCTGCAGGAGAAATGCAGAAATGTGAAGTGGTGTAGAACAGGCTGCAAGAGAAGGTGACTTCAGTGAGTCAGTGCTTCCTTCTAAAACAACTGAGAGCAAAATCAACTGGGGAGTAGATTCCCAGTGACTTCAGAGAGTATAGGAATCTGAGCATAGGCGCCTGAGGTCCCTGCTGCTGTGCAGTGACAGCTGTGGCAGGGGCTCTGCAGGAGCCTGTGCTGCCTCAGGCACATAGTCAGCACTATTAGCATTAGCCTGAAGCAGCAGTAACTCCTGCTGGGATATCTGTCCCTGTATGCCAAGGATCATCATGATGGCAGGGATCCTGGCTGCTCCAAACTCCAATTCAATCCCTCGATGTTACCCTTAATGGGGACCCAGATAAAACTGAAGGGTAGAACAGCCTGGAAGCAACTCTAACACACACTGGTACCCAGAACATCAACTAAATTTCTTATTGTCAGCCTGCTTCCTTAATCAGCAGAGTGAGCCAACAGGTTTAGTGTAAAGGAGAAGAAAGGACCTGATCCTGCTTCTTCTATGCTGGCTATTCATTCCTGAGCACACAACGAATCCCCCCTGGAGAATCTGGATTTAGATTCCTGTCCTTTACAGGTATGTAGCACAATAGGAATGGAGCTTATTGCATAAACTACTGGAAACTACAGTGGTGGAGTCACGCTGATATAGAATGAAAATTAAACTGGATAAGTAGAAAGATGATGGGTAGTTGACCTGTTTGTATTGGTGACTGAATTCTTCTAGTGAAACATTCTGAATGTGGTTATATGTTCATGTAATATCCCAAACAATGAGGACCTGCACATGGCAAAAGTGTTACTGCTGATAATAAGGATGATGAAAGACAAAGAGAGATGGTCTGGATTTCCTTAGTATCACAGCAGTTTTATACTGTGGACCTCTTGTTAATTTACCTCTGATTCGTAGCAGTGTAAACAAGAGGAGAAACAGTCTATGCATATATACAGCATTAGTATTGTGAGTGTATCCATGTCTTTGGATTTGCATGTGAATATGAAATAATTCTATGCAAGTATGGGATGGAATTTAATTGTTTTCTTAAACAATATATCCTTATCTTTCTGGAAGCAGTTCAGACCATCAAAGAGTTGCTGCTGATGAACTCACTAATTAGTTTCCAATACTTAACCTTGTATTTCGCTTCATTACTGGTGCTCTGCTCCCTCTAGTTTTACATTTGGTATCAGAAAGTTCATTTAGAATCTAGTCAATCTTCCAATGCCAGCACTGCACTTTAAATTTTTCATTCAGTAAGGACACAATGGGAATAATGTTTGTATCTGTCAAGGAGATGCATGAAAACTTTTGAGTTGCATTGTCTAGAGAAAAAAACACCCAACAAAACAAACAACCAAAAAAGAAAACCCAAGAAGATGGGACTCAAAAAAAGAGTAAAATAGAATTAAGTCACCAAGGACTGACTGGCTATTATGATAAAATAAGTTATAGGCAACCAACAGGTTTATAAAAACAGAAAGCTGAAATCCTTAGGTTAAGATTTTATTTTAAAATGACACCATCAAGTAATTGTTTTTAATATAATTTATTTCCTTTAATGCTTTATTGTTTGCATTATTATCTTAGAAGCTAGGAGATAAATGTCTCCAAAAAGGAGAGAAGTGGCAATCCAGTGTTTAATGTCAGTATTGCATCTGACGATCTGCCCATGCATGAGGTGCAGGAAATCTCGGTCTCCTTTCAAGCTGGGGAGTGCGCAGGGGCTTCCATCCTGCTCTGTAAAAAAGAACAATATTGAGGAAGTGAAAATGTTTCATTCTGGTCAGTCCTCTGCTGTCTAGTTTGTGTAACTTCAGTTTTTGAAACCAATTCACATAAGAAATAGGGTCTAAAAGCACACATGAGAATAATTAATCGACAGAGCAGCTGAAGGTTCTGGTGGACTCTCATTCAGTGGAGATCTTTAAATGAAGGTTAGAGGTTTTCTGTTTTGTCTACAGAGAGATGTGCTCTCAGACTTGGAACAGGATCAAAGTCAGGAAGTTCCCTAGCCAGCATTATTCCAGCCATTGTAATATACCCTGCTGGCCTTACATTTTACAAATCCTTATTTTTGCAGTGTGTGTCTGTACATTGTAGCTCTTCATGTACATGGTTCACAAGGACTATTGTCAGTGACGTTAAGCCTTCTCATGTGAACAGCACATTTGATACAAAGAGGCTCTGCCTCTGCAAGGTGGCCTGGGAACACTTCTGGGCTCTGGGTAAGGTTGTACATCTTGGCTGTGGTTTGCCTCTCGGTTGGAACAAGACCTGAATTTGTACTGGTGCTTTCAGTCTCTTCCTTCCCTTCTGTGCGCTGATTTTCACAGAAGGAAAACAGGCTATCCAGCAGGACCAAAGTCATGGTGGGTCTGGCCAGCTTCCCAGCCTGGATGATTTGGGAAATCAGGACCTGGAGATGTAACATTGGTTATGCCACAGGTCATTAGTTTGGTCTCCATCCAATCACAATATATTTTTCTGTCTTAAATATGTATCCATCACCCTGCTTGGCTCTTTTTAGGCTCAGCCATTATTTCCTTTTCTAGGAGACAGAGAGTACTGCAGACTTCCCAGATCTGACTGTGTAGAGTTTAATGCAAATATGTAAGGAATGCCACAAAAGCATTTACAGTATTCTGTGATGCCTAGACAACTCGGCAAAGAAGTAAGGTGACAGGTGAGTGGGAAGGAATAGAAGAGGGATGAGAAGGTACGTGATGCAGCAGTATGATTCTAAGCAATAGCCTGAAGAAGTCATGATAAGACTCTTTCCAACTTTGGTATTGAATAAGACAGTTTAGGTACAGTCAGCAGGTTTCCACTCAATTTTTTTCAATATAGAGGTAACAATAAGAGGTTGTTGTGACATCAAGAATCCCTGTTGGATCCATTCTTTTATGTGAGAAAAATGTACCATCATCATGTTAATGACTCCCTGGTCAGTTCCTCTGGGTATTTTTTACAATTTACTAAAACCACTAGTTGGACACGACTTCCTTTGGGACTTTATTAACTGATGATATTTTTCTGCTTTCAGGAAATTTTACCATGGAATTTATTCTGTCTTTTCAACCACACATAAAGTATTTCAGTTGCTTAATTGTATGTGTCAATATTGGTATGTTCTGAGAAAAGATGCATCTTGTAATTAAATTAATAACACATTGACTCATGAATTTGATACATTGCACACTACATTTTTACTGCTTAGCAGCGATCATGGAAAGTTCCACTACACCCCAGATCTCCTAACGTCTCACTGGGTAGAGCAAAAAGGGGAAGGAATAGGAATAATTTCCTGCTAGGAAGAAATGATAGCTGATTTCATCCGTGGTGCTTAGGACATTCCCTTCTTGTGCTGGATTTGAAGACAAAACTCCTATTGATTTTTATGTATGTATGAAAGGAGATTAAAAATATGAAGATTGAATTCTAATTTAAATTTTGTTCATGTTTCCTTCAATTTTTAAGTTTTTAAATGGGTCAGAATAGAAAATTCTTGACTTTATCTTCCAATTCTTAGAATTCTAGAGCTTGCCTTAATCATACTGGGAGGACTGGAATAACACCTTTGCTAGTCTCAAACTCCTCAACAAGGGAAATCCTGTTACAGTCATAAAACCTGGGGCAAAATCAGAAACAGCTGTCACTGAGGATCAAAAAGAAAGGCTCTGATCAGATGGAAGAATTGAAAAAATATCCTCTTCACTTTTTTGAGCACTCAGATTTGATCTTCATTGACAAGAATGCAAAAGCGCATTATAAACTTGGATGGTTGAAATTGCATAAAGTGAATTTCAAATTGTGTATTCATTTGGAATCATCTTAATTTCTAAATCATGCTGTATTAGTAAGTCCCATAGTTTAGAAAAGGGAATGATATGGAAGGAGGGATGTAATTATCTGAAGCAAAGAACCAAATGAACAAGCACACATTCAAGGTAAAAAACAAATTACCGTGGACTCTGCAAGATCCTCATATATGAAAGCAAGTTTCACAAAAATAAGGAAATATAAATGCCAGCCATTTGAAATAATAAAGAGAAAGAGGCCAAATCAGAAAATTGGTTCTTTGGAATTAGATAAATTTAATTCTATTGTTTTATAGTTTCCAACCACATGGTGACTATAGTCATCAGCTAGGACTGTTTATCGCTGCCTAATGAACCACTGATGTCTGTGAATCATAGATTTACTAATCCTAACATAACTTACTCATTTCTTTCCCAGTCAAAGGTATTACAGTTAACATTTTTTGGGAACTACTTCTTTAACTTTAAAATTGTCCAAGGATAACAATTCAAGAGGTCTTATTCCAGTGCTTAGTATTTGGAACAAATTGCCTAGGAAGGTTTTGTAATTGCTATAATAACAAAGCAACTTCTTGCCTGCTATGAATACCCAAGTTAACCATGAAAAAATGTGCTATGTATACACACACACACGTATATACACACGTATTATGCTTACCTACTTGTGCAGTACAAATCATCCAGTTAACTCTAGATTTATGAGTTCTCTGTCATTGTACTCACTGGGAAAAGGAAGAGAAACCCCTTTTGGTTTAGTTAGTATGTACACTGCTTAGCGTATTGATTATTGGTTTGTAAGAGGAACTTAAGAGTGAAAAATATTTGGAATAATACCTAAAAAATTCCTAGTCAGGAGTGTCAGATTTGAAACTGCCTCTGAGGAACCATAGGAAGGTCTCACAGTGCTCACTGGATAGGCAACCAACTGGTAGATAAAATCCAATAGTAATTAGTGCTCATGGGTAGGACCAGGCGCTTGGGGTCAGTCATGCACAAGCACTTGGGCATCTCATTCCCACAGACTCCAAAGACTGTTATATCATCAAATCCTTTGAAAATCCAGGCTAAAGTAAATCGCTTAAGGTCACACAGCAAGCCTGTGGCAAAGTGAGAAACTCAACCCAGTTTTGCTGAGGCCTCCTGCAACAACTTTCAGCAAAGGCCATCTTTTTTTTTGTCCTTCAGCATGCTTAAGGTTGGGGTCCCTTTGCAATAATTTGTAGACACCAATAAAATTCCATGACACACAGCATTAAAGAAAATCTGCTACTATTTATCCTCACTCCAAATAAAGTAAAATATCTTCCAAAGTTTTATTCTTGCTGGCAGGGTTCTCCCAAAACCCTCTCAGCTGCACATTTTAGATGCAGTATTTAATACTAGTGATGCAGTTGCATTTCCATAATTCAGCTGTTCAATCAAGGTCCTCCATCTTTTTAAATGTGTAAGTCATAAATATGAAAAAAAACCAAACCAAACCAACCAACCAAACAAACAAAAACAACCAACCAACGGTGTGCAGTCTCTGCTGACTGAATTAAAAGTCTTGAAACTTTCCATGCTATAAGGACTGTGAAGGATTTGGCAGAAATGGTGCTAACAATTAAAGCACCCAGAGACAGATTAAATTTGCTGATGACAGCTCATTTCTGAGATGGTTACAGCAAAAGTCTGATAAAAGCTTATCTGAAATTCACAGTTTTGATGAGGCTTCTGCTTGTACCAGGAGAAAATGAAACACTTTAAATAGCATGTGATCCTAGGGAAAGGTCTACTTGGTATTGCAGAGGGAAGCTAGGCATTCTTGCTGCAGTTAAGATTGTGAAGTATTATAACCCTTTGTTTTCACAGAAGGAATAGTAAGTCTAAACTGTGTCTTGTAAGCAAAACCAAGCGAAATTTCAATCTACAAAAAGATTTCAATGCTTACAAAAAAGGGGGGGTGGGAGTGGGGCAGCGAGAGGAAGTGATATATGTTTGAACTAACAAAAAAAGAAATGCTTTTCCCCCATACATTTATTGGGAGAAATTATCACCCATCTCAGTGCATTGTGAATTCCTTGAAGCTAGACAAAATAACATATTGAGTGGAACATCCCTGGTAGTGCTGTGGTGTGAAGTACATTCGCACACGTGGAACATCACAGGAGACCCAGCTGAACCTAGTATAGACCACGACAGGTCTGCGTGGTTCCTGCACCAGAGCCCTGTACAACCAGCTCTGTAGCTCTCTGTAAGACTTTACTCTGGAAAGTTTAGCAGGAAAATGAAAATGCTGTGTCTGGTCCCTTGGGCTGAGCATAAATATGAGGTTTTAATCACTCCATTTGTTTATTATGCTGCTTTTCATAGGTGAAATGCTAGTACGGTGCAAAGCAGAATCATTTCACAGAAGAAGCCAGAAATAGGTAGGCAGATGTTATTCCAGGCAGTAATCAAGACCATGGAGACATTAAATGAAACAGAGCTAACTCAAAATGAACTGATGAAGAAAAACACTTTTGCACACACAGTAGAAATAGACAGTGGGATTCATTGTCATGGGACCAAGGATTTAGGCACAGTTCTTAAAGTTATTAGATACTAAATGGCTAACATATCCTCTAGAGAGTGTTTTTAAAGGCCTGTCAGAATAATATTAAAAGTCTGTGAGATAAATTAGGAAGGCTATTAAAGAGCATTTTTTCAAATCAGAGCAATGTCTATCTTAGAGACAATAGGTAGAGAACATCCCTAGGAAAAAACCCAAACCAAACAAAACCAAACCACGCTTAGCTTTATCCACAAAGGGGGTTTTGGCACCTTTCTCTGCATGGCCTGTTTGACTCTTGTCAGACTAATCCTGTTTCCAATCTGGGAAGGCAAACTGGTGCTTATTAAGTTCTGCTCCAAAGGATTTAAGAAAAAGGGGGAAGGGGCAAGAAGAAAAAGGAGAAAAAGAAGAAGAAAAAGAAGAAGAAGAAAAGGAGGCAGTAATCTTTTTGCATTGAAAACACAAAGTTGGTTAAAGCCGTAGTGTACAGACACCACTTTCTTGTACTGCATTTTATGTATTAGATTACTCACACAGGGATTTAACTAGAAACATATCTTTTATTAAAATCATATAAATAAAAACATGTCCTTCTGCCCTCCAGCATGTTTACAGATGCATTTATTTATTTTACAGCATTCTATTTAATTAAAGATCTGCTGTTAGAGGAATAAAACTTTCTGAGATGCTTATACTTCCAAGATAAAACTGGGCCGGTTTGCAGTGGCGCAACTGACAGCTAAACCCAAGGTCTGCACGTGTGATTTGTGCAGAACTGTTGCACGGTTGTGTTATCAACTAAACGGGGGCTTACAAAGTCAGTCTTCAGTAAATTTGAATATCTCAGTGGCTGTATCTTGATAGCTCCTTCCCTGTGGAAATAGAGGTGTTTTATTTGTTGGGAAGCACTTCATTTTATTTGAGGCAACTCAGCCAGAAATGCGAGAGGAAAATGTGAACATTGGCTTATTTGGCCCTACAGAGAAAACACGAGGAGGAAAATTTGAATAAGCCAAACTTTGTTAGATCTCAAGACATTCAGCTTCTTTGGCTTTGGTCTAGAACTGCCATCAGTTCATGAGTTAACCCATCCATGGGAAAAAGCTTTTACCCACATCCCAGTGGCCATTCACTGCTCTGCAGTTCTGACTTGTCTGCATCAGTGTTTCATACCAGATAGCTGCCAAGGACTTCACACACTTTTTCGGGTATACAAAATGTGCCACATTTTCTATATAGTTATTTTATAATGAGTTCTGACTTTCCTCTGGATGAATTTTTTTTTTTTTTTTCTCCTGTAACATTCTGGTTAGTTATTTGTTGTTGTTGTTGTTATAAACAATTTTTTTCTTGCAAATGCATCTAAGCTTCTGATTTCTATTTGGAGCTGATACATTCATGATGACTTTGAAACCAAAGCTTTTCTTGGGGACATTTTTTGATTATGAAAGTGAATGAGGAATACAGGGATTGAGTCTTCTGTGTAACAGACTAACCTCTTACTGCATATATAGGCACTATCTTAAAAAATAATTTTCTTCATATTTCTTCCCCAAATTGAAATTCAACTTTGAAATTCTCAGATATCTGTCCTTCTGTGATGGAATATCAAGATTACAATTCAAGCACTAGAAAAGTAGAAAAGAAAATGAATGTTCCCTATGTAATGCTAGTATAATGCCTTACTGCATAGTCAGTATTATATAACATTTAATTACATTACATCCCCCCCCCCCAAATTCTGTGTGAAGCATGGAGATCTAACTTTCTCCGCTTTTTTCTCTCAAACTAGATAAAACATTTCTGAAAAAGTTATGTAAAATTATAAGAAACACAAAATTCATTAGCCTAAGAAAAAATCAGACTAAAACAGGTTTATAGAATTCTAAAACCAGAAAAAAAAGGCAGAATTTACATTTTCAATATACAGTTATCCATTCAATTATAATTATAACGTTATGTTATAATGTTTAATATGTATGTTGAAAAATATGGCAAGGCTTGTCCAGGAAATTTCGCATAGAAACATAAATTACTAATCTAGCTTTCCCATATATTTTCTATTGTACATCAGAAAACCACAAATAATAAATTACGTTTGCAAGCTGGATTTGTTTTCAGAAAAGTTCAGACGTAGATTAATTCCCCTTTTTACTTTATTAAACTTTTGATATTATTTCTTTTTTACTAGGAAAGGGAAACCAAAAAACAAAACAGAAACCAAAATTACAAACTGAAATTTCTGAGTACATTTGTACTTCAACAAAAAGCAAAAACAACAAAAAAACCCACCCAAACTCAAACCTGCTTGCAAAGAACAGCATTATTATATCTCAGAATGTGAAATTATAATTTCATTTCACTACACCTATACACGAATACATGTGAACAGAGACACATAAAGGCAGAGTAGTCACAGAAGGAAAATGCCATACTCATTACATGATGGGCATACTCCTCATTGTAGTTTCTTGTGCATCAACAATAATCTGGTTTTATAAGCAGGATAGTCAAAAAGATCCATACATCTGCAAACAAATGCAAGAATTTAGTATTTTAAAAAAACCCAACATTGACTTTGTTGCATTACAATGTTTTGAGAGTGTCTTCATTTGCTGTTATTTATGAATGGGCAGACAGCAGCTCAACAGCCAAGTGATCAGAGAAATATATATGAATGAAATAACAGTAATCAGTGTTAGCTGCTGAAATAAATATTTGCACCAAGTGACTGACAGGCAAGTACTATAAAAAACAAATTACAGCTAAAATTTTATTTTCCACTCAGGTTTTCAATTTAGAGATCGTTACCACACTAGATTCAGTAGCATTAATAACATCACAAAATTTTAGAGTTAAATTTTGCCCTCAGTGTATGATGCTGTGATTGGAATAGTCATCTTGCTAATGATGATGAATTAGTATGATAGCAGTGGAAGTCTACTGATACCGAGCTAAAAAGAAAAATATAAATAAAGCCTCCTGGTAGGGGTCCTGGTCTAGCTCTCATCGAACTAATTAGAAATACTCTGTTTACCCACTTCCATGGAATTTAATGGAAGCAAAAAGATTTTCTTCTGAAATTTGAAATGAAAGTGTCATTTTCTTTTTATTTTTTTCTCCTGAAAGAGTCATAGAGATAGCATATGTGCACCCCATGCATTTTAATATCATTAATGTATCTTTGAAAATACAGATATATTTCACTTCTTTTTTATGCTTTCCAAAAGTTATTGATGAACAGATTGAGTTCCACTTGTTTTACACTAATTTCGCATACTGAAAAACAGATTTCTTAAACATAAATACTTGCAAAATATTATTCTATGTCATTTTATTAAACCTTATTTTGAAAGTTAATATTTATCTTTTACCTATAGCAGCTAGGATGTAACTTTTTTATTTTTCCACCCCTGTTTCCCAAATATTATATTTGGCTGAACCTTTATTTTCCCATATATATATGTTCACTTTTCTTTTCTACTTTTTTAAAATCTGTTTGTCTTTTACATTTTAGTACTTTATCAATTTCTCATTTCTCTCTGGTTTTAAAAGGGCAAATATAAAAAAAAAAAATAAGGATTTTGAATGCTTCATGACTTTCTGGACACAGAAGAGATTTTGAACAACTAAAGGTATCAAGACACTGTATTTTAGGTTGGGATTGCTACTGTATCATTTTTCTGAACTGAAGAAATTTTGAAAAGTTAGAAGTAGTAAAGACGAGGAAAATAGGCAGAAAATCACAAAATACGAACAAGCAGCAACTTTATCCATTTTTTTATTATTTTTTTAATAGAAAGAAACATGAAATAATTACCTGTTTGTTTTTTTTTTTTTTCTTTCTGTTAAGCATAAAATAAAAACAAGTATTTGTTTTAAATAGAAACATAAAAATGTCATTTAGCATCTAATCTATGTCTCCAAGGTAACAGAACAAACAGCTGAGTCCAATAATCGGAAGGGTTCTTGGGGAGGACAAGTTGAGTTGTGCACTCACTCTGTCCACACAGGGAATGGCAGAGATATTTGTGTTTGGTGCAGTGAGAGGGGAAAGAGTTAGAGGATTTTTTAACCCATTATATGATACATCTGCAAATGAATAACAAAACTGCACTGAACTTTATGTTACCTTACACTGTAAATTCACATCTCATTTACTGCTCTTACAAAATCTCTTTCAGACCTTTCTGCTATTCAAGGGTATCATTTACTGACATATTATTATATACCTTCATTGAATTGTTATTATTCTTCCCCGATAATTTAGTGTGTGGAGTTTGGTTTAGTATTACTTTTTTTTTCCCCAACCTCAAACTCATGTAATTTATATTCTTCCCATATATTCATACTCTCGATTTCTTTGGTCTCCTCTACACTGTAATATTCTAAAATAGTGTTGACGAGTAAAAGCTATATACAGATTTCTACCAACAATGCTGACTGGACAGTGAAAACAACTATACATGCAAAATTTTAATTTTATTTTCTTTATGTATTTTAATGGGCTAATTTATTCTACCTGTCAAGCCACTTCTGTAGCTTTTCTGTACTACTACAAAATACAGCTTTGCAGTTGTTCTTTTATCTGCATTAGCAACACTTTCCTGGCATAACAGCACTTCTGTGCTAATAAACTAGTTTTCAAAACCCATTGAGTTTATAGCTTTTTTTTTTTTCCTCAATTGCCTATGTTTTTTTGGCATTGGGCTTTTTTCGTTTTTTTCATTTGCTTGTTTGGTTGGTTGGTTTTTTGTATGGCTAATGCATATAAAAGTATGGAGAGTCAATAGTATATATATAAAATAATAAATAATGTCCAATGCTCAGAAGCTTTACAAGGCTTTGATCTGTCAGTGGGTTGTACCTCATTTAGGGGATTGACAGCAACTATTACCCTTCTCTTGATTTTCACAGCTGATACAATAGAAGACCAGAGCTCATATAATACCTGATTTCCCAAGCTCCCGACCTTATGGATAATTGTTGCCCAGAGGGGAAATTTCTTCCCAGCCTACATCAGCAAAAGGTAGGTTTATATCACAAAACATAAGGATTTATGCTCCAATCTATTCCATAGCACTATCAGATCCGCAAAACTTCATTTGAGGAGCACAGTTAACGTGCAGTTAGCATTTTTACTGTATCTCACCTATTTGTCCAGAATTTAGTGAGATCTCCTAAAATTATAAGTAGGACTGTAGCAAGCAGGTATTCAACCTTACTGAATACTAGCAAAGGAGGAGTTACAACAACAGTGTAAGATCTTATCATAGTGCTTCTCATATCCTCAGAGGATCTATCTGTCAGTTGCTGGTCATCTTAAGTGTGGATCGTTATATATTAAAAATAAACAAGCAAAAAACCCATGAACTTTATTTCCCTTTTTGCTGGCAAGAGGACTGTGAAAAAGAAGACGTTCAGAGGAATACAAGTACTAATTTAGCTTAACCACTGTGACTGGCATGGGGGCACACATGTTTTTGTGGGGTCACTGGTGGGATACACCTGCTTATTCAGGCTGAGTAAGAAAAGCAGTACAGATGCATTTGTGAGCCTGCAACATCCCTAGAAGCCTTTTGACTGCTGCAGCAGTGACTTCAGAGACCGGTCTGATGCACTGGAGAGTGGTCTGCAGTGCCTATAACAATTGACAGTTACATGAGAGTCACCTCTGCTGTGTTTAGCAACCTAAAAACAAACTGTCTGTTCTGAACCAGCCGTGTGTACTACCTGTAGAATCAATTGAAAGACACAGGCAATTCATCCCATCTCTATAGCAGTGAATGGGATGACTGGTACTTTTAGGGAGGCGCCTGTGTCTTTCCATTTGCTACAGGGGGACCAGGTAAGAATAGATTGGTAACTTTTAGTTACTGAAACTTAGATGAATCCTTACACATCAAATATGTTCTGCTGCACTAATTAGCTGAAAATATTTAGTTAGATACCAGATATTTCCTGAATCCTATTGTAGTCAGCATTACATCTTGTAAAGTGCTACCTAACAGAATTGGAAATACAGGAGTCTAACCTCTGATGAACACAACAGCTTTAAGCCTAATCTTCCTTGGTATCTGCCTTTAATAATAGCAAAGCCAATCTGATTTTGTTCACTTTCTTCATTTCACCCCTGCTGAGGATGGCACCCAGCCATCTGTGATACTACCGAGTTGGAAAGCAACCAATTCAAGGCTAACTGAACCAGATGGATCTGGTAAGAAGCCATCACAGAAGGATTTTTGTCACCTTTTGAGCTTTTCCGACCTCATGGTCTCTGATTTTATGATACAACATAGAAGGGAAGGAATCTTGCTAAAATAAGATGAGAGGTAACATCAGGTTTGTGTGGAAAGACTAGGCTACTTGTAAGACATTGACTGATTTATATTGGCCCATGTGTCTAAAAGCTAGAAGAATCCAGAAGGTGAACTATGACCTTCTCTGCTAGGACAAAAAGCAGTTGCCAGAAAAGTTCAACATTTTAAAAATCTCGTTATTATTTTGAAAGCAGAGTGAAAGTTAAAGCAAGAAGATGCTCAATCTTTCAGTGCAGAAAGTTCTCTCTCAAAAAAAAACCACCTCCTAAAGGAGATGGAATCCCAGTCCATTGCACAGCTTTTCTCATTATGGGTCCTTCGGTGTGATCACTTTTGACAGTGATTGAAGTATTTTTTTCATTTAAATTCCACTGCAGATCAGCATGCCATGCCTGTAAAGACCCTTTAAACATTTGCAGTGATGCTGGTTTCCTTGGAACATCAGTTCATTCCCCACCCCTAATCCAAGGAGGTAATCTTCATTTAAGAAAACCATGTTGAAGTACAAGACTTGTATCCTAGAAAACATTCCCCTTCTTCATAACATCCTCTTACCCACTCTGTAAATCTTTATTCAAATGACATGCATGCCAATTTACCTTACCTTTTCCCCTTGGCAGCTCTGCTTGCCTCACAAATTGCTGGCATATCCAAACAAACCAAACTGATTGGTGATTGCCGCTTGATTGTCACCAGTGGTGCCATGCAGAAGAATCCCTGTTGGATCCAGTGTAGCACTCAAGACATCAGGTTTGTTTTCCATAATATATGAATTCTCATAAAAAAAACAACAAAACAAAAAAAAAAAAAAAGTGGGAAAAGAAAGTCAATAACTTTCTGTGTCTTCACGCATAAATACTGTTGAGTTTTCAAAACTGATGGCTACGACTACACCTGCTGCAAAGACAGGATGTCATAGTCTAGAGGCGGGGCTTTTTAACTGCAGTTTCCAGCATACTGTGTCTTCAGATTACTAAATGCAGCAGCATCCAGAGACATCATAGAAGACCAGCCCTTAAAGTGCACTGTATTTGCCGCTGCCCTGAAGAACTTGCACTTTATGCAAAGGGAGATTGTTCGTATCTTTATGTCACAGAGATCCAGTGAGGTAATGAATGGAGTGACCATCCCATGTTCAATGTCTGTGGCAGAGGTGGCTTTTCTATTTCCATCCACCCCTGTTCTCATATGCTCTGATAAGTGTGAGTGAAGGAAGCTAAGAAACACCGTCTCATACCTAATCTATTATTAACTATTGTAAACTAAACATTGGCAGGGTTGTGGGAACCAGCCATCAGAAAGGTTCATATCCTCCTTTTAAAATATATTAGTTACTTCAGAAGAAGTGTCTTAATATCCAGATCTAGCTTAAAACTAACAACTTTCTTCCAATCTTTCTGAAATTTTTCCTTTCCCTGAAGAAATTATGACATTTTCCCATGTATGGTGCTGTGCTGGAAGCTCTCCGTCATTCTGCTTTCGTTGATTGATTGTCTGCTTGGCATCAGAAGGAAGAAATTTTTTTTTTTTTACAAAGGGAAGAAAATTGAAGTAGGTTCTTTAAACAAGAATGCTCATTTTGTACATAACCCTTCGGCACCCACAGCCATTATTTGCACAGAACACTAATATTTTGAAGACAGGTGCAGAGAAGAAAGACATATTCTTGATTCCCTTTCCAGTACACTGTGGCTGCTGAAGTGGCTTTTGTACTAAGACTAGGGGCAGTCTCTGTCAAGAAAATTTATTCCCTAGAGGCTCATTTATGCTGGATAATTATGCTTACAGTTATTTCAAGATAAAGTTCATCATGGAATACTATCTTCTTGTACATCTACAGTGACACCTTCGTTATCTCAAACCTTACAAAGGCATTTGGAAGAAGATCTTCACAGGCACTGATGGGGGTTTAGTGTTAGACTCTCAATACAAATGCCTAATTTCCATCTATACCTATTGGAATTTTTGTCCACAAGGATTACAGATTTGTTAAAAAAAAAAAAAAAAAAAAGAAGAAAAAAAGAAGAAAAAAAAAGAAAAAATAAGTTTACAGAGATATGAAGGCAGAAATAAGGGAAGCAATGTCTGCTTTCAGGTATGACGTGGGTTGTCCTTTCTATTACTTTGCTAGAGATTTAACATGGTGAGCTGTTACTCTTATAATTAAGTAATCAGTAAATGTAACTTGTCTATAATATCCCAGTTGTACTGCACTCTAAATGATAAATACAACAGGATATGATATTATTAAATTAAATGATTAATACAATGATGATTAAATGATAAATACAAAACCAGGAACAACGGCTTTTGTGTTTAGCAAACAGTTTGGAGATCGGAGCATAGGAATTTTTTTATTATTGTTTCTGCCAGACCTCCTAAATGACTTTGAACAAGTCACTTCACCTCTTGTGCCTCAATTTCCATCATGCCAAATGAAGAGGACAAGTACAAAAGGAAGGAATTATGAGGATAAATGTGTGCAGACGTGTAAACTGTGTACAAACTGGGGCACTGAGGACTGCACAGAGAGAAGTAAATGGCATCCAATGGCAAAGGCATAGTTAACTGCTGTTTCTGTGGTAGAGAGGGAAGAATCTGGTGACTACCACTTCTTTCAGAGTATGTATACACTTTGTATGCAGTGGCAATGCACCTTGTTTGTTTTGTTTTGTTTGGAGATAGTACAGCTGCATTACTTAGGAGGAGTCTACTATTGCTTGGATAAAGTTGAATCTCTTTGTTATTACACAGCTGAGGTCATGTAAATCATGCCATCATGAAAAGATGTTTCTATTATGTAGCATTTCCTTGTTATGATCTGTGACAGGAAAAACAAAGGAGGAAAAACTAATGTGAAAAAATGAACTTGCCCTATTGGCTTAGTTTGGAGAAAAAAAACAAAAACAAACCACATCTGAATTCAGCAAGGCCAGAGCTTGCTCCCACTGGGACCTGTTGAGCTTATGTACCGGTTCAGACAGAGCTGAGGAGTAAAGGGATGGAGGGGCAGGGTTTGGGGAATAATCACTGGTATGCAAGAAATGGGATGAAATTATGGATAGAGTTTAAATGCTTCAGGTAAACACTTGGAAGTAGAATGACTTTAGTAATACAATTCACCTCGCTGCACTTCATTTCACCTCACCTCGCCAAGCCTGAATCCTCCCCATGGTGCTCCTCACTTCTCAAGAGTGTGGTGCCTGATCCACAGCCTTTGCATTAATCAGGAACATTTCTGACATGACCATATGGACTCTTATCTATAAAACATGCCATTATTAATATTATTTTTTTGATTATTGCTGTTTGCTGTTTTAGCTCTTATCTTTTAGCACCCAAAGCCTCTCACGTGCCTGAGGTCCAAATGTGTTCTATGAACATGAATAAGATGTATGAACACTTAAAAATATAGCAAACCCTTCTCTCCACCCCGGCTGAAAATACTGGTAAGAGCTGCCTTTTTATTAGATTTCTGATCCTCCTGGTTGACATAAAAATATCAGAATAAGAGCCTTTCTCAGGGTACCTCAGCAATTTCTTTTCTGTCCTGGCTAAAACCAAGGGATGCAATAAAATAGAAAACAACTGAGAAAAATAAAAGGTAACAATATTTCACAACCCTTAAAGGTGTTCGTTCAAAGTTAGGTACTTCAGAACACGTAAAGGCTCCAGGGGGAAGGGATGCTGTTTGTATACTTGCTTCCTATATATTAGTAAAAACTACCTTGGAAATGGCTGACTTTACTAATGCTTCTATTGCTTGTTCTACATGACTGTCACTTGCATTGCGAGGTCACTAATGCAGCTAACAGATGGTGCAGCAAGACTAGAAGCCATGAGGGATAGCTGACTTACCAAAAAGGAAATGATTTTTAGGATTTCCCTTGCATATTGCAGGCTGGGGGGGGGGGGGGGGGGGGAAGTTTTTTTTTTGTTGTTTTGTTTTTTTTTTTCCCCCGCCCTACTTCTTACTTTTGGACAAACCTCATCTCCTTGGCCTCAGCTTTCTGGCAGTTTTTGACTGACGATAGGTCCAACACTAGTAACAAATCTGTTTTACTTTCTCCCCTCGGACTGTGTTAGGGTTATAGCTTTGGAAAGCAAGTAACACCAGCTGGGTTATCTCTGTTGCCTGTACCTTGAGTGGCTGAGGGTGTTGTTATGGGAAGACGTTTATGGATCTCTGAATTGTTTTTAGTCTTAGTTCCTGATCAAACACCACCGTGTTGTGTTATTTAGCAGGTGTAGCACTGGAACACAACAAAAGCTCTCTAACAGGAGATATTGCTAATGACCTTAAGATTTAATGGGCTAAATGGAATACTGGATCTTATGGCAAAGTATCACAACAAGCTTCCAAAAGCCGTGATGCTGGTAGCATAAGGACACAGCACAGCCAGCTGCCAGAGCAGCCATTTTGCATCTCGCATTAGTTTGCAGGCTGCTTTGACTGCAAGGAGATGTTGCAGGATGAGGAGACTATTCTCTACAAGACGTCTGTTGAGACTTTATGGCTTTCTCTTACACTGCAACTGTAGAAACTCATTCAGGTCAAAATCTGTAGCCCATATCAAACGGGTAAGGACTTACGCATATGCCTGACTTGAGCTTATAAAATCAACAAAGCACTGAGAACATACCACAAAACAGTGAAACTCGTAACTAGTTAAATGAGAGGAGATTTATGCATATAGGGAAATTCATAACTGAAGCGAGGTGCCAGAGTCATTAACTGTGCTCTTTCCTAAGGTTTTTACATTCCGTTCGTTTCTTAAAAAACTTACCTGCAGTTGAACCTGAGCCTTGCCGGACTATACTGATGTCAAGTATGAGATGTACTCCTCATCACTGAACATGCTATGCAGCTTTATATTACATTTGCATTAGCATAGAAATAACTGCATGACTTCATTAATTATGCAGATTAATCACTGACTCACTCTAGTAGGCTTCTGTAGGGGACTTCATAACTCACCTGTTCATAAAGCAGCAAAAAAATTTCCAATGTACACTTCTAGATGTCCTTTGTAGGAAGGAATCCACTTTGTATGGAAGACTCCATCTGAATATCATTTGATACATCCAGCCTCAATACTCATGGTCATGTCATTTCTTATACCAAGTTCAGCTGCTATTGTAGGTGGTGTCTAACCCTATCACAGGTCCTCAGAGACGACAGTATACAGTTTCATATAGCTATAACTATAAAGAAATATAAAAGAAAGGGTTATAAAAAGTGCTTCCTCAGAAGGAAGTGTCTGTTTTGCCTGATGGCACTGTCAAAATAGCTAAGGTAATATTAAGTGACCCAAAAGTGGGAGCAGATTCTCAGGATTTAGAACATTCGATTTTAACAATATGTTTCTGTGGGGCCTTGGGTAGGTAAATAGATTTGATTGCATGTCTGTCTAATAAAGGAAGAATTAAATACTGCATTTCATCAAGGATTGGGAGACCTAGCTCAGGAGCTTCGCTCTCAGCCTTTACCCAAACAGGATGATGACAGGGGAATAAAAATATATATCACACCTTTTCTTTCTGGATAAAAGGGTTTATTTCTTAGTTTGAAGTATCATTATGCTGAATACCCCCCAGGCAAGGCTTTCATAAAATATGTGCATGTGTAGAACTTGCAATGATACGAGTAGTGTCTGAACATGTTCCAAATTGCATTCCAATTAAATTTGGTGCCAGGAGCCTAGTGCTTCAGAGCATGAGTACTCTCAGCATCACCCACAAAAGCCAGCAAATATCTACTCACTTTTTGACTTACCTAGCTGCCATTTCACTCTCAGGTGTATTTTACCTAGGAAACAATATGCCAGCAACTCAGCAGTTTTAGCATGGAAGATGTCATAAGTTGCCACTTACAATGGAGACAAAGAATCCTCAGATCATTCCGAGTACAATAAGAGTGCTACTACACCGTGGAGCGAAGTATCAGTCTGAAGGAAAGAAAAATAAATGTTTTAAAAATATATTTTGTCTTTTTTTTTTTACTTTCTTTTGCCCTAGCCAGCAGTAATATTCAGGAACACCACAAATATCCAACAACTTGGACAACCTAAACCCCCTGATTAAGCAGTCCGCATGCAGAGGAAAAGGCTATAGTTTAAGGAAATGTTTACGAGATTTGTTTAATTTTAAATTATGGTGATATTATGACTGTTCTTGTTGCTTTTCTAGAAAGTAAGACCAGAACAGGAAAGTACATTAGAGTTAAAAATAAGATTTTTAAGAAGCAGTTATGATAACTGCATATATTTTTATTTTGTTTTGTTTGGTTTCACTGACACATGAAAAAAGCAGAGAAGTGTTGCCTATCAATAATCGGAGAGCTCAGATGTTTAAAAATGTTTTGATGAAAAATCTCTAAGCAGATGAAGAGCCTACACTTTTAGTGATATATTTAGTACTTTCAGATCTCCTCCCTAAAAAGATATTTTTCTATTCCAATCTGTATGCAGAGGTATGCATTGGAGAATGAAATGTTACTGCATGGTATATATGAAATCAATGAAATAGCGTGCCCATATTTAATGCATATTTGAAGGAAGTATGATTCAGGCACTAAAGACTACACCTATACTGATAAACTAAAAAAAAGTCAAAAAGTAGGCTTAAGCGCTGGCACACAATCATCTATAGCATTTAATTATTATGGTACAGGTTTGCCTTGTGCTGCGTAGCACTCCCCAGGCAGTGCCTAGACAGGGGTTCAAAGGCAGAAAGTGAAAAAGAGATTGTTCCCAGGAGGCAGCATGAGCGAGGCCACCCTGTGTTAGGGTGGCCACAAAGGAGCAAGATTATTTAGTGGTAAATCCTCAATATGAAGCAATTGGTCTGGATCCTGCCCCTTTCTCATTTATATTTGCCATAGGGACAATAATCTGAAATTCAGCCACACCATGAGTGGCCAAGAATTGTGCCACATCTTATAGGGATGACAACAGCTGTCAGGAGGCAACATATCCATCCTGGTGTGAGTCTGAGATCCTAAATACCTGCAGTGTCAAGCGACAGCAAGAGAGCCAGCCCCTAGTACTGTGATATGATTGCTATGAGCCCATCCTGTTCTGCCACCGTGTGTGACCTGGACTGACCTCACACAGCCCCTCAACTCACCGTGATGCTTCTTCCCTTTGCAATGCTGCTATCCCCACCAGGATTCAACTAGTGACTGCACTCCTGCTTGCATTCATTTAGTTAAACCACTGCATATTATCCTGTAGATACTCCTCTTTGCTGATGATGATTACTCATTTGTTCAGTGAGTGTAAACCCCAATCTTCGGTGAAGTTTCACATTGGCTTATTTCAGAAGGAATCTATCTTTGACTGATTTCAGAATAAAGTTTCATTAAAATTAATAAATTTGACTTTGCAGCCTTTTGCATTAGTTCAACCAATTTATGTTCAACTGAAACCTGAAATTAAAGCATAATAATGTTTAAAGTGCTTATCAACACGGGTATGAATACCAGTATTTGGTCCTGGATAGGACTCTGAACATCCCTCTGAGCTGTGATCAATATTCAGGACAGGACTGAACACTAGAATGTTCAATTGCAGAAAACTTTTCAAACTTAATGATAAATCAACTTCAGAAAATTGTTAAAGGCAGGTCATACTGTTACATCAGTAAACTAGCAAAATTCAGTCTGTACGGTGTCTCTAAGCCAAATCTATACAAAATCTCTGAAAAAATAACCTATTAAAAGTCAAAAGCAGAGTTTAAAATTAAAGATTATATTTTAATTGCTCATTTTTCTGTGGACTTTTAATATCTGATCCTTGATATAAAGCGGTTGGTCAAACACTGGAACATGCTACCTAGAGAGGTGGTCAATGCCTCAAGCCTGATGGTGTTTAAGAGTCATCTGGACACTGCCCTTAACTTTTGATCAGCCCTGAACTGGTCAGGCAGTTGGACTAGATGTTCATTGTAGGTTCCTTCCAACTGAAATAGACTATTCCTATTCTATTCTATTCTATTCTATTCTATTCTATTCTATTCTAATAATAAAATTTTGGTACTTTCTAGTTGTGTACTAAGTGTCTAGACTTGCAGTTTTGTTGAGTTGTTCTCTTATCCTCTCTGATCTTGCTTCTCACTCCCAGTTCCAAAATGAGACCACATTCCTTTCCGATTATTTCTGCTGTTGTTACTGTTAACATTTGTTTTCGTCAAACAATATCAAGGAATGTCTGGAAAATCAATGTTTAATAAGTTACAGTAATGTTTTCAATTTCCTGTCATCTGCTTTAATGTACATGTGTACCCTGTCATTTCTCATCACTTTTTAAATCCATCTTGTTATCAGCAAGGTGTAACTTAATGTACAGCTAACTCTTTCCTAGGTGACCTTAAAGCATACATTACTGGCAATGCTTCGCAGAAAGAGTCATTCTTTCTTTGCAGTAAAGGTGACAGAGGTAACAGCTTGGAAGCAGCAGCACAAAACTTCAGCAAGGACTTTCACACTTGGGTAAATGTTCCTGGGGGGGGGGGTGGGGGGGGTGGGGGGTGGGGGGGGGGAAGAAATAGAGAAAAAAAAGGGGGGGGGGGGGGGAAAGGAAAACCAAAGACCTTTAACCCTTTAACATTTATTATCATTACTTTACTATACCTTTTTGTCTGCAGTGACTTAACTGATTGGCAGAAAATATGAAGAAATGATGCTGTGGTGATTTACGTCAGTGCTTCTTCTCCCACGAAGACTGTGCTTTAAGAAGCTGCTCAACGTAACTAAAGCTAGAGGAGGGATACAAAACCAGAGGGTGCAAGACTGCATTGCTATGGTTGGAAGAGAAAGAAGTGAGGAGAGTAGCAGGAGGGGAAACAAATTAATAAGAGTTATTTCACTGTCTTGAGGAGATTAATCCAGTCATCTGTCCACATCCAAATAGTTCAGTTAGTCCTAATTGGATATCGCTATGCTGTCAATTCCCTTAGACCAGTGCAAGTTTGCTGCGGAGAGTAACTAAAAATGGAACAAGTGATATAGGGCTGCAGATCTTCTGAACAAAAGTCCTTGGCTCAAGCCTCCACCGTTTGAATGCTTCATAGGTCGGTCACTGCAAGTCATTAAATCTCACCAGACCCAACAAGATGGCCTATAAAAAAGGATGGGGGCACCTAAATTGTGGTGCTGGCGCTCGGCCCATAGTCTTATTTTTCTAGTGATTCTGCCAGACACTTGTTACTCTTGGTTGCGCTTCCCTTTTTTTCTTCTTCTTTTTAATAGCTTTAAATATAATTGCTGGAGCATGCAAATGTCTCCCTACCCAGATGCGTTAAAGTCTTAGGTCAGCCTTTTTACATGCATAACACTCTCCAGACCCAGATTTAGTGAAGACTTGGGAGATGGAAGAGGCAGAGAAGTAGTGAATCTGGGAACAAGGGCCAACCCACTCATCCTGATCCTGAAGACACTGAAAAGACTGTGAACTCCCACATAGATTTCTGCATTCAATTCATTACCAGTTGGTACTTAGAGATAACATTATGGAAGTTTTTGTTTCTCCACTTGGCTTTAATTGCCTTCCTTATTAGGATTTATCTTTCTGATATGGCAAAATATTATTTCAATAGATGCTGCAATGTTATGCAAAAGGAGTCGAAAATTATTTCCCATAGAACATTATTAATGAATGTTTATAAATTTCAATGCAAGCAATTTAAAGGGCTTGGAAGATACCTTTTTCTTGAGAGCTCAATTCAAGACGATAGATGTTTGGTTTAAAATAAACTAAGCTTCATGTTTGGGGGGTACTCCTCCACCACCCCCTCCCCCCCCCCCCCCCCCCCCCCGAATAGATGAAACTGTTATTCACATACTAACTAATCTACCCAATTTTGTATTGAATCATGAATGCATTTTAATTCACTATTCAAACTCCCGTAGCAATGAATATTTCTGCATCCCTAGCAATATGTTAAAAGAGGGCTTTTTCTGCTTAAAAAAAAAAAATACTTCTGCAATTTCTTTATACAGTCTGATTAAAATCCAATTAATTACAAACACAATTAAACTGTTCTACCACAGTTTGCAGAAGTGGGCTGATGGAAGTAAAGTTGTCAGTCAAAGATCCAACAGGGAGTAGTATCTTGTCAACTCCATAACTTTCAGCCTGTAAAAATGTGAAACTAAAAAACGACATTAACAGTGTATTGCCATATGCAAGTTTATTAGGAAATATCTTGCTTCTTTGATTGTTGTTCTGCTTATCATCATATCAATACAATTTTGTTTATTATGGCACCTTTCTTGACAAAGTCATCCCAAGGCATTTCACAATAATAAATATACATATAATAAAAAGGCAGTTAAAAATACAATAAAAGGAAATTAAACATTAATGTACAATCTAATCATATTGCAAAATCAGTGCTGCCAAAGAAAAATTTGATGGCACCCAAACTTTCTTAAAATTCTGGTTTTATTGGTATTCTGAAATTTAAAAAAAACAATAAAATGCGTAACCATAATAAATAAATAGAGAATATGTACAATATACATCAGGATTTCCCCCAGTACATATTGTCAATTGGCATAAATCAGCACTGCCTTGCTGACTTCCATGAAACTATAACAAATAATCTGGAGATTGGGTTCATTACACATTGACTTAGAACTTAAAAAATGGATTAGACTCCCTATCATATGGGGGTTTGGTGTTGATATTTGTTGCAAGGAGGTTATGCCTTTATTTCTTTATTAACACAACTGAATGTACCCTGGAGGGTGTATGTGGAACTTCTCCACAGTGCAAGAAGTAGGAGTAAACTTCACTTCTATGGGATGAGCCAGTGCTTACAGCATTTCTGCATGCTCAGTTCTCTTTTCCGTCTAAAAGCAAATATGTCTGAGCAAACTCATATTTTTGTCTCATAACATAGTAGTTTAATTAGCTATAGACTGTGAAGGCACAAGTGGCATAAGGCAGGGAAAGAAGGCAAAGGGAAGCGGCTCTCTCTCTTGGAGGTGCTGGGCACAAAAGGGATAGCAGGAAGTAAACTTGGTCTGAGGTACCACAGAAAACACCACCACCAAAGTAATGCATGCACCTTCTCAAATGATGAAAGAGCATCAGCTTACTGTCTTGACCAGCCTTGCATGCATGTAGAATCAGACCCCCTCTGAAATCCCCAATTTAAGAAATAACAAGCATAAAGCAGGCAAAATTAGGCAAAAAATAAACTTACACTGGTGCCCAGTGGACTGCTCTAATGAGAACAGCATGGAACCATGGAGCTTGAATGTCCACAGGCTGCTGTGGCAGGAGTCTTCAGGATAACTGTTCAGGTCTGTCTGTGACCCAGCGCAGTGCCCAGACTGTTTTGGTGCTGTCTCTAACCCTGCCTCAAGCTTGCCAAAGTGTTGTTGGCATCTCAGATATACCACAGGTGGAACCCAGGTGATTCTGCAGACTTAATCCTATTAGAATAGTTAAAGAGTAACATCAGTAAAGTAGCTGGGCTAGATACTCTTATCTTCAAAGAAAAATATGTTTGGACAAGACAGGTTGAATAAATTACACCTGTGATCTGAATCTAAATAACTTTGACTGGCAAGGAACACACACCAAGGCCTTAGAACTTAGATGAGGTGATCAGCTCCAGTGCAGGCATGTTCTGCAACAAAGCGGGGGATCGAGGTGTATAGGAGGGTTCCTGAGCTGGGGAGAACCCAGGGGAGTGCCAAAACTTGCCAGGAGCCGGCAGCTCACAGGAGAGCAGCTGACAAGGTGTGAGCAGGGCCAGGGGTAACGGCAGCCACCCCCTGCTCCCAAAAAGGGCAGCCCTGAGAGCGCTGCAACCAGGAGCAATGTGAGCAGGGCAGGCAAACAGGGCATGGCATGGCATCCAAGGCATGGCGCAGCAGTTTTGGTGGCAGTTTGCACAGGAGGGTGTCTCTTCAAAAGAGGGACATTCCACTAGCTGAGTGGAGAAGTAAAGAGACTTGAAGTACAGATAACCCAGCAATCAGGCACCATTCTGTGACCATCGGCACAGGTCAAAAGCACTCACCCTACTTACCACCATCACCCAGAATGGTGGGCACTTGTCTGAGAATAAAGCTGCAGCTCTGTCTGAGGGCTCTGCACATCTGCTCTGGTGGTGGCCAATGCCTCCAACCAGCCAGAGCTCCTGAAGGGAGAAGCTGAAGTGCACACCTTAGGTTGCAGGACTTGCCTAGACCTTTCTCCTGGGGCAGCGACAGGCAGCGGAACCTGCCTGCAAAGGTTGTGCCCATGTAGAGGACCTCCTGCAGCAGGTGGCTGGGCTGCAGGAGGTGGTGAGAAAGATGCGTAACATCAGGGAGGCTAATAAGGAGTTTAACAGCTGTTTCCAAGCGCAGTATGTAGTGGAGCAAGAGCCACAGCCAAACTGCCAAAAACTCCCCCACTGGGCAGACAGAAGGTAGGGGGACCTGTAATGTAGAATGGAAGCTTCCACCAGCAAGGGCCTGGAGGAAGACACTTCCCCTGGAGCCTCAGGTGCCCTTGCAGAAACGCTTCGCTGCTCTGCAGACCGAAGAGCGAAGCCCCATCACACCAGGCGAGATGCGGGTCCTGAGGCAGCCCAACCCGCTGCCCACAGCACAACCGTCACAGCTAAGAACAGACAACGGTGGCAGCAGCAGGCGACGCTCCCCTGACAGCTACGGCTTTCTGGAGAGGGGTGCTGCTTCCCGGGGGCTCAAACCAGGGGTGCCACCGAGAGACCACCAAACCTCACCCAGACCGCTGGCTGTCACCCGCTGCTGCTGTCTCACGTGGGCACCAGCGATACAGCCAGGAGCAGTCTGGGGAGTGCCCAGAAGGACTACAGAGCCTGGGAGCGGTGGTAGGGGTCTCTGGAGTGCAGGTAGTTCTTACATCAGTCCTCTCGGTCCAAGGGAAGGGCTTTGAATGGGCCAGTAGAATCTGGTGAACCAACAAATGGCACGGGACTGGTGCCACAGCCAGGGGTTCGGCTACGGAGACCATAGGACTCTCTTGGAGAAGCCTGGTGCGCTGGGGGCTGACGGGGTCCATCGGCCAGAGAAGGGGAAGAGCATCTTTGGCCAGAGGCTTGCCGAGCTGGTGAAGAGGGCTTTAAACTAAAGTTGCTGGGGGAGGGGAACCTCAGCCTCCCCACTCCTACCAGTTTGATGCCAGTGCCAGCAACAGATGCCCAGAGCCAGGGGAGGGATGGCAGGGTGGCAGGAGAGCACCTGGAGGGTAGCACAAAGGAATTCCAGCCACTCCAGCCAGTAGGGCAGCTCCATCAGGGGCCCAGCTTAAGTGCCCCTGTGCAAATGGGGAATAAATGAGAGGAGTTAGAGACACGTGTCCACCTGCAGGGCTGTGGTCTTGCTGACGACGTGGTGGGATTGCTCCTGTGACTGCAGTGTTGGAATGGAAGGATAGAGGCTCTTGAGGAACGACAGGCAGGAGACATGAGGAGGGGGTATTACCCTCTATGTCAGTGACCAGCTGGAGCGCATGGCGCTCTCCTGGGGGTGGGTGAGGAGTTGGCCAAGAGCTTATGGGTCAGGACTGAAGGGAGGGCAGGGACAGATGACATTATAGCAGGGGTCTGCTACATTCCACCCCAGCAGGAAGACCAAGTGGATGTGCCCCTCTATAGACAGATAGGGGCAGCCTCACATTCACAAGTCCTGGTCCTCACGGGGGACTTCAACCACCCCAGTATCTGTTGGACGGACAGCGCAGCAGGGCATAAGCAGCCCAGGAGGTTCCTGCAATGCATTGGAAATAACTTCCTTCTCCAAGTGATAGAGGAGCCAACAAAGAGCGCTGCTATGCTGGACCGTGCTCTCATCAACAAGGAAGGGTTGGCAGGGAATGTGAAGCTCAAGGGCGGCCGACGCTGCAGTGACCATGAAATAGTGGAGTTCAAGATCCTTAGGTCAGTGAGGAGGGCGCACAGCAGTCTCACTACCCTGGCCTTCAGGAGAGCAGTCTCTGGCCTCTTCAGGGATCTGCTTGGTAGAGTACCACAGGAAAAAGCCCTGGAGGGAAGAAGGGTCCAAGGAAGCTTGTTAATATTCAAGGATCACCTCCTCCAAGCTCAGGAGCATCCCAAGAAAGAGGAATTGAGGCAAAAACACCAGAAGGCGTGCACGGATGGACAAGAAGTTCCTGGGCCAACTCCAACACAAAAAGGAAGGATACAGAGTGTGGAAGCAAGGACAGATAGCCTGGCAGAAATATGGATAAATTGTCACAGCAGCCAGGGATCAGGTTAGGGAAGCTAAAGCGCTGATAGAATTCAATCTGGCTGGGGACGCCAAGGGCTACAAGAAAAACTTCTATAGGTATGTCAGTGATAAAAGGAAGACTAGGGAAAATGTGGGCCCTCTCCGGAAAGAAACAGGAGACCTAGTTGCCCAGGATATGGAGAAGACTGAGATACTCAACAAATTTTTTGCCTTGCTCTTCAGCAGCAAGTGCTCCCGCCACACTACCAAAATTGTAGAAGGTAAAGGCAGGAACTGGGAAAATGAAGAGCTGCCCAGTGTAGGAGAAGGTCAGGTACAAGACCATCTAGGGAACCTAAAGGTGTACAAGTCCATGAGACCTGATGAGAGGAATCTGAAGGTCCTGGGAAACTGGCAGATGAAGGGGCTAAGACACTAGCCATCATATCTGGGAATTCATAGCAGTCCGGTGAAGTTCCCACTGACTGGAAAAGGAGAGATCTAACACCTATATTTGAAAAGGGAAAAAAAGGAAGACCTGGGGAACTACAGGTCAGTCAGTCTCACCTCTGTGCCTGGCAAGGTTATAGAGCAGATCCTCCTGGAAACTATGCTAAGAACACATGAAAAATAAGGAGGTGATTGGTGACAACCAGCATGGCTTCACTGAGGGTAAATTGTGCCTGATGAATTTAGTGACCTTCTATGACAGGGTTACAGTGTTGGTGGGTAAGGGAAGAGAAACCGACAAATCTACCTGGAACTGTGCAAAGCAATTGACATTATTCCACACAACATCCTTGTCCCTAAATTGGAGAGACATGGATTTGATAGGTGGACCGCTCAGTGGGTAAGGAATTGGCTGGATGCAGTGAACTCAAAGAGATGCTGTGAATGTCTCAATGTCTAAGTGGAGACCCGTGATGAGTGTCATTCCTCAGAGATCCATACTGGGACTGGTGTTGTTTAAAATCTTTGTTGGTCATATGGACAGTGGGATTTGAGTGCACCCTCAGCAAGCTTGCTGATGACACCAAGCTGGTCGAAACACTGGAAGGAAGGGATGACATCCAGAAGGACCTGGACAGGTTTGTGATGTGGGTGCGTCCGAACTTCATGAAATTCAAGAAAGCCAAGTTCAAGGTCCTGTACATGGGTCGGGGCAATCCCAAGCACAAATACAGGCTGGGTAGAGAATAGATTGAGAGCAGCCCCGAGGATAAAGACCTGGGGCTGTTGGTTGACAAGGAGCTCAACTTGATCTGGCAATGTGCGCTTGCAGCCCAGAAAGCCAACTGTATGCTGGGCTGCATCAAAAGAAGCGTGGCCAGCAGGGCGAGGGAGGTGATTCTCCCCCTCTACTCAACTCTCGTGAGACCCTGCCTGCAGTTCTGCATTCAGCTTTGTGGCCTCCAACAATAGAAGGTCATGGACCTGTTGGAGTAAGTCCAGAGGAGGGCCACAAAGATGATCAGAGGGCTGGCCTATGAAGACAGGCTGAGAGAGTTGGGGTTGTTCAGCCTGGAGAAGAGAAGGCTCCAGGGAGACCTTATAGCAGCCTTCCAGCACCTAAAGGGGCCTACAAGAAAGTTGGAGAGGAAGTTTTTACAAGGGCATGTAGCGATGTAGTAATAGGGCAAGGGGTAACAGTCTTAAACTGAAAAATGGTAGATTTCTATTAGATATAAGGAAGAAATTCTTTACTATGAGAGTAGTGAGGCACTTGCCCAGAGAGAGATTGCCCAGAGGAGCAGTGGGTGCCCCATTCCTGGAAGTGTTCAAGACCAGATTAGATGGTGTGGTGGTGCATTTCCTCCCCTTCTCTGGGCCACTCTACAAACTCAAGAACCCCTGTTAGGCCTTGGCCTTTGTGTAATGTGTTGGGCAGTCAAGCATCCCTTGACCATACCAGCAACTCTTGCATGGCTGAAGCGAGGAATGGCACTGACAGTACCAGGAACCCCTGTTGCCTGACCAAGCTTGGGAATAAAACTGGGAATAATTGGTCATCCTGACTGATCATTCCTGACACAGCTGGTGAGTGAGCCAGCCGGGGAGATGCCCTGCTGAACCTGCTGTTAACAAACAGGGTCTGGTGGATGTGGTGTTGGGAGGACATCTTGGGTATAGCAATCATGAGATGAGGAGATTTCAATTCTCAGAGAAGTAGTGGGGTAAGCAGAAATGCCACCTTGGACTTAACCCAGTTTGTGGTCAGTCACAAGTGGCATTCCCCAGGGTTCAGTATTGGAGCCAGACCTGTTTAATATCTTTATCAATGGACAAGGGGATCAAGTGCACCTTCAGTAAGTTTCTGGATGACACTAGGTTGGGGGAGAAAGTTTATCTGTTTGAGGGTAGGAAGGGCCTACTGAGGGATCTGGACAGGCTGCATTGATGGGCTGAGGCCAAGGTTCCGTGCTGGGTCACAACAACTCCACACAGCACTACAGGCTTGGGGAAGAGTGGCTGGAAAGCTGCCTGATGTTAAAGGACCTGGGGGTGCCGGTTGATAACTGGCTGAACACGAGCCAGCAGTGTGCTCAGGTGGCCAAGGCAGGCAGCAGCATCCTGCCATGTACCTGAAATAGTGCAGCCAGCAGGACTAGGGCAGTGATGGTCCTCATGTGCTAGGTACTGGTGAGGCTGCACCTCGAATGCTGAGCTCAGTTTTAAGCCCTTCACTGCAAGAAAGACATTGAGGTCCTGAATCATGTCCAGAGATGGGCAACAAAGCTGGGGAAGTGTCTGGAGCACAAGTCTTATAAGGAGCAACTGAGGGAACTGGGGTTGTCTAGTCTGGAGAGCAGGACACTTGGGGGGACTTTATTGCTCTCTACAGTTACCTGGAATGAGGTTGTAGCAAGATGGGTGTCCATCTTTTCACCCAGATAAGTGATAGGACAAGAGAAAATGGCCTTAAGTTATGCCAGGGGCGGTTTAAATAGAATATTAGGAAAAACTTCTTCACTGAAAGGGTGGTCAAGCATTAGAACAGGCTGTCCAGGGAGATTGTGGAGTCACCATCCCTGGAGGTGTTTAAGGAACACATAGATGCAGTGCACAGGGACATGGTTTCGTGATGGATTTAGGAGTCCTGAGTTAATGGTTCTACTTGATGATCTGCAAGGTCTTTTGTAGTCTAAATGATTCTATGATTCTATCCACTGAGAAACTTGGCACATTCCTTATCTGTATCATACCCTGAGTGATACAGTACCACTGTTGCTGGAAGTTTGAAAATTTGCTTTGAGCAACTTGCTCTGGTAGAAAGTGTTCCTACCTTTTGAATATTGCATTATGAAATATTGAAAATTGGTTAGTGTTGTGGTTAGTAGGCATCTGAGACACACACACCCCCCCCCCCCCAGCCACTCACTCACTTCCCCTCAGTGGGATGAGGGAGTGGATCAGAAGGGCAAAAGTGAGAAAACACGTGGGTTGACATAAAGACAACTTAGCAGATCTTAGCAGATAAAGCAGAACATGTGTGCATAAACAAAGCAAAATAAGGAATTCATTTGCCACTTCCCATTAGCAGGCAGGTGTTTAGCCATCTCCAGGAAAGCTGGGCTTCAACACACCTAACAGTCACTTGGGAAGACAAATGCCGTAACTCTGAGCATGCCCTGTTCCTCCTTCTCCGAGCTTTTATTGCTGAGCATAATGGCATACACTATGGGACATTTTTTTGGTCAGCTGGGGTCAGCTATCCCAGGTGTGTCCCCTCCCAACTTCTTCTGTGCCTCCAGCCTACTCACTGGCAGGGTAGAGTGAGCAACAGAAGCCCTTGATGCTGTGTAAGCACTGGTCAGCTGTAGCTGAAACATGGGTGTGTTATCAACACTGTTTTGTTCGCAAATCCAAAACATAGCACCATATGAGACACTGTGACGGTAATTAACTCTATTCCAGCCAAACCCAGTACATGTAGGAACCTAGTAAAGTCAATAGAAGATTACTGATGGGTTGAAAATGGCATGAGAGAAAGGCTGGTCAGAGGAAGAAGGAATGGCCATACCAATATTGCATCCCAGCTGGGTGATCCATAGGCAGCAGGTGGTTCCTCTGGGCATTTTTTTTTTTTTCTGTTCTGCCCTTACAGCAACAGCAATTCAGCTGGAAGATAAACTGTTTACAAATCCCATCTACCCTTACAACAGCAATTTGGAGATAATTCAAGGAAAGAACCCCAGTCACTACACCTATTTTAAACTGGTCATGCAATATTCAGCTGGAACAGGCAGAGCTTTTCAGGTCTGCTGCGCAGCGGTATACACTCCAAGGACTTTAAAAGGAAAGACTCAGCTGGGGATTTTCCTGGGCATCCAAGCTAGGTTTCTGTAGATTGACCTCAAGATGTCTCAAGTTGAAATTCTGTCCTCAAGCTTTGCCTCTGGCCTGCTTTTACCAAAGAATTTAGCAGAGACAAATTCACCAGCACCCCCACTGCTCTTATTTCTCATGCTGACCTCAAAGTCACTACTGCAAGCTGTCCTCTTCTGCCTCTGAAATTGCTTACTCTTCTGCACACTTTATTTTGTCCTTGTCCCTACTCCACCCATCTGTCTTTTTGGAGGATGGGACTACAGCAAAAGCAACATGACTAGACCCAGGTCATCCCACAGAAGACTATAACTTATGTCATCTGCTCTGGGGCCATCAGGAAGAAGCCCATCACAACAGTTAGAGTAATGACAGTCTTGGGCAATCTCTGGTGCATGAGAACTCTGCAGGCTGCCAGCACCTACAAGACTTGATTGCTTAAATGTATTATGGTGGCTTTTTATACTGGTTATGGACAAGAGACTGGGACATAGTCGCAAATATGCACCCAGACACATAGCTTATGTTTGAGAAAAGATGAAACTCATAGCCTAAAAACTGGTTTAAGAAACAAAAATCAGGTATGAATGTCTTTTGAGCACATTCATGTGGCTATCTCTGAAGTCAAGTGCACCTTAGTGGTAAGTATACCTCTGAATATTTTTTCTTAATACTGACAATCTTAAGCACATATTTACTTTTTATTTTCCCCCTAAATATCTGGCTCTAGCCACTTGTGGTCATATCCAAAGCCAACAGCAAGATTCACTTTATCAAATTTTACTCTTCAACAGCTGTTTAGTCCTTGAGACACCCTGTGCAGTCAGCAGAGAGAACCAGGGCATGATTTGTTTGATTTGTCTCAGAGAGCTGTTTTAGGGTGAGGTGAAGCTTATCTTTATGAGTTCCTAGTTTTTTCCCCACTATAAAGGGAACCTATAAGGACTATAAAGGGAATCTAGTGCAACTGACTTATATTTAGATGTTTACATTTAGTTAGTATCTTCCACTTGTACTGTGTAAAGGTGGGGAGGAGCCAATATTCTAGCCAAAGATTTTTTTATTTATATTTTTTTTAATCTTGAAATTCCTCGACTCCAACCCTTAGGCCGTCTCTCTTCCCCATGCTTTTTTAAACAAAAGGATGTCACTTTTCACTAGTGGCTAATTCAGTTGTGAGGCAAAGCGAATGTCTGGGAAGGGTGTAATAATTACAGCACAATGTGATGATCCTCTAGTGTATTCCCTGAAGAAGTATGATCTCAGAGAATTTCTGCTAGGCCCTCTTCAAGTAATTACTGTCAATTCATGCTTATCTGCCAGTTCTCTCACCAGGTTTTCTTTTCCTTCCCTTCCTTAGTGAAGATACTGATTTTGACAAAAGGAGCCATTTGTCAAGGAGACGGCATGCCAACTTTTCTTTCCCTTTCTTTGCTGAAATTATGCAAGAGATTACAGTCCGGCCTGAACCAATATGTACCTTATCATCTAAACAATAGAGCACATAATAATCAATGTCAAATGGACATTGGTGGTAGCAGATACAGCTATGTCATTCAGCAGAGGTCTGCTTGCCACAACCGCTTCTGGACATCTTCATTTTAAACGTGAAATCACAGAGGGTTTTTTAATAGATCGCCAAGGCTTATTAAGTAATTGCAAAGCCTGTAGTTGGAACAAACGTCAAAGAGGTTTTTGAATATAGATTCTTCTCCTTAGGGACCATACTGGAAGTGAGGAGTCCCTTCAAAGTATCTCTCAAAACATGAACATTGCTTACCCATAAGACAGCAAGGGATAGGTTTCCTTCAGCTTCCACAGTGACGACCCTGAGTTCAGCCTGACCTGGGATGGAGTGATAATTACAGCATATGTCTTTGTTTACTCTCCCAGGATTTAGACAGGGGACCCTTTACTTATAGCTTGTGCATAAGCCTGGTTTAGGCAATAACAAATTCAAATCCTCTAACGACTTAGTACAGATGGATTCTTAATCTAATCACTACATTAGTTAATTTTAAGATCTTCAATGGAAAATGGAATTGGCTAAGACCTCCTGTGAAGGTAGCAAAAGGGACTGCTATTCAGAAGGTTTTACCATCTAGTACTGCAAACAATAAATCCACAGGAGTCAGGAAAAAACATCTTGGGTATCCACACACTTTCAATACAATCACAAGGGTTGTATAACAACGATTTACATGAACAAAAATTCCCATCTTCATTTCTTAGACCACAGAGCAATCACGAAACTGTTAAATTCTCTGAAAGTCTACATGATCTGCAATCCTGTACACAAATTCTTTTCCTCTGTCATTTCTGATTTCAGTGTGAGCACACCCTAAGAATCAAGTGAACTTCAGAGTCCATATGTATAATTTTGGTAATCCTGCAGCTGATATGGTGCAGAACACAAGACCAGATGTAGGACTCACACATCCCACTACTAAGCCAGACTCTCACACACATCTGTGCCACTAGACAGGGTTGTATTTTGGCATTTGTATGTCATTGTTCAAGAGACTGCTTCTCCTGCCTTTCACCTTCTGTTGTCAAGTCAGTCTTCACCGCACAGGAGAAACAAAAGTAATCATCTGAAGAAATAGGTAGCATGGAAATTTTACCTTTCTTATGTTTTAAGCATACATTTTAGTTTCAAGGCTATCCATATAACATGTAAGGGGTAGAATAAGAATGAAATAGGAGAAAGGTAGAGCTTTTTACCCTGACAATTGAAGAGGGTGCTTCAGCTTTCTCAGATGCTAGCATTTGCCTCAGGATTTGGGTTTATTATGAGCTTGATTTGGCTGTCAATGAACTGGTCCAAAACAACTGTCTTCCCCATAGTAGTTCCTACAAGCTGCATAGCCTCTCTGGAGAATAGGTCCTTTTTCATTCAGATTTCCACACCCCCCACACCCCACCCCCCTTTTCTCCCCAGCACTGTCAGTAGTTTACCCAATAACTTACTTGCTACCACATTTTTTAATTTCTTAGTCTTTTGGTGGCTGAAGAAATTCAGCAATGCCCTCTAAGGACTTACACAAGCATGTCACTTCTTTGCAAAACATCCCCTGATTTTGTCAGTTGCATGAGCTAATGCCAGTGAAACTCCAATGCTTTGGAAGAAAATCCAGGGGCACCTTGAGGGTTTTATTTTTTTATTTTTTTGTAAAGTTCAAGATGATTAATTATATGGGACTCAGATATGTAAAAGTTATCCAAGTTTTCACCATTAATCACATAAATGAACAGAAAATAATTAGTTCATAGTGACTTTCTGGCTTATTATAATCAGCCCAACTCAAATCGACTTAGCCCAGAGAGCCAAATATAGCAAGGAAAAAACCTTGAGGCGTTTTTTCGCTATGTGTTGCCTGTTATCACACAGTGAGGTTTCTGTTCAAATGATGTGCCTTATTAAGGCAGGCGAAACCCATTTAAACAATGTATCAGAAATGCAGACAAGCTGCAGAAAAATACATGTATAAAGGGTATATTTTTCTTGAAGTTTATTGATGGCTAAGCCTGCTAAAACTTTAGGAAATGTGTTTTCTAAAGCACAAACATTATGTTTTTCTAGTAATACAATTGGATATTTTTTTTTAATTTTATTGTGCAGTCAGTCCTTTCTCCTTTCTTACTTACCCTTGTAATGGAATTGAAGAATGGCAATTATTCCCTTTCATTTTACTGGCTTAAACCATGTGCTTATTAGAATAAATGTTATCATTACCCTTTTTATTTTATGATTATTAATTTTTTTATTTGATTGCCAATACTTTTACTGTAGGCTTAAAGTCTTGAATATTACATGTGATGGAACAATAATAAAATGGAAAGGCTTGCATATGATTCTTTCTTTCTTTTTCATAATACATATAATTTTAATTCTTAGCGATGTATTCTAAAGGTAGGCAACCCAAATTAGGTTAAATTCTTAGTTGTACTGTCACCTGCAGGAATTTGAGACCTTACTATCTTTGGCATTTTGACTGCATGATACAGAACCACAGAATCATTTAGGTTGCAAAAGACCTTTAAGATCACCAAGTTCAGCTGTAAACCCAGCACTGCCAAGTCCACTGCTAAACCATGTCCCTAAGTACAACAGCTACATGTCCTTTAAGTGCTTCCTGGGATGGTGACTCCACCACCTCCCTGGGCAGCCTGTTCCAATGCTTGACCACACTTTCAGTGAAGAAGTTTTTCCTAATATCCAATCTAAACCTCCCCTGGCATAACCTGGGGCTATTTCCACTTGTTCTATCTCTTGTTACTTGGGAGAAGAGACCAATGCCCACCTCAATAGAACACCATTCCAGGTAGTTGTAGGAGGCAATAAGGTCTCCCCTGAGCCTCCTCTCCTCCACACTAAACAACTCCAGTTCCCTCAGATGCATCTCGTAGGACTTGTTCTGTACACCCTTCCCAAGCTCCATTGCCCGTCTCTGGACAGGCTACAGCCCCTCTGCATCACTCGTGGAGTGAGGGGCCCAAACTGAACACAGGATTTGAGGTTCAGCCTCACCAGTGCCCAGTGCAGGGGCACTATCACTGCCCTAGTCCTGCTGGCCACACTGTTTTGGATGCAATCCAGGATGCTGGTGGCCTCCTTGGCCACCTGGGCACACGGGGGGCTCATGCCCAGCCGGCTGCCGACCAGCCCCCCCAGGCCCTTTCCCCCCAGGCCGTTCCCAGCCCCCTGCCCAGCGCTGCGGGGGCTGGTGTGACCCACGGGCAGGACCCGGCACTGAGCCTGGTTGAACCTCACACAACTGGCCTGGGCCCATCGCTCCAGCCTGCCCAGACCCCTCTGCAGAGCCTCCTGCCCTCTGGCAGACCAACACTCCCCAGATTGGTGTCATCTGCAGAC
Organism: Falco punctatus; assembly: GCF_963210335.1. NCBI lineage: Eukaryota > Metazoa > Chordata > Aves > Falconiformes > Falconidae > Falco > Falco punctatus. Next base: position 7,316,223 of record NC_137586.1, read on the forward strand.
TGACTGAGGGGGCACTCGATCCCCTTGTCCAGATCATTGATAAAGACATTAAACAGGACTGGCCCCAGCACTGAGCCCTGAGGAACACCATTTGTGACAGGTTACCAGGTAGATGTAACTCTATTTACTACCACTCTTTGGGCCTGAACATCCAGCCAATTTTTACCCAACAAGGAGTACACTCTTCCAAGCCATGAGCAGCCAGTTTCTCCAGGAGAATGCTGCGCCCAGGTAGACAATATCCACAGCCTTTCCTTCATCCACTAAGTGGGTCACCTTGTCATAGAAGGAGATCAAGTTTGTCAAGGAGGACCTGCCTTTCATAAAGACATGGTGGCTGGACCTGATCCCCTGGTTGTCCTGCATGTGCCATATGATGGTATTCAGGATGGTTTGCTCCATCACCTTCCCTGGCACCAAGGTCAGGCTGACAGGCCTGTAGGTTCCTGGATCCTCCTTCCTGCCTTTCTTGTAGACAGGCATCACACTGGCTAACTTCCAGTCAACTGGGACCTCTAGTTTGCCAGGACTCCTGATAAATGATTGAAAGAGGCTCGGTGAGCACTGCCACCAGCTCCCTTAGTACCCTGGGGTGGATCCCACCCAGCCCCATAGACCTGTGTGTGTCTAAGTGATGTATATTTCCCCATGGATTATGGAGGCTTCCTTCTGCTCCCCATCCCTGTCTTCCATATCAGGTGGCTGGGTAACCCAAAAACAACTGGTCTTACTATTAGAGACTGAGGCAAAGAAGGCATTAGGTATATCAGCATTTTCTCACTTTTGTCACTATGTTTCTACCCTCCCACCCCACCCTGTTCCCCCATCCCACAAAGGATGGAGGAATACCAAATCACACTAGAAGTTTGTGTCTGGAAATCTGAACATCACAGTGTCGGCACACTGCTGAGACAGACATTCTGTCAGGTGAGCTTCACAGCCAACACACCTAAGTGAAGTGATAAACTTGGGAATTTGTAGGACAGTTGTCTGTGTCACATGTCACCAGAACTGTGATGTTGAGTCAGGAAAGGTGTATAATCTGGTACAGCTAAGACAGGATCCCATGACTTTCTCTGGCATCAATAATTAGGAGCCAAGACTCATGAGAACATCAGACACTCCTCATCATAGGTTTTTCCCCTGTAACTTCACTCTGGTGATGCAGCAAACAAAATTTCTCTGTTTCGAAAGCACCCTGGAACTACAGCATACAGCTTGGACAATTGAAATTAAAAATATTCTCTAAAGGTAACATAGCTCAAAGGCAGAGAAGAAGCCTGGTCACAGTCATCTTCTAAGAAAAAGAAGCAAGGTCAGTGCATGTAGGCTCCAGACATACAGGATGATGATACAGTGGAGGAAGGGAGGTGGTCAGAAGCTTCAGCTTCACCCTGTACATAAAATTTGCAAATATGAACTTCACAGCTACTGCTTAACCTGTGCATTATTACAGAAACAAGTCTGCAAATGAGATCATTAGATGATTCAGCCTCCCTAAAGTTATCTGCCTCTGTTTGAAAAGCCTTTTTTTTTTAATTCCTGTTCTGTGTAGAAAAGGTGTCAGTTGTTTCAGCATGGGGTTAAAAACAAAGAGCAAGGTGGTACCTAAAGACAGTGAGATAATAGATAGCACCTTTGCAGCTACCTAAGAAATGCTGAACACAGAATATTCAGTCTTACCCTTCCTTACCTTGATTTTGGTACTTTCATCCTTTCAGTCTCAGAGTACTTTCCTTCAAAAAATAAAATCAGTGCTTAATGCTTTTTAATTATCAATGGTAGGAAAATGTCATCATGTGCATAAAAGCCCAATTTTACTGTGGTCAAGAAAATAAAAACATGCAGTTTGGTTCCCTCTTTATTTGGGTGATATTTTCCCATTTCAGACAGTTGGATTCAGATGACTGCACAAACTTTTGAGAACAAATACACAAACACCCCAGGAACTCGAAACAGCATCCAAGTTACAGTATGTTAAGAACTGACAGTATGTGTCTGAGAAAGTGGATGCTTAGAAGAAAACAGTATGTGGAATGAAGAATAGCAACTCTGGAGATACACAGTGCCATTCTAACAATTACGAGATTTAGAGATCTCTGGAAATGGAAGTTGCATCTAGGCTTTGATAGACACTCATTAATGAAAGAGTCATGACCGAATGCAGAGCTTTCACTGACTTTGTATTCCAACCCGGAAACATGTATAAGAAAACATGAAGATTTTTTTTTTCTTCTTCTTTCTTAATTCTTTGGTAAACCAGGTACCAATGAGAACCACGTTCAAGCCAAGAATGATTCCTCAAAACAGTGAAGTGTAACCATTTCTGGGAGAGACATTCCAGTCAGAAATCTGTAATTCAGTTCATGTTCATTCGTCAATCCATGTCGTGACATCTCAGAAAGCTTTGCAATTCTCTGGGTATGGGAGCAGACTGAGAATTACAGGATGCAAATGAAGATTCTGAGCTCTGTTACCCACCTGTGTAACCTTGACTTGGTCATTTTTCCTTTCTGCTTTTCTACCCATGTTTTGTCTGTTGAGGCTAAACTCTCCTTGGCAATGCCAGCCTTTATTACATTTGCACAATCCCTTGTACAACAGTGACTAGAAAACAGCTGGACCCTCTAGCCACCAATAATGTAAATAATAATACATTTATTTTTCTCTAAACAGCAACATACATGCATCAAACAGGATCATAACATAAAGACTTGTAATAAAATAATAATAAAAAATTGAAATACTGTTGCTAATAAAATATCTCTACAAGTTTTGTCTTTTACAGTACATGTGTATGTGTGTTGGTGAATGTGTGTATGTCTCAAACATAACACAGCCAAATTAAATTTTGCATATTATATCAAAACAAGTGCAATCACAGTAACCATTTATTTCTCGACATTTTCATTTCTTTTTTTAATGAACTTTCCCTGAGGACATTCTTACAATTGAGCATTTATTTATTATAAGTAACAAAAGGAATTTTGATTGCTCCAGCTGTGGTAAAAAAATACACTTTGATAAGCATACAGTACCACAGATGAAAATAACAACACAAGTAAGTAATTAAAAGCTTTGGAATTTAAGGATGAAATTCTCCTCTGACATTACTCTGTACAATTTAATGTAGTTATGGTAGAGAATTGGGGCCTCAGAAAAAGGGAGCTCGGGAATGTTTGACCTTATTTCCCCATTTCTCTAGAAGAATTTAATTTCTTCCATCTTAGACAAAACAGAATTCTTACTAATATGAAAGCTCAGCCTACCTGGTTTGGAAGACTGAAAATATAGTTTACAAATTACATTTAAAAACTAAATAGATGTTTTGTTTGTTTTCATATCTATACACATAGTGGGAAGTAAAGGAACAGCATCATGCAGCAGTGTCCCACAAAGACAGTCTACATTAGGTACAAGACCATACGTTTTTTCTGGATGAGGACACACAAGCAAGTCACCCTGGAGAAAAAAGTTCCTATCCAACAGTTTAATACTAATTATTCTATTTATGATTTCACCTCATTGTGATTTCAAGGTTCTTGTACCTGTTCAACCTGTGGTAGAAAAAGATAAACTATTTTGCATATAGAAGAAGAAGAAGGATAAAAAGAAAGTATTGTAGCACATAGTGCTTTTAAATTTTTTAAGTATTTTATTGTATGTTAAACCACTGCAAAAAAGTTCTTCATAGTATTGGTAAAAATAGGTACAGTCTAAGAAAACTTCAAAATTTTATGGATTTTAAAAAATGGTGATTATTCTGTATAAGAAGATTCATGTCTTAAGATTTTATAGACCATTAATAGTTAAGAGCTTACCTCTCATAAATGTCTCTGCAGCTGTTTTTTATTTTCCTTTGTAAGAATCAGATACTTTTCACACACACACTCACACACACACATGCCCACCCTCCCATGGAAGTCAAATGATACGGAATGGAAGACTGCAGTGGAAAACTTGTTATCCATTCCAGCATGGCAAGATCTAAAAGACCTCATGAAAAATGATGCAAATTTCTCCCTGCCCTGATTAGCTTCTCTGGATCACAGTAGAGCAACTATTACTTTTCTGAAGTAAAATTTGGGGTTTGGATGCAAATGTTTTGGTTTTTTGTTTTTGCTGTTTGGTGGTTTGTTTTTTTTGGGGGGTTGTTGGGGTTTTTTCCTCCCTTCTTCAAAAATATGCCAGCTTTAAGCTGAAAATCCTTTCTGTTCAGCTAATAGAAGCCAAACAAACTGATTTGCCTTTGCACACACTGGAGAAATGTTCTGGTATCAAATTTGGCAGGACATTGCTGCAATTTCAGAAAGAGGATGATTCTGGTGTTGATCAGGAAATATTTCCACCCCCCCACCCCCTCAACACCCCCACCCACCCCCACCCCCCTCAGCAAAGCGTAAGGCAAAGCAAAAAAGAAAAAATAAATACTTTTGGTAAGAAGACTTAGGTGTATCGAGGCTGGCATTTCTAGCAAATAAAGTGCAAGTAATATAAAAGCTCCATCAGCAAAATGGAGTAGGTGGCAGAAGGTCTGGGTGTTTGAGGCAATGAATTTGGGTTCAAAATGACAAAAGTGCTAGTAAGGCTTATTTGCAGTACTTTGTTGTGAAGGGAGTAGCAGCAGTCGATGTGAAATTATATGAAAATGTATGTGAGAATTTTTAGTATATTCTTTGGGGCATTTGCCTGAGTTTAGTCACAGCTCAAAATCTTTACTCCCGCCTTATTAGTTTAAAGCTGTGATGGAAACTCAAAGTGACAGCGCTGTCAACACACTGAGACATAATGCCGCAGAGCACTGTGCTTCCGGGCCAGCAAACAAAACATCAGCTTCCAAATGAAAAGGCATTGAAATAGAGGAAAAAAACCCAATTGTATGTACCATCTCCATATAATGCTATAAAGTAGAACAGCACATTTACTAAGGAATGCAGGGGCAGGATTCTGTTCATAGTAGTGCCATAATCAGAAGCCTAATTTATTTATCTCTAAATTTGCATGATGATGGGGTTGAGTAGTGTTAGTAGCCTGCTATTAGTCTGAATGTTTGATTAAAAAGAGGAAAAAAAAGAACTTCCTTCCCTTTTTCATACACACATACACAAAACAAAGTGAGAAAACCATAAAGGGAAGACCTAGTGTATAGTTCTTACATGCAAAAGTAAGCAAGGCACGATGAAAAGGCTTTGGAATGATATTTAATGCCATAGCATCTCTGTTCCCTTATAATAACTCCATTAAACTCAGCAACTGAAAGGGTACAAAGAAACTTTGTCTCTTTATTTTCTGCTCAAATTCAGACCTCTCACACCGTCTCAGGGCTGCTAGCAGGCTTTAGCGTGTAGATTTACTTGCAGAGGAAGCAGCACCTTCTGCTGCACTGCTTCGTGTGAAAGCTCAGGACGAAACTGCAAAAAGAACAAACAGGACCATGGAAAACATTACATTTCCTCCTTCCACCTGCTCCTGTGAAGTCTCCACAGCAGCTTCCATCCTTAGGTTTGGAAGTGTTTATGGGAAGGAGGATGGGCACCAGCAAAGTAATGACACAGAATAAGCACAGCTCATTTGATTTCATGGCTTTGGTCAAATGTTGTGGCCTTTAGACCTTACACAGGTGCATTTCCCACGGACAATGACAGTAAGGTTGCATGAGCCAAGTCAGAGAGGGATGGGGCCTTTATATGCAGAATATATAATTTGGTTATAGAGTCAGAAAATTACAGCAAGTCGAGATAATCTTAATGACACAAGTATATAGAGGTAACAGATTACTTCAAGATCTACATGGGTTCTACAAAATCTTCCCAGTGTTATTTGATACAGGAGGTCTTGTTAGCTTGGGTGATGCAAGGCAGGATGTCTAGGAGTCAATTCTTTAAAAATAGAAACAATGAAATACTAACTTGAAAATTTTCCATGAATTTTACAAATGACCAAATCTAGTCCCATCAAAAACCCAAAACCAGTTTTACACTTACACACACATGGACACAAAATCTTGATTGGCAATTTGTAATCATAAAGTTTCCTTGTTCCTGCCATTAATATGTGACTAATTGTAATTCCTGTAAATAGGTACTGTTATTTTTAATAATTGTGCAACAAGGGGCTTTAAAAAAGACCAGCATACTGAAGTACCAAGAGTTAAAACCAAACCAAAACAAAACAAAAAAAAAACAACAAAACCAAAACAACACAGAGGAGGAGACTCCAGTTAAAGAGTTTTAAGTCTAAATGGAAGTGCTGATCTGGGTATTTTGGGAGAAATGCAGCCACAAAGTAAGTTGTTATAGATAGCACTAAACATGCCAAGTCTCTGGTGTAACAGCAACACTAGTAAGTGATATCTGCAGTCTCCTGGGGAGACACCAAAAGGAAAAGGAAAGCATTTTCTTTGTTTCCTGCACCATTTCCCTCAACGGCATAAGCTAAGGCAACAAAAACTTTTCATTGGTGTCATTGCATCTGCCACAAGCATCTTTCTGCATAGTAGTGTCAACAAGGTGATGTGATCTTTTCTATGCTCTGACACAAATACATTACCCAACAGTGGAGATTAAGCTTTAGAGACTTGGTGATGACCACTTTCCAAAGAACCCTAACTTTTTCTTCCTGTAAAGAAAGAGAAAGAAGCAACACACCATGAAGGTGAATAACACTAAGATCCTACTGAGAATGCTTCACAAAGTTTTGCTTCCAACCCTCTTTGCTCCTCACTAGTAAATGAAGGATGAAAAATTCTACAGATGTAGCTTAGATACACAAACAGAATAGCCTGAGGCTTTATTAATAAAAATAAAATAAAATAAAATAAAATAAAATAAAATAAAAAAAACAAAAACCACAAAACCAAAACAAAAACAAAATCTGTTGTGTGCTTTCTAAAAGAAAACATAACTAAATGGCATCTTCTCAGATAGTTTTCCATAACTGAACCAGTTCTTTTGGCTCTGAGGCAGTTACGAAGAGTTTGCATGCCTTAGTGATGAATGAGGCTCTGTAGACCATCAACAACTCCATCGTTACAGTATCAAGGACTATTTGCATACTGTGTGATCAGAACAGTCAGCTATGTTACATAACACAAGACTTTCAGTTGTAATAGCACTTTACACTTTTCCTGCTTCCATGTTTTATGTTCTTTCTGCAGTTTTCCACAGCTGACTGGCTAAACATAAAGGAAACAGCTTTAGGACTAAAATGCACTATGAAACCAAAGTCTGAAAAAGTTTAGTTTCATTCAAATGAAACTGTTCCTTGAGAAACAAACTTGTCTGCAGATTCTACCACCTCCCTTATTCTAAATGACAGCTTAAACCTGGCCTATAGATCTTTATGATAGACATTCACGTAGCGTCAATTATCAAAGATAAGATATCCTCAGAGTTTCACTGGTTTGTACAAATAGAGGATATAGTTCCACAATTTTTGAAGTAAGGTATTTGCAGATTAATTTAACAAGAGTTATGACTAAATAACGTCATGGAGCATCCAGCTTTTTAATAGGAGCACTTAATGACACTTTAAGACTTGATTCTCACTGTTTAACTTAGAATTTTTGGGAGTATACAACACTGCTTTTTTCATCTGGCATCTGTATGTCCATAATAATACATAAATAAGCATGATTTAACATTAACAGAAATTTTCAAAACCACATAAAATTTAAAACACTTTGAAAGGTTTTAGGGCTTCTGCTGATTCCATACTTACACTCTTTTCATATCCTCTCTCAGGATTTATCAATATTTTAGGATGGAATTCACCTTACTAAAGCACAAACATCCGAAAACCTGATGTTTGAAATAGTAACCTAGGCTCATTCCATGGAGACACTGCCACTTTCAGAAAGAACTGAGACATTTTACAGTCATTTGCCATTAGGAAGTGGACCTACCCCTTGTTGTTGGCTGAGAAGGAAAACTAGCCAACCAGCTTAGACTCAGCACTGGATTTTCATGATGATATACTGTGCTTAATAAATTCCATTCATTCCATTTAGAAGGATTCACAGAAGCATAAATGTTTTCCTTTTTATTCTCTCCCACATTCAGCACAAGACATGTTAGCACCTCCAGTGCTTTAGAAGAAAATACACCTTTGACACAAAAGATGCAAAGCCTTTGAACTTCTGTGCCATAGGAAGAGGGAAGTTGAGCTCAAAAGCCCTGCTGATGTCCTACAATCTTGCAACAGTGCAGTGTTTGTTAGCTGATGTTAAGAGGTGGACTTCATCCCACATTAGAGAGAAGCAGAGAAATAACTCTACAGTATGTGCTGAACTGACCTGAGGGAAAATTCCTATTAGCAGGATATAAACTCAAGAAGTCTAGTTGTATTATAAAACCAGAGCAATGCAACTTGTTCCAGGGCACTGTTTGTGCATACAGCATACAGGGCAGTGGGGCCTTACTCTTCATTGTGGCATCCTTGCTGTAATGCAAATAAGAAATAAATGCAATAAAAACACCACAAAAGGCAGAATAATAACTCCTGTCTTAAAACTCATCAGATTAATAATGCAAGGAGTAATTTCAGGAAAGGAAATTAAGCTGTTAAAGCAACATACAGCAAGCTCTGATGCAGAAAATACTCCCTGTGATCCCTATGGTAGTTTTGCCTTAGTAGGGATTGTTGGGCTCAGACTGTGAGTGAATACTGACGGTCTGTGCTGTATGGCTGGCAAGGTTTCAAATGCAAACCAGCCACCCATGGGGAGGAGGGGTAGAGGGAAAGAAGACTCTTACTCTGGTTCCTGTATCCTCAGTTCAAACCTGGATCTCTTGTAGTTAAAAAAAGTGGGAGATAACAGATGAAGGACAAACGGACAGGAATAACACAGGATCTGTGACAACATATGAGAAGTTGCAGACTATGTGCTCCTATAGTGTGCTATAAAGGATATGTACAGTAATAGTCAATGTGTACAAATAGTACCATCCATCTCGAAGCAGTTTTAAAGATAGTTTGTGAGTCCTGGGTAGCTCTGGTGTTTTACTCGCTACCTCATCTAGGACAGCAGCATTACTCCGTGGCAGCACCAGTTCTACACTCGCAGAACTTTAGAATGCTTAGCAAATTCTGTAGCAAAAAAAAAGACTTGTTTCATATGGCCATCTAGACTCTGAAGGTAATTACGCTTGCACTGCAGAGCTGAGAGCTCATATTCCTTGTGAAAACCCTTTGTCAAATGCTGCACATAGTTCATCCCGCTTCTTAGTAAGGTTTACTGGCTTGGGCTCAGCATTTTAATAACATAGCTCTGTGGCCTGCTGACTGGAGCAATGTTGTGTCTGGACAGTTCAGTATGTGCCTTGCTCCATGACCAGGAATGTTTCTAAATGCCTAAATCACTTTAGTTGCATATTGGGTACGAATATGCGTGTTTATATCTGGCTGTAAATAGATAGCTCAAGGTTACATGCTAAGCCAAAGCTGAGAATTGTCTTCCCCCTCTCCATGTCCAGCCCTAGGCTATACTCTGATCTGTTAGGGGGTTATGCATATTCATGTTTTCATAGCCTCAGGAACCAGGACTTGTGCAAGGCTTCAGACATAGACACCAGTCTTCTCTTGGCTCTTGGTGGAGCACAACATAAAGCAATAGAGCAGAAAGGCAGGCCATATGGTAAAAAGAGGGTGAAGCCAAGGAAGGCACTGAGACATCTCGCAAGGACCTCCAGTGAGCTTGAAAGCTGTTTCTTCTGCAGATCTTCTGCAGATATGCTGTTTGCCCTTTGAAGGATGAGTTTTCCCTCCAGCGCAGAAAGCCCGGTGGTATGGGGAAAGTATGACTTTCCTTTCTTCTTGCAGCATCTTTTTTCAATCTGTAATCTAGTGGGGCTATACAGCTTCATCGGCCCAAGAAATCGCCATACTAGGAAATTGTGCAAGGATCCTGGAAAGGCCCTACTTCTGTTAAAATCATCTCCCTTGAGCAGACATTGGAGTACCATGTACAAAGATTAAGCTCTACATATGTGTAGCCCCATAGTCTTAATGTAATTTGCAATTCAGTTTTCCAACTGGATTTCCCTCCCTTCTCTTCTTCTTCACAGAGATTTTTTCTTTCCTTTGGATTTTTCATGCTAATGCAACAGCATAAAGCACAACATGGTGGATTCATTATCCGAGCCACCAACACAAATTTCATCCATCAAAACAACAGCTACAGACTACAGGTCCTATCTTCATAAATTACATTGGAAACATTAATGGAGATGTCATTCATCCCTGCTATTATTATGATGATACAACCGGAGATATGTATGCTTTAAAAATTAAAGTATATATTCCTAGCCATAGTAAAGCCTCCTGCTATATAAGCTATAATATGCACATAGGGAATTATTAATCAAACCTTTCCAATGCAAGGTGAAAAGAGTTCTCCTTTTCTTGCTATACATTGCTTTGACAAAACACAACTTTCAGTACACCTGTTTTTGATTTTAAAAACTTTCCAAGCATATGTGTAAAGATAACAAGCAGGCCACACGTACATTTGACTGTCTAAATTGAGCTTCTCAGTTTAGTTTCTGCACCAAAAAGGAGAGTAAAATCCTAAATGTCTTCTGCAGAGCCTGGTTGGGTCTTCATGAAGCTTGTCAAGTCTTGGTATACAGCCTTTCAGCCAGAGCTGCCTAATTTGGAGTCAGTTTGCTAAATCTTTTAAAATAGGACTGATCTTCTGCTGGAAGAAGTTATGGATGTGATGATGATGTATGATGGAACAATTATCTTCAGCTACTTTGTATCATTCTCATTAAAGAGCAGCCAAAACCTACAGATAACAGAGCCAGCTTTCAAACTAACATCAGTTTTATTGTTCCTGAACCACAAAGACACTGGCAGCTCCTGTGCAATGTTAGGATCTGGCAGAGCAAAACTGAAGAAAGCTGCTTTAAAACAGAAACAATCTCCTGCTTTTCATCTTAAGCCTGCAGTTTTTCTAGCAGATTATTCACACAATTATCCAGTATTGTCACACTGAGTGTAATTCACTCATCCTGTCGACTATAAAGAAAGTGCAACTGAGGAAAATCGACTAATATTGATTCATTTAAGGAAACCAATGTCTAAGATACAAAAGTACTTGATGGGTATCCACTCAGTTATCTTTGTTGACTTCACTTTCCTTTTTCCCTTTAACAGTCCTCCAGGCAGATGTTCTTTCTACTCTTGTTTTCATATAAGACCTAAACCTATACATTCAAAATCTTGAGTATTTTGCACACTGAACAAACATCAGCAAGTTGCATATTGCAATTGGACATAGACAAATCCATGCTAAGTAAAACAGTCACACTTCTCTTTTGAAATAATTTGAAGAATTCTAGTCCTAGAGAGTCAGAGGAGAAGTGATTTGGGGGCAGGAGAGACTGAAATTGGCCAGATACTGAGAAAAAAAGGAGACTTGCATAATTACTTTTTGTTACAGAGACTTGTTGTTACCTATAGAAAGAAAAAACCAAAACATCCAGAATAGGTGAAGGAAGTCCATTAATTGCTTTTATTCATATTATGGAACAGAGGACTTGAGAACTAGGGAATTCTCTGTTCTCTCTTGAGTGCTGACATTCCCCTGGGCCCTAGGGGTGCTGCTCACCAGGAGAAACAAATTCTGTATTGTATCAAGTGCATAGGAGAACGCATCCCATTTACATGCTCCTGATCACGAAGACTCAGCACCATAATTTTCTTCCTCCAAGCTCATGATGCTATGACTGCAGAATGGCACTCACTGCTAGATATGGAAAGAGTTAACACTGATTCCCGAAGGAAATAGGTAGCTATGTTACTAACACCAGAAGAGTAAAACAGGCTTTATTCTCCCTGTGACCCCCCATGGCCAGCTGCAAGCCTTGTGCGGGCACAGGTTATTACCTGGCACTTGAGGAATGCTGTAGTTCCCCTCCATTATTCTGATGAGGTTTTTTGTATTTTCTTTCTTTCCCAGAGCACTGTATCTTTTCCGGGGAACAAGTCACCAGGAGGGAGCTTTTTAATCTGTCACTCAGGGACTCATATAAGCAAGTACCTGTATAACAGGGTTTGTGGGATCTGGGGAAGATTGAGTTCTTCAGTCAAGACATGAAGGTGTGACCTCCTGATTTAGAAGACAGAGTACTACTTCTGGAGTTTACCACTTCCACCATCCTCCCCATCTGTTTTTGTCAAGCTCAAGAATTGTGCTGCCAGTGGAAAAGGCTGCAGTTCTTAATGAAATCAGAAGTGCTGGGAATTAAATCTGTGGTTTCTGAAAGATCATCAGCACTCTGTTTTAACCCCTTTTTCTTTCCTTTTTCAGATTCAGATCTTTCACTGTTAAAAACTTCCACACACTTGGGGTTTTTTTTTATTATTTTGCAATTAATTTGTAGTATTTGTTTACAAGGAGGATCATTAGCATTCCAAGATACATTTTTTTTTTATTACTGTTCTTTGTTATAATGTCAAACAGAAGCACAAAATAGACAAACAGACAGATGTATAACTCAGGAAAAACCTCAGTAAGCCACCAGAGAGAACTATGGGACAAAGATACAAATACTGACTTTGCTGGACTAAATCTGAAAACAAATCTATGTCAGTGAATGGATCAAATTTTCAGCTGATGAAGACTGGTTTCATTCCACAACAAAGGATTCACCACTCAATTTACCTCTAGGTTTACATCCAGCTGTCTGGTGCGTTGACCCTGACTGGACGCCAGGTGCCCACTATCCTGGTTTCGGCTGGGATAGAGTTAATTTTCTTCGCAGTTGCTGGTGCAGGGCTGGGTTTTGGGTTTAGTATGAGAATATGTTGACAACACAGGGATGCTTTAGTTGTTGCTCAGTGGTGCCTACCCTGAGTCAAGGGCTTTTTGGTTTCCCGTGCTCTGCCCATGAGGAGGGGCACAAGGGGCCAGGAGGGGACACAGCCAGGACAGCTGACCCGAACTAGCCAAAGGGATATTCCATAGCAGAGAACATCGTGCTCAGTGTATAAACTGGGGGAGCTGGCTGGGGGGGTGACTGCTGCTGGGGGACTGGCTGGGCATCGGTCAGCAGGAGGTGAGCAGTTGTACTGTGCATCACTTGTCTGTCTTGGGGGTTATTCCTCTCTCTCTTTTCCCTTTTTATTATTGGTGGTAGTAGTAAAAATAGTAGTAGTATATTTTACTTTAATTATTAAACTGTTCTTATGTCAATCCATGGGTTCTACCTGTTCCCGATTGTCCTCCCCATCCTGCCAAGGGTAGCAGGGGTGAGGTACGAGCAAGGTGCTGCACAGTGCTTAGTTGCCAGCTGGGGTTAAACCACAGCACCCACCAAAGCAGCTCTGCCACTGCTCCTCAGCTGGGCAGTGAAGGGAAGGTAACAACAGGCTCAGAAAGCTGCGGGTCGAAACAAGGGCAGATAGATCACTCAGCAATTACCATCATAGGCAAAACAGACTCGACTTCGGGAAATTACCTTAATTTATTACCAATCAAATCAGAATAAGATAATTAGAATTAAACCCAAATCTTAAAACACCCTCGCTCCCCGCCCCCCCCCCCCCCCCCCCGGCTTCTTCCCAGGCGCCCCCCCCCCCCCCCCCCCAGCGCCGGTCCGGTCCGGGCTCAGCCCCGCACGCGCTGTCCCCGCCGCTGCTGCCCCTCAGGCCCGGGGCTCCTCACCCCCTGCCCGGCCCGGCCCGGCCCCCCGCGGGCGCAGCCCCTCGGGCCCAGCCCGGCCCGGCCCGGCCCCCCGCGGGGGCACCGGCCCTGCCCCAGCCCGGCCCGGCCCGGCCCGGGCTCCTCTCCCCGCGGGGCCGCGGGCCCTGCCCGGAGCTGCTCCAGCGCCGCCGCCCGCGGGTCACAGCCCCCTGCGGGCACCCCCTGCCCCGGGGGGGGCCCTGCCCGGGCTGCGGGGGGGGAGCTGCTCCCCCGGGGGCTCCGCGGGCTGGGGGCACGGCCCGCCCCGCCGGGGGCCGCCCCGCGGGCTGGGGGAGCCGCTGCTGCGGCGCCTGGAGCCCCCCGGCCTCCCCCTGCCCCGGCCCGGGGGCTGCGGGGCTGCTGCTCTCACACACCCCGCTCCTCTCTCCCGCTGCAGGCGCTGCTGGGCAGCAACTTTCCCCCCTGACGAAACGCGTCCCCCCCGCGGCGCCACCACCGTCGCTGAGGGGCTCGGCCTTGGCCAGCGGGGGGTCCCTCTCGGAGCCGCGGGCCTCGGCTCCGCCGGACACGGGGAACCTTCGGGCAGCTGCTCACAGGAGCCGCCCCTGCAGCACCCCGCTACCAAAACCTCGCCATGCAATCCCAGTACAAGCTGAAATAAGAATCTGAAATACAGAGGCTCCAGACTCTGGAAGTGAGAACATGAAGAACCATACCCTTAACAGACATCACCTGGTATGGAAGTACGCCTGTCCATAGATTCTGAGACTTTCGGTGCTGTTCTTCACTGAGGCAGCTAAAAATCCTTTCTAAAGATGTTTGGCTTTCTGATAATCCTCTTGTTGCATTTGTTGGTTGGTTGGTTTGGTGTTTGTTTTGGTCTTGGTTTGTTGTTTTTATATAAAAAAAAAAAAGAAAATGCAGATAGTAACAGAATATTGAGGAGACAGAGCTGTTGTCCTGTGAATGAACACAAGACAGGAGTTTAACTTTAGTTTCCCATTTTTCATAATCGTTCTCTGGGTGTCTTAAGACTTCCATATCATTGAATTTCTCCATCTCCAAAATAATAAGTGATCCTGAGCATCTTTGTGAGATTTATTGCCATTAAGAATTATTATGAATCAGCTGTTTGGGTGTTATTATTGTTAATAATTATTACTATTATTATTATGCTTCTGCACTGGTGAGAACAGCTTAAAGTATATACCACTGTGCTGGGATCTACAACTTGCAATGGAAAAACCAGCCTGAAAGATAACCTTGCCACTAACAAGGTAAAAATGAGAGCACCAAGCAACTCAATAGCCTGCTTCACTGATAACAAGGCTTTCAAATACCCTGAGCCAGATTCTGTTCTCAGCGAGATGAGTAAATGGGAGAGGTCCTGCTGAGGTCTGCAGTACTGTAGGGAAATTACTGAAAATCAGAATTTGGCCTGGTGGTACTGAAACGTGCTCACTCTAAAGGGCCTGATACGCATTGGTGCTCAGTGTGCTACACAGAGAAGGATAAACAACAGACACACACACATGCTAATTAAAACTGCAGATGTGACTTGGTGGCTAGATTAAATAACACCTCTGGAAAGAGGGGGAGCTGCCAGATGTAAAAGCAGAAAGCTCCTCAATTAAATTGCTCGGAGGGCTGCTGTTGATCTAATTTCTCCTAATTTCTAGAATCAGAACCGATAGCCCTCTCTTTCTGGGTGATGTCTGTAGGGTAAATGCTGACCCATACCTACTCCCAAGTGCAGTCTGATTTTTTCTCCATGTGGTTTACCCAGGAACTCAGGTGGATATTTAGAGAGCTGTCTTAAGCACTCCTATTTTATCTTATTTGTGTGAAAATAGAGCAGACAGGGCACATGTGGGACTAAGGCTACCAGAACAGCTCATTTTCAGCCCTTTTTAAGTTGCAGAGTGAGTATGGAAAGCCTAAGTTACAGACAGGACAACAGTCAGCAATGCAGATGGAAAATACATGGGTCAAGGCTATGCATGCTAAAGCCAGTTCTTGACAGTGCTTTTAATCTCACAGGCAAAATCAGTCCTATTTCTACCGAACCTGGGTAGTAGGCTTGCAAGAGAATTACACTGCCACAAAACATGCGAAAAACTTTTCTTTTGGGTTATTTGGGTCATGGAGAATTAAAAAAGAAAAAAAAAACAAACAAACACCCACACATCAATCCAAGGAAGAAAAAAAAAAAAAACCAACATGCAAAAATCCCCATAAACCGAAAACTGAAAATCAAATATAGCTAAGCCTCTCAGCCTGGCTTATCATTGCTGAAGACAATGTCTCCTGTGGCTGCTATTCCTACAACAGCTGCTGTGTGGCATTGCTCCCCTTCAGATGAAAAGAAGCAATGTGCAACGCCAGTGAGTCAACAGCGCTCCTTGTAGAGCATTTCTTGAAGACAGTCCTATTCCCTGTCCTCCTAACAAACAGTTCTAATTGTTATGCTGACTATTATGGCTAAAATTGCAATGCTCTGCTGTTCAAGAATTTTTGTCTATATTTCTGTAAAGCAACAGGGAGCAAAAAAGTGCCTTTTACAAATTATTATTTAAGAAAAAAATAAATGCCTTGAAAAATAATCTGCTGGCTATGAAATCTATTATGAAATATATTTCAATTAAAAGGCTACATAATTTATATGCATAAGCTTTTCTTCTGTCAAGTTTATATTTTTGTTGTCTTGTCATAATGCCCTGAAGTAAGCACTTCTGAATTTTAAACTTTAGCATTTATCTTAGCAATCATGCTGTGAAGATAAATATCCCTTGAGGAAGATACACAATTGTATCTTGTATACTAGTAAGTTAGGCTTTGTACAGGTTATTACTGCACTAGGAAGCATGGGGGTTCAATAACAAGAATTAGCATTTAGAGGTACACAGTTTATGTTCAGTGTATTGTACATGCACCGGTTAATTAAATCTGTGCAAATGGTTGTGATTCTGAAGCTCAGTGCTGGGATCCTTGGAAACATTTGGATGGCATAAAAGGGTCATAAACAAGTTGCAAAATCTTCATTAAAAAATTCTCCTGGTGCTAAACTTTCTGTAGGGGTCTTTTGCTCAGGTTTCTTGTAACACAGGGGACGTGGGAGCAGTATGGCTGAGAACTGCTATAGTAAAGCAATACTTCTAGCCACAGGAGCAACTCCTGAAGTGCAAAGCACAGTTCAGCTTTTCATCAGTTTAAACAGTTCCTGCACACCTTTGCATGGTCAGCGCGAACCAGAAGGATGAACTGGAAAATTGCCATCTTTTTGTGAACAGGCTACTTTTTAGCTGGCTCAGTTCTTTGATCCAGTTTATTGAGTGGCCATGTAAAAATGCCTGGGGCCAGCAGAACCTAGGGAACAGCCTAGGAAGAACATTCTCTTGGGAGAACAAGAGAACTGTTGGAGCAGTCATGTGAGTGAGTGTTCAGCTGTCCTACACCTTCGTTTCAGGATGCTAATTAGGTTAGGTGGTTAACTCAAATCAGGGTGTAGTCACCTTTAAGCCCATCTGAGACTAGACTGTTATGAAAGGGGACAGCTACCTTCTGTGTCACAGCCATAGCACTCAGATGGACTTGTAGTTGGCCAGACCTCATGGAAAAAAGTCCAGAAAAAATGATTAGGAAAAGTGATAGTACCAACATGGAGAGAAGGTGTTAGTGCATGGTTGAGAATAAAGTAAAATACTTATTCACCCCTTCTTGGTACCTGCGTAGGCTTAGACCACCTGAAACTGATGGTGAAACTGCACCCACAGATTTGCTCTGAACTGGCATTTGAAGGAGTTTCTTTCACTTTGCTGACCACAGAAAAGATGTATGTCCACTAAACCACCTAAGCAGGCATTAAATTAGCTTTTGAATAAAAATTAGAAGCAATAAAGGCCTCTGAGCCAGTGCACTGAGTCCTGGAAATAAAACTGGCTTCCCAGCATGTACTTCCTTCAGGAAGATCTCTGTGAGAATGGTCCTGATGTTTCCTTGACTTAATGGGAACAATCCGTCCCTCTGATATGGACAGAAAACCTATGACAAATGAGAAGGTGACCACTCAACCAGGGAGCAGAAGAGCCAGGAGCTGGTCCTAGTCTCTCCTTGCTGGCTGCCCTCCCTCCCAAGTTGTCTGCCAGCCTGCAAGAAGGCACTGTGGTGGTTATTTATCTCTACAGTGAGGACTTGCTCTCAGGCATAGTCTTATCGATTTCAGTGCTGGCTATAGTGCTTGTTTTGTAACCTGAACAACCTATACCCTTCCCTGCCAAGTAGCATGAAAGCTGAGCAGATATTAGGACCCCATAACATTTCAGAGAGTATTACAGCCTTTGTCCTATGCTGTTATTGCCTTTAGGCTTCTTAAGAGGTGAGGATCCACATCTATGATTCTTATAAGAGCCTTTTTTTTTTCCCCAACTTGTTTCCTGATTTCCTACAGAAACAAAACCTTCGTGATCATGATCGTTCTGTCTGACTCTTAATTCTCCTCTCCCTGCCAAACTTTTGGAGCTCTTAGCCAGTTTCAACTATCTATGGGACATGAAAACACTGAAGTTCCTAAGTGTTTTTAGGAAAAATGACAGTTGGGGTGGGGGGTGGGGTGGGTGGGGGGTGGAAAGTGTGTGTGTGTCTGTGTCTGTGTCTGTGTGTCTGTGTGTGTGTATTCCCAAAGCAGCATGTCCATGAAAGGATGTTCTGCCTGGAAGGATGCCTGATCATTGCCATCATGTGTGACAGCCCAGCAGTCACCAAGCATATAGCTCAGGACCCATTTCCACATACAGTGATCTTGCACTGTCTTGTGGAGACACTTAGGGGTAGAGAGGGCAGCAGGAATATTCTGGAAGAGTATGGGGACTTGTAGGGTGATGGGATAGTTGTTAAACAACAGGCTTCTGTAGTTTTGTGTCTAATAGATGTTGGATTTATTTCCTTTCTTATCCCTGTTGACTGCTGTCCTGATTGTGACACTCTTGGTTTTATATAATGAATCTAGAGATAGGGCCCCAGTCAACTGTTCAATGCACTGGGAGCAATCGTCTGTCCTCAGCATTTGATACGTTCTTTTCCTCTCTCCATGCAAGTATGACAAAACAGGAAAAGACAGTAAGACTTGCCAGAACTGTGGTTTCTTTCCCTCCAGTGCTCAGATAAGCTGGTGGGTAGGAGTATTAAGTGCTAAGACCCTGTTTGCAACTAACCAAATGCTCAACTCAGACTACTTAAAGGAAGTTTCCTGAAACTTTTCTAGGGAAATTCTGAAATTTCTAGGCAACTAGAAAACAACCTGCCAGTAAAGTATAGATATATACACATTTATTCGGGTGCAGTAGCTTTGAGATTCCCTTTCTGAAGGTAAGAAAATGCTGCCCTGATCAGTTTAGACTGAGAGTTCAGGGCAGTCTTACTTGCTGGTGTTATCTTTCCATGTATATTTAATTACAAGCATCAGTGGGAATTCTTACAGAAATTTACGAATGTACAGTTCTTCTAGAGCTTTTCTGTGCCAGTCCAGTTTTTCTTCTAGTTCTCTCTTTGTGAGATCCCCCAAACAGACTGCCTTTAACAATCCAAGGGCTGAATTTCAGGGCAGTGTGCTTTCTGTAGCATCTCGCCACTGTATAATCCCTCTGGGTATGATGCACAGAGCAGATTCCTCCTCCTCCCAGGACAGTAGGGTACACATTGTACGACCACCCTGCTGTTCCCTATTGGGAGTTCTGTCTTGCTATGAGCTCATTTATGCACTGGAGCAGAAAATAAGAACTAAAACCACCCCCCAAACCCCATAAAAATAAAATAATAAAAAAATAGACATATATAGTGTAGATCAAAGTTAATTCTATTCGTCAATACAGCTATGCTGATATTTACTAGGTGAGGGTTCAGCTTGAAAATGTAGAAGCAGCCGTGTTTCTGCATTACCTGCAGCTTTTTCAGGGCACCAGTATTTTAAGCTTGCAACAAAACAGCAAACCACAGTGTAGCCATTGCTTCCTTGTAGCTGGTTGCTTATTTTAGACAGGAAGAAATCTGTTCCTTTCAAAATATAATGGAAAAGATTACTAACCACCAAATATATAGCAGCTGGAGATGCCAGTTTGAATGCAACACACACATCAAAACACAAACACTTTTAACAGGTTCTAGTGCACAACTGAAAAATAAAATTAAGAAACTGTGTATATATATACATATATATATATATAGGAATGCACTTGTTCTATCCATACACTCTGTTTGCATGTATTTTGATAATTTGAGGTTATTTAAAAAATATAGAGTCTGATGAATGCATAAAAAGAAAAAGATTCATTTTGCGATTGCAACCTAATCGGCTCCAAATCTCTGCAGGTTATAGGGCATACCACTGAGCTGAAGTCATGTTGAAGAAACAGCTTAAAATGACTCACAGTCCCCTGCTTCTGGAAAGATTATGCATTTGGAGGGAGAGGGAGAAAGGGGAGGCGTTCGGCAGTTTTTGTCATTCTTTCCCCCAAACAGAAAGGAACAGATTCAAATGCTACAAGCACCCTGTTTGAAAAGGTGACTTCAGAGTGCAGGACTACCTGGATTTATTTTCCCAGACATGGAAGGTGGCACTAGGTGGGCTGCGTGATCTCCAGACAGTTGTGCTCTTTCTTTGTGAAACGCTTTGAGATTTATGATTTCAAGCCACTGGTGCGAACAAAAAGTCTTAGCAAAATTAAGATAGAGAAATAAGTTTTCTATAGGATTTTTAAACCAATCTGAACAAATCTATTTGCAGGGATATTATTCTCCCTTCAGATTTATCATATGATGTGAGAATTCTACAGAAGGGGTAGCATCCTTTATTAAATTAAGTGGCTATTTAGAGTAATTTCTATAGAATCCAATTTAATTCCTATAAACCCCTATAGGTTTCAAACCTTTTCCATTCTGTAGGATTTCTCCATAGGGACAGTTATTAGTGGCTGCAGGATTTGATTCACAGCAAAGTTGTTTTGTAGAAAGGAAAAATGGCTTCACTATGAAAGATTTCAGTAAAGCAGGGTCTGCTTTTGCAGGCAACAGCTCTTGGCTGATGCAACCCCTTCAGCCAAACTCAGGCTGGATATACCTGTGGTGGTGATATATAGCTATATAGGGATATAGGGGTTCACTGACAGTTTACCCAAGTGGCATTTTGAGGATTCAGCTCTCAGGCAGTCCACATTTTTTTTATTTCCCCCCTCTTTTTCTTTGTTTTTGAGGTAGACTCTCACAGCCACCAGCTGAATGGGAAATCAGACTGCTTGTAGTGAGTAACTCAGGTATAAAAGCAACTTCTTTCAAGGGGGAAATGGCTCCTTAATCTGCCATTTGGTAGAAGCTGGTAGTTTCTCAGCACCGAGTTATATCCTATCGATCTACCTGTGATCGTGCAGCTCTTATTGCCCTCCCCATTACCCAACTGCTCGCAAACTATTTGAGGCTGCATTTTATGAGGCAGCAATACACATGGTCTCTGCCAAAGCCGGTTCAGGACAACATGAAGAGGAGAAGCAACACAGCCAGAAGCGATAGTTCCTCTACCCCAGCTCAAATTATTAGCTAGATAGAAAAATCAGAATCACAATCTCTTTTAAACACTCTTGTGCCTAAAGTACTTTGCAAACACATGTTCCCAGTTGCCTTCCCAACACACTGTGGCCCCTTGAATCAACAGCAACGAAAAGCTGCGCAGACCAAGGGTTTCATTTTGCTAGCAGCCTGCAGCATTAAGAGTGTGCAAGTCGTACACACCTTAAGTTTTAACGGTTGCCATGGCAATGAAAGGAGGCATTACAAAATGCACAAGCTGTTGAACATGTTGCCGGAGCTGAGAGGAAGAGCTAAGAATAAACTTTCAGCTAATTCTCCGTAACGGCGCGCTCCAAGCAGCTGCTGCTCGGCCAGCATCACATCCCAGTCAAGCAGCTCGTTAATACGATGAGGCAGATTGGAGCGGGAGGGTGTCGCCCCACTGAGTGCTCCCGGGTCCTGGTACCCCATGGCAATGCCACCAATTCCAGCGCAACGGCTGCAAATGGAGGTTTCTAAAGAAGGAAAGAGCCAATTTTATGATAATGATTATTATTACTATTTAATTCCTCATTTCCGTGGGGTTGACACATAAGATCATGCCAGCTGTCTGTGTATGAATAACCCTTCTTTATATTAATACTAACTGCAAAAGTCCCCTTGTGACGAAGGCTTTAGTGATCAGCTGGAACAATAGAAAAGGTGTTTGCCTGGCCCTGCTGCTGAGAAAGGAGCAGGAGTTTTGGAGTGGGGGGAGGATGATTATCACCCTCCATCGTTTTGGTAGCTGTGTGTGTGCACTCCTGCCCACATTACTCCACGGGGAAATGTGTCAGGGTTCCTGGCCCCTAACAGGGGGGCACAGAAGGCTTCAGGACTTTTTTCTTGCAGATAAGAGTATCCTTACCTCCCAAAGCATCCTGTCACACAGACACAGGATCTGAATGAGGCTGAGCGAGCAGCTCCAGGTGCTCCCCCCGAAAGCTGGCTTGGGAGACAGTTATTATTTTTCCATTTCCCTCAAATGCGTGTCTCCACACTTGCTGATTTGAGGCAGAATTTTCTTTTCGGCTGTGGGTAGGAAGTTTGTTTTTCTGCCTGGCAAATACCCACTAGATGGCAACATCCCTCGTTCCCTCACCGAGCGCGGCACGAGCCGGATCCCTCTTGGCGCAGGGGTGTGTGTGGATGGGGGGTAGCACATAAGACACGGGGATCTTGGATGCTACCGTGCACTGAGATTTCCTAAGTGCAAAGAAAAACAGATCAGCAGAATATTCATTAGCAAACTCATCCTAGCTTTAAAAAGAAATTTAACCGTCAACGACAAAGTGTGCATTACCTGTATCTGTTAAGGACACAGAGGGGTATTTCTGAGCACCTGTTTAGAAGCAATTTCAGGCCTTGTAACTCAAATAAGTGCCTCCTTTAAGGATATAAAGAGCTATAGTCCCCAATACAATTTGATTTCCGTACTTCTTGTCCTCTGTTCTCCCAGACTTTTTCTGCTGCCTTGTCTTTCTCCCAAGCATCGTCTTAAACTAGTTTTGATTTGATTAGAAGCTTTTTGTGTATGTATCTGTTTACATAACTGTAAAGCACTCATCACTCTGAATATAACATGCAAAAATAACAGTAAACCCTCCAGGTTTCTTTGTGCACAGAACATACACAGGGCCCACCTCCTCAGTCTTAAATCTACTACATACATGTATTTTCATGCATACACATACTTGGAGGCACAAGAAATGCACCTAAAAATTTGCAGGGAAATAAAACTTGTTGCAGAAGCAGCAGACAGAAGAAAGGATGGGATGGAATTTAACAGAAAAAAAAAAAAAAAAAAAAAAAAAAAAGGATATGCACTTCCACAGAGTGCTGTAGTGATTCAGCATTAAAGGGGATAGTGGGATAATATCACCATTTGATGTGACAGCTTATAATGAAGTAGAAAAGGTCAAGTTTTGAGTCTCCTGTGTAGGTCAATATATGGCACGTTTCTCAGAGATATCACCCCAGCCTTGCCACAGGCATCTGGTAATGATGTCCAGGGTGATGAGGCACCTATGATTCGATGCAGAGAACCAAACACTCAACCCTATGGCCAGAGTGGTTGCTGCTTGACAAAATTATAACCTTCAATCTTCGGGTTTTATCCACCTTCCCAGTTTCAAAGGCAGGGCAGATATATCTCTCATGAGAAAATTAGCCTATCAGCATGTGTGAGTTTTGTTTGCTTGTTTCGGTTCCCTTTTCCTTTAAAATACCTAGCACAGACTGGTTTTAATATCACAGTTATAGAACCTTCCTCCCATTTGTTCCTGCAACATGAGAAAACATGAGGTTCAAACCAAACTCAGCTGTTTAAAATGGGGTAAAGGGAGCTTGGTGAAGGAATGTCACAACCACGTCCACAGAAATTGTGGCTGTGAATGAAAAAGATGTGAAAAGCTATGAGATTTGACCTTCTGACTTTTGCCTTCAAGTACGGTCCTACTAGAAAGCATGACATCCCCCGCTGCCACCCCATCCCACCACCCCACCCCTCAGAAAAAAAAAAAAAGGAAAAAAAGGAAAAAAAAGGAAAAAAAAAGGCAAGGAAGGTAATGAAAGAAGGTTCTTAAACACAGTGAATTAGAGTGTGACTGTTAAAGAAAGGTTTGTAGATCGATGAGCTGGAGCACTGTAGTGTGAGGAAGACACAACAGATAACGCCCAGAGGGAATATCCACAGGGCAACAAATACTGGAACCCTGCTTTTGTAATGGTTAAAACTAATGTAATAAGAAGGCCCTCAGCTTCAGTAAATCATCCATAACCCTCTAGTGTAGCTTGCTGAAGGTCTTACAAGAAGCAAGAGACTGATGATGTCTTATCTCATGCTGACCACTCCCATCTTTAATCAGCAGATTAAATCTGTGCCATGGCAAATCATAGACTTACAGGAGGCACAGGACGCTTTGGCAATGGATTGAGATCACTTTCCTCAAGCTATTTAAGAATGGTCACTTAGGACATAAGTACACTGAATGGCGAGGGAAATTAACACTGCCACATATTGGTTATCCACACCTATGCCTGAAACAAACATGTTTCCAATTAAAAGTGAAAGAGACAATTGTTGAAGTCACTTTGGCAGTGAGAACTCTCCAGCTGCCTCTAGATTCCTGAATAAGTGAAATGTTTGACACAGAAGCATATGTTTTTGGCAATGTTGTTTAATCCATGTTTTAAAGGGAAAATTGAAATTCTACAAGGTGTGAAAAAAAAGATCACTGGAACATTTTCTGTTTGGAGTGACAGAGACCATGTCACCCTTCTATTCCTGTTCTCTGTAGACTTTCATTTTGCAAGAACTGCCTTACAAATGAACAGATAGGGAACACGCAGGGCAGGCAAACAGCAAGAGAAAGCAAAGGTAGCTGCAGCCTCACATAATAAAGTCCCACTCTGCAAAGCATTGGAAAGAGCCTTGGAAGAAGCAACGTAACACAAATTTAAAAGATCAGTGGAATTTCTCACAAGACTAATCCACATCTTTAAAAATTTGGTCTTTCTATCTGTTGTTAAAACTGAAGAGATGGGGTGTGGAGGGGAAACATACCTCATAAATATGAGCTGGTGAAATGTTATGGTTTACAAGCGTCACACAGCTCTGCCAAGGTTCTTAACCTAGCACCCACACCTAGACTGTCTCTCACTTTAGCAAATCAGAAACTTGGATAGGACCATCTGAGTCATCTAACACTGTCTACTGCTATCAATAGGTAGCCTCTAACTGGAAAGGGACCTGCAACATTGTGGCTCCTGCACATGTCCGTAGTACGTTATCACAGGATTTGGTTCCAGAAACTACATTTACTTTGTTGAAATGTAAGCATTTTTCCATCTCTCAAATATAACATTAATGGATAATTTCAATGTCATGACACAAAAAATTCAACATTTTCTCAATTAGCAACCAATAATAACAAGACAAAAGAAAGAGAGGGGGAAAAAAAAAAAAAAAAAAAAAGCACACCAAAACTGTAAAAAACAGAGCACATATCAAGTGTTCCTGCCATGTCCTGCTTAAAATGAAGCATTTATTCCCCTTTGCATTCTGTTTCTTAGCCAGTCTTTGCCCCAGTATAATGTGTTTTCCTTTGTATTCCATGACGGCTTAGTTTACTTAACAGCTTTTTGTGAGAGAATTTCTCAAAAGCTTCTTGAAAGTCCTAATAGATTATGTGAGCCAGTTCTCCTTTATCCAATATTTATTTGACACTTTCAAAGAATTCTAGTAAACTAAAGAAGCTTGATTTTCCTTTACACAACACACATTTCTTTGTCTGTAACATATCATGCTTATCTAGGATTTTTTATAATCCTACTTTTAATTATCATTGCAGTCCATTTGCTGAAGTAAGGCTCACTGGTGTGTAATTCCCAGGATCATCCCTAATGGCTTTTTAAAAGACAGATAAAACATCTCCAGTGGATGATGTTAATGAGAGATTGTACATTTCTGTTAGCAGCCCAACCACTTTGTCCTTAAGTTCCCTCAGCATCTGGTCCAGGTGGCTTGTTACCCAGATTGGAATCTAGCCAGGACAGAGGGGTTAACACCTCTACCCATGAGAAAAGTGCTTTGAAATCTTTAATGGCCAGATGCATCGAGAACATCAACCTCTATGTATCTGCTGATGTTCCGCTTTTCCAGGAGCATGGAGCCCCATGCTGGGAAAATATCATGGCTTTTGTCTATGGACTTAAAGGGCAGGATTTTCTTGCAGTTTTATAGACTGCAGAACTGATAGAACCATTTCAGCCATTTGTATACAAATATGCAGCAATTAGAGTGAATGAATGAAGCTCATTCCATAATTCCACTGAGCACTATAGTATCATGTAATCAGTTTATTCTACCTGCAACATAAAATTCTACTTAGTTACACAAGAGTACGTTTTATCAATTATTGATTTATGAACATCTAAGGCTTTCTTCAGTCACCATTTATGCTCTTGGTTTTATCATCTCTGCTGTGCTGAGAGTAGTGTCATACAGTGGCATAGTCTATACTACTTAAAATTCCACATACTTCAGTAGATTACCCCATTAACCATTATGTTTTCCAGGCTGTATAGATTAAAGTAATTAAACTTGTCCTCAAAGACCTAGCTCTTTGATTATGGGATCATTCTACCGCCTGCAGCCCATTTGAGGTGATTTGCAGTAATATTGTCTTTGGGAATTTAGTGACCATATTACACTGACAGCAGTGAGAGCTGGTGGCCTTCGCAAAAAACAAATTTCATCTGTGCCCCTTTGAAAATATCTCACAGAGGCGTGTTGGGCAAGGCAGCAGTGTTATGGATGGCTGGATGGCTTTGGGAGACTGGCACTGGCTTGTGTAGCCCCCTAAATCAGGGTTTACTGTTTCAGGCAGTAATGAACTGTGTTCTGGTTGGAAGTGACTGAAAGAGGTTTTCAGAAGACTGTACATTGGCCCATGTGAAACGAGTTGGATAGCATCAGCAGAGAGAACAGGTGCCCATATCATACTTAAACCAAAGTATCCCTCTCAACTCTCTGGATAATAGTTTCAGCATCGCGGCCAAGGATAAAATGAGAATGGTGACTAAACTGCTTTTCCTTCCCATAGAGGTGTCCCTTCAGGTCAAAAGAAGGCATGTTGGCCTGAAAATCTGAGGAATCCTGTGTATTTTCTGACTACGCTTTATCTTTTCTATGGATAAAAGGGAGATTTAAGAATGTCAATCCTGCATCTTTCACTGGCATGAAATTTGCTAAAAAAATGTGTAAAGGAGGCAAAAAAAAAATAATGATGTTTGCAGACAGGCTGCTGATGCATTGTGGATAAATTTTCAAAACCATTCCCTTTAGAAATGATTCATCTTATGTGTCGTATATTTTCTCTTTTCCTCTGTACTTTTTTCTTCTTACAAAGGACTGGAAAACAGGATCCTCGCTGCTTAAGAGTTAATCTGCTTTGGCTACCTATTCCTCACCTGCAGTCAATATTCTCCCTCTGTGACAACCATAACTATGAATTTATTTATACAGCAGCAGTGCCCAGGGGCCCCAGTAGGGATCAGCATTTCATTTATAGGGTGCAGCAAAACATAGCACTGTCCTGTGTGACTTTTTTTCTTAAAAGGATGGAAGAATATAAGTAGTTATTCCCATTTTACAGATGGAGAACTGAAAACCAAAGAAATTAAAAGGCAGATGCAGAAAAGGATTTAGCTGATGTACTGACAGCCACTTAGCCTGCATCCCATATACTCATTATCCTTACTCGTGGCCATCTGCTCTTGGAATGATCTATGTATTTCATGGATTCTTAGGTTTTTGACTAAATTTCCCTTGATAGATGTATTTCTGCCATAATATAACCTAAATCTGGAGCTGCCCAGCATCTATTTCAAGCCAAAATTCCCAATGGGGTTCAAAACCTAGGTTTTCTTTGCTTAGCTCATTAGTGTACCTACTGGATTGAGTTTCTCATAAAATAATGATGGTAGACCTCATTTACACAAGAACCTAACAGAAACAAGAACCTGGATGACTAATTCAAGGCAATGCTTGGTTTTCCTTTTTTTTATTTTTATTTTTTCCCCACCCTCCCATGATTTTGCATTAAATCCAGAATCTGGATGTAGGCATGTGTCCTTTTTCACCACTTTAGATGCAAGGTGTAAAGGACTGATGTTAAATATATTATTTTCCATGTAAGTCATGAGGCATAACAGTGAAGGCTGTTTGCTTACGTCCCTGAATATAGCAGTTGGACACAATTCCCATGGTCCAAAGACTTATTTTATTTGAGTACTACCTTGAGTAATACACCTCTGAAATGGAGTTGGAATTGAGTAAGATACTGTTTTAAACACCTCTGTTTCATTTAGCACTGCTGATCCAACACTGTGGTCTAAGCTTACCTGAAACAGGACACAGGGGCTTTGAACTAGCATGAACACTACTTCGGCAAGACCATTAGAAATGAATTCTACCAGCTTCAGCCAGAAGTTCCTGGAAAGGACAGTGCAAGGAGATATGTCTCACTGCTGCATCTCCTTTTGCCTTTCTAGGTTTTGTCCTGTGCAGCTGGGTTTACAAACTCTGCCAGCTTTAGCAAGTTCCTGAATTTCACCCTGGTTGCAGCTCTGAACCTCTTGTCTTGCTGTACACACTTTGCAAAGGGGCGACAAATAAAAAAAAATTGTTCTTAGCAATTCTGCAGTTTATAACAGTGAAGATTATTCCGGTCTAGTCTGAGATACATCTTTAATTTCTGACTTTCTTTTCTCAGCAGTTATCTGACTGTTGTCTTCAGTGTACGAAACAGTCTAAGGTGTTACCTAAGATAATACATTCACCTGTGTTCAGGAATGTTCCTAGATATCAAAGCTCAAATAGTGTGAAAGAGTCTCTGCTATGGGTAATTCAGGGAAAAAATACTATTTCCTAGAATTCCTGGGGCTCTTCAGGACTATTTAAGTACTAGTGCCCAGATACCAGCTTAGTTGTTATCCATTCTTGGAGGCTAAAATAATTTAACATTATGGAGACAAGCCATTT
This sequence comes from Falco punctatus, assembly GCF_963210335.1. Lineage (NCBI taxonomy): Eukaryota > Metazoa > Chordata > Aves > Falconiformes > Falconidae > Falco > Falco punctatus. The sequence continues at coordinate 7,345,010 of NC_137586.1, forward strand.
TGTGTCACTTGGCCTCAGTGCTAGAAAATAGTTCCAATACTAATGTTAATATATTAGTATTAACTAATGATTTGGCTCTGTGAGTCAGATTAGGGGTGAGACTTTCATTTTCCTCTGTTTCTAGAAGTTCTTGTTTTTGCATAGTTGTGCATTGTAATGAGGAACAAGATTTATATTGTTTTCATGTATAAAGAATACCAGTCTCTAAGCTACAGTAAATTTGCATGCCTTAACTGAAATCCACAGGACCGTGATTAAATTTGAACTACCGATTAAATCTTTTGCTCAGTTATCACCCAGGTTCTTAGTGCTTTGCAAGATCAAGCGTTAAGGGTCTAATCCAATTATCTTTGCCAAAGGAAGGTTGACTTTGACTGTGTGTTGCAGGATGAGCAACTGTGTATCATGATTTCAGTCATTATAATGAAACCCACCTTGCACTGCAATTATGCTGAGAACTTTCACAAAGACATTTGATAAATGTTGCACTCCGGAGAGGTGTCAGAGTGATGGTCCTGAAGGTTGAAATGTTTCATTTCACCCCACAACAGACAAAGAGCAAACAGCTGCAACACATGCTTTCTCTGAGCTACACCAAATTGGCAACCCCTGCTTCTGGAACTCAGATTTGTTATGACATTGCTATATTTTCCTTGAGAGAAAATATCTCCAAACTGGGTCAGGAATAAAGGCTCAGAGAATGGTTCAACATCAGTCTCAGCTGAGTCTCAAATGTGTGAAATACCCAAGTTGATTTTCTGCTTTCACTCCTTAATTTCTTTGTTATACTCCTTTCCTCCCGTACTTTTCCTGTCTCTTACGAGAGTGAGCTTTAGTCTTTTGTTTAATAACAGTCTGGGTTAGCCAGACATGATAATTTATTTCACAAAACTGCTGTGATCTGGTGACCAAAAAGGCAGCTAATGCAACATCTTAAACAGCCTAACATGAGTACAAGGTCTTGGAGAGCTGGGTGCTGTAATTGTTTTTCTCCTGGTTGGAAAGTGGTGTCGACATCAGAAAGTAAAGCTAAATTTTGTAGATTTGCTGTATTTTTCTGCTTATGACCCTTTTCTGTCTTTTCTCACTCCCCTGTTTTACATGTTTGCCTGGCTTTCCCTGAAAGGAAACAAATTAGCAACAATAGTTATCCTGGTCCTTCTCAGCTCACTTCTGTAGGGATGGTTTTTTTTGCTTTTCTGTTCCAAAGAACATTTACTGCTATCTTTAACACAGTGTTTCGGTGTGTTAAAGTACTATATTCTCTCTAGAGGTTGGTGTTTTGTTTTTGTTTTTGTTTTGTTTTCTTGCTTTTTTTTTCCCTACAGCTAAAGGGGTAATAAAGGATCTAGTTAAAGCCTTACTTAATAGTTTACATCTTCATGTTTCCACTTCTCTTCTTCATTCCCAAATGACTAAGCAGATCAACTCAGTGGGGCCAGACTGGGAAAAGCAGACACTAAACATCATTCAGAAAAAAAGTCTGAAATTGCTGCTAGAGCAGGAACCAGACTGTAAGTCTCTTCCCTGGCTGATAAGTCCTCAGTCGCTAGGGTGCATTAACCAAAGTCCATCGGTGCTGCCGCCTGCACACTTCATGGCAATGAGCAGATCATATACTGTTGTGCACATTCCTGGGAGTGGTGTGAGACTGAAACACCTCTGTCAAAGACCGGATTCACTACACCCTGGACTGAAGATGGTCATCCCAGGGACTGCACTAATCTGTAGGCTACTGAATGCACGAAGCAAAAAAGAAGAAAGCTGCAGCTTCTAAAATGTGTTTTGAAGCTTGCCTAATTCAATTCATTTTTCCTGAAAGCTTCTTCTGTCTTCTGCCAGAATAAGACCGTAGAACATCTGAGCTGAGGACAGCTACAACTCTGCAGTCCTGTAGACATAAGAGAGAGCTGGAATGCTTTACAGAATTATGCATGGTACATCACACCTAACACGGTTACTATGTATGGGACAGCTAGTGTCCTACTCAAAGTTATGACTCCGAGTTCTTGTTGAGTGGAAAGAAAAATGTGAAGAGACCTATAGGATAAGCCAAGATCCAAGCAGAGGTGTGCAGAGCTGTACTTATATGTACCAAATTTTACACTTTGGATGAAGGAAACAAGACTTGCCATTTCCAGAAAGAGTATTACTTGTGTTCTTTGGCAGGGTATTTTGCTCACACTAATCAAAACCACACATACATTAGTAACACCAGAGTGTACATGTCAAACAATGGAAATCTTTTGTGCACTTCAGTCATACACTTGCAGTTTGTGGCCAAGCAGCTGAACACGCACCTTCTATGATCCTTGGATCCCTTTTTAACTCTATGAGCTGGAATCCATCACTTCCCACCATTTTCAAGTGTCAGAATTTGAAAGGTTTATTCTGATCATTAATCAGCCCCTCCAATTAAGCACAATTACACCCTATAATGATAGTTATAATTATTGATTGATTAATCTTTCAACTATTAATTAAGAATCTTAATTAAAGGAGTTTTTTCATGTTATTTAAACTGAAACATGACTAATTATTTTATAATTTACCCAGTATGTGCAAAAACTGCATTAGTCCTGTTATGTTTTCTCCATTTCACTGCTATTTTGAAAAAGCTGGATTTAGATTTTCAAAAATTGCTAATGCCTCCATCTTTGCATGACCAAGCTGAGATATCTTTGTCCATCCAGATTTTCAGAAAGGGCTCAATCTGAAATAGCCCTTTACTATCCACAATACAAAGATCTACAAATGGATCTCATGAGATTAAGTAGTTTATTTGAAAATCTTGGACTTTACCTGCAAACTGTCATGGATACTTGAATTACTCTTTAGCTTACAAGGTATCTCACAATATGTAAGCTGAAGGAGTCTTTTAGACTCCTGGCATAAATGTAAGCACAACTGAAGTTGTATTACATGAAGTATGATGCAAAGTTCTAGTCTCTAAAAATTTCAAATCTCTAGTGTATTTATTTTGGCTATCACAGAACTGAAGTAGAGCTGCAGAGAATGGGTTGATAATGACAACGGAGAAAGTTTTATCTTCAACAAGATGATGAGGCATTTCGATATACCCATAGGCTAACTCTTCTTATTTGGAAGAAAATGTGTCAACTACATGGCAAACTTACGTAGAGAATAATTTTGAGGACTGCTTATCATTGTTTAATTCAGCCATTCACCTGTATTTCAGTAGACTGAATTATGTATTCAGTGCCTCAAAAATCGGCTGGGGGAGTCTTTTAGTTTGAAATAACATCTTTTTTTCTAACACAGCCTATCTGTTTTATACTGTAGACATGGTAATGTTTAATTCCATTAAAAGTGATGGATACAAGGACAAGTTTTAAAAAACCTATCATCAAAATTTTACGTGTCTACAACTAAATTAGCCACTCCCTGTATAGTTACTGGATAGAAATGAATGTTTCTAGACCATGATTCATTTCACACTTAAACAGATCCTTAAAATATCAGGCAAATGGTTCTCCCTTACAGCTTATTTTTCTCTGTTGACTATAAAGGGAGGCAAAGTTGACTTGTTCAGCTATATAACTCTAAAATTAAGCAAGATCAACCTCTCCCTTTGTGTCCAACTCTTGCACATGTTATTTAAAAATTTAACTTCAGTCTGTGACAAAAAACTTTCTTTGCTGGAATACAGATTCTGAGTGTATTCATTTTAACAGTTGTTATGTTGAACATATAGCGGGGTTATTTGTGTGAACATAAATAAGGGGGGAAGAATCATGTTGTTTAGTCCAATAATACAACTGAACTCGGTAGAACAGAGTGTAAAGACATATGCACTTTTTATTAGGAAATTAATCAACAGGGGATATTGATTTACAAACTAATAGATTCTGTTAGAATAGATTCTTCTAACTATAAAACTTTCAGTCTGGAGAATGTTATTTTACTTTAAAATCATCAAAATGAATTGTCCTCTGATTATATTTTTAAAAGCTTTACCAGTAGAGAGTAAAAGAAAGTTATGTCATTTCAAGTTAATCCCCTGCTATTTCAAAAAAAGAAGCCTAAAAGAAGCTCAAAAGAATCAGTCAATTGCGTGTATGGCAGATGCAGTGGATGTACCTCAGTCTATGAGTAATGGGTTTTGTTGATAGTATACACAAGCAAACCGGAAATTCTCTAAAGCTCATGACATATTTTGAACAATACATGAACTTGACTGCCAGACAAGGCTAAAAAATTATGGAACTGTCTGCTTCATAAATTTGCTTGTATCAGACTCTGGTGCACCTGCCCCAAAAGTGGCAGAGATCAATAAAGGCAGAAACTAAGAGGATGTTGATCCCTGAGGACAGGCCTGTTTTTTCAGGTTGTGAGAAATCCTGCTTTTGTTTGTGGGTTTTGTTGGGGTTTTTTGTTTTCTTTTTACTCTGTCCTTACACCTACAGATGACTAAAGCAGCACCTTATTAAGGGAATCTGTCCAACTTACATCAGCCTTTGCTCTGTAGCAGCAGTGGGATGAAAACACCACCTGAATGGAACTTAAAGGCCTGAAATTTTCACTCAAGTCATGATGATATCTGTAGGAGACAGATATTCAGGAATGAATACAATTTGTATCGTATGAAGTGCTGGAAATGGCTTTGGACAGCTTTTCACTGCAAGTTCTTCTAAGTCCTCATCAGAAGTCCATTGTAGCCAACTAAAAGACTCCCTTTTTCTGTGAAGTTTAGCTGGCCTTATACTTGTCCAAAATGTCTGGTATGAGATTTATATTCTGAAACTGCAGTTAAGTTCAGTCTGCAATAAAGCAAGGACTAAATCTTAATATATTTTTTTCAGTATTATTTGTTCAACTTTCTTTGACTTTCTTTGAGGTTAGATGATGTAAAAACTTCAGCAGTAGCCTGACAGTCTCCTTTACTTTTTGAATATTGGTGACCTCTTCTCATCAATAGCTATACGGATACCAATGCCTACAAGTTCAGAACACATCTATGAACATAAATTTGCCTAACCTCTAAATAATCTGGTTCCAAGGAATATGTGTATAAATCAAGAAATTGAAAAGATATCTCTCACATTTTTTTTTCTTGTTTACCTTCCCTGATTTTTAGCATATCAAAATACGCTGTCCATGCTAATCTGTCAACTGATTAATATTAATAGAGAGGTTTAAACACTCAAAGAATATATTACTAGAACAGGCTTTTATTTTTAAATCATTACTGGTTCACCTATAGCCTTGTTAGTCCAAGGCTCAAATTATCTATTCATTTTATATCACTGGGGACAATAAATATGGGTAATCACTAGTTTGGGTGCTTTTTCTATCTCATTCAAATTGTACCACAAGGTGAGTTCTCAGCGATGAACTGAATTTCCCTGAAGTTCACAGAGCTTTCGTTATCAGCATCTCTCCCTAGCACACAGGGCCTTACGTTGCTCACACAGACAGCACCAAAATGCACTGCAGAGCTTTTAATGCATTCTGAATAGCTCTTGTCATTCAGGATCCTTCATTTCATGTTTCAGATTTTCCCAGGGGGCTTTGATGTTAATCCATTTCACACTTCTAACACATCTGTTCTTCTTCTGGCTTTCTTATCTCTTCTGAGCATTCAAATATATATAAAAAAAAAAAAAAAAAAAAAGTAAAAAAAAAAAAGAAAAGAAAAAGTTTTAGCTGTCATTGTGCAGTTTCTGAAGCAAGACTTTAATGATGAAGCACATTCTAGCTAACTTCATTGATACTTGGTTTTGGCCACACAAGGAGTTATGTATGCACAATATATCCAGGGCTAACTGTTTCACCATTATTTTGAATTTCTCTTGACTCTTTATGCAATTAAGAAACAACTGCTCATCGTAGTTCCTAGAAATCAGACAGTGTGGTCTACTGATTAATTTTTGAACATCAACGGTTCAGTTTTATAAGAAGAAGCCATCCCTCTCCAACAACATTAATTAACTAGTGACCAAGAAAAGTCACATGTGCAGATGTCAATATGAAATAAAATTCTGAGCAAACACCTTGCTGTGGTCATTTCTGGTTATAACAGGAGTTGCCAAAATTCAGTGTTCTGATCCTTGTTCTAAGGTCTCAGACAAGGTACCTTTTCTTCCATCAGAAGGCCAAGATTTAAATTGGAAATGGGTATTATTAGTAAGCAACTCAGATGATTATTGTTTTCCATCACACTAGAAGTGGGATTTATCTCACGTACATATAACAGCCTTATACATCTAGTCAAAACTATATGCTCAGTCTTAGTCTATAATCAGTGGTGAAATGCTGGAGTCTCTGGGTGTGACTCATTCCATCCTCAGATTGCTGTCTAGATAGGTGGAATGAATCACCATCTCTAGGTGTCACTTCCCATTGACACACAAAGTTTCTGGATGGCAGCTTAAACTAAAAGTTTAACATTCAGGTAGCTAGAGCCAAGTAAAAATAATCCTAACTTGTGATTTTACTTTGGAGAATAAAAAAACCCCTATTGTAAATGTCCTTAAGAGTTTCCTTTTTATCCTTTCCCCCCCTCCTATGCCCGGGTAAAGCATTAAGGCTATTAATGATTGTCCCCATTTTAAATATGAAAATGCACTATTTCATGGTTAAACTTTACAGGAAATGGTCTATTATATAGTCGCACCTTATTTGAGGCGTGTTTTGTGGGACTGACCAAAACTGGTTGCTTAACAAAAGCAGTAACTTAATAATGCTGGAAAAGAATTGTATTCAAAGCATCTCTATAGACAGGAGGTTACCTAATAACATTCTATTGTAGGCCTGTCACTGTCTATGAAAGACATGTATTATCATATAAATGAAAAGGCTGCTTTTTTCAATCATCCGTATCCTCACTCCCCCTAAAAAAAAAAAAAAAAAAAAAAATCTGTTCAGGCAAAATTCTAGCAGCACAAAGTTCTTTGCAAATTCCTACCGACTCTTGACAGTAGTCAAATATTTTTAAGCCACATCACAAATCACAATGTAACTAAAAGTGAGGCGACTGTGACATCTTATTACTTGATGGTCAACTAATATTAAAAAGCAGAGTGATCCAAAGAACAGCCTGTGGACCAGCTTTCCCATGGGATGATTGCTTCTGGCTTACTTCCTTGTCTGCTGCTGTCCCAGTATTCCTGCTCAGCACAGGGAGGCACATAGTCCCGGAATTGCTTGCCTTGCTGTATGAAAAAAGCAGAATGTTCTCATTTGGCCATTGAAGATGGTGGTCTGCAAAGATGTTTGAGGCATTAAAGATGATTTAAGCACTAAAGATTATTTAAGTATTAAAAAGTTTGTCATAAACAGTGCAGTCTCTAGTGAACAGGAAAGTCAAAGGATGTGTACAAACACGGAGGTAATGGATCTGCCTGGAAAATCTGATTAATGTAATGAAACGATATTCACATTATCAGTCCCATTTTGTTCAAAGGAAATCAGCTTCTGAGCAGTAATTACATTAAAGCAAAGAGAACTTTTTTATGATGGAACAATTTTCTGTCAAAAATGCTGATTTTCCAAATGAAACACTACACCAACAGCAGTTTCACTGCTATTTTCACCAAGATCCTGGTTAAGAGAATTTCTATGAAATTTCATGTCATTAGAATTAAAACATATGGTCAGAATGAAGGATCTAGTTTTATCAGAATTAAAAGCTTTATTGAGGTTATGCTGATTTCTTTTTCTTATAACTTTAATTTTGTAGATAATGTAGATTTTGGACAGTTAATTCTGACTTAGGAAAAAAGAGACATCTCAAAACAAGTGAATTTTCTGGAGAAGAGAAATTACAAGTTTTAGTGATGATTGGATTACTGTCTTGAAACGAGGTTACAGACTTAGGCCTAGGACTCCTAACTTCCCAATGCTTAGGAAATTCTGGACAGTGGCCCCAAAACATTTTAAAGGCCATGTTGAAAGATACTGAATAGGTATAAAAATTGATTGTTTTTCTTAAAGTGAGTTTTCATCACCTGATTTTTTATTGCATCTCAAACTAACACAGAAAAGATTAAAAGGCATTTTATATGTGTGTGTGTGTGTGTATTAAAAGTGATAATAACTGCAGAAAAAAGAAAGTAAATAGGAAAACATGTTGCAAATACAGTAGGCTTTAACAGGAAGATAGCCTTTAAGTTGTCATATGCAGTCAAAATCCCCCCCTAGTTTTTTATCAGATACTCCAAACAAGTAGTTTGGGAGTTATGATTTAGATGGTTTGCCCTGTCCTTCATGATAGCAGCTGCAATTTTGTAACCAATGTGATTTTTTATATCCATTCATAATTTAATTCCTAGTTAGAATATAGTTCTTACCACACATAACATACACACAGTTGTAAATTCAGGCAATGGGGAAACTGCGAGATGGAGCCCATCAGAGAAGCCTGACTAGAAAGAAAAGGAGGGTAGCAGGTAGACAGCCATAACAGGCAAGGTGGCAAAAATTAGAGTTTCTAACTTCAGTTTGATCATGCAAACTGATTTGATATTAATTTTTCTGTACTAAAAATAAATAGTCTGTGCTGATTTTTCCAATAAGAAATGAAGAAATTTTGACATTTTTTCCTGATGTCTTTAAAGTGATAATTGCTTGCTACTGCTGTTAGATAACAGAGTTTAGTTTCTAGTCAAGTGTCAGAAATGTCTGGTTTGAAGCTATGTTCTTCAGGCTGTAGATGATACTGTGTCGTAGGGATCTTCAATGTAAAGTGTCTGAAATGCTAGTCATTTCTCGTTAACACATCCCAAAGGACACTGGAATTCATCATGAACAAAAAAATGCCACAAAGACCAAGACTGTTTTTTCCAGTATGGCTTCATTTTGTATTATGTGTTACCAATGTTCTTCCATGCCCTTCACTTTCCTCTTTTCCTTTAGAAATAGGCATGTGGCTGACACTCTTCAGTTCTGTATTTGGTGCCTGTGGTCTTCAAGTCTGCAGACTCATTACCACTGCTTCTGAGTAACCTCTGTCAGCTGGATATTGTCTTGCTTGAGATGACTAATTTATAGTCTAGGAAACAGCTAGGGTTTTCAGTTGTAACAAAGAGCTACTCCCATCCTTCCTCATCATGCAGGTCTGGGAGGTTTATCCATTCCTGCTTCCCCACACTACCTCATATTTCATTTATATATGACTGGAGTATATGACTGAACTTACTTAAGGGCTTATGAGAGACCTGTTAATTTTGCTACTGCCCAGTGTATTGAATGACTATTAAAAGACAGAACCAAAATAACTTCACTGACTCATATTGATATTTTGCCCCAGAAGGAGGGTGGGGGGTAGTGGGAAGAATGGCTAGGATGTCTGTGTTATTAGAATTGCAAACAAATTGTAAGCTTCCAATACAGCCAGTTCATTTCAAGAATAATGACGCCTAATGACCTCAGCAGCGCTATCAGTATTTTTTACTCTATTTGAAGCTTAAGGAATATACAATTTCTCAAAAATCATCACGTTTCAAAGTAAGATCTTAACTCAGTTAGTTACCCAAATTACCAAGTTACCCATGTGTTGAAAACAGGATGATGACTTAATTTGCTGAGGATGCTAAACCACTTTCCAGCCTGGCAAGTGGTGTTCTGTTGTAGAAGGTGAATTGTGCACACCTCATAGTCTAAATTGAATTTTAATCTCTCCAAAGCAGATAGACACAAAAGTTCGTCTAGGTAATTTTTATTTCATACCCCCTGTTCCATACTACGTACATACTACTCACTACCTCCGATGTGGGACTTGACCGCTACCTGTGTGTTGGAAATCATCTAAGAACACACTGACGCATGCACACACATACAAAGAAAACAAACCAAAACACTTTTCAGAGTAGAAAAGTCCCTCCAAACAGGGTGGTTGTTCTTTAGATCAGGGACCCTCCATATAGGAGAAGCATGTGGGTGAACTACATTTAAAAGCGACCTGTTCTGGGGCTTAAGAAAGCTGTAAGAGCAGAAAAGCTGGCAGAGAGGGGACATCTGCCAGTGGATGGTGAGAAAAGAGAAGATTTCAAAACCATTGTAGAGGTGAAGGTTGTAGAGAGAAGGATAAGGACAGAGGCACATATTTCAAAAGGACATTTTTTCCTTTGAAAACCTGTTTGCTTTGGTCTGTTACTAAAAAATTAGGGCAAGGATTATTGTCCTATTCATTTCACCCTGTTTCATGGAACATTGTTCTATAAAAATAAGTTACTGTTATTATCATGATAAATAAAGGACAGATCTGAACAGCACTATAAATTTTGGTAGTTTTAGATCTATTGCATGAATTTAAATGGATGTTTTTGTCATGGTTATCTATTCCCTTGACCACTCTTTTCAAAGAATTAAGGGTACAGAATTTTAATATTCAAATAAACTGCATATTGCAGCATCATTTCTTCAGTATTTGGAAATGCAGCAGTGCTAATAATAATGATCATGCCAAAATATAAACAGTCACTATAAATAATTGTTACTAGACACAAGCAAAACATAGAACTTAGATCTTTTCCTAATCAAGGTCTTTTATCCTTGTTCAGTGAGCTGTTGGATTAGGTTGAGGATGAAGACCTTGAAAATTCAAGCTTTCCAAATGATACAAACTGGCAAAGATCTGGAAATAAGCCAGGAATCAGAGAAATACACCTGCAGAGAACGCTTAGATTTTGGGAAGAACTTAAAACACAGGCTGGAAACATTTTCAGAAAATATACTGACCACACCAAGGAAAAGAATTAATGCACAGCATTGTTACTTAAAATGAGGGAAAATCTCTGGACAGAGCTATGCAGATCTCTGGGGATGATGAAAAACAATTTGGGCATATTCTGCAATGGAGTAGGGACTGAATATAATAGAAAAATCATAATAATAAGTCAGAGGATCTGTACTCCATTTCACAGGTTTCCGACATTTCTGTGCCATACAAAGATATTTAAATGGCTTCCTGGTTACCAGAATCTAGGGTAAAAAGGAGGAATATTTTTGAACAGTGTCCCACAGGTTCCATGTCAAGATGTGTAAGATAAAATACCAAACCAACATAGGTGCTTAGATGACTAATAGCTATTACAGCACTACGGTAGTTATGGCATGTTCTTTGAGTCGCTACTGCCTTCTAACGACAAGACTTTCTTAAAGACAGTCTTTAGCCATCCTGACATGCACTTCCAAAATTAGTTTCAAAGAAGTAACACAAAAAATGGAAGAAAATCCAGACAAGTAACTGATAACTGTTCACAGGGTAAACAATAAATAAGATTATCCACACTGAACTTTAAACTATGTGGTTTGTGTACTATGTGGTCTGTATAGATTTGAACCTCATCCAAAATATTATTGTGGAGGAGAAATAGAAAATTTTGCTGGGAATATTTTGAAACAGCATGGTTATGGGTTTTTTGGGTTTTTGTGAGGTTTTTTTGTTGGGTTTTTTATTTATTTATTTATTTTATAGGAAAGAGGGGACACAGCAGAAACAGTTGGATTTGGCAAGAAAATGCAGTCAATACAAACCAATAGATTCAAAGGTGAAGTTTTGATTGGTTTTTTTATTGGGTTTTTTTTTTTATTTATTTATTTTGGGGGGCTTTTGTATGTGTGTTTGCTTGTTTTTCCTGCAACTTACACTACTGAAGACTTTGTGAGTCTAAATCTATAGGCTTGTCAAAATCAAAAGAACAAAGCAACCACACAGTCCAGGATAGTCAAGACTTCTCACTGGGTTATTCGTCTAGATTCAAATTATTTCTCTGTTCTCACAAAGCATTAAAACCACTTGCATGTTATTAACCTTCAGGCGTATCTTTTTCAATCTTACATTTAGAGCTATTCTTTTCAACAAATATTCACTGGAAGAAGATCTTGTGCTTGGACCCTCCACAACAGATGTCAGCTCAACTACTTTCATGTACTATCCCAGTGAAGGATGGAAGGATTTGCAGGAGAAAAATACATATTGAAATAACATTCTGTGGATGGGAATAACCTTCCTTATCCAGCTCCTGCTAAAACAGATTCTTGATGGTTAAGGATACTTTCCCCTTTTCGTCCTCAGAAACTAGTTCCAATTTTGTGCAAAATGTTCTGTTTTGAGGGGAATCAAGAACCTGATCTAAATCAGCTCTATTTTAAGCTAAGCTGGAAGTTCAACTAGATGACCTCCAAAATTTCTTTCCAGCCAAAATTACTGTGTTCCTAAAGCAATTGTTCAATATTACTTTTCACAGGTTTAAAAAAATAAAAATAAATAAATAAATAAATAAATAAATAAATAAATAAATAGAGATATCTACTCTTAAACAGTCATGCCTGGTGACATGCGGTCCATTTCTGATCAAAATACACTCAACACTCAATATATCAAGTCATAATGGCATCAGAATGTAACCCAGAAAATATGAAATACATATAATTGAGATTACAGGAATATGTTACAGATACACCTTTGAAAATTAGATACGCAGAGTTGGAGACAGCTTTAAATAGACACAAGTGGTGTATATTCTAACATATAGCTGGCCTGCATAACAAAAACCTTAATTGAATGGACCTGTGTGGTACCTAGAGGCAGGTGGAAGGTTGGAAAACCTGCTTAAAGTGTACCTGAACAATCCAGAAATAGCATAATCACTTCTACTTTAGAAATCTTTACTTGGGGATATTTTGGGAGTGAGTGGATTATTTATTTTCCCCTTTCATTTTGGAGGGCTGTTCTTTCATTATTGTAGCTTATTTTGTTCATTAAATCGGTAGAAGTTATGCTGACATTTTAATTACTGATCAAAAATGAGAACAGGAACAAGCCATCGAACATAAGAAAAAAACTTTCTCACCCCCACTCCCCCCCCAAAAAAAAACCCAACAAAAATAAACAACCCCACAAACACAAAAGAACCCATCTGAACCATTTTTAAACTGTTTGCCCTGTATTATTTTTTTCCCCTCCAAACAGAGTCTCAATTCTTCACATAATATAATGAATAGCACATGCTAAGCATTGAACAAATAGGTCTGTAATTATACTACGTGGTCTTGGTGACACTGATGAAACATTCACCATCACCCTTTCATTGGAATTAGGCTAATTATGTACATAGTTGGGTGTCCATTAATCCTATTATTATTATTATTATTTAACAGTATTATTCATAATTTAAGTTTTCCTTCCTTTAATTTCAGCCCTGTAACAAACGAGAATGTTCCATGCTTAATTAACAGCCAAAAGCTTGAAAGTACAGTATAATGGGACATTATGGGGGCTCTATAGTGAGTTAATGACATAGCAACCAGCTAATGAGAATGAGGAATTTTTACAATGGCATTCTAAAATGAACGGCACAAAAGCACAATTTTTGTCAAATAACATCATTGCTAGTATCCTTACTTAGTCTTCAGAAGTGAGATATGCTTTAGGACCATATCCTGCACTCCTCAGAGAAACAAGTTTCATCTATAACCAAGGAGTGGTTTTCTTTAGTATGAAGAAAGTTAACTCAGCAAGCCTCATGCTGCTGCGTTAGCAGTGCCATTCTCAGTCGCTCTAGGAGCCAATCTCTTAGGCCAAAATCTATTTCATATCAGGGAATAAAAGCAGACAGGAGAGGAAAAAAAGCTAAGGCTGAAAGAGTCCTAAGACAAACACCTACTTATAAAATTGTGTTTCATCCTAGGTCATATTAGGCTGGTTTGCAGCATGGCAATGTTCTCTAGACGTTATGGAAAAGGTGACTCCTAAGGAAGGATACTTTACTGATTTCAGCATAATACTGATATTTAAGGAGCCTGGCTTTTATTCCTGTTCAGGTACAAGTTCACAGAGTAATGTTCACGAGATATGTATCACCATCCTCACATGTAAAAGGGTAATAATATCTTGCTACAACAAACTGTTGCGAGAACTGTCTCCTGTAATGGTTGTATGGAGGATAATGAAGGAGAAGGATTTTCAGGTAACTGAACATTCTTTAACTGAACAACAATTAAGAGCCTACTGTTTTCCAGAAAGTTTTTGCAGTGCTACTGCAATTCAACCTAAATAAAGCTTACTGAAGTAACTATTTTTTTGCATTAATTGATTACAGTAGCATGCACAGAATGCTTTCTGTTCTACCTAATTTAGTAGAGGCTGAACTATTAATTACTTATTTCATCTGGGAATACTTCTCTGTGCTTGTTTAAGAATAGTCAGAGTTGCAATCAACCTGAGGTATTTCTCTATAACAGATGAAATTACTTACTTCTCAGAAATGTTTTGACTCAAAATGAATCCCTTATAATCTCATGTTTTGCATCAGAAACTTAATTTTGAAATGTCTATGTTTAAACTATACATATTTTACCCCTATGTTTACCTTGTTTGCAAGCTATTTTAAAAGTGCCAATTCAGACTCTTACTATCACTGGATACAAACAGGTGTAAGTGTAGGTCTCAGCTGGTAATCCTTCATGCGCGTAATGCAAAACACTGTAGGAAGGAGCAGTCAAAAAGTAGTAACCAAGCTGTGTGGCAACATTTCTAGCTCTATTACCAAAAGTCGGTGGTCTCAAAACCTGCTCCTGAATCCAAAGGTTGGACTGTGAAGTTAGCTGTGATTCAAGACACGTCAAAATGTTTTTTTTTCCTCAGTGAAACAAAATTGCATATTTCACTTTGAGGACAAGGAAAATAGGGGTATTGATCACCCATCTACCCTGACAATATGTAGAAAACAGGCAGAAAAGTGATTAATACGGAATTGTATAAACACATAAGCGTAAAGAATTATTGCCTCATTATTTTTTCTTTGAGCAAAGGTGAGCTCTGGGTTTTGACATATGAATAAGGCTGCACGAGAGAAAGCAAAAGGCACCTCAAAGAGTATGTCATGGTGTCTCTGTTGAAGAACATATACCTTTTCTTTACAGTGAGGCTGAAGAAGCTACAACAGAAAAAAAAGGGGTGGTTGTTCTTTTTTTCTTCAGTTGGTGTGGTTTTCCTGCTTTCGTGGCATTTGTTCCAGTGATTATATATTTTCCCTTCAAGCTTCTACACTGGTTTTGATCTGATCTAAATGCAAGAAAGACTAATTCTGACTTGCTCTAAAGGTCTGACAAGATATGTAACTGTTTACATGTGAGAACTTAACCCTAACCCCAAAATAAAACCAAATAAAATGATTTCTTATTCTAATGTTACTGGTCCTGCACATACTCTGCATCAAGAGAAAAAGAATTACTGCCTCTCTCATTCCCTTTGTGTAAATCAGAACTGAAAACTAAATAACTGGGCATACCATGCCAAATACTCATAAATCAAATCTGCCCCCAAATAAACAGTATTCATAATAAAGATATGCAAATAGCATTGACAGAAGCCATGCACATAATTTCACAAGTAAATCAGTGTAAGTGGGCAGTAATAAATTTCAGTTTGACTGGAAAGGTAGAAATTTACACAAATTAGCGAAAGGTGGGAATGTTTTACAAGCAGATGGAAAGACGGCAATCATTTGATCAAGTGCAACTGGACACTGTAAGTTATTCCATCTTTCACTTCAAGATGAGACATACATTTGATATTAACTTCTTCCAGATTTATTTTTGTAAATATTTTGGATGAGGATAAGAAATGTACATTACTATCAACATCATGCAATTGAATGCAAACCTAGTCCAATAACTATCAGAACTAGGGGGGGAAAATAATCTGTTCATTATTGTGAGGTTTAAATGAAACTCTGTCCATAATCCTTGTAGAAGGGACTTTAAGGTAAGTGCAAACTCATATCTTGATCTCAAAATGTTAATTTATTTCCTGGCTCAATTATATAAGAGAAAGGTAAGCCACAAACACAACCGTAAGAAACACAGGCATGCCAGTGATTCACAGAAAGAGAGGATCACTTGCTGTCTCTTTGGACAACACTTACGTTATGTTAATCCTTTTTATCTGATGTCTAGGAACTAAGGCAAGAGGTACATTAGAAACTGGAAAGACAGAAAAATTAGATGGTTTGATGAGGCAGAACCATGAGTTTTAACCTCCGCAAGGCTCACATTCCCCAGGTACATGGGCTGAACTCTGGCTTTTCACACACAGACCTTTAACATGAAATACTAAAACACAATGTATTTTGTACAGAAGTCTTTCTGTGGTTCGCATGTGTATGTTCTCTTTGTGTTATAAATGGCAAAATAGAAAGTTTATAACTAGCAACTTAAAGCTTGATGTTCTCTTATGCAACTGAATCCATAGTCATGCACTTGCAGTGAAGCCAAAGGCTACGTTTCTAGTTACTTGGCTAGAGTCTATAACATATTTTTTAAAGTTACTCATCAAAACAATGTATCAATACTTTTTTTTTTTTTTTTTTTTTCCCCAAACAGGAGTATGAATTGGCTATCCCACTTAAAATTTCTGCAGGGAACTATCTAGACTAAAGTAAACTTCCCAAACAAGGACCTAGTCCTTACTTCAGAAGTGATGCAGTTTAAGGCAGCAAAGCTCTGCCAGAGCTTCATTTCTTCTGTACCTTCAACTCCTTCCCTATTGGCAAGATAATTTTTCACTAGCTTCTTTTTTTTTTCCCTCTCCGCCTTTTTTTTCCAAGGCACAAACTTTAGTCTAATTTCTTAGGTGACTGAGATGCTAATCAAGCAACTCAAGACAGAGAGGATAGTGAAAATAATCAAATGTGAAACTGTCCAGGGGAAACACTCCACTTTGAAGTAAAAGAGAGGAAATTGTCATTTTGAAGCCACTAGAGACAGCCTTCCCGTTACAAAGAAGACCCTGGGGAGTCACTACCTGATTTGCTCTTAGTCAGGCTGGCATCTCAGTGACAGGGCAGTTGTAATTAGGATGAATAAAATGAGAGATGTTCCAGTTCCCCAATTTGTAATTCAGTGAGCGACATTAAAGACACAGTATTTTGTTTAATTTTTTGAAGAATCGGGCACTGTGCTAACAGGTAGCAGGACTTCCCCCTGTGGGGATGACTTACATAAAATCTGAATCACTCTCCGTGCAGAGAACAAATATGATACAGGCAAGGGAGCCCAGATGGTTATGTTCTTTTTGTTGGAATTTTAGGCAACCTTTAGGAAAAGTTAAGATAGAAAATATGATATTGGGATATTTTTTTTCCCCCTCTTTCTATGTTCAGTTAAGCAAAAGGAGTGTCACTGGGGTAACAGACATAAAAATCTGATCTTTCATCTTTTCATACAGCTAATGAAAATTACAGGGTACAGATGTATCATACTGTTCTTGTCTTTGCCATTAGAATGACTAACTCCAAAAGAGAGTATTTTCAGCTTCATTGTCTGGGTATGTACAGTTCATTGCCAGGCAAAAATAAGTTGTTCCAGAAAAGGTGTAAAGTTACTTATATATAAAACCTAAAAGTTTATATTTAAGAACTGAACTCCACTTAACATCTCTTTTAAAGTGAGATGCCATGACTCCAATAAAAGAACATGCACAATGGGAAAGTTTGATGTCAGTCTTCCTCTCCAAACATGAAATAAAAAACTGGGATAGAAACAGCATCCTCTTTAAAACAAACAAACATCAATCAACCAACCAACCAGCCAGCAAAATTTTACCCAGATGTAGGCACGGGGTTGCAAAGAGTAAGTGAGGACAGTTATGACATAATCAGTTGGTGGCTCTACACGGTTCCTCAGAGCTGAGCTTTCACTTTGACTCTTGCTCAACAGCCACCAGCACATATCAAGTACCCGTGAAAGAGACAACCAGGGAGTGGTAAGTGTACTGCATATAATTTCAGCACTTTTTTTTTTTTTTTTTTCTATGAGTTGAAACAAGGCCCTGAATATGAATGGAATTCAAAGCTGGGAAAGTTTCCTTTCATACTACTTTGAATGCTATACTTGGGCACCAAAACATGCCAGCATATAGCATATATATATATATATATATACATATATACATTTTTTAAAATAAATACAATTTCCCCCCACCCCCCCTTTCTAAGAGTTTCATTTTAAAAGTGGAGGCAAAAGTTCCAGAAGTCTGGAGAAAATTTGTATTTGAGTGATTCTTTAGTATGATTGGCTGACCCTTGGAAATTTATACATACTCAGAAAAGCCTTTTGTCTTCAGACTTTTTTTCAACACAAATACAAGCTTTAATCCAGGATTTGTGTGACCACTGGTGGGTCCATAAATATTGCAAGGGCCACAAGTCCATCACGATCAAGTCCTCTTCTGCCATAACAAGTCAAGATGGTAAATACAACTTTAACCATGCTCTGTCAACTGAGCTTAAAAATTGGTCATATCCAATTTGTAGTAGTGCCTAAATCTAATCCTAGTGAAGTTCTTCTTTATACTACAGATTGAAGCAGGTGGGTCAGGAGAGAGAAAACTGTACTGTAATTTGTCCCTCTGGCAGTTCTGCATCTGTAATGTAGTTGGACTTTCAGGGTAACCTGAAGATCTCTCCTTTCTTGGGCTGTCACTCCACTCTGTGTCACAAGCATTAAATTCTGTTGATAATACAATTTTTCAAAGGGAAGGTATCTTCCTTTCTGACTTGTTCCAGCTGCCTCCATCACCTTGCTTTGCCATGAAAGTCACCCACTGAAGAAGCCAGTAGCTATGAATCTCTATTACTTCTAGTTCCGTATTTACTACATTAAATTCTGTATGGAGCTGTGTAGGGGCTGGCTATCTGTCTATCTATTTGTCTGTCTGGCTATCTATCTACTTTATCTAGTTTTTCCCTGACACTGGCAATTAGCAATTCCAAACTCTGACATTAAGTCTCACAAGCGGTGTCATCAGACTCCAGCCTCATCTTCATTACATCAGTGGGTGTAAAACGAACAAAGAAAAAAAAAAAAAAAATGTGGGTCCCTGTTCAGGACACCCCAGAGTATTAAAGAAAATCAAGAAGAGTAGAAGATTTGTGCTTTTTGAGGGGAAAGAAAATGACACATTAGATTTAAGCAAATGAAAAGATAACTGGGAGCTACATCAGATGATTTTGATTAACAACAGAGGATGAAGAAAAGCTCCTTGGCTATCATCTCTCAGCCCCAAACGAGTAATTCTGTTTGCAATATAATCTTTTGAGATTTCTTAGTTTGGAAACCAGGATTTGAGACACTGGAGCAAAAAAATTATTTACTTCTAGTCCAGTGCCCCACCATTACCTCATTCTTCAGAAAGGAATCAAGCTGGCTAAAATCCTCTGGCAATATCCTAAGCTCTCTGTTTTTAAATCCCCCGAGTCTTGTCACCCCATTTCACTTAGCTGAATCCTAGCAACGGTTTTGTTTCCAGTTTTCATCAACAACATGGTTAACTCTTTTACTGGAACAAGGTCTCATGGCTCCCCTTTAATAGCCCAGCAACCACACAAGTGTAAAATCTGTTAAAGTTTGATAGGAAATAATAATAATAGCAACTAACTAACTAACTAAATAAAGCATTGCAAATTAATAGTAGCCAAAGAAGCAAGGCAGAATAAGAGGACTTGTATGAATACATCCATGGAAACTGGCTAGAGAGCATTTAGGCCTGTTTTAATGAGCAAAAAGACAGACTAATGATGACTGGAAAGTAATGGAAACATTGAATTTAACACAATTGAATTTTGTTGAAAAAATCCATCTGCAACAAAATATTTAAAAAAATGAGTAAATAAAAGTAAAATCTTGTTAATATCATTAGATGATGAATAAAATCCCAGCAAAAAAACTTGACAAACTTTAAATAACAGTATTATCTCAGACTTGAGGAATTCTCGGTATTAAAAGGAATAACCAGCTAGGCTAGGGAGGAGATATTAAAAACATTTAAAGGAGAATGAATGATTGACTTTCTAAGTGCAAGGAAATGGGCAGATGGGTGCTAAAATCTAACTTGTATACTTGACAGTTGGAGCTAAAATATATATGCAGTCCTAGGTCATTAATGAATCATGAAAGAGGCCATTACTTCCATTATATTTTGGATAGGTAGACAGGAGCCAGCATTTCACTCCGCATGAGCCACAGGGTGCCAAAAGTGACCTCGAGTCTATAAAAGTATGTATACATCTGCCCACTTCTGTAACTGCCCAAGAGTTTGAAGACACATTTGGACTGCATCCAGAGCTCCCTATGGAAAGAAAACTAACTAATCCAAGTTACCTTCTCCAATACTTTTAAAATGCTAATTGAAGCTTAAGGTTGTGTCTAAAAAAATCACTTTGCATTCATGTTATGCCAGCCTACTTTTAGTTGTAGCTTTGACTCCACATCTAGGAAATGGTCATGGAGAAACTTCAGGTTCAAACCCCCCTGAATAACAAAACCTACTTGCAACACGTATTGAGGCTGTTTTGGCTGCTTGCACTTACCCTGTTGGGGACTATGGCAGAATCACATGAGTTCAGGATACCCCTTCAAGGACAAAAATATCCTGTGGTAGAAGAAGAGATGGGATTTGTAACAAGCTTCATCCTGGGGAGCCAACAGATAAGTTACAGATGGATAAAGGAGTGTGGGTCTGGGATCACACCAAGCCTAAGCATGATTCTTGGACCAGAATGGCAAAGTCAGTGTAGACAGTCATAAATGCTACCCACGGCCTTATTTAGAGAATCCAGATTGTAAAAGTAATCCATTCTGTAGGGGATTACACCTGTGTACTAAGCCATGAGGATGAAAAGCTTTGTACTATTCAAATACAAATCTGGTTGTTGTGTGCACAGACTAGACACAGAACTGAGTTACTAATGTGCTTAAAATTCAGGCTCCTGGTTCCAATCAGATAAATCAGTTCTTTTTCAAAGTGTAAGAGAATAGGCTCATTTTCACCCCTGGCATAAGAACATGCAGGGGTGTAACAAATCTAGCTCCCAGCAGAGCTGGAAATTTCTGTGAAATATCTGATAAATATTTGTTCAAATGTTTTGGGCCCTGATCCAACAAAGCATGTGTACAGATGAAAAGCAGATGAGTACTCCCAGCAAAATGAAAGGAATATCTGCAGAATTATTCACAGTTTGAAATCAAGCATACACTGAAATATTTTCCTGGGTGATTCTGGTTTATGGCTGCTATGAGCACGGACTCTAAACACAGAACTATTGGTACAATTCATTTCAGACAGAGAGGAATTATTGCTATTATAGTTATTACTGATATTTTGCAGCCCTTATAGTGGATGCACTTTGACTTTTATAATGTTTTTCCTTGATCCTAGTGTGGCCTGTTCCTATTCCCATGTATCACAAAGCAGTTTATGCTGGCATAACTGCATCTACAATAGGCACTTACATTGGTATTTTTGTAACAGCACATCAGAAACTGATGAGAAATAAATAATAATAAAAAAACCCCAACAATAAAATTCTTATTCTCCTGTATGGAACATCCAAACCAAACTTGGAGTGCATTCTGTCATGTCCTTCTTTCACTTCTCAGAAAGAATAAAACAACCATTAGAAATAGGCAGGCAAGACTAAACATACAAAACTGCTTCTATACTAGAAGAGATTAAATAGACCAAAGCTCAGACAAAAAGGGTCTGAAAGGATTGAGAGAGGTCTCTAAATTGTGAAGAACAGTGAATAAGCATTTATTGTTTCTTGTGGCACAAAAATTACAGGTAGTCAAACAGTAGTATCAGATGGGAAGTTCTAAAAACATAAAACAGAATTAATTGTGTAACTTGTTGCCACAGTAACTTGTGGATGCCAACCACATCAAGCAGATTCAAAAGATGATTATACAAATGAATGAAAGGAAAATGTTTTCAAAAGGACAGACAAAGATGTAAATAGTCTAGGTGTCAAGGCTCTGCACTGACTGGAGATGGGGAACATTGGGTAAATATTAATCTGTGCATGTCCTGCTCCTGGGCTCTTCTAGGTCATTGTCTATAGGTTATTGGGCTAGATTGCAGAAGAGTTTAGTTCCCGTGGTTCCATGGAAACATAGTTTTGCATGGCAGGCAAACATGGATGGACTTTGTCAGTCTCACACACTGCTTCTTTTTTGGCAGCTAGGCCTACAACACCTTCATTTATGGTCGTTTTCCATCTGCTCTGTGAGTCCATGGGTCCAGTGCAAAGAGGTCAGACTGAACTACAATCCTCTGGTTATTTTTGTTTACCACAAATGGAATTGGAAAGAGAAAGAGGTTCTGGCACTAGATGACACCTGAGCATGGCTAACTAAAAGAGATCTAAAGGGAACTCTGTTTGAGGACCCCCCATCTACAGCCACAGCTTATCTTCGCTCCTCTGTGTCATGTCTCTAGCTTTATGGCCACCTACAACTTGGCGGAGTTGTATTCAAAAATACAAAGGTTTTCTTTTTTTGTCAGAAATAGGTGCAGTGAATAGCTAGTTGCCAAATTGTCCAGACAGCACCTCTACTTAGGTTTAGAGGACTGACATTTTCATTTCAAGCATCTCAGTTTTATGTAGGTGCTAAATTAGGAGCTACCTTCCAAAGCCAAACCTACAACATTTTTTTTTAACCAGGAGAACTTGCCAGTATAAATGATTTAAGTTGATATTGGTAAATGCATCTAGATATCATTTTATATCCATAACAATATTGCTCACTTTCCTGACCTCTTGTGCCTTTTGGTTAATGTCAATGGAGGAAAGCATCACCTAGCAAAGCTGTGTGAGGCTGACTTCTACAGTCAAACAGCCTGCTCTTGCAAACATCTGAGAGCCTTCCAGTCTCCTTAGTTGTGATTAATGGGCCTATCCATGTGTGTAAAGTTATTAACAGAAATATTCATAGAACCCGATACTAAACCAATGAGGAATGAATTAACAGGTTAACATGGGTGTACAGAGCTGATCAGGTTATGCTCCAGCTTAACTTCTTTGTACTGACCTAAATTATTGCTTTATAGCCTATAAAGGAAAATCAAGCCCATGCAGAAAACTTTACAGCTGAGAATCCTGCCTGGCTAATTGCTGGTTTTTTGTTTTTTTTTTTTCTTCTTTTTGTTTTTTCCTTGTCATGAGTTTACCTTAGCTAACAGGCAAACTCCCACCTAGCTGCTCACTTCCCCCTACCCATGAGGAAGACAGGGGCAGCAAATAGGAAAAACAAACAAAAAGGTTTGTGGTCTGAGGTAAAGAGAGGGAGATTACTTACCAGCTACTGTCATGGACCAGAAAATGAACTTAATTTATTGCCAATTAAAATAGATTTGGGTAGTGACAAACAGGAAAAGACAAACCTTAAAGCAGCATCTTTCCTCTTGCTTTTGCAGTGTCCAGACTTGCCTACCCACCCTGAGTTGCCCAGGGAGGTAGAGAGTACAGTCAGAACCCAGCAGTTTCTCTCTGCTGCTCTTTCCCTCTCATACGTTTCCCCTGCTGTGTTGTGGTCTCCCTACAGGCCTCAGCTCCCTCAGGAATCTCCACCTGCGGTGGTGCGGGGTGCTCCAGGGGCGGTGGGGTGCCTGTCTGCTCCAGAGGGACCCTCTCCGCAGGCTGCAGGGGGTCTCTGCTGCCGGCTGGGCACACCTCCCCTCTCTCCTCCCTCTCCAGTGTCGGCATGGCCGTTTCCCCCTTCTTCTCTGTCCAGTGTTTGTTGCCATTTCTTAAACGTGCTTTCACAGAGGCACCATCAGCCTTCCTGACAGGCTCAGCTGTGCCCTGCGGCGCAGCTGTTGCAGAGCGAGCTGGAACCAGATGCCACTGGCTGTGTCCGTGCCCTGGTTTTGGCTGGGATCGGGTTAATTTTATTCTTGGTGGCTAGTGCAGGCCTGTGTTTGGGATTTGGTGTGGGAACAGCGTTGATAACACGCTGATGGTTTTGGTTGTTGCTGGGCAGGGCTTGTACTGGGTTGGGGGCTTTTTGGTTTCCTGGGCCCTGCCAGCGAGAGGGCTGGAGGGCCATGAGGAATTGGGGTGGGGGGTACATCTAAGACAGGTGACCTGAACTAGCCAAAGGGATATTCCATACCACGGAACATCATGCTTGGTATATAAATGGGGGTGGGGTGGGGGGTGGGGGTGGCTGGGGGGGATGATCACTGCTCAGGAATGGGCTGGGCATTGGTCAGCCGGTGGTGAGCAGCTGCATTGTACATCACTTGTATTCTTTCCTCCCTTCCCTTTGGATTTCATTCCTCTCCCTTTCTCCCTCCTTTCCATTATAACTGTTACTGTTGTTATTATCATTCCCTTGTTTTCATTTTATTTCAATTATTAAATTGCTCTTATCTCAACCCTCAAGTTGCACATTCCTTTCCAATCCTCCTCCCCCCCCCCTGGGTGAGGCGGGGGGTGGTTGAGGGAGCGGCCAGGTGGCCAGGGCACTTAGTTACCACCTGGGCTTAAGCCCCAACAGTCCCACATGGGGCAGCCCTGGCTTCTCCTCATGGAGGTGACCCCTGCAGCCCACCTGGCTGCCAGCACCCAGCACAGGCACCCAACGCATTTCTGAATGCTTATGCTGACTGACATTGTGAGGAAATGGCACAGAAATCCAAGGCCACCCATCACAAAGGGTGAGGGTGTTAAGATAACATCCACTCAGGAAACGTGGCCGTGGCAGGCTGCCTTCACGCTGCCGGGACAGGACTCCGGGGGCAGTGGGAACGTGTGCCTCCTGCCATAACACAAAACACAGCTAAAGAACACCCTCACACACACATACACAAAAATAAACTCTTGCTTCAGGGTAGATGTTTCAGGTGGAGGTAAGCCATCAGTGCACAACAACCGAGGGTTTGACAGCATGGCCTGACAGTTTGAAACCAGACATCACACCTGGGCTCTGGCTGAGGTACCAAACAGGCTCCAGAAGAAGCTGTCTCTCTGAGGGGTACAATTGTCCACTGCTTCTTCTGAAGGAACTGGCAGTCTCGGACAGAAATTACCACTAGAGGGACCACTGGTCTGATCTTGCTGAAGAAATCCGGAGTTTCGGTGCTCCCAAATGTCAGCAAAAGTCTTAAATATGTGGGATCGCATCAAATATATGGGTGTCACCAGCGCAGATGCCTCCTGTGCAGTTAGGTAGCCCCATCTCATCTTCATCTACCAGTCCCCATTCACAGCTTGGCAATGAGAAACACAGAGCATACTACACGTTTTTGAAGGGATATATGAAAAGATAGAGCAACGTTTCCCCTCTTTCTCAACAAGGACAGAAGAGGACATTGTACACTACACTTCAGCAGGTTAAATATGAAGAAAAGCTTTAACCAGCCTCAGAGGAACAGTTCAGGCATTGGAATAAAATGCCAGAAGACCTTGTGTAAACAAGGAAATAATATTCAAGGCAGAATGTGATACTCAATTATTCAGGATGGAAAAAGTCTATGAAATCAATCCTGCCACTATGCAGGGGGATGGGGTAGCGAGGCAGAAGCTTCAGTTCCAACCTTAATAAATGTGTATAGGAGAAGACTGCATTAACAGTTAAAGGAGACCCTAAGGGTGCAAGCACAGAGCCATGATATTAAAGGGCAGAGACAACACTCTATTTACAATAAAATAAACATCATTTACACATGTGTTACCCATTTAAGTGAGAAGATGGGAAATGGAAGCAGGCGCTGTCAGGCTACATTTAGAAGAGACGTGTTTGATGGAACATTTCAACGTGCTTCGATTGAGACCCCTGCTACTTTCCTTTTGAAAATCGTAGAGTAAAATGTGGTGGTGAATTGTAAAGGTTTCATCCCCCTTGATGTATTTTTATTGAACACGACTTGCAGGCTTCAAATTTTAATATTCTGTCCCTAGACTGCTGTCACTCACCATATCACACTTCTGAATTCACAGGGGTTAGGGGTTTGGGGAAAATGGCCAAGACATAATCATTAGGACACTTCGTTTATCACAGGACTATATTGTCAAAATGTAAATTTATGTTTTATAATTCCCATGGGAAATAAAAAGATGGCATATAAAAGCAAAAACATAAAAAAAAAAAAAGTGTTTTTTTCTCACTAACTGCCATGTTCTATCAAAAAACCAAAGTATTTTCTGATTATATTCCATGTATTTCCCAGGTGCTTGCTTCTCCTTCTTACAAACTTTTTCATCAGGGTTTCAGAATAATGTCATGCCTTTCTTTCCCCCCTAAGCCATCCAATGTGTAAACTTACAGATGGCAACGTCCTTCTCAGACGTCATTTTCATTGCTACTAACTTCTGTGCCTCTGGAGGAGGCCAACTTATGGTTCTGTTATGCCACTAATGAGTCTCCCATCTCTTCAGCAGTAAACAGTCTTTTTACTAGTCAATATTTGTGCTGCATTGTGCACACAACGCCCTATGAATCTCGCCCCTGCTAGCGAGTACATTTTATGAATCTAAATAGTTTTTTTGTTGTCTTCCAGAGACTCAGGATTACTGGGCCTTTTTTTTTTTTTTTTTTTGTATATCCACAACGTCTTGTGTACTTAGACCATAAATTTTCCATGAAAAATGCATGCTTGTGGCAGTGGGCAATCTAACTATCCATATTATTTATTCAGTCTCTCTGGAGCAAAAGCTAAATATATTGGCTTTTGACTGGTTAGGCGTGCTTTGTCCCTGTGATTCTACTTGGAATAAAACACAGAGCTTTTCCAGGAAAAGCTCAAATTTGACATCACTTAGTACACCCACTGGGCTTCACTGTAAAAGATGAATGAAATGGGTTAAAGGAAGCAATAATTAACCATATTAGTACTCTGAATGTGAGAGTGTAGTACAGACACAATAAAGTAGAAAAGGCTTTAAATTTATAATTGTTGCTAAACAACATATAACCTGGAATATAAGTTATAATTAATAGCAGCAAGGGCTCCTGAGCTACATAAAATTGCTGTCACTTCTGTCTATGACCGTTCCTGAGGTGGAGTTTTCAGAGAGCTGCCAGAACGGGTCTGCTGAGCTGCACTGAGATGTCTGGTTGCACTGGAGCTAGTCTAGATTTATTATGATGTACCTCAAATGAGATTTGAACTGTGATGAGCTGAGTCAAAACCCCTAAAAGAAACCGTGGGTTCAGAGTATCTCAGACTAGAAGATTTGAAACTGTTTCAATCACAGTTGAAATCAGAGGAGCACATTGTATCCACCACCAAAATTATTCTTGCAAAAACTCAAAAATCCTCTAGCAGTATCATTAACTACTGGATGAGCTGCAGTTTTCTGGGAAGGACCTAATGATTATGCCAGCCAGGAATTTTGACTAAGTGACTTTGGTCACCCCTCACAACCTCACTTCCCAACATATGATACATCCACGGTTCTGCCAGATCTTGGGATATTTGAACCCTTTCTGTTGTTCTGTTGCTGACTATTCAGGAACTGTGATATTCTGAAATCACTTTAGCACAGAAAGCATCCAAAATCCTAGGGAAATAGAATTTCCCCAGCTTCCCTTTGGTGCTGGTTGCATTCTTTATCCTAGATATTTTGATAGGCAGCAAATATTTTAATAGCCCCCAAACTAGTATGAAAACCTACAGGGCTGGAGGCCATTTAATCAACCTCTCACTTGAATTCACTGTCTGCATTGTGTGGAAGGAAATTTAAAATAGGAATTAAAACTCAACAAACTCACATTCAATTAATATTATTAATACTTGCCATTGAGGGACTTATCAGGAGATAATTGACCTTGTCAGTGTTATGCGCCCTCTGCATTACTGTTAGATCCTTCCGCTCCCCCCATGCTTAATTATAACTTGAAAAACCCAAAAGGAAGTATATTTCACCCTTCTCTTCCTTAACCATAGAATGTCAAAGGAAAGAAGGGTGGGGGGTGGGTCTTCTAAAGCATGTAATCTGCTCAATTAATAAAATTAATCTAACGGAGTTGCTCCCCAGGGCCTGACAAATGCACCTGTCGCCATCACCAGGCAACTGATATAAAGCACATGTCCAGATGCTTTCCCTCTCCACCACTCTCTGTATATGTATTTTAAGAAAATAAATCTCTAAGTGGAGCTAATGAGGGAGTGAGCTGACCTTTTTTTTTTTTTTTTTTTTTTTTTTTTATGTAACTCTAATTTGCTGCAGCGCTCATGCTGCTCAGCCAGAAAAAAGTTAGCACAGCAAATGCAGGACTTTTTACAAATGTATTAAATGGAAGAAGCAATTTATATATATATAAATATATATATTTAAAGAACAGACATTCTCTCCCCCATCTGCTGGCTTTTTAACTACGATTTCATACATCAGCCTTGCGCTGTCATTCCAGCAGATTTAAGACTCACGTGATTGGAACACTGATAAGGAAGTGATGCAGGTACTCCTGTGTGTGCAAACTGGTGGCTGTGCCCTGGTGATTAGAGAGGAGATGAAAACATTAAGTCCTCCTGCTGTCATTGACGTATTCATCCCTAGATGCAGTGGCTACCTTCATCTCACTGAAGATCCCTTTAAACATTCAACAAAGGGGTTGAGTGGTACATACAGGATGAAGAAAGCCTTCTGCTGTCTGGATTTCACCTTGTGTGACCTTCAGTGCAGCCATTTAACCCCTCGGGTGGCTCCGTTTTCCAGACTGTGTCCCATAAGGAACTGACTTGCCTGTGTCTTTGTGTGACTGTCTCCCTGCACAGGAATCAGAGCTGTAAGGAGAGGATTTTGCAAATGAGATGTTAGTATCTAGCTACCTATTTAATCAACAAGGTATCCATGGAGAGGAAAATTGTATACTGTAAGTCTTAAGTTTTGTGTTCTTGGGCCCTACAAAATAGCTTCTTCTCTGAAATTGTTACCATGGGTTTAGATTTACCTCATGCAGCTGGCCAGGAATGCTGTGTTGGTGGTGTGATATTTGACTCACTGTGCCAGTTCTCAGTGATGGCTGCATTTTCAGTGAAGCCAATTATTCCTTCTGTTTCTTATTTTTCCTTCGTGTTTTGCAGTGCAGTAGGAGTTGGAGATCAATGACAAGCTCATCCAATATTACTTTTTTTTTTTTTTTTTTTTCTCTTCTCTCTAGGGGTCTGAAACAGCTGAGATCTTTTGCCTTTGGACTGAGTGAATGGGGAACCTCCTGTACTGTCTCTGTATTGGGTGAGCTTCATGGCTGTAGCGTGCACTCTAGAGATGCTTACAAAATGTCACAGTTGGTGTTTCCCTTTTTGCCACATGGGATGTGGGATGACAGCTACAGAAGGAATTTCCTGGGTAGTCCTGTGGGGTTTATCCTATTTTTAATTTTTTTTTTCTTAAATATATCTTAGGTGGAGCACTTTACAGATTCATCATGTTGCTCAGACAGCAGAGCCTGTAATTTAACAGCAAATATTAGAAGTGGCCTCAGCTCACTTTAAAATGAGTTAGCTTCTTCCAATAGAGGTTTTCTATACCTTAGCTTATATGATAAGTGGGTTATTGACTAGGAGAAACTCTGGAGAAGTGTGTCTCAAAACATCTGTCTGCAAACAGGACAGTTCCATATTGAAATTCTTTTATACAAGAAATTAGAAATCAGAAACAATTATAAAACTTCTTAATTATCCCCAAAATTTGATACAGAATTCATGATTTCTGTAGAATTCTATAAGGAAAAAACAAAACAAAACAAAACAAAAAAACCCAAACCAAAACTGGAGGTATGAGGCTATCATTCTAGTCAAACATACTCCACTGATCTTAATACAACTGCTTTCATGCTGAAATTAGACATGCTCTCACAGACTTTCCTGAATCAAAACTTACAAAGTAGATAGATGCCTTTTTGGTTTTACTTTGACATTTTCTCTTAAAATTAGGCAACAACATAACATGTATACTGCCTATTTTATGCAAGTAAACCCAGAAGTCCTAGTACTTCTACTGCTTTAATGTAGCCAGACACATTTGCCTACATTAACATGAGAGCATAGTTTAGACACAATGAACAGACCCCCAGCTTTTTTCTATCTGAAGCCAATGAAAGCAGAATAAGTCCCAGATACAACAAGCTTAACTTGAAGTAAAGGAAAATCCAGTGCAAGGTCCCTGCTGCTCTTCCACTTCAAGGGTGTCATTACCTATTTCTACTCACACTCTTCCACACGGGAACATATCAGTTTCTGTGTTTCCATATTCTAATTTCGGATTTGTTTTCTTTGCAGTGATGAGCCAGTCGGAGCACCCAGGCTGAGAAGACTGGATAAATAAAGAGCACAAATGCTTTCATCTTCTTAAGCTTCAAGCTGGTTCTGCAATCTCACAGTACCATAAAATGTATCCTTTCAGTATCTGGCTCATACCTTTAATATGTCCACATAACTGGACCAAGGAAGAATGAAATAACATTCCAAGCAGAAGTTCTTTGGTCACATTCCCAGCGTAAGCCGTCCTGAAGGTCATCACATAGGAGCTTGCTCCTGAGCTGAGACTGCTGAAGATCCTGTCCTAAACCAGGTCTATCTGATCTGAACAGCAACGGAACCTTCATGGTTTTGGAGGTGGAACTGAATTTTGTACCACTGCCATACCCCAGAATGATGGCTGCTTCAGGCTCTACCTAGAGCATATGAAACCCCATATGTATAACATTTTTTGATGAAAAAGGCCCAAATTCAGATTTAAGTTATAGATAGAATATATCTACAATTACTTCACTGGCAAATGGGCAGGAAACTATGGGAACTATCAGTCAGAAAGTTAACATGTAATCTGGGTTCAACACAAAATTTCTATATGCCTTTGCCTCCATTTTCCTTCCCAGTGACAGTAATCTTTAAAAAATAAATCTATGCCTTAAGGGTATGAAGCAGCTTGAGATATCACGAAATCCAGAGTACTGCAGTAGGGTAAGCTCTTCTATGCGTTGTGAAGACAAGGGATCTAAAGCTTAAATCTATGCTGGCATAGATTACAAGACACTTTGGGTTTTTTCCCCTTTCTTTGCTACTAGATTTCCTTCCTGTCCAATTTTGGCCAAGTCACTTGAATTTGTGGGTTAAATTTGAAATGGAAAGAGTGACACTGCCCCACCTCATGGTGATGGCAGGGATGATATTTAGGTTTTTTTATTGTAAGAGTGGCGAAGGCACCCTAGACAGCTGAACGGTAAATTGAAGAAATATCATTAATAAGCCCCAACAAATTAACAACTAGACCGTACACCAGTACCTTTGTGTCCTCTGTATCAAATTCACCGTGCATAATCCTTTCTTGTGCTGAGCTCTGCTGATAAAGGAAGGATTCGTTAAAAACTATTTAGCACTATTCATTATGGAAGCCATACAGGGCTCCTGCTTGTCAGCAGAGGTTTCAAGAACCAGTCTTAAGACTTCAGAAAAAGTATTTTAAATCCCTGACTTTAAAACTAAATGGGGGGGGGGGGGGGGGGGGGGAGGGCGCGGGGAAGAGGGGAAGAACATTTTTCTACACTTCAGTAGGAGCTTTAAGAAATCAGTTTGGTTTCCAATACTGTTCCTGTGAATAGAAGCCAGATGGTCTTTAAACTGATGTTTCCCCCACCATTTTAGGTATGAAAGCCACTACTATGATGGAGTTGCAAGGAGGAAAGATAGGGATGGCAGGATGCAAGCAGCACACAAAGGAAAAATAAGAAATCCTTTAAACGGGGAATGAAACACACTGTTTGACAGCTAGAAAAGGAGGGAGTGTCAAGAAGGTAAAAGGGCAGGCTCCATAGGGGTAAGCAGAAATAATGGAGTGCAGAGTAACGGGATGTGAAGGGGTTATAATGATCATGGTAGCCAAGTGTGTAATTTACAGTGAACAATTGATCCAGTGCCTTTAATTTTTTAAATTTTTTTTTTACTGTTTCTCATCAAGAAGATCACAATTTTCTTGCATCTGTTCCATCCTGATGATTCAGTGAGTGATTTCTACAATTGAAGCTTGGTCTGTAATACTGAACACAAGGAAATACACTGTGAATATACAATATCAGAAATCCTAGATCAGCTTTGATGGAACACATAAATCACATTGTATTTTGTATTTTCTCTAATTAGTGAGTGTAACTCTAACAATTGCTGTGACATTTCTCTCAATTATGTATTCAGAATATGTTTTTCATGAATATTATTTTGAAATGGACTTTATCTCCAAATGCTTATGACAGTAAACTCATTGGCAAGAATATTACTGCAGTTTTTGACAGTCTCGGGACTTAAAATTCCATGGTACTTTTTTGTTAAATGGGAAGAGATGACATGAGAGACTAGTCCAAATTCCAGCATATATAGTTACTCTCCCCACATGAAAATAACTGATATGGTCTTCATTAAATAAAATAGGTCTCCAAGCCTCTGCTTGCCTCTCACTTGGAGACACTGGTGTATGTGTGACTGAAAGTAAATGTGCAGATTTCTCAGATATGAAATGGGTTGATAATACCCTCAAATCAATAAGTCCCAAATGCCTATCATGGAAGCTAGACAGAAAATTACATGCTTAATAAGTAAGTAAATGTTTGCTTGGAATGCTGGGAAGACCATCTCAATGCATTATGCTGGAGCAATAAATATATATATAAATTACATGTGTAGTCTCATTTCATAAGAAAACCATGAAATTCCAGAGGGTAGAGTTCAGTCTAGTGAGACCTACAGAAAGGAAAGGAAAGTAATTAACACACAAGCAACATCATTCAGAGACAGAAACAACAGAGGGTGAGGAGGAATGATGGTGACAGGAATCCGGAGCAAGGAAGACTCCCTTGCTAGACCCTTGATAGAGGATCAGGTTAGAGAATACTTAAGCAAAGCAGACGAACATAAATCCATAGGCCTTGATACAATGCACCCACCAGTGCTGAGGGGCCTGTATTATATTATTGTGAGGCCTCTCGATTATCATTGAATGATCGTGGCAATGGGCAGAGATGCCTGAGGGTTGGAGGAAAACAAATGTTACGCCTATCTATGAAAAGGGCAAGGAGGGCCCGCAGAATTGCAGTCTGGTCACCTTGTCCAACTTGTAAAGTGATGGATCAGTTAATCTTGAAATGATTTCCAGGCACGGGAGGGACAAGAAAGACAACAGTAGTCAGCATGGATTCACCAAGGGGGACACACGTTTGACCAATGTGATAATCTTTCTATGCAAAAAATAACATGCTTAGTAGATAAGGGAAGCACAGTGGACATCATCTACTTTAACTTCTATAAGGTTTTGTAAATTGTGCTGCATAGGAACCTCACAGAGAAGCTCATGAAGTATGGGCTAGGTGAACAGTCAATGAAGTCAATGGAAAACGGCCTGGAGTATAATACTCAGAGGAAAAAAGTCTAGTTAGAAGCCAGTCATGAGTGGTGTAAAACAGGGCTAAATCTTCATTATTTACCTAGACGATGGGGCAGACATCTGGGAGATACATCTCGGAGAAGTATCTGATACACCACAGAGGCTTGCTGCCATCCATAGGGACCTGGAGAGTATCCCCTTGTAACATCTGGGCACCTCCAAGGGCTCTTGCCCTGCATCTCACAAGGACTGCCCCATCCCTGGAGGTGGTGACCCCACACATACAGCCTGCAAGGCGCCCACGCAGCATTTCTGCAGCTGATCCTTTGCAGCATTAGGCAGCTGAAAACAGTAACATGAGGTTTTCTCTTCTTTTGCCTGAAAAAAACTGTTCTCTTAACCTTCCCTCACCTATCAAGGACTCCTCCAATCATTTTATTGTCCCTTTGCTACACTTTTGCTACTCCTTTGTCCTCTACTAAGCAAGCAGCTTATACATGTGAGCAATTTAGTCAGTTATGTTTGACCTCAATGCTGGGTCTTCCCACCTGGCCTTCTCATGCCTGGAGAGGGCTTCCAGGTTTATGCACTCCATACTCCTTGTGAACACTTAAGGAAAACTGGCTAGTATCCTAGAACAATCTAGGTTTTTACCTTTCTTCAAAGTGGTTTTTATGTTTGCCCTTTTTCAGTCCTCAAAAACCTGCCCTGAACACCATAACCTTTTGAAAAGACCATAAAACGACCTCTTCCAGCTTTCTCAGGACTTCCAGGTTTGTCCATCTGTTTCCATGGATCTGTATATATCAAATTTACCTAAGTGATTCCCAGCTTGATCCCTCTGTTTAGTGTATAGTATTGCAGTCCTTTAAACTGCTCCTCGGCATGGGATCTGGAAAGGTGGTAAGCAGACTGTACCACTAAAGATTGAGCAAAGGAAGGCACCGACCTTCTCCATGTCCTTTGCCACTGGGTGGCTGATCTCTTTCAACAGTGGACACAAAGTTTCTTTAGTCTGTCTTTTGATGTTAATGTGCAAATAGAAGTCTTGTTGCTTTTCATATCCATTACCAATTTCAACTCTAGCTGAACTTTTAATTCTCTAATTTTCTTACTGTGTGCTCAGGCAAAATTTCTATATTCCTTCTAGTGGCCCACAGTGGTTTCCACCTTCTATGCACTAATTTTTTTCTGTTTGAACTCAGTCAACCAAGGCACCCTCTTACCAGAGCTGTTCAACATCCTTCACAACGGAGTAGATTTTTCTTTTGCTTTAATTTTGTCCTTGATGAGCTATCCCACACCCTTCTGCCCTTCAGGGCAACATCCCATGAGATCTCACAACCAGTTCCCTGAACAATCCGAAGTCTGCTCTCCTGAAGGCAAGAGTCATTCATTATTCTGCTAGTTGCTTTCCTCATTTCCCTCAGGATCTCTACCTCCACTATTTCATCTCAATGAAGTTATGCACAAACATGGAAATGAGATTTGAGGCTAGGTGCAGAGCTGGCCATATGACCTTGTCTGGAGGGAGGAAGTTTTGGAAATGAAGTACACTCTTAACACTGGTAAAAACCGTACAACTTTGCTGACAGTTTGATGAATATTATTTTCCCCAACCAAATAAGGTCCTAGCACTAACTTATTGCTGTTACTATTTTTAACTTGAACTAACAAATATGAAGATGAAACAAATATTTATCATACAGAGCTTAGAGTTCAGGTACCCACAAGTAACTCCAGAAGTATTTAAGATTACCACATAAGATTAAAAAAAATATGTTATTTCTTCAATATAATTCAACCCTTTCAAAGATGGTGTGTGGAAAGAAATAGATCTAATCTTGGTGAAAGGCCTGCAGATAAGAAAAGGCAGATACGTACACCATAAGGCAGATATATGAGGTCTCACCTGTAGAAAGAAGTGAGGCTCATCTAATTGTCTCCTGTCTCACTCTCTTTCCCTCCTACAGAGGCACGTATTTCACTCATTTGAAGCACAGCATCAGAACCTTCCTCTTTGTCCACGACCATCATGTGCCAGAGGTGGCTGGACAGCAGCAGCCTCACCTGGGATCAGGTGATGCCTGTGTCTCTTTCCTGAAGTTGCAAAGGAGAGATGACAGAAATGGCAGTGCTGTACAGTACGGCAATGCATCCTGTATGGCCAATCTCGTTTATTAAGAGGCAATTTACCAGAGAGAAAACTGTGGGATTTACAGAGCTTTTTTCTCGGTAGGTTCTCTATTGTTTACAAAGACACGAAGTTATATCCAGTGGCACTTCTATAGGGCTTTTATGTTTTCTATCCAGACATTTAATTTCTGTGAAATTCTAGAGATTAAATTTTAGATCTAAATTTCCTTATCAAATTTACTTGAAAGTGGCAAGCATATCAAAAGCTTTAGGGAGGGATATGGGGGGGAGGGGAACCATATAAATATAGGAATCATATTTGCAAATCCCTTCTTTCTTAAGGAAATAATTTAATCTATATCTAAAAAATAATAATAATAAAATGAAAACATAATACAACATGACAAAATCACCATAGGAGTGTAAGGTATCTGGAACTGTAGTATCACATCCAAAGCCTTTCAGACTTTACAAAGAAAAAAACTGTCAGACATATTTGCAAAAATATTTGATTTTTCATAGTCTATGTATCTACCTGCTAGTCCTAGTAATATAGATAAGTAGGCACAGTAGACTGGAACAATGTGGCCAAATGTTGCAAATACTATCATTCTGAGGTAATATTAAAATGCAGAAAGCTGTTAAAAATCATATCTAAGATATAGCTGACAGTCATTGATAAACCAGTGTACTGTTTCTCCTGAGATACAGGGCAAGCCAAGCCAAGCCAGAGAACTGAAGCCTGTAGCACGTCATACTATATCTTGTGTAAGGAATGCAGTCACCATAACCTGTATACTTTATTCTCAGAGAATATAAGGCTAACTTTTCAGAGACAGAGACTTCTAAAAGGGAAGCTAAAGTCTGAAATGGATCTGTATGTGCTGCCCATAAGATTATTGAAACAGAGAGCTCCATAATCCTGCAGGACCACTGTGGAATAAATTGATGACCTGACATCAACTGATGACCCAGGACCAAATGGACCAACATTTTATCCAGGTGAAGCTTGCAGCAGCAGTTTGAATGGAGAGGCAGGGAAGTAAATGAAAACTTGTAATTATCCTAAACCAATTAAGACTGTGAAATATATTAATGGCTTTTTAATGTTTACAACATGGCACCTTTTTTTTTTCCAAAACAAAATAATGCAAAAATTTTGTATGCAAAGGAGACATACATAAACTATAAAACCATCTGGTAATTTTTGCCACAAGTTTAGAATTCTTTTAAGAAGTTTTTCAAGATTTACTGGCATGTGCACGAAAGCAGGGCCTCCTAAAGTTAAGGACACTTCCTATATCGAATATTTGTCTACCAAGTGAATTGTTCTAGACATCAAGTAAGGACTCCAGTTTGACCCTGAAAAACCAAGATGATTAAAGTCATACAAAGATTCTGGGATATGATATACAAAGATTAGACAGTCTACTGTTTACTTACAGAGTTTACCTGCTGTCTTTTTAGAATTTGTGTACAGCTAGTAGAGAGATGCTATCTGGTGTAAGAAAAGGTAAGTTCAGATGAAGTCAAGAAGTTTGTCTTTTAGCTATTATGTAGACTGTTTCATGATTTCTTCAAAATATTCTTCAAATAGTCCTTAAAACAAAGATTCATTCTACTGTAATAAACAGGGAATTGCATCATTTTATTACTCAGCATGTTGTAAAAGGTATGTTTCTTCCCTTTACTCTGAGCTTGTCTAATTTACAAAACAACAACAAAAAAAACCCAAACCAACCAACCAACCAACCAATCCCAACAAAAAACAAAAATCAAAACAAAACAAACACACACACACACACACCCCCGCCCCAAAACCAAAAACAACCCAGACTTCAAAACTGGAACCAATCAGTGAAAATTACTGGATTTGAACTTCTACTTGATATATTCTGCCTTTGCAAGCACACCTTTTTTGCCTTTATATCTGTGTTTCATTTGTTCTTGTACTAGGGCAGAAATCCATGCCACCCACGGGAGTACTAAACATTTTGAAGAAGTGTTGTGTAACTTAACTATATATTCAATTTACTTACTACAGCAAATACAATTTTCAAAACACAGATGAATAAACAGACTGGTGAATTTTCTCCTCCTCTTTAAATAATGATAGAAATGGGAGGAGATGTGAAGTCCTAAATTGCTCTGCTGTGGCAGATAGTATGTAGTATAGACTCTTTCACTTTCCATATCAAAATAGATCAGGATTTTTTGCTCCCAGTTCTCTGGCTGCTAGGTTTGTCCAAAACATAGTTTCTCTAACGAGTGAGAATATTCTTCCACTTTCTCATTTAAATTTATTTTCACCTCTTTATAACCATTTTGTCTTGTGCAAACACTGCTGTTAGCTTAAACAGGCCTTTTCCTTCTCTCATGCTCCCATTAAAACTTCCTTGATGTTTCTTTAGACAGCATTCAAATCCTCTCTGGTATCCCTTTCATTTTGAAAGGCTCAACAAACCAGGCTTTCTAGACTGCTAAGAAAGCTTCTTCGTTCCCTTGACCTTCTAAGTAGTCATTTTCTGCATTTGTTCCACTTTACGTTTTATATCTGGGATTTCATAGTTATTTTATATTAAAACTTTACGTGAAATTTGCAAATATATTTTCGAATTTCTTGTTCTAGTACTTTGAGGAAAAAAGTGTTGAAGGTTAGAAAACAGTTCATTGGAGGTATTCTTGATCTTTCTGATCTCCGCTTTTGTCAAGATGTAATTCTGGAGACAGGGTTTTGGATTTTTTTTTATTGTGGAAGTATTTTAATTTTCTTTAAAATATAGGGAAATGATATGCTAGTTATAAGATACACAGGAATGACCTCTACAGACTTAATTTCAAGTGCATATTTGCCTTAAAATTTGGAACGGAGATTTGATGACTTGAGCAATGCCATTCCTCTCCCCTCCTCCCAATACAACTCTAGTATTAGTGTATTTTATCCTCTTATTTGAAAGTACTGTCAGGTGTAATGCTCTTCTTTTAAATAAGCATAAGACCTGTTGCCGCATCCAATAATCATGGCATGGACAACACTATGACTTCTAAAACTTCCACATGCATGGGTAGCATAGGACTGTCAGTGAGACAGCACGAAGCAGGAGCCAGGTCGAGCAGTGTTATATCAAATGAGGAACATTTCTGTTGAGAAATTACAACCTCAGCATTGACATAAATGTTGACAGCATGATTTCCACTGATAGTGGTATCAGAGCAGATTATGATTCACACAGGACTGCCCAAAGAGTGATGATTTAGATGAAATGCTTCCAAATAAGAAAAATTCTGAAAGGAAAACTGCAGATGACAAGGGTTTTATCAGGCCACTGATGAGATGGAGGACACTTTCTCTTCTGTTCTCATAAGTATCATGCCTGTAGAGCAGGGGTCCTCAAACTTTTTAACCAGGGGGCCGGCGCACGGATGAAGTGGCAGGGACTCATCTGCGGCTGCTTGGTTTCCCCCTCAATCCCTGGTGGGGGGTTCTGTAAATACCAGGGGCTGGACTGAGGATCCTGGGGGGCCGTATCGGGCCCGCGGGCTGTAGTTTGAGGACCCCTGCTGTAGAGAAAAACTAGCCATAATGAAATCTTTCTCCACCCATTTCTTTCTTGATGGCAGCAAAAGGCACGATTAGTAGGGCATGATAAATCCCAGGTGGTGCCTGTGGGTGTGTGACTGCAGAAAATGTCATCTTTCAAACACATTTCTACAAAGCTTTAAAAAACTCGGGGCTAAATCTGTCAATATTGTGAGAATGAAACTAGTAGAGGTTTCAGAAATTGGCATAGCCCATAATTTCTGAATGCAGTATTTGGAGTTTTTCAGCCTAATACAGAGTAAACAGGTATGTCGAACATTCAGAATTTACTGCGCTGTAGGATTAGTAAGGCGGGGGGCGGGGGGGGGGGGGGGGGGGCGGTTGGTGGGGGTTTTTGATTGGTGTTTTTTTGGGGGTTTTTTTTTGCTTGGTTGGTTGGTTTGGTTTGGTTTGGTTTGTTGGGGTTGGTTTGGGATTTTCCCACCACTTCTTTTCTATTTCATACATATTCACAGCTCACACTATCTCACTTTCTCTCAACCCTAAAACAAAAAAGAAAAGAACATGTTCATACCTGTTGTATATAAGCAATAAAGTAAACAGGGATCACTTCAGCCTGTAATCCCTGAGGACAAATGAAGTAAATGTTTAAGTGTATGTAGGAATGCTGCAGATGGGGTGAGAAGAAGAATATTGAGCTGAAACAGTGTAGGAGGATGTGGCAGTCATAATTATACTGCTATATCAGTGATAGTCTGGTGATGTAAGTTAGTGATTTTTTGTAAGGAGAAGCAGTATCTCTTGAACTTTCTAAGATAATGGAAAGCAAACTACACTTTTTGAGGATTTAAGCTTTTTTTTTTTCCCTCCCCTCCTGAAAATGGGGATAGAAATGGTAATTTGAAAATCTAAATGGAATTTGACAGAAAAGGCAGTCGATATCTGGGAAAAAAGGGTGAGATTAGTATAATCAAACTACAGTCTAGCCAAGGACACCAGATGCAGTGACTTTCCTGCTCTGAAAAATATATGAACAGTTTATTTAAAACTACAAGTGGTGAAGAACGCTCTGAGTCATAGACTAGCAGATAGCTCCATTGAAAGTAAACCTATTGCAAAACATTGGGTCTACACAGTTGTGCAGAAGTCAAATTTTGAGGATAGATTTACATGACAATCACTGCTTGATATTTGCACTGTGGTCACAACAGAAGGTTGTGATTATATGCTTGTATAATTGATAAGAATGACATGTGGAATGTACAGTTGAAGAATTATGTTGTTATGTTCATTTTATGACATTTGGATCTATGTTTGGTGCCATAAATAGACTTGTCCTTGACACTGACCAATAGACTTCTTAATCTGGTGTTACCAGGAAGATTGACTACTGGCCCTATGGTTTATTATGTTGATGAATTTACATGTATATTTCACAGAAATTAAAAAAAAAAAATGCTGGAAAAATAAAGACATTTTTTTCAAAGTGAAACTACATCTGGGTTTGTTTAAAGGTGAGTATTTGGTAGTATTCCTTACTTCACTTTTTAAGAAAAGTAGAATTGGCTTTTCATTGTGCTTGAGCTGAACAGAGGAACTCTAAAATGTAAAGGATGTAGAAATTACAAGACAGTGATGCACAAATACAGGACTTTTCCCACTACAAACAAGTTTCAGCTGACTGTATTCCATAGTATGATCACCCTGAAGGCAATCTCTCTCTCATGCTAGTGTAGCTGGGAGTAAAATAAGAAAAACTTAGATGATTGATTTTAAAAATAGAATTGAAATAGCTCATATAGATTAAAGCTAACAAGTAGCCTGCACATTTATTCAATACAGTTTGGTATTACTTCCTACTTTCCAGTCCCTCTTCAAACTCTTAGCTTCCCTCGTTTGTGCTTCCAATTAATGCAGACGCTCAGTAGATTTACCTGTAGCTAAAAATCAAAATTTTAGAGCTGATTATCAATATCACGCAAAACAATGCCTACATATATATTAAAAAAAAAAAAAAAAAAAAACAAAAAACAAAAAAAAACGTACACAAAACTCCAAGTCTGTTACATATAGCCTGGTCAAATATTTAATACTCATAATACTAAAAAATACTAAAATTTAAATACTTATAAAACTGTCCTGAAATCATCAACAAGTATACACTCTGGGAAATTTTCCTTTGATCTGTAAAGTTGAAGAACAACTCTGAGTCCAGAAGACAAGTTTGCATTTAAGTTATAACTACTCAAAAATTATGTCACTGGTTTTATCATCAAACTTCAGATGTCCCTGCAACATTATTAAAAAATTGTCTGACACTTTCATCATGAAGATTTTTCTGTATATGTAACAGTGTGTGTACAACCAAATTTGATCTTTTCTATTTTGCAATATTTTATGAAATATAACTTCATTTTATTCAGTATCCTTCATTTCTACTTACACAAATTTTAACAGGTTTATGATCTCATCTTCTAGTCTGCCTACACTGTGTTCAGTGTTCAGAGGGCCTTAAATAGTTCCCTTCATGTTCTCTGGTCATGGCATGGACTAAGTCCTATCTTTACATAATTTTTAGGCTACTCAAAGTAATATTCCTAAAAAAAAGCTGTGGGAGACTGATCAAATTTCCTGCCGATGTTCTTAATTACCCATAAAATCCATTCCCTATTGACCAGAGATAGGGTATTTGAGAAACTAGCCTGTATCCCAAGATTTGGCTTTCAAGTTTTCTTAGAGAAACAGCGTTTTTCACTGCAGGACTTTAAAAAGGTAGAGAACTATTTAGCAAATCTACTCACCTTTATTTCTTCTTTGATGTAAAAAAGAAAGGAAATGCCAATATAATACATGTTGATTCCTTGTGAATGTGTATCCTATATTTTAAACCAATTGCCTTTGTAGCAGGCTGCTTTTGGGAAGCTAGAGAGTAATATGGAGGTTTAAGAGCAGCATAGGAGATATAAGGAGAGCTTGCTGGAATGTAAATGTTACAGTACAGTAATTGGTTCTAAGACCCAGGCTTAGAGGTAAAGGAGAAGTAAATTAAAAAAGGGAAAATGTAGAAGAAAGGGGGAAGGGAAACAAAAGGAAAGGAAAACCAACTGGAAGATACAGAGGACAGAAAGGGAATTGTGAAGGAGGAGTAAGAATAAAAAGTAATTAGAAGAAGGGGTGATATTCTTTAACCCTTTAATATCCTATGGCCATTGGTAATAGCAGGCCATAGGCTCTCTTATGAGTTTACAAGGGCTCAGGTCTGTCTCTTGCCAGGATTGCACGGGCTGAATTTTACTTGACCTGCCTACAGCTTTGTGTCATCTGGTTTATCTGTAAATGCAATTTTTCTAATTACCAGGTGACCATGACTGGTTTGTTTTAATTTTGTTTATCTTTGTGTGGTAAAACCAGAGCTATATAGAAATGGCAGCAATAAGATATTCTGCATAGAAGTAGTGAATTGTGGCTCTAACACAATGACATAGTGCAGAGAAATACAGA
Organism: Falco punctatus; assembly: GCF_963210335.1. Taxonomy (NCBI): domain Eukaryota; kingdom Metazoa; phylum Chordata; class Aves; order Falconiformes; family Falconidae; genus Falco; species Falco punctatus. The sequence continues at coordinate 7,387,316 of NC_137586.1, forward strand.
CCTGGTGTCACAGCAGAAACCTTAAGAAGTGGGAACATGAAATGCAGTGCAGAGGAGGGCAGGTACGGGGTGATAATAGGTGCGTCACAGGCTAGGACTAGAGACGCCATAGCCATAACAACTTGTCCATGTTCAGTTAAAGAAACACAGACCTGAAGCTGGATGAAACTAGTTTTAGGAGTAACAAACAGGACAAAGAAATACTGTCTAACATTCATAAAAAGGATCATGTAGATAGTACACTTGGGTGTAACATGGGAGTGCAAACCAATGAAGAAAGAGCAAGGTGCAAAAGCATGTTCAGAAACATGTAAAAATGACCCCAGGTGATTCTAGAGAGAAGAGGAAGAAACCATCAACATCTGCATGATCTTCTTCCTAGCCAAGGACTCCAGATGCTGACAACTCACTTTAATCCCTTGGCACCACCACTACCACCACCAGAAAGAAACCATCAGCCTTGGGAAACAGAGGACTACGGGAAGGGCGCATGAAATAGCAAGGTGAGAAATTATGTGATGTTGACTAATGCTGATTCTTGGATTAGACTGTTATAATTTCAATTTTTTGAATTATAGTAACAATAAATTTGTATCTTCATCTATTAGTCGTGTTTCTTCTTTGCCCATAAAACAAGCTTCTGATTTTAACAGGGAAAGGAGAAAAAAGGTGAAAGGGAAAGCAGAATTGGAAAGAGAAATCAGAAGGGAAAAGGAAAAGGGAAGAAAGGAAAGCAGTTTACAACATTTATTTCTAAGTAAAACAAATATGGTTTTATCAAAGATGAGCAAAAAAGGAAAAAAAAAAATATTAGCTGCAAACTGCTTTAAATATGTAACTACTTACATTGGAAAGAGCTTCAAAGAAGTGCTTGGTTTTATCTGCCTAAATTATGTCCTATCACAAGATGAGCTTTGGAAGTATTTGAAAAACTTTTCCTTTCTTTTTCCAACCAACTCTAGTGGCCTGGTTTTAGGCATATTACCTATACAGCAGAGAAATTAAAACTGCCCTCTCCCCTTTTTTTCTTATTATTTATTTGCACAGCAGAAAATTTTGTTGGAATTCATGACTGATACAGAAAGAAGTACAAATGACCTGTAGCAGTGGGCTGTTGTTTCAGACCTCCAAAGGTGCTTGACATTCAGCTGCAAATAACACAGAAGCCTCTATAAGGTGACTCCTGCTGTTTCTCACCACTGGGCTCTGTAGGCAGCGACACCGCAACACAAAGATAGATATAGCAAAATAAAGAAGGAAGAACATTTCATTTGGTGTAAATTGACTTTGGTGGAGCTGTGTCAGTTTACACTGATGGGAGACATGTTCCAAGAAGTCTACAGAGCTGACCTATACTTTCTCTAAGCAAACATTGCTTTAACTTTGCTGAGAATTTGTTTCCAACTGTCTGCATTTTATTTCAAGTTTGCAATACTTGGAGGGTGGTGGGTTTGTTGTTGTGTTGGGTTTTATTTTTTAGTTTTTTGGGTTGTTGTTTTGTGGGTTTTTTTTCACCCTGTTTGTTTGTATTTCTAAGCTCCAGCTCTTGGAATAAAGTAATTACACAAAATCCCATCAGTTTTATTTATTGACTGGAGTATCACAGCACAGAAGTGATCATGATGAGCAAGCCATTGCTTAAATTCTCCAAAACACATAGGAAAAAAAAAAATCTACATCCTTAAATATATATTCAAATAATACAGAAAGACAAATGGAGGAAAGATTAGAGATTTTTTTAAGCCAACACCATTTTTGGGGACATAGCTGTATTTTATCAGAGATTTATCAAGTGATTACCAAAATTTAATGGTAGGAATGTTACTTACTCTACAGTGTTACTGTGTCACTCATTTCAGCAGATTTATAGAGATAATGTGGAAGACACAAAAAGTAAAGCTGCGTCATGAGTTTTTACTCTAAGAAGATGAACTACAACAGAATGATGCCTCCTCTTTGACAGTGACTGGCATAATGTGTGTGTATTCACATGCAAACGTATAGATGCTGTATGCGTGATTCCTGTGTGTGACTGTCATTCATCAGCCTAGCTTTTCATTCATATTGCAGTATGTAAAATTCCTGAGGGGTGAGTCTTGCTGGCTTCAAATCATATCTTTCTCTCAAACCTGCACTCGTCTGAATTTTAAGTAAAAAAGAGAAGAAAGAGGTAGCTAATACCTATGTGTGGGGGAAACTGCAGCACACCTCTCTTTCAAGCTGTAGAAGAAGCAGAGACAGTCCCATGTCTAACCACCTTGTTAGATTTTTAACTCCAAAAAAACATGCACTGTCTCATCAAGAGAATGGAACAGCTTTTTTGTTTGGATTTCAGTAAGAAGCTTGCTAGAATGATTCAATGGAGGGGAAATAAAGGAGAAAAAAAAAAAAATTAAAAAGGAATAATCCAAATCTCATCTGCCTGAATTAAAAAAAAAAAAAAAAAAAAAAAAAAAAAAAGAGTACTGAAGCAACTGTTATCAATACAAGATCAGAATTTAACAGTGAATTAAAAAAAAAAAACAAACAAACCTAAATGAGACTTGAGGCTAGAATTAGTGTTAATTTGGATAGATGAACTAAGAGCACCCATTTGCTGATTTCTGTCAGCCAGTAATCTTATCATTCATGATCTTTTTTATTTCCCCTGAATATTTTCAAATTCAGACATTTTCCAGAAGTCATTCCTGTGGGCTATAACTCTCACAAGATGGAGTCCTCTTCAACTCACAGCCAATATGCAGTCATTTGTGAACTTCTGGGGCACATTACTGGGTCTTTCACTCTGGCTCAGTTTTTGGAACTAAACTTAGTTGTATCACAATTTAACTGTGCATAAAATAGTTGTAAATGTGCTTATTTCTCACAGGATTTGGAGAAGTTATCTTATATTTTCTCTCTCACTCGCTTTTATTGTTCTTTCACTCTTACTTTATGTTTCCCTATCTGTCTTATAATCAGCCATTAGAGTGAAATCCATCCTCTACTGAAGTCAACAGTAAACCTCCTCAACTTTATTATTTTGTATATATAATTACAATGTCTTTGGAAAAGACACTGTGCTTTCAGGAAGATTCTGATCTATGGCACCCACTTCACTCAAAAGTTAGAAGGCCCTTAGCCAGACACCTTGGCTGCTTCTGTGGCTAGAAACACTTCTGAAGGAGGGCTCATGCTCTCAAAAGAAAGATGTCGAAGTAATGTGGAAAGAATTTCCCTCAGGAGGTACTTATTTTTCTTCATTGGCTATGGAGGGTATTTAAGCAACTAGCTTAGATGAGGTGCCTGTTTTTCAGAGTGATAAACTTAGTTGAAAAGAATGGGAAGAATTAGTCTTACTTAGATTTAGGCACCTAAGTTAGACATTTCAGTATGAACTAGTCATTCTAAACTCCTTTTATAAGTAAAGGAGAGATATAAGCATTTTTGCTTATTCCTCAGGGCTGTTCATTTCATCCTAAAATGGCTTGTTAAAATAGGTCAGATGACTTCAGAGTTTCAAAACTGAGAGAGATGAATCTGACCTATATGCTCAAAAGTACTCAGCACAAAAAGACTTTCAGTCATATCCTATACCATTGGTATAATGAAAATTATAAATAATCACTCTAATATTTGGTGTGAGTTTTTACAGAAGCAGAAGAAATAATACCTCCAAATCATTCTCATTACCTGACTTACATGACAGTCTTTGATTTTCCTCTGTTGTTTCATTTTACTACCATCCTTAGGGGTTGCTTGTTTAGAGATTCTTCATTGCTTTTTCTTCTGCCGTATCTTCATCCAGCAGAGGAAGCCTTGAAGTGACTGTGGATATGGTGCAGAAGGAAAACAGTTACATACCTGTCCTTTTGTGTCCATTTCCCAAAACCTAAACAGACAGGTTGTGATAATCTTGCACTAATATCTAGCTAGGCAGGGAGACGGGTGCCCAGACAAAATTGAGGTGCATGATTTGTTTTGATAGAACAAACTATGGAACCTGTGCTAACAATCTTACCAAGAGTTTTAGATACTTGTGAAGAAGCTGTTTCTTACTTTCCCTCCAACTGTTCATGTTGAACATAATTTTGAGTAATTGCATGGGGTTTTGTTTGGTTGGTTGGTTTTTTGGTTTGTTTTTTTTTGTTTGTTTGGTTTTTGTTTTTGTTTTTGTTTTTTGTTTTTTTTTTTTCTTTTTTTTAGTAGGGAAAGCTAAAATGCTGAGCACAGAAAGAGCTTTCTTTTTGTGTCCCCAAAAGATGAAATTTCATGCTGTGTTCAGATCCCTTTGGCAACTAACTGTCAAGGCGTTTTGGTCTCAAACTCTTGTCTAACCAGGATAGCTCCAGTTCCTCTGATTTTACCATGTTATGTTTAGAGAGCTAAACAGGGTATCTGTATAGTTTAGACCAATTCTATGGAGAATTATTAAAATCAGGCCCAAACTCTTGATCTAACCTTGGATTCATTGATTTGGATACAGGAATGATATACTGTTTGCTGCAACCCATTGCTCCTTCAGAAGGCTGGTTTATTTGACACTCAATGGATTTCATTTAACATATTTTCATTAATTCATTTTTATTACTATTTAAGGGCATGAAGCAGTTGTCTGACATCCATCAAGGAACTTAAACTTGGACTAAACCTGGACTCAAACTTTACTTTGGTAAGGCAAATTCTTCCTGCCCTAAACTTTGATAGTCTAGTTGTTTACATCTTTCATCTAGAGAGTTGTTTTGTCAAGCCCTGGAATAGCCAAGAGATGTGTTTAGTTCTGCAAAGTAAGTGTATTATTGACTGTTACTAATCTTCATAAGTATTACTGAAACTACTTTTGGCTTACCATCCACCATGGCAGCTTATCACAGTTGCTGAAAAAGAACAGAAGACAAGATTTAGCCCTCATGGACACTTTACATAAAAAGACGTTAAATAAAATCTTTGCGTTGAGTGTGAAAGTATTTATTACTGTCCAACATGTGCACGTACACCTGCAGCTCTTTTAAGATGAAACAGTCTTTGTGAACATCAGTGTAAAATTCTGTAAAGAAATCCAATGTGAAAATACAGCCATTGCATACTCAGCGCATATTGTAGATGGGTATAAGAAATTCTACAGAGTGGACTATCAGCTGGTTTTGCCTGCTTTTTTAATGCTGGCTCAGAACAGATAAAGACAATGCATGCAGTATACTTGAGAACTACTTTTATAAGCTTTGGATCATGGATAACTTGCCACCTATCCTCAAGATGCATTTCCCTTTTAGTGTTATTTCTGTATGTTGCAATACCCAAGTGTTACTTCAGCATTACTACTTCTACTTCTGAAAGATTGAAACTGTCATTCCCTACGAGATGGAGTTGTGACTGTTCATACTGTGTAATCCCTTTCATAAAGTCATTGTTATAACACTGTAATGTTCTCTTATTTTAGTGGCTATTCAGATTGATTCTGAAGGGGACGTTATGAACTTATCCCAGGCTGCCTTTCTAAAGTCTGTATAATATTGTCAAAGTATGATACAGTAACAGAGTTAATAGCAAATTTTGGGGGGTCTGTGTCTCCTTCTGACTTTTTGGTTGTAAGAATTTCTATTGTTCTTTTTATGCCCTTAAGGAAAGGATAAATAGAAACAATGTCCTGGTTAGGAGAAAAAAAAAATGTTAGGCATCTCCTTTGCTATTTGTTCATCAGCCATACTACCTCTACTTCCTGCTGTATGACTTTTTCTTCAACAATGTAATGAATATATCCTTCTTATTTCTGTCTTTTGGGAAAAAAACTTTTCAGTCTCCCAGTGAAGAATGTCAGGGAGTTAACTTATTGTTTCCCTACATTAATAGCCTTGGCATTAGGATATATAGGATTTCCTTTGTTTTGTTTTGTTTTGTTTGTTTTGTTTTGTTTTGTTTTGTTTTGTTTGAATGTGCGCCCTTTGGATCAATGAATTGTTTAAGCTGTCCTCTGTGTAGTCTATTTAGAAAATCCATTCCATATTTAATATTCTGTATGTTTTATCACCTATAGATCACCACTGAGAAAAGCACCAGCCAGCACTTGGATTTTCCATTACTTCTGTTAATTTATCAATCTGCAGGCAAAACTGACCTCATTTACATGGGGTACGGATCCAAAGAAATTCTGTTGGGTCTGTTGGAGCAACACCCTGCTTGTGCTGGTATAAAAGAACCGAAAATTAGCACATCCTTTAAAGAAAAATACAACACAAACCCACAGTTGTTTGTTTGTTTGTTTGTTTTTTCTTATGCTTACTTTTTGTTTCACGTTATGTTCATTCATGAGGTAACCTGGTTTAACTTCAGTATGAAAAATCCTTATTGAAAGCAAGGTTTAGTAGAGTGGAAGCTTGCATAGTCACCCTGAGGTCACTTGTTGAAATCTAGCACAGATCAGTAGCAATGAAGCCTCTCTGAAAGATACAAAAACTCTTCAGTGGCCTTCAATCCATGCCAAAAGAGGCAAGTTCCTCTGGAGAAGTGTCGAGGAGTCTGAACTTGCCCTTCACTGAAGTAAATAGCTGAAGCAATGCCGATAGCTATGGCTACATTTCATAGGTGCTGACTAGAAAGAAACATATTTTGTGGATAAATGAAATAATTCACTGCTCTGAATGGTGCAGTGCAGTGCTTTTTGCAATCACTAATTATAATTAAAATAGTATGTTACATTCAGTGGAATTCTCTGTATAGAGTCACTTATATCAAGCAGCTGATTTAGTCTATTTTCTTATGGGCACCACATTTATAAATGCTTTTTCTTTTATAGAAGAGGTTTGTAAAATGAGACTGAGCCAGAAGGGTGAGAAACATAGAAAGCTGAAGTTCAGTAAATTTTACATTTTTCATAATTTTCCACTGCTTTCCTCCCAATTACTCAAATTTCTCACTTTTTAATCAGATCTCCAAAGTTACACTGAAAGATGAAGTAAGAACATAAAAGCCAAGAAAAAAAAATTACGCAGACATAACCATATTTCTGTTTGAGATTTGGTGAACTTAGAGCAAAACAAAAAGTATTTCTTCTGGGAAAAAGAAAATAACACCCCCTCCAAACCCAAAACTTATAATGGGGGAAACGGATGGTGAAAACTACAAAAATGAAAACGCCCTCAGGTATGTGGAAAAAAAACCCAACACTGTTTAAAATGTGACCCTCTCAGAATATGAAATACTTGCACATAGCTCTCTGCCCAGTCTCAATTCTGCTCCTTCTCTTCCATCCCTGACAGAAAAGTTTTTGTTTTACAGTCACCCTCCTCCCATATACAGCAATTGTACTAATACAACAGAACAAGCCTATGTATAAACATTATCTTATATATGTCTTTAAAAGCATCAGGTACATGTACTACCACATAGCTGTGGGTTTCAGTTGCAGTGTGAAAACACATGGAACTTAACAGTTTCAAGATGGGTGGTTCTTTTGAAAAAAAAAAACAAAAAAACAAACCAAAAAAAAAAAAAAAACCAAGCAACTAAAACAGATAAACAAAAACTATGCCAGAAAGACTAGCACTCCAGATATCTTACCTGGCATAATTCTCAGGAATGTAAATATTTTTCTACATTTGCTTTGGGTGTATAAAGGTCTCTGGTGTCATGACTACACCACTTCTAATAAATTAAAGTTACATGGAATATTTCTGGATACTAGAAGTCAATTGGCTGTAAAACTAAATTGTAATAGTGGTCCCCAAGACACTTTTGAACCATCTGACTTGAGATATCCCAATTTCCAGATATGCTTTGGGCTTAGCACAAGACAGGGAGCAGTTTTCATACATCCACCTTCTTTTGAAGGTGAAAAGCATTTAATAATATGGACATAGCCTTCTCTGTGCCAGTTGGCCTCAGTGCCAGAAAACAGTGCTGGGCACATTTAAACTGGCAATTTCTGTGTTCATTTTCAGCTCCATCTGCTTATGGATCCATAAACATTTATTTTCTGCCATTGATAACAAATCAAAGAATCATGAGGCAGTTTAAGCTACAGAGATAACTGGAAATCATCTTGTCCAACCTCTCACTCAAAGAAGAGCCAGCTTAAGCTGCTTAGGACTCTGTTTGGTAAACTTTGAATATCATTAAAGGACGGAGAGCCCACAAAACTTTTGGGAACCTTTTCAAGTGTTTGACCACTCTCATGACAGAAAGATTTTGCCCATACCCAATCAGAACTTCCATTCCATTATGGCTCCAAGATCATGTGTCTGTATTGTGAGATTACCAGCAATGAAACTCATGCCAGGTCCAGGTAAAAGCTCCATTTACATGCTGCACAAGCCACAGACAGAGAACTGTTGGGGATCTAAACAACCATATTGCAAGAGGTGAACTCTGGACCGTGCTGTGGTGAGCACCTTGTTGACAACTTTGGTTCCCCTGGAGGGAATCAGCTCAGAGCACACTAATAGCACTCTCAACTTTCTACAGCAAGAATCCAAGTACTGACACAAAGTGCATTCATATCACTAGCTCACCAAACCTTAAGGTAGACACACTACATTTTCGCTCAGTATTAACAGGAGAGCATCAAGCATTTCCAAGGGATTACCCAGAACTCAGGCAGGCAACAGTGAGCTGATGACCAGCCTTGGCAATGAACTGTTCTTCGAATGGTCCTTACTACTACCTTAGCTGTAAGCTTAACTTTCTTTGTTGACAGCTGTAGGTATGGAGATCACAGTGACTTCTGGTATTAGTGAAATAGTGGGAGTAGTCATATTAGAATATTTGGTAAACTTTTGCCCTAAGCAACCATTTTGCTTATGCTTTGAGTCAGTCTTATGCTTCCTTCTTTAACAAATACATTTGCTTTTCTTAAATCTCTTTGGAAGTAAGTTATTTGCTGATGTTTCTGAATATATGTGTACCAAAACCCACTGAATAATGTAATGAGCTAAAAGAAAGCAAATAGGGCATTTGTAAGTCTTTGCAAATACAGCAAAAGAAAAATGGAGCGTAGAAAGTATAGTCTGCTAAACATGACAAGGAAAAAAGCAGGCAATTAGAGTGAAGAGTTATATATTCTGTAATGTGTGTGCACCCATACGGAGACAAAGTATGTGTGTAAGTATGTGCACATACAGCAATAAACATATATACAAATGCAAACACATACACGAACGCACACATGATGAATTTCTAATTAAGATGAGAACAACATTCAAGCCTAGACTCCAAAGTTATCAGGGGCCTTGCAGAGATTCCCCCTGGAGTTTCCAAGAGCTAGGTTTAGTAGCCAGTAATTTCTAATTTCTTAGATAATGTGCAGGACCATGGTGCTGATTAGCCCTTATATCATGGTCTCCCTGGAAAAGTAAAGTCTTTCATTTCTTTAATGGTTAAAAACATGTCTCTGCTTTTCTCTTTTTCACCTTCAGAAGTTCTTGGTTAATTGCAATCTAGCCTAAATATTTATTTTTGGGTGCTGAGGATAAGCAAGGGTAGCCCTGTTGAAGGGGAATGCAAAGGGGTCTCATATTTGGGGAACTGGTTTCTCTGGTGGTGAAATGATACATCATTTTAATTCCTGCATTTTTAAAGTGATGCCTGGGGTTTTTAATCTTGAGTCTCCCTTTGACATTAATGGAAGTCATGTTGCTGAAATGAGCATGTGATGCTTTGATAATTGAAACGGACCATGAGTGATAGAAACGTAGGCATTGGAGAGGTAAAATACCTGTTCCACTAGGAGATTGTGCCAGATTTCCTTCTAACTCAGGAAATGAAGAGATTTACAACTCATTTATTAATATATTCTTTAAGCCTATCTATAAATGAATCAGAATAGCTGCCTTCACTCTGTTCACTGGAAGATTGCTGCACATCATAAATAGACTTTATCAAGTGGAAATGTCCACTTCTTTAATCTCATCCCATCACTTTTTATTCTTTTTGTGACCCATGAGTAATCCCTCTCAGTCAACATATTTTACACCATTTTAGGTATTTTCAGAATATTACCCTGCTGTCCCCTAAGCCCTGTTTAGTTGATGTGTACAGATTTGGTTATTTTAATCTACTGACTTCATAAATCAAGCCTTGAAGTCCCTACCGGGATTTTGTCTATTTCTTTTCCCCTGAGTTCTCTACACTCTTGGGGTCTTTTACAGAGACAACAAGAAAAACTTTTAGCTCTGCTACTGAGGAATCCATTAAAAATACCAGGTGGAGTAAGACAGTGTGAAGGGTCCTTAGCTATGATCTGAAGACCATACCAGGGTACAGAGGTATTTATTCCCTGTTTGTACACACTCTTTATCTAAAAAACTATTTATTTTTTCCAAGGAGCAGTTCAGAAAGTGACATCAAAGGGATTTGGAGATAACAAGGTCCTTCACCCCTTCAGAGTCTGTTATTGTGTATACTCCAAGAAAGAAGGAACTGAGAATCAAGACCTTGTGGTTTAAATATTGCCTATATTGTCTGTTGTTTTATCAGTTTACTCTGTTCACACCCTGTCTAATGTAAGGACATGACCATTTCTCATCAGTAACAGAAAACATCATTATATATATTTACTCTCCCTATTCATCCTCTGAAAAAAATCTTTTACGTATTTAAGTGGGGAGAAGGAAGAAAAATGAAGATAATATACTCTTTTACGATTTGTACAAGGCAAAACAAAAGGAATTTACTGCAGCAACATTTCTGCAGTTCATAGTGTAGAAAACACAACAGGGACTTCAGAAAAGAAAATGAAAAACCAAATTTGAGCATGTATTTTTAAAGCATAGCAAAAATAAGAAAAAAGGAAATTAATTGGATAACATAGTCATTAAAGCACAGTTGAGGTTGCCACCACAAATCATTTAAACATCAAAAGCAAAACTTTCAGTCTTTTAATGTTCATTTTCTCCTGCACCCTGTGAAGAGTATTTTCTGGTTGCTGCTTTATCATATTTACATCAAAAGGCCATGGAAGTATCTAAATCATCCCAGCAATGGAAGCTGAAATAGAGGCATTTTGCATGAAAAGAATGTGAGAATTTTCATGTGTTTATTCCAGTTAATTATTAAGCAGCCCAACAGTCTTGTGAGTCTGATGGGAATACATATTCTTGCTTTACAGTTACGAGCATTCAGGTGTTAAGACAATGTGCTATTGTGAGGGCAAAAGCAGGAATGAGTACAATTAACTTGTCGAAGACTCATCACAGAAACACTGTTTCTGAATAACAGTATTCCTCTTAAGTACCACAACTTCTTCCACTGTGTTAATCAGTCATTGTCAGAAGCCAGTCCTTTATTACCTGTAAGGTGACTTAGGTCACCTTTGGAACATCTCTTTGCAGCCAGACAAACATATATAATGTTTATTATCAGGATATCCATAGTAAAACACTGGAGCAGTTTATGGAACTTTACCTTAAATAATTTGGTATAGTTAGATGGGGAGACAGAGGCAGAGCTGTGGATAAACATCAGCCATTGTGATTCCCAGTTCTTCCTGACATAAACATTAGTGAGAACAAAAACTGTTCTGGTAGCACAATGACAGAACATGTAATCCTTAGACTATATAATGCTTTTCTTTTATAGCTGTGTCAATGCAATTTTCTTTTGGTGATGTTTCAAAGCTTGCACATTAAATATGAGGCCCTGAACACCTCCAATATTGAAGTTTTAGCTCAGTAAAAATAATAGCATGAAAACATCAAGCCCATTCTCTTGAGTTTTCATGGTCTATTTCTTCGCTTGCAGCAAAGTTGGATAAAAGTATTTACCTCCTAAATGTTTACCTAATACAGTATGAAGTGTTGACCTTAAATGGTCTTTACAGCTCATAGACCATAAAAATAAAATTATGAATGAGCAATTTTTATCCCTACAGAGCCAATGACTGTAGCAAACTATGTATTTTCCTACTCTTATCCTAAGAACACAAGTAATATAATCTTTACAATTACTGTCATTTGCAGATGTCAATGGTCACTTTTTGACTTGACTTTAAAGCCAAAGGCATCAATACTGGTAGAAAGGAGGAAAGACTGAAGTTATTAGACAACGTCTTCTTGTATTCACTGCTAAAGTCAGTAATCAAAACCTAGATTATTCTGATAAGGAAACACAGAACTTGCCTCAGCCAGTCAGACTAGGCTGTCTAGGCAGTGACCAAGAGACTATAAAGAAGGCCTGAAGTTAACAGTTCAGATCAAGCTGTTAAATGCAAGCTGATAACTCTCCCTTTTGAGTGCAAAAACTCATTTATCAGCATAATCTCAGCTCTGAGTTTAACAGTGGCCATGCCAAATAAGCATTAAGAGAATTCATTTGTGGGGCTCAAAGTTAGTACCCTGTTACTCCTGTGAGAAGGTTTTTTTTTTTTTTCCCTTCCTTACCTTCATATGAAGTTCACTTATTTATAGAGCCAAACTGCTCTAAACAGCATTTCAAATCTAACAGGATTTTCTCAACTGTCTTGTTTGATTGTTCCCACACTCCACTTAAGCCTTCTTCTAAATTCCTATGATGCATCTTCCTTACAAACGCTGCATTGCAGGATTCTTCAACAACCATGTGCCTGCAATGCATTTCATACCAAATCGGTAGAAATCCCTTCACATTTTAACTGACAGGATACATATGCAAGGTTTTCTTTTTTTTCTTTCCTTCCATGTTAAGCTCTAGACTAGAACACTGTCTACCCACAACATACTGGAACAGGGAGTGCAGCCCATCGACCATACATGTCAGGGCTGGAACAACCCTAAGGGACTGTAACAACAGCCACTTCTCTATTCTTTCACGAAATGCACATTTTGTAAGGTACTTAACTTTACAACTTTCTTCTTTCTCTTCTTTTGGCTTTTAAATGCCTTTTCAGAAAAGTCAGGCATTTCTAATGAGCAACAAACTCATATATATATATATATATATATATATACACACACATATAATTGTTAAGCAAAAAAATTATATTACATTCACACAATGTTGCTTTGCTTAGGGTTTGCAATGAGAATGCATTACCATAAGAAAAACTGCAGTGCACTTCAATAACAGTTTTTCTCTTTCACAGCTTGTCCTTTGATGTCCTCTTCTCATGTTTCTGGTTTTTTTTTCTTTGTTTTGTTTTGTTTTTCCTTCCCCTTTCAACCCGAGGCATAAGTGATGAATACTGATGTGACAGTTTGATCCTGCTCAGAAATCCAGAACACTGGCATACAAAGTTGCCCAAGTTGTTTATGATTTGTAGGTCAGGAAATCTGCCTAAGATACTTAATTGTTTTATGAGGAAAGAGTTATGCTTTGTGGTCACTGGATTGCAGGTTAAATAACTTCTGCGATGTTCCCAGTTTTAATAGAAGTCACCGTGAAACTTATTGTAAGCAGCTTTTTCTGGTATTATGAAAATGTTTTCACATTTTGACAAAAATATGAACAAATATGGCTAAATTTAAAAGGGTTTGAGACCTTTCTCACATCCATAGCTCAGCTGGACTGGTACTAATTCAGTGTAGTTTCTACTGAGATAGTTTGACTTTGCCTATCTGCCTGCCTGTGTGGATATATATAATGAAGTAACTGAAGAATGTGTTCATTTTTAGACGTGATGTTCTCAGAATGAGAATACTGAACAATCTTGCAGAACAACCTTGTTTATGAAAATGTACTAAATTTTGGGTTCGTCTTGAACCATATTCAGACTAAGATTCCATGTTCTTGCTGAAGCAACTCTAAGGTTCACCTAAGGTCTTAACAGGGCTTTGAGGCTACAGAACCTAAACTGACAGGATACGTACGGCTGCAGCACATTGCTCTGTTGTATGCTATTTAAATTGGGAGATTGCTTGTCTGTAAAAAAGCTGCTGATTACAAATGAAACAACACGGCAAATGCTTCAGGACATTAAAAATCAGGTAAAAAAGATATCATACTGAGCTCCTCACTTCCAGATTGTAATAAAATTGGGTAAACTATTCACCGTGACTAATTTATTCAAAAGTTGCCCCTTCTTGGGCTCATGAATTTATATTCAAACAGATTTGGATTTCTACAGATTTGTTACTCAATGTCACAATTACAGGAAGAGCTGTACTTTTAATCCTTTCTTTGGACTTTCTCTTTTCACACTCCTCAAGTCTTACATTGTGCATATGGCTTTCAGAGGATATGAGTTACATGCAGATATTGCCATGGGGTAGTGACAATGGGTCTTTATAGGATTATTCTTTCAGAGGCAATGTTGTGCATACTAATACTTTGCAGTAAATGCAAAATCTAGGTAACATTATCAGACTGTATACTAAATTACCTTATAGTAATTTGTTCAGGAAGCCACAGTTTGAGAAAAGAATCACTAAGTTCTTACTTTCAGATTAGATTTTGGCTATAAGATGTTGCTCATCTTCCATAATTTAGGGACTTATCTTAATGAATCAAGGCCTGTGCAACTCTTTTCCTTAAAAAAATAGCACTCAGAGTTCATTAAATCATCCTGAGATAAGCAGTACATATGTTTAAAGCAGGGTAAAAGCCTAGCATGGAAACCTTTGAAGCATTTCTTGCTGTGTATACACACATGTTCCTTATTAATGTCATGTCTCAAAGACAGGTCAGATCCTCAGCAGCTAAGATAGCTGTACCCAAAGCAATTTCAGTTCAGAAGATGGGTGGCCTAATTTATGCAAGGTTCCACAATAGATAATACAAGCTCTTTCTCAAAAAGACTCAATACCACAGGTTGCATGTGATAGTTAAATGGCTGCATGATGACTAGACCAGAAGTTACTTGAATCTGATGCACTCTAAGCATGGAGAAAACTTCTTTAGTATCCAAGTGCCTTTAAAAAAACCCTGTCAAGATGGCCTCCCTGATCCTACATTCTTACAGCTTGGTTGTGAGGTCCAAGTCTCAGGAAGCATTCCCAATTGTTTAACACTGGCTCAACTCTGCATTTCCCCCCCTTCCCCCCCAACTCCCCCCCCCCCCCCCCTCCCCCCCAGATTATTTTAATGTCCTCAGGCACCTAATGATATTCTAGAAAAATAACTGGACAAATTTAGGGAAGGGGTGATATAGAACATCTCTGTAAAAGACCCTTGTATTTTATGGGAAGTACACTAAGGTGCTGTGGGAGGCCACGCTGCATGCAGGCTGCCTCAACACTGGCTCACACCCCGCTGAGCTCGGTGTGGGGCTCCCGGTGCTGTAACCCTGCTCAGCAGCTGTGGGCCAGGCAGGGGCGAGCAGCCACCAGCCCCCAGGCCTCCCAGGCCCCGGCTGGGCCCAGCCGCAGCCCCACTGTCTCAGGGGCCGTGTCCCACAGCGGGCTCCCCCAGCACCCTCCGGCAGCAGTGGCACCCAGCGGGGAGGGGCCGGCCGGGGACCCCCACCACCGCTGGGCGAGGGGCCTGCGGGCTGCCGGGCCATGGTGGTGACCGGCCCTTGTGGCTTTGTCCCAACAGCTGAGGGGCTCCTTCTGCTCCATCCTCCCTCCGCTTTCCTGCCGCTCTGCTCTTACCAACACTCTGCCGAGAAACGTTCCTGACTGGCGGCGTTTGGCCTCCTTTGCGTCTTCACCTCACTTGGGTGTAACGCCGAGTGCCCCAGCTTGGGCTGTCCCAGGCCACAACACTAAATGAGCTGCGCAGGCACGGGGGCTGCCGTGTCCTGCCCACCCGGAGTTCCGCGAGCACCCTCGGGGCCGGGGGGCAGCTGGCAGGAACAGCCCGGTTGTCCCGCCCCAAGATGGCCACCCTGAAGTGAGTTCAGAGTTTTATGTGCCTTGACTCAGGTGTGCCCCTCTCAGGGATGCGAGGGGTGGATGTTGTTGAACCAGCCTAGTGGCTGCCCCGGGGCACTGAATGTCACTTGCTTTGCCTGACGTTGCCCCTCGGGGACTTGAGGGGGGTGCTGATGAGTTGCCTCCCTGGAAACCCACCCTGCCTTTCCACAGGAGTGCTCAAAGGCGGCCCCAGAAAGGCAGGGATGTGCTGTATGAGCTCTTAGAGAATCGCCAGGCTCGCCCTCCAGGCCAGGCGCGGGCTGGGCACAGAAACATTGACACAACTTACAAAGTGTGAGGGACCGACCCTTTGCTGTACAAAAGGGTGCCAGGCTGTGCTCGGGGAAAGGAACAGCAATTCCTAGTGCTGCACTGGGCACCAGCCTAGTCACTGCTGTGGAAGCCAGAGAACAGCAGTGCACAGCAGGATCCCAGACCATACAATCTTTACAAGACCTGGTCCAGTCCTTGCAAGGGCAAGTAGAGAACTTAAAAGGACAATTGAAAGAAGAAAGAACCCAGGCAAATTATATATGATCTGCTTTGAAAGAGCAGCTCCTTGCGGCAAGGACAGTTCTCCGCTCCCCGCACCCCCCCCCAAAAAAAAAAAAAAAAAAAAAAAAAAAAACAACAACAAAAACCTGGATAGGCCAATAATAAATTGGAGGAAGTAAAATCAAAATTGAACAAACTGGATGTACCCACCTGTTCTCTGTGACCCTTAGTCAAGACTGAGTTTAAATATGAAGATGATTAGGATGAATTTCCTCAAATTGCAACTAAAGAAATTCCATATTCTGCTACAGAATTGTCTGCATTGAAAACAGAGTTTGGCCAGACTCCTAAGGAGTCAGAGGTGGAATATGTTTGGAGAATGTCATTGTCTGGAGGGGGATCAGATACTGTTGAGCAAAAAGGAAGATGAGGGCTATTGAGGGCAGGGAGTGTTCCTGACCACTGGGACACTTTGGCTGTTAAAACTGAAGATGCAGCACAAAGTAGCATAACTTTGTCTAAGCGGTGTACGCTTGTTGCAGATTCTTTTGGTAATGTTCAAGCATGGATATTGGCTAGTGTCGGTTTGCGATTACCCAGTGATGATACAGCCACTCTGGTAACAATGGCTGTGGGGCCATTCCCACTGAACCTTTTAGTCTTGATGTTCTGAAAAGTCAGGTGTGCATTGATGGTAAGGGGAGGAACTGGATGTTTGGCACTCCATCTATAGATATATGGCTGTTATATGCTGCACCTTTGCTCCCTCCCGCATGACTGACAAGTATCAAACTTGTTTTACCTGTTACCCTTATTTTACCTGTTACCCTTAGGGGCACGGGAAGGGGTAACGCCGGGATTGGAGAAGTTAAAGGAAGAGGGGCATGTAGTGCCAGACCACTCTTCTTCTAACCCTTTTGATCCCAGGTTAGAACTAACTAAGGCCCATTAACAGCTGCTGTGCCAAACATTGCAGAGTTTGTAGCATCTATCCAGGAACAAGCTCATCCCATTATGGCAACTATTGATGTCAAAGACATGTTTTTTATGGTTCCCTTCCAACCGGAGGACCAAGAATGCTTTGTGTTTCCTTGGGAAGGACCCACTCAAGTTTCTACTCACATAGCTTTAAGGATGCTGAGAAATGGTACCCTACCTGGGAAAAGGGTTTGTTTGTGGTCAGCTTAGCCCTTCAAGAGGCCAAATATACCATACATAAACAACTGATAGTGCTCAGAGGTCATTTTAAGGTGATAAAACCTGTGTTGACCGGGACACCACCTGCTGATGGGGTGGCACAACGAGCCTCAGTGAGAAATGGTATGATTGTTTAAATCAGACTAAAGAGAAGGGGGTATGGTTGGGACAAAGCCCCTGTAAATGGATGTTATCATGTGGTCACAATTGTAACCACAGAGTGTAAACCTCATAATTGTTCAAGGTATAAGGGCAAGTGGAATCAGACCCATGTTCAGTTATCCACTGGCACTTAGATACAATGTCCATATAATAATCATAAAAAATGTTAGTATTGTGATAAAGGGTGAAGGGTTTAATATGGCTATTCTCACTTGTCAGGGAGGTAATGCTACTGCAGAGAAGTATGCAGCACAAGTGGTTTGTTGACACACAAATGGAACCAGAGCCTCTTTTCAAGAATTCTGGTCTAACACCCACCAAACAGGAAGTCCCCTGTTATCTAGTTGTTCCTGGCATCTAAGTGCAGGGGCTTGGAGGTTTAGTTATAACTTTGCCAAAGGTTTTATATGTGGACCATTGGGAAACAAGGACACTTGGTATTGCAATGCCCTGAGTAATGACAAAATGGACCGGTCCTTTCCCTAAAGGAACGTGGGCCCTACAAGGCTACTATTGGTTTTGTGGGCATTATGCTTACAAAAAATTACCGCCTAATTGGTCAGGAATATGTTATATATGGTGTATTTGACCCTTGTTTTTTTCTCTTACCCGAAATTCAAGGAAATACATTAGGAATTAGAGTATATGATGACCTAATAAGAGAAAAACAGTCAACTGGAACCTCACTTACTGGTGGGAGCACTCAGAATTGGGGAAAGCATGAGTGACCACCAGAACAAATTACACAGTATTATAGACCAGCCACTTGGAACCCTAACGAGGTGGTTAGTAGTGCTGGAGAAGCTATCCATAATTTAAACCACATCATATGGTTACAAGCTGTCCTAGAAATTATCACCTATAAGACTGCCCATGCCCTTGATGTATTGGCAGATCAGGCCACACAGATGTGAACAGTGATATTCCAACACTGAATGGTTTTCAATTACCTGCTAGTCAAAGAAGCGTGTCTCTGTGTTAAATTAAATGATCATAATTGTTGTTTAAAAATCGACAATAATCATCAAGTTGTTAAACATATCACTTCAGGAATACGAAAACTGGCCCATGTCCCGGTCCAGACCTGGGAGACTTGGGAATTTGATCCCTTTTTTTGGCTTCCAGGTACCCCAAGAGTCAGATGCATTATCTTCTATTTGTTATGTGGTGTTGCATTGTTATTGTTCCCCCCATGTTTAATTCCATGTTTTGCACAGTTGAGCCAACGTACGATTTCAAGTATGCAACTACTTCAAGTAGGTGCCTCATGTTATGATGTCAAACACATCTGTGTGGTATTTTGGTCTAAGTGTGAAACCCCTGTTTTAAACATTGTATAAACTATGCTCTTTTCCACACTTTGCTACTTTCTCTACCTTTCCACCACCATGGACTAAAAAGCAACAACCTTTGAGACACAGGGTGGTGTGGGAAATCATACTGTGAGCTGATGGTCTCAGAGCTTGTTTACATCCCTGCTGAGCTTCATGCAAGGCTCCCTGATGGTTTAACCAAACTCAGCAGTTGTGGATGAGTCAAGGTGCAAACAACCACCTGAAACCACATTGTTTTGGGGGGCATGTCCAGACATGAACGACCACCTGCACCATTGAACAGTGAGAGGCGTGTGATACAGAGACCCCAACAACAACAGACAAGGAAACTATGGACCAAAGGGATGCTGCTGGATCCATGGTAGAACTATCTCTTGAAACTCTCTCCTGACCACTTGCTAGGTTTTTTTCTTTTCTATCCTTCCATTCCTTTCCTATTGCTATTTTTTTATGAACAATTTGTTTCAATACTCTTTCATGACTGGTGGCAGTTGATTTCATTCATGTCTTCATCTCACTCTGGGTGTAACATTGAACCTCCCCAGCTCGGATTGTCCCAGACTGGAACAGATGTATGTATCAGAAATTGCTTCTCCACTTACCTGAGTGGTTTTCGTAACAGTCTAGATATTAAACTAATACACTGTATATATATATATAAATAAACAAAACATCAAAATAAGCAGGTCATAGCATAATATTTATAAATTATTAGAAGAAACTTTAAATTCATCACACAGAACTACTAGATGAGTAGTTTAAGTAAATGTACTGCAGCCTATGGAAAGCTCATACATTATTACCAAGCATTATTGTCCTAATAGTCTCTCTCTTAGTAATTGAATATCAACACTAATTGTCCACTTAGACTGTTTATTATTGGTTTTGCTTCTTGGATGACAAACATGGGAGGAAAATCAAGTATTCTGAGATAACAATCAGATTTCTGTTAACATTGACTACATAATTGCTGGGATATCCCTTACAATCAAAATCTCTAACTGAATTAAAAATAAGGAACATGATACAAAAAAGGTCACAAGGGTGTAAGGTTGAGTCAGTCATGACTGACCTCAAGTTTTCTTTCTCTTACATCATTCTCAAACTCAGATGGAGTCTCTTCCTCAAGGGCACAGTTACTTCCCAGCTAGAAAAATTACATGTATATGATTGAGAATTAATTGCAGATGCCTGTAGAGTATGGATACATTTTCACACAAGTATTTCCTTTATTTGTTTCCTAGAAGGAACTTGTACACCTTATTTTATGAACAAAAGAAAGGATTTGTATAACCTATCCAAACAAACATGTAGTGTGTACCTGAATGAATACTTACAAATAATCTTTCTATTTCTGTCTCTCACATCAGGTTAATATTTAGCCCATTCTGGTAGTCAGAGGGACACGAACATATGACGAGTGGTTGGCAGGTCTGTAAAAAGTTCTGCTTACTGCAAATAAAAAAAAAAAAAATCATATTTTTGACAGCAGCCATACAAGAAACACTATGGATGCCTTGCTCTAGATCACTGATGGCGAGGAGAAGAGAAGAAAAAAAAAGGAGAAATAGATCAGGACTTAATTATTCTTTCATAAAAATTCTGTATAAAGATTGAGGAATACACTACTACTGAGTGTAACTGAAGGAAAGCTTAATTGTTGCTACTGGTACTGTCTCTTCTTAAGGGATAAGGGAGAGAACTAGATTTCAAGGGGGTTTATACTTTAACTGCTGCCTTTCACTGGCCCTAAACAAATGCTTTAAAAAACAGGAAGAAGGTGTTCTTTGTTTAAACAGTTGATGAACTTCTCCTTTATCCAGAGATGTGTATTGTCTACTCTTTTGTTTTTAAGGATAGATAAGAACAGACACAGGTCAGTGTCAGATTTTATGTTTGCAAAATATTAAGGTTTTTTAAGTTCTTTTAAAACATATATGAAATAACTCACAGGATAAGTAATGTAAATAAACATGTTAAAGAAAAAGAAAAGGAAAAGGAAAAGAAATAGAAGGGAAAAAGGAAGACAAAGCAAAAGGAAGACAGGAAGATTTAAATGTCAGCTTGGAGTACAGTACCTCAACTTCTGACTAAAGCATCTTCCATGATGAAATTCTATCTCACTATGGCACTCAGCTGGATGAAAACACCTGGGGTCTTTGGCAAAGTGAGCCATCGTCACCAGAGCAAGGTTCTCTGAGCTACATTTTGGGGTAAATTTATCTCCTGAAAATGTATTCACACTTGAATAGAGTTACACTTGACTCTGAAGAAGACAGAGAAAATGCATAGTGGAACAGTAGTTCAATCATCCTTGAGGCAGAATGAGGTGACCTGAAATTATTTATGTCCTTAGTACAATGTGATTAAGAGGAATACATCCACCTCCCCACAGTACTTTAGAAGTTAATACTGCTGAGACATATATGTACCCATTTGAAAGAAAATAATTTCTTTGCACCACATAGTTTTTATATTTGTATTAATTTGTAATTGTAAGTTTGAACTTATAATTGTTTAATTAGCTAAATTGACTTTTTAATTTATTTTTTCAAAATTCAATAATGTTTGACTATATTTTATCTGAAATAATGAATTCATACTGTGATAATAGTCATGATGGAATTAAAAGAAAAAAACATTTGAGAGATTCCTGTTTTCTGGCAACAAGTTCCATCCAGTGGATGCAAACTTAATTGCAGTATATTTCCTTAACGATCTGGCCTAATTGGGACTAAAGATATGGTAAATTTTGAATGTCACCTTCCTTTAACAAAGTGTTTGTACTCTGCGCTATTTGAAGCACCTTTAAATGATTTGGTTTATGTATAAGTAATGATTTTTCTGAATATTTAATCAAGACTTGCAGAAAGGGACTGGCAGGAAATCATAAAGATTAGCAATGGGAATGACCTGTTGGGTCATCAGGGTTTGTTCATTCATTTCCAGTCATAGAAGAGTGTAGGTGGTTTCCCTGCAGTACATTGGGTAGTGCTTTGTCCATTCTTCAGAATTTGAGCATTTCATGTCGAAAGAATAGCTGGAATACAGATGGCATGCTGGAACCAAGTTTTCTTCTCACTTCCACTGCAGTAAATTAAAAAAAATCTCATCACCACTGAAATCAATGCAATTGTTCCTTGTTTCTACTAAGGTGAAAATTAGGGTGCAAATTCCAGGCAAAATCACCAGTGGTCTGAATCATTCATCCTTCTGCTTTGTCTATTTATTTTGATGATAAAGGGAGCTAGGAAAGTGACTACTTTCATAACTTAGATTTACTGTTCTTATGTTAATTCACAATGCTTCCGCTGATCATTCATACACATGCACTCATTGATACTTCACTCACTCACTCATGCACACACACACACACACATTGTAATGAATGTTTCATCTGAACATCCAAACATCAAAAGCAGCACTAGAGCAACAGTTTTGACTAATAAGTTGTAAGTACTTTAGAAGGAATGAGGAAAAGGTGATGAAGGTGACATGGTGACATTCTACTTCTGCTGTTGCTCAGGATATTCTGAAATTTGAGGTACCCTTAGAAAGGAGGGAATTACAGGGAGAGACACAAAATGGGAGACTGCAGCTACCCAGTTTTCTCACATTGGACAGAGTAGTATGATTCCAAATATTTTTATCTTTTGATTATGTTTCTATGTTCTTTTTTTAGAAGCATAATTTGTTTGCTTTTGTATTTCTCCCCATCTCCTTTCTCATTTTTCTTAGTTGTTTGTGGTTTTTTTGTTTTGTTTTGTTTGTTTGCTTTTTTTTTTTTTTTTGGGGGGGGGGTGTTGGTTTTTTTCGGTTTTGTTGTGTTTTTTTTTTAAACCAGGAAGGATGTTTAAAAGGTACTTGACCCTAAAACATAATTGCACTTATATTTCAGACCATTACACTAGCTTCTGCTGCATTCACACTAGCTGCCAACCATGAATAAAACACTGACACACTGAGGCAACGTTAAAACCAAGTATATATCACCCAAACTCAAACTGTCATGCACCTTTTATTGTAGTTTATTTTTTCCCCTGTTATTGCTCATTACCAAAACATGTGTTCATGTAAGCAGAATCTTTCTTTTCTTTTTTCAGTCTCTACCTCTCCTCTGAATCACGAGTTATGCCACAGACTAACTTTAGTAGCATCACTATTTTTTTTATCATGGGAGCTGCAAGAGGCTTAAACAAATTAAGACCAATCCCCCAACAGATCAGGAAGGATAGACCTTGTATAGATATGTTACAAATTACAAAGGCAAGGGAGAGACTGAACATAAGAAGAGAGACAAAAATCTTTTTTTACAGGGGAAATGCAAAGGCTGATACATTTGGAGATCCATTTGCTAAGAGACATAAGGTGGGCCAAATACCTAAACAAGCATGAAGTGTCAGAGCCCATGATATCACTGATATCCCAGTTATCCAGTCTGGCAAAGGAGCTGGTAAATATTACACAACATCTCTGGGTTGTCCGTGGTCTTCTGGAGTTACAGCTGAACACTAAGACATATTGGTGGGTGTCTAAAATGTCAGTGGGTGCCTGTATACAGACACATGTATTGCTCCTTTTTTTAGATCTTTAAATAGACTTTTGTCTCTCTTAGCAAAGCTTACTAAACCTTGCATTTTTTTTTTCCCCACAAACATATCCCAAGTAATGTAAAATAAGTGCAATAACTGGTTTACAGTTTCAAGCTTTTTGCATTTAGTTTCCATCTGACCCCATGAAATCTTTTATTCAAAGCTACAACATGATCAAGTTTCAGAGTACATACAAGGGCCTCTGTCCCTCTTCTCTTTCTTTGGAATTATTTGTTGCACCTACAAAAAGCCTGTATACCCCCTGCTGGGATGTATACTTCTTGGTGTACGGAGCCTGGAAATGCCTCTGGCAGCTGGGTGACTGAATTGCACCATATACCATGTTTACCCAAAGCCACAATGAAACTCTGGAGCAGTGTAAAAACCTGAAAATTGATCTCCACAGTCATTAAAATCACTCTTACAGTAAAGAACTTGGGATATTCCAACATGTTAATTTACAACAATGTCAAATGAGACAGAGAAAATGGGAAAGAATTGTTAGAACATGTTTTACATAATCTTTATACCATCATAAAAAAAAAGAAAAAAACCTCAACCAATCATCCATCCAGCCAACCCCCTGCCAAAAAAAAAAAAAAAAACAACAAAACCAAAAAGCAACCCCACCATCAGAACACAAAATAAGCAATTTCTGAAAAGAAAATAAAGTGCAAAAATACTACCAGAATGTTTTTTCTACAATTGTGGGAGTCATTAAGACTCTTGATTCAGTCTTCACATTTTCTTCCCTCTGCAAACACCAAGTAGATGAAGGATGAATCTCCCAAATGATGTATTCTAAATCCAGCTTAAATAAAAGACTGACAGGTATCACCACCAGTGTGGTTGTGACCAACTTGCCTAAGGAACCTTAATTTTTGCCTCTTTTACTTTTCACCTTAATTCTGCATGACATTTGAAAAGAGATCTCCTTAGTTTGATAGGTGACTTTATGGGCCATGTGTCTTACTCCAGGTCTGAACATAACCCAGTGCTTTGCCAAGGGGGGGGGGGGGGGGGGGGGGGGGGGGGGAAGATAAATTGTTTTAATATGTAAGTAGTTGGTATTATTCTTTGCTCTCAGCTGCCACTGCAAGTATACCTCACTCCACCTGCAACCACAAGACCGTTGATGATCCTTGCATCAGTGTCAGGGCTATTTCATAAATCAGCCAGCAGGAGGTGGTCTGAAAGCCAAATTCTGAGTGCTCCCCTGGGGTCTTAATGGGTTACCTTTGAATTGGAGCAAGCTCTCATGGGTCCCAGGCTGTTTGAACCCCATAACTGGGTCTTCCACATAAGTAGCTATCAAGGCAATGGGTCTTCTGGGTTCTTACTTAATATGCTTAGAGCTTTTGCTATTAGAATAAATGCCAGTTCTTTTTGTTACTAGATTCCCCAGGCTTTCAGAGTACGATTTTAAGCACTCTAAATGCCACCGCTACTCATTATCCCACCTCCCACTCCCCAGTGGAATTCTTAAGTGACAAGAAACTGGAAAAATACAGATGGCATAATTATATATTTTGCAGTTGATTAATCACCACAAAACATTAATCACATTTGGTATAACAATACATAATCAAATTCTTTGTAGTTGAAATTAAGTTTCTTTCTGATAGGGAATGGATTCCTTTAGGATATTGACATGGCTTTTCAGCATCTGTTTTGCACCAATTCCACATCTGCATTTGATTCAATCAGCTTTAGGGCTCTGCAAAAATATGGCTTTAAGGTTTGTTTCACATTTCTAAGTGCACATGTTAATAATAGCAGAAGTGCAAATAGAGATATATCTGCTGTAACAAACTACTCTTTGCATGCTACGCTTACTCATTTTCTGCCTTCAATGAATCTTTCACTTTTCTCCTTTTAAGTTAGTTTGTTAAACAGAAGAGAAAATTTCTTTTGAAACAATTCATATTAGTAATACATTGACAGAAGAAAGAGGGTCTAGATAGTACACCAAAGAGGGAACCCCAGATAATGTGTTACTGCTGTCAGCATCAAAGACATGAGGAATTGCTGGCCCAGTGGTCAAGGCATGACGTTGTAGCTAGTCCCATCAGATATACCTACTACCCCATTGTGCTGCCTTTGGCTCCACAGTCTTGATGGCCTGTCACATGCAGCTGCCCTGCCAAAGATTAATCTTTGGTGTTGGTTCAAAGCTATGAATTTACACCACTGGCCCATAGCTTGTATGCTATCCTAGGATGTTTTAAACCTGGTTTCAGCTCTGTCTTCAGATGTGGGTGAAGGCGGCCACAGTTTTCACTTCCAAAAGTGTGCATTCCCAACTGTATTATGGAACAGCCAGAGGGCAGTACATATTCCATCGCTGCTGCTAAATCTGGGTCACTGTGCAGTAAAGCAACAGAAAATGTACAAGCCAGAGTCAGAACAATCAAGCAGATTCTAGATTTAATTGCCCACTATTAAGGGATACTCTCCCCTAGATAAAACATGTCAACATAACTAAAAAAAGACTCTAAAATCCAGGTAGATGTCTCCATAAGATTAACTAATTCTTGCTCATTTCTGTTATAGTCCAACATGACATATATGCCTTTCTGGTAGATTAAATAATCTAGCTGCAGCACAGAGGCTAGAGAAATTTTTCTGTTCAGGCATGGGATAATGAAGCTTACTTAGGATGTGGAAGCTCAAACTCAGTTCAAACCCAGTGTGATGAAGGATGTTTCTCCCCATTCATCAAGGAAGTGTTCTAACCACCAGGATAAACTGGAAAAGAGACTTCATCCTCTCTCAAACAGTCTGTTCTGAGAAGGCTGTTGGCTTCAAGAACAGAGAGATGT
The DNA here is from genome assembly GCF_963210335.1 of Falco punctatus. Lineage (NCBI taxonomy): Eukaryota > Metazoa > Chordata > Aves > Falconiformes > Falconidae > Falco > Falco punctatus. Next base: position 7,413,658 of record NC_137586.1, read on the forward strand.
TCTCTGTTCAATTTGGATGTATATGTCTTTCTGTTTCTCTGATATTACACCTCTAAGATTCCTCCTGTCTCATCTGTTAATCCCATGGAGATACATTAATTATCTATATAGTCACTAGCCCTTAGTTCCTCTGAATCACGTTTGGAAGACACATACTTTCTCTGATTGTATGGGAGACATCTGTACTGCTGTGACAGACTCAAGATTATCTGTTAGAAAACTATACTAAGATGAATGCCCTTGTTCAAATATGAAACCACTGACTTCCCCTGGAGTTTGCTCAACTGAGATACAGATAATCTCTGGGAAAAATGGCATCAGGTTTATTTTTTAGAGTTAAAAGACAATTTATATTGAATGATACCTCAAACCATTAATTATACCACTTATTTAATTAAACAAGAACATTGTGCAAGGAGATTACTAAGGAAAAGAATACAAAGTAAAATCAATAAGAAGCTGTATCTCACACTTAGCGTATTCAGCTCTTGATTTTAATACTTAAATGTGGGATTCAGAATATGCATGCATTGTAAAACTATTCATATTTACCATATGTTTGTATGAGGGACAGCAAGAGAGCCAAACATCATGGTTCTGTGTGTAATACTATTTGCTGTTACATGAATATTATTTGTAAATTAACCATGCAACCTACAAGGAGTTATTAAAAGACAAACAAACAACCGTCCCCAACACCCCACCCCCATTTTAAACTAAACTAGATCAACCAGGTTTGAAACAAAGAACTGAGGCATGTTTTCTGAACACATAATGTATCAGCTGATGCGCAAAATCAGGATGTTACTTGCTTCTGTTAAACACTTTTAGAGCTATGAAGAGTGGTACTGTAGAAATAAAGTGACTGATGTTCTGCCAATAGAAACCTCAAAAGGTTGAAAAACACAGCAAGAGTTGCTTCTGAAGCTGGAGATAGGGAAGCATTATGTTTTATTTCACCCTCTAATATAAGCCCCAGAGCACTGTTTCACTAAAACGGGTCTGGTACCTGAACTGAGTCCAATTCAGTCTCTTAGTACAAATGCAGTGATGAAAAACCCATTCAGCATGTCACTGTAAAATTTCCTTGTTTATTGCTGGAGTGAGCAGAGCACAGGGTCTTCACATCCGCAGGTTTTGACTTCTATTTTATTGCATACTGAGGAGACGTAGAACCAGCTGTGCATGCTTATTCATACCAGGGAACCGCTACTTGCCCAACATCCCCACTGATAACAAGACTGCTTCAACTGTAACTTTTCACAGTTATGAGAAACTGTGTCTGAATCCTTAAGGACACACAAAGGCACTGCTGCGATCAATGGTAGATGGGGAAATTGCTTGCTTACTTTGGAAAAGCTTTTGTTTTGATCGTCCATGCAAAATTCCTTTCTTACTCTAGTGTGATTTTGAGCCTTTGAATGCAAAAATTGTATTCCCTAATCATCTATGCCAATGAATAAGGAGAATGTCAGGATCCTAATTTAATCCTGGACACATCTTTTTTTCACCAGGAAGCCTCTAATGAACAGAACCTGAAGATCTGGCCAGGACTTGTATAGGAAAGGAGTCATGATGCTTCTGATACAGTGTCATTTGAGGAATACCTACTGAATTTCACAGTACCTTAAAAACAGATAGTCTGTAATGTGTACATGTTTTTCAATATCTTTGAAATTAATCAATGTAGTTTAGTGCAAGTCCTTTAGCATGTAATGTTGATCCTTGTTAAGGCAAATTTTCCTTTCTAGTGCACTTGGTGCAAAGTAAATTTGACATTAACACTCTTGGTTAATATTTTCACCCTCAGTTTGAATATTTAAAAAGGATATAAGGTACCTTTTTAAAAATATGCCATAATGAAACATCTTCCCTTAATATGGCTAGCTCAATCCCTATTTGATGTTTATGCTACCCAGTATTGTGTGAGACATAGATCATATGCTAAAGAAACATAATGACCTACCGGAGAAGACTATAGCGGCACTTACACAATTCAATCTTTATTTGAACGAGCACCCTATCCAAAAGCTTCAGCAACCTTCCAGTAGCCAATATATTTTTTGTATCACTTAATGTGAAGAATTTTACTCTAAATTAAAGTAATATTAAATGAACACTGAGCTTTATGTCCATATAAAACACATGACCACATACCTCAGACCCAGTGATGATATCTGGGATGATATCTATTCCACTCAGCTTTGTCCACCTAGAAGCTGATAACTCAGTTTATTCACTTATCTTGGGATAAAAGGAATTACTCTCTGAAGTTGTTCATCTCTTCCTCCATTGACTATCGAAGGATCAGGGATGGCTAACAGAAACTGAACAATTAATTTTTAAAAGGCTGAAGGTAGGTGAAATGATTTGTGCCATGGGAAAGCATTCACAAAGAATTTTGGATGCACAGGACAGGCTGAGGATACTAAACATTCAATATATGGATTTTCAGTGGGCGTCGGATGATCAAAACCCTAAGAAAGCTTTTTACCACAATAGAACCGTTTAAGAGCTGTTGCAGGCTCTACAGCTGGAAATGAGGCTTTTGTATCTCAGCATTTAATAAGTGATTGGAAATGAATGCTTGTGTTTCTGAACACATATCTGCAGATCTGACAAAAAAATTGGCTAACCTAGAGAAACAGTAGAATCCCCTCTAAACAAATGTGAGTATGGCAAAAGGTAATATATTCAACGGAAATATTTTAATTTAGCCAATTTAAATGAGGTGGGGGCAATCAGATCTGAGATGCTCATCAATTTGTGTACTCTTGCAATATCTGTATAATGCTGTGGGGCTGCCCAGATTTACAGACCAAGTCATAACATGCACCTGATTTGGAGAAAATATACAATGGTAATAGAAGGGTGACAGTAAGGAGGCTGCAGTGTATTTATATCCTCAAGAGTCCACTCCATGATGTCTTTGATATAATAATAGACTTATATAGAATAATATGCTAATACTCTTACTCACATTTCCCTCAGTTCTTTCACAAACTAAACTTCCCTACACATTCCTTAAGTTGTACCCAAGCAAGGACCAAGCAAAGGCAGAATCAGCAACTCAGGAATAAGTAATTTTAGGAAAGTACATTGATTAGCTATCTCTATTCTTGTTTAAACATATTCTTGCTACATTGTTGACTGAGAGGATTTGCATATGAAAGCAGAATGTGCTCCAGTGTTGAGGAAAGGGTGAGGTGCTCACTGTGTATTTATGGAAAATAAACTGTTAAAGAGTGACAACCAGCTCTGAAACTTAAGAGGCAAGAAGAAAAGAGAGAGGGAGACAGAGAGAGAGAGAGAGAGAGACATCTAGCAGCTTTTGACAGGTATGCATAAATCTTCCTGAAGGGTAGAGTCACCTGAGGAAAGAGAGTGTGAGAGACCATTAAACCTCAAGAGTTTTGCAAGATTCCTGAAGAAATGTGGAAGTTTGAAAGGTACAGGCTGGCACCTCCAAATGCAGACTGAAGATCATCAGGAAAGCTCTTTGTGAGGTATTTGAGTCAATGAACCCGTGTTAGGGGTAGTGCCTGATAGAGTCAGATGTTTGTAAAGGACAAAGTTGTGCTCTCTCAGGTTGCTGAGCAGGTGCTGTTCATGATGGACTGTTGTTGTAAACCTTACCAAATCCAGCATTATTAAGCAGTAGCATTTGAATATCTTGCCTTATAAGAAACTAGACTGGACAATTATTGCTGTTGTGATCCACCCGCAGCTTTCTAGGCCCATCTTTTCACATGTGCAGCACTCCTATAGTTCATAGTGCAGTGGCTATAGTTCATCTGTGTTGGAAGGAGATAAACAGCTGGTGTCAGCTAACTTCCTTCCCACAAAGAAACAACAGAGCAAGGCATTAAAAGGAGAAAAGGGTTTTATTTGCTCTTCATCCTTCTGTCAATTGGTTGCAATTCTCAATTTTGAGCCCAGTGTTTATCCCTAGTGGCCTTTGGTAGAAAGTGAGGAACTGTTAGCTTCTGGTCCCAGAGTGGTTTTGTTTGTTTCTTGTGAGGAAATGGGGCAAAGAAAAAATAAGGAGGGCTGGGACTAGGTAAAGCTATTAATTGCCCACTTTGCCCACTTTTTCACTTTTCCTTATGTCTGTGGCAACAGCCAGAAAGGCAGCATTGCAATCTCTTTCCCAGTGTGCAAAGCTTGCCTGAGGATAAATATAACTTGTTTGTTCCTGCCTTTCATAGATGATGCTCTTGAATAGCACCTGAATGATGCTATTTTGCTTTTCTTCAAAAAGTTCATTCCTTGTGAAAATCCAAAATAATAGAACTTTCTCCTACCCTCCACCATGGATTATGTTTCATGATCGATGACAGCTGCAGTGATCTTTACTTCATAAGTCTGGAAAAAAAAAACCAAAAAAGAAAAAGTTAATGTAGAATGAACAGTTGAGAAGCTGCTTAGGTCTAGGATTTGGCTTATGTTTGTGACATTTTTTCTTTCCTAAGAAATGAGATCTATGGATAAACCAAAGATCAGATAATTCCCATTTTATTTGGTTGTTGTGATATCAGACAAGATCATACTAGAAAATCAATAAGGAATTTCAGAAGATGCAATGCTTAGTAAATTATTTCCTCTTTAGTTTGCAATATCTTTAGATATTCCTTACTAGCAGAAAGGCAGTGATTTCATCTCATACTCCTACATGCTTGGTCACTTGGTCTGCTCAGAACTGTTAATGTTAATGTGAACCAGTGATGTTGACTCGATAAAATAAAAAATAAAATTATCCTATCCTTGCATACGAGAGGAGTTAGCTTGTACTGTTGCAGCACTGAATTACCAAACATTTCTACAGTTCTAGCCTTTTGTTGTCTCTACCAACATGGCAGCTGACAGCACAGTAAATCTATCAGCAATAGCTATCAGCAATAGCCTCTTTCTTCGTGGGAAAAGAAAAAACCCAAACAAATAAAAACCAAACCAAACCAAACCAAAACCAAAACAAAACAAAAAACAAAACCCAAAGAAGAAAATACAAAAGAAAAACATAGAAAGAAAACAAACCTAAACTTATTCCTGAAGTAAAAAACTCAGATCAGTGCTTTGCTAAAGTCTAAAATGACAAAATTGATAAAAATATCCCACAATGCCTCCTTATTCTTCTCTCTTTAACATAAGAAGAGTCTGCCTCTAAGGAAGAGCAAAATCCACGAAAAGACATAACAAATTATTCACCTCAGCTAATGTTAGGTGTTTACACATTTTATGTTTATTACTCAGCTAATTTCAAGGTTGCCCTTATACTCCGTAGAAAAACAAAAACAAAATTCCACACTTTAGGAAAAACAGTGTCTTTAGCTGACATATTTTATATTTTCAGCTAAGAATACAGCGTATTGTACTCTAGAAGTAACTATTTATCTCCCTTACTTCTTAAGAGAGCCAAAGGATCAGTAGCTCAGGGGTAAGGTCTACACTTAATCAGGTGAAGCTTGCCCTTCATACTGGCAATAATGACAGTGGTGACAGTTGAATTGTTATGGCTACCACCGGTTGCCGTAGCTTCAAGGCAAGCAGGTTCTTTATATAATGTTTGGGGAGAGATACATAATAAGAATAGGCTCTCCAGAAGCTAAAATCTAAGTGTTTTACTGAAAACCGTAAGCACTCTAAAAGGTTCACTCATCCCTTGTAATGCAAATGCCTAGACCTTCAGCTGAAGATTCCCTTTCTCTGCCTTAGACCACAAACCAAATTTTATCTGAAATTTGGAGCTATGGCACGTCATGTCATGTTGCTTTTTTTTTCCCCCTGTAAAGAAACAACATGGAAAGGAAGCGTAAGTGTGCACACTCTACCTTAAATGTTCAGCAGTTGTAGTACTTCCTTTGAAAAAAGCTTTCTTTAAATATCTTAAGTGTTTAATTTATGAGACCAGGACTCTTGTACCTCAGGAGGGAGAGAATCTCCACTGTGCAATCAGTTATTCTTCAGCATTTTTTATCTTGGTAAGAAAGAGCAGAAAAAGGAAACAGAGAAGGACAGTGAAAGAGAGCATAAAAATCAATGAATTAAGAAGGGGGAAGTGCTAGGTACCGGTTCCTGCTGTATGTTATATGTCATGAATATTAAGTATCACTTTTTTTATTTCAAAATATATGGATTATCGATTTCTGATCGGGCCTGGTAGGAAAGATACCTATCAATGCTGAACTGCAAAAAAAAAAAAAAAAAAAAAAAAAAAAAGAGTGTTAGACAATTTAGAGCCTTTTGCATTTATAGACTCTTTAAATGTCATAGGCCACAGGATCATAGTGTAACTGGGCTGGAAGAGATATAAGGAGGTTCCAAACTCCTGCCCAAAGCAAGGTTGGCTCTGAAGTCAAACATAGTTTCTCAAGGATTTATCTGATTAAGTCTTTCCCACAGATTTGCTCCTTGGCCAATCCTTGTTCCCAGCTTGTACTGCTGGAAGGTGATCTTTCACAAGTGTAGGACTTCATATTGTTGAATTTCATGGTTACTGTCAACTCATTCACATCTATTCAAACCTGGGGTTCCAACATCTTGGATGACTGCACTGGGCACAGCAGTCTTGGGTGAATGAGGAATGGACAGCACAGCACTGCTCTGCCACCTGCTGAGGCTTAGGTCATATAGGAGACAAGTTTTCATCCAAAATCTCAGGCAGAACTGAATAGTTGCTATATGGAAACACTAGAGACACAAGATAGTCACATTCCAAGTTCAATTATGTTGCCCTTAAACTGCAAGACAACCATATAGGTAGGAAACAGGAAAAATGCCAGTGGTAGCCAAAGGAAATAAAGTTTATTGTCACTCAAGAGACTAGCTTTTAGAGCAAACTCAATAGGAATATAAGCAGTCATCCAGCCTGTGAAATGTACTGTTGTCCCCAGGAATCTTCTGTCTAAGACTGATCCAACAAGCACTAGGTGAAAATGCTGAGCAGAATGGCCTGTATAGATATAGATGGGATACATTTAGCCAGTTTTCAGATGACTAAATAAAATTTTCTGAATGGGTACCTTAAGGCATTTAACATCTACCTAAGGCTGACAAATATGATGCAGGAGCTACAGGAGGTCTGTTTCTGTCTGGACTGGCAGCTGGAGGCACCTCGATCAATCTCCTGGTTTCAGAATTCTTCTGGGGTCTAAGCGCAGGCTGGGATCCTAGGTACTTAGCTATAGGATCTTCTTATTTTGCATATATCTGCAGCTAGAAACCAAAGTATCAATTATTTTGATGCTTTAGAAAAAGCTAAATAGGGATTCTGAGGATAAAAAAGCACTCTGTAAAGTCAGTGCTGAGTCATTTGCCCATTCCCATGAAAGAAGCCTGTCAAGGAACGGAAAATATCTTCCAAACTTCTTTCCAGGGCTTTAAAAGCCACACATTTCCCTTAAATACAATATTATGAAATAGATAAATAAGAAGCAAAACTTCGCTGATTGCACAAACAGAAAGTTTTAAAAGGCTTCCTTTTGTTCTGTCTGGGTCACTGCAAACAGCCCTAGTAATTTTTTTCTTTGTGGGAAATAAGTCTGAATTTACTGGCCATTGTTTCAAAGTGAAAAGTTTTAAATCAAAAAGGAAAAGAAGAAAGACACAGAAAATCAAGTTCAGCAAACTTTTATAGCACAGAAGAAGAGCCACTAAGCATACAGCCGTGTGTTCTCAGAGTAAATGACATGTGCTTTTTGCTCTGGTGAGCGATCCATATTTTAAATGTCCCCATATACCATTATCATGCATAACAACCTGTCACTATTATTCATGTCTTTTTCCCAATATCCATATTTTGACATTACCACTGAAAAGATCCAGTGTGCTCAGTGGCTTCTTAAAAATAAATAATTGAAAGCTACTGTAAATTATATTAAACCTCGACATGGCTGACCCTCTCTTGCCTCAGTCCATTGCTATCTCTTTAAATGTGTTCCCTCCTAAATTATATTGTAATTTGGAGGTGCTGAAGTCTTAAGTTTTTGACTCAAATGTAACTTCTTTCCCGATGCATAATTCATTTTCACTTTGTTCTTGGTGCTGCGTGTGCAATCGCGTTTTTGGCAGCCAAATGCAGGCTGAAATCAACAACTCTGTAAAGGGTGAGAATGAAATCAGAATGGACGGCTTGGCGGAAGAAATATTAAGCATGTCACAATGTTTTGTACTCTATCTTGTGAAATGGAGACAAAAACCTCAAACAACTGTGAGTTTAAAAGGAGAGAATGACATGTAAAGTCTGAAAATTATCCACTGCTGATGTCATGCTGTTGTTGCATTTAATTACTTTTCACATCACATAAACTGATGGCTTCTGAATGTTTTTATGGCATGAGATTTTTTGATGAGGAACATACCGTTCCCGCTTTTCATTTTTTAAGATGGAGTAAGTCAGTCAACCTCTGTAGACTTGGGTGAGGGTCATCAGACTTACCTGATAAAAATGAGTGTCTCTAACTTTAGAATACTGACCTTATTTTCTGAAATAAGATCCCCGTAGAAGTCTTGAAGCTCCCATGATATTAGTATGTTACTGGGTCCAAATTTCAACTGCTTTAAGAAAAGCAGCTTTGCCAGCTTATGTTGACTGACAGTCATACCTTTGTTTTTATCTTTTCATCATGAATAAGTAGTACCAGTAACCACTTCATTCAAAAATTAACATCCTCCAGTATTATGGTTTTCTTAACATGCAGTTCTATCTGCATGTCAGACAGTGGAAAAGAAGCAAATTAGACAGAAATGCAGTAATGTGATGGATCAATGACAAAAACATGTCATATTGGTACACATTCATGAAGATTTCAAATGATCAAGCATAAAGATGACAAGTATTTTTTTCCTTATGAGATCACACAGTACCTCAAATATAGAAAGGTGAAGAGGAAGTTATAAAAATTCAAAACAGTCTAGGAAAGTGAGGAGTATAGAAGTACAAATTTACAAGAAAGTAGTAAATGATGCAGAGATTACTTGTAATGACTCAGGAAGACTTATAGAAAACCTGTGAAAAAGAGAGACGGTGGATAGGGACAAGTTATGATAAGGAAAAGATTAAAGATGGAAAAGAAAATAGGGTCCAAAAGGCAGCTGAGCCATAGAAACCTTTCTCCTCAGCGAAGTGTACTTAAGGACTCATCATTACCTGAAGGAAGTCATATGTCAAGGCATTATAAACAAGCACTCCTGTATTATTAGAAGTGAGTAAATCATTGGGTGAGGCTGAGGCTGACAACTTATAATGACTACCATAACCTACTTGTGTGTCTAATGACAGCCCATATGGCTAGCACTGTTCCTTTTCTCATGTCTTCCTTGTCCCCCCGTAAAACTTTGCTTCTATTAACTGCACTGTGCTCAACCTTTTATCTGTACTTACGAAACATGGCACAACTGGGTCCCTAAGAGCCAATTCATTCTTTTCAAAGTGGCCAGTGTCTTCCTGCCACCTCCCCTTATCCCTGACTGGTCTTTTTTCATCACAATGCTAGTCAAGAGGAAAAACAGTCCCTCAACAGAACTCAAGATCAGGATGTTCAGTGCCGTGAGTGATGCAAACCTTTACTTTTTGCCTAATTTTCCTCAGTTCCAGTTTATGATCTTTGTTTTTCCCTCCTGATTTCTGACTCTCCATCTGTCCCAGCATTGCACCTTGCGCTCCTTGCTGCAGCAGTGAGGCAAGCATTGTTTGTCTGGTAACACCTCCCATCCCGATCTGCCTCTGTGTTTTTTCATGTTGTTCTGCAGAACTAGAACAGCTGTCCTGAGGTAATATGCCAAGCCCCTTAACCTTGCGTTATTCAAATCTCTTCCTAGGGGACCAGGAAAGTCTGTGAGTCTCCTCCACTTACGGGAATTTTCTTTTGTCAGTTTATATGGCATTATCTCAGCCCTATTCCTCTTGCTAGACAGAAGAAACCTATTGCATTGAAAAGGTCGTATTTTCATTGAGTCTGTTCTTCTGAAAAGACAGAGATGCTCAACCTGACTCATTAAGACAAAGAATGTGAAGACAAAGAAAATAGTTCAAATGGGACATTTAGCTAATCTCCTTTTAAAGCTCTGACACAAGAAACTCGAAGTGAATTACAAGGAAGAAAAGGGAAACGTATGAAATAGAATCTACATCAGTAGATTTTGACAGCTGCAATATTATAGGCTGAATTAATGTTCCATAAATATACATTGGGCATTTCCATTATAGTAACGTCAGCTCTCATTGTCAGCTGAACAGGTGCCTATATAGTAAACCACATATGACTTCTGAGCCGAACCTTCAGTTGTATTTTCTGATATAAAATGATATTATTGTATGATGGGATACAGCCAGACTTTAATTTTTCTACTAAAAATTTATACTAAGAAAAATCCCCATCCCCACACCAAAAATGAACAAAAACCACAAGGAAGAAGTTTGTTATATTCATCATATCTTAAAGTAAGGTAATGTGATGTGGAATGATCAACCGTGTCATTCAGATCAATAAACATATAAACAGAGAAGTCCATTAGCTGTTTTAAGAGCTATCTGTAAGGCAAAACTAAAATGAGAAGTCACCACTTAAAACACCAGGTTGGGGTTTTTTTGAGATACTGAATCGGTGCTGGCTAGGAATGACAGCTATGAAACTAATTAGAAAAGTGCCTCCAACATGCAAAAGGAAAAGATGTAAAATTGAGGGAATTTCTAAATTAAAACATGGAATCATTGACTGCCTGTGCCTAGATGAAAGCTGAGACACACTTTTTGCAAAAACAATATGATTTTAATTCCCTACGAAATAAAAGTAGGTAAAATTGAGATTTTGCTTTTGTTGTTTTGTTGTTGGTTTTTTTTTTTTTTTTTCTTTTCCCTTTCTCTCACTTAAAGAAAAAAAAAAATAAAAATTTGACATGCAGTTTGTTTGGACACGTGGTACAGGAGAACTTTGGCATTAGTCTACCCCTCTGGGAAGTATTAACTACAGTGTTTGAAAATCTCTGTGCATCCAGCAAGCAACAACATAACAGATGGGTGAGCTGGTCACAGTAGCAAAGACTTTTTCTTGCATTACCACATCACAGGAAGTTTCTGAGAGAAAGACTCAACTTCACAAAGCCTTAACTTCAAGCAAAAGAGGAATCGAATTTTTCACATCCTTACATTGCCTAAGAAGCTCTCAGAATGAAATGTCACAGTTCTCCTTAGCACAAAAGGAAATGTGGGATATAATTGTTTGTCATCTTTTAAGTTGTGGTTCTACTCAAATTTCAGGCATGCTTAATTTGACCACAGCCAACTGTCTAAACAAGCAAGCTTCAGTACTTCTGCATCAACAACCAACTTAATAACATCACCTTACATTTTTACATGAATTTTCTCAGGCTTACTGAAAATGCTATTTCTTCTGCTCACTGCCATAGGCTAGTTACCTGTAGTGGAGCTTAGTTTCAGATACATTGAATATAATGAGAAAAACTAACATCAGACACAAGAACACTGGCAGCATCAATCTTTGGGAGAGGTTGTTTTATAATTCCTGCCTCAGCTTTCTATTTTGCAGTAAACCTGAAAAGGGGGGGTGGGGGTGGGTGGGGATGGGCTGGGGTGGGCGGTGGGGTTGTGTAAAGAAAAAAGAAGCAAAAATAATAAAATAAAATATATCAGTGACCTATTAGAAACTGTTTTTTCATTACACCAGTCCTGTAGTGAAAATGGAGTGATATTGTATAGGTTCCCAGCTTTAAAACTGCATTCAACCTATACTGTTTGGTCTAGTTCAGTCCTGCTGACTTGCTCCTGACCGTAAAACAAATTTAGTAGTGAAGCAGGGAACAGACACAAGGATATCTGCTCTCTGCAGTCATCCACTTTATCCACAGAAGTAGCTCTATTACTATAACATATTATATATAACATAACAATATTGCTATAACAAGAAGCACGCTATTACCAGCAATTCAAATTAGCAAACTACAAAGTTATGGAAATAACTTATTAGCCTGGCCTACTCTTGTTTCTCTCTCCTTTTAAGCCCTAATGTTTTTGTGAGTCTTGTCTGCCTCAAAAATTCTCCTGCTTCTGAAGTATTTATGCTGTTGGTGCTTTTATAGACAGCTGTTACTTCCTCATGTGGTTGCAAGAGCTAAGGAGAACACATCACCCGTTTGATTACTTTCTAATTAATTGAGACTACAGTGATGTGTATAGGTACTAATACCAATTCTACTGACTGTTTCATTCAAAATCTTCGAGGTAGAAGAGCCAACCTTGAACTGAACTGGTGTTAAATAATACTGCCTTAGTTTCTCTTTTCCCTGCCTGAAAATAAGGAAATTCACAACTCTACACAACCGTAGAAATAAGAAATGTCAGGGACTTTTTCAAGGTCTGTACAAAGCATGGTGTGGCGTACACTAAGTGACCTCAGAAAAGCAGATGTGGCCAAGATTTGAGCCTAAAAGTGTTAAATCCAAATCTTTGATCATTAAGCAACACCATTCTTGACAGATCACTAAAGCTTGTTTTCCTCAGAAGGGTCTCAGAAGGCTCAAATGGAAAATTATGGAGGAGCATCCTTCATCCAAATGCTGTAAACTTTTTGGGTCTGTATGCTAAGATATAAACACTATGAGAATAGCCTGCTTTGTGAGGGTTTGAGTATTCTTTCTTTCCCTAAAGGGCAGTATACTTCATAAATGCTCTTTCCCACCATATTTTCCAGTATCATCTCTTGCTCCTAAGTATGAAAATAATGTATATCTAAGGGTTACACCAACCACCTGCATGTTAAAAAGTCATTGTTTTATTAGTTTATGCTCATTAGTTCAGCCCTCCCTAAACACATGCATTACTTGTATTATCTGTTCTTCTTAAATTCAGGCCATCCTCTGTGCCAGATGCACAGAAATTTTAACACGTATTATATTCCCCACTGTCCCCACCAGCCAAATATGGAACTTTACTGCATCAAACACTGAATTTACTGAGATGAAAAGTTAGTGCAATATTGGTCCTGAAATGTAGGTGGTAATGTTATCTTTTCATAGCTACATATATGCCTCTCTTGAGGAGATTTCTTTTAGCTTAAGTCTTGGAGACGGTGCTTTTGAGTCAATATTATGTTGTGATAACTCTTTGAAACTTTATTTCTTTATATTAGCACCACTGGACAATATCCTTCTTTGAGTGAAACACCATCATTTACCAGTAGCTTATTTTCAGACTAGTCCCTGTAGCACAATTCAGAAACACATTTTCTATTTACATTTGTCTCTCCCTGCTCTCATTTCACTTCCCAGAGCTTTTCTCCCCATGCTGTAGTAGGCCTGAATTTTGATGAGGCCAAAACACAAAGCAGTCATCATGAATGACTTATTTAGATGCACAACTTTTAGCATACTGCTGATTTGGTTACTACATCAGTCAAGTTTCCTGACTACTCTTCCTGAGATGAAACAGCTCCAGAAGGATTTGGAGAAACACTACAATAGCCCAAGAGTTGCATTTGTTCCTGCTTTTACTGTTGCCCAACCCTGATTAGAAGAAATGTTCCTCTTGGCTAATTACTTTCACAGCAGTGACAGATGGCCAAAGGGTGCATATGCTGGAAAAAGAGATGAAAAGGGTTAATGTTGCAGATCACCTTGTTCCCCTTTTAATAAGGCTCCTCTAAAGCTGTTGATTTAATGGAGTGATTTTGATTGGGGCTGGAGCAGTGATTGGAGAATCAGGCTCATGAGGTTTAGTGACCTCTGGGTGAAGGTACTGCAGGTGTGTGGCTAACAAGGCACTAATTGGGTACCAGAGTGGGGATGAAAGCAGTTACAAGCAGTTGGTCAAGAGGCAGCATTGAACCCCAAAGAGCTGCAAGTGCTGAGCTTCATGGCTGGGAGGAGAGGCAAGCTGTGCTCCTAGTTGGTTTACTGCTGAATCCTGTGCTGTGACCATCTTCCATGGGAGGAGCAGCCTTCCGTTGGCAGTGCTTCTTTGTGCTTTTCATCCAAACTGCTGAATCTGAGACAAAAGTTAAATGTTTAATTAACAGGCACGGATGTGGCTCAGTGAGTTACGTTTTCTTAAGAGCACAGATACAGAGACAAAATCCTTCAGTGAGAAGATACAGATCGTGCATCTTCCTTTTTTCTGAAATCAAGTTGTGCTGCCTTAATTTCTCTATCCTTTTCCCCCCTTCACCCATTTCATTTTACATTGCCAGCTCCATGAAATCTGTTCCACTTACTCCTTACTGTCAGCATACAAAATTCCCACCTGCTAATACAACTCCACCATGCTCAGGAGGCCCCTGTTTGAAATGAGCTGGGGGGGGGGGGGGGGGCGGGGAAGGTTACAGGCAGGAGCCTGAAGGTGTATTTCCAAACTGCACAGAATCAATGGTGAAAGCAAGGATGTCATTGTCAAGGCAGGAGCAAAAACTGCGACCATGTTTTTGGTACTCCACCTGCTACAGACCCTTACTTTTGTTTCTCTGGTAGATAACTTGATTTTAAAACAGTACTTTTTGCAAGGAAAGAAAGAAGGTACCTGCTTTGAGACTGTATCTGTCAGTACTTCCATGATAAACTTGGCTTATACAGCATTTTTATGTAAAGCTTGATGCAAGATTTACATGCCTCCTTCACAATGCAAATTCCTTGTCCTTTCAAGGCAGATACTCATCTCCTTGTTTACTTTTGCTTTGATGCAATATTGACAGCCTTGTCATTTACAAATGTTTAACTTTTGAGTAACTCAGAGTAAGGGGGGGAAAAGGCAAAAATAAATAGCTAATATATTAGTGGGAGTGCTTGTAAAATGTTCCACTGTGGCTTTTGGTTTTGTTTTTTGTTTTTTTTTTTCATGAGGCGTCAGCTGCACTTTAAATTGTTGCTGAGATGAATGCAAGCTAATAGGAGATGTTCCTGAAGTTTGTTTCTAATCAGATCAGACTGGATCTTATTAATAAAAGTGACTACTCTGAGCAGAACTGTCTGTGGCTAAATAATCAGGTTTTTTATTGAGAAGTGATTAAATTGCCCAAGGAAAAAAATTATAAATAACACCTGGTTTACTCAGGTTTAAATTAAGGGCCTTTTTTTCCCCTAATCAATCTATACTGAATTGCTTTTCTGTTTCATTTATTTATTTATATTTATTCTTATCTATCTATCTATCTATTTATTTATTTATGTAAGGCATGTTGTTTATGCCATTACATCCAGCTCTGTTGAACTGTGTATTTTAGAGCATATTGCAAGGAACACCTATGTCTGTGTCCTTTATTTAGATGGTGGGAAAACTGAGGCACAGGGAGGGAAGATGTAACCAACAGCAACTGCAAAGTATGAGTTGTCACAAAATTAAAGTTTAAACTATGCTGAAGAAAATAAAATGAGTAGTGTAAAAATATCACTTTGTGCAATGGGCTGCAATGGGAGTAGTTTTAAATAACGGGAAAATAACGTGTTTGGGGGTTTTTTAAAGAATATTTGCATTTTGACAGGAAAGGGAAAACAAGTGATGATTTTCTTTTGATGATTTCACAGTTCTGGTAGCTTGACAAATCACCTCAGTTATCTTTACTGGTAGGTTTGATAGAAGGTAGAACTTGGGGTAATATGCTTAGCACAATTGACTTTAGAGAAAGCCTGAACTCTTCCTTTCCTTCACTTCAGAAAAAAAACCCAATATTCCAAAGAAATAGACCATAAAGTATATTCTTCCTGACCTAGACCCTGACTCAACACTTAACTTCAACTGAGCTATTAAATCCTTTTGACTTTATCACATGCTTAAGTGCTTTGCTGACTTGAGATCTTAATGAACCCCCCTGCAACGGTTCCTTGTTGGTCTCTAGTGGAAGTTCTGCCTGAAGCTTTAGAATAGGAGAATAGGTGGCTCCAAATTCCCACTCTGTTTTTCAGCTAATTTTTCCAACCTGAGAACATCCTTCCCCAGATCAGGCTTGATTGCTTGATTGCAACACTGAGTGCACTAATGGCACTCCATGAAGAATGCTTCATAATTAGCAGTACTGATAAGCAAGAAAGACAACATTAAAATAATAGTTAATGGGCACAGTGCAACAATGTTAATGGGTCAAATTCTTTTCTTGCCTCCACAGTGCAGCTGAGAAAAATTATTCCTTTGATTTCTCCTACTTCAAACTGGTAATTGCCTATGCTAAACTCAAGGCATCTTCTAGTAAGAGGGGAAAAAAAAAATCCCAAACCAAAAAAACACCACCAAAATCCCTCACCAAAAGAACCTATCTTAATTAAGCATAAAATACTTCCCCTAACTTACAAACTTTATGGACCAAGTTGCTACCTCCCACAGCAACAAGTATCAGTTGTAACAGCCTCCATCATTATTTTTCTTACTGTCACCCTGAGGGGACAGGTGAGCATTGTGGTGAACCATGAAGGAGGTGAAATTCAGGTCCCACCAGAATGACTGGAAGATTTCACTGAAAACTTTTGGTGGTCCGATTCCTGATTAACCAAGATGTTTATATATGAGAGGTGCTCACTTGACCCCAACTGTTCACATATAGGAGAAAGGTCTCTTAAATAACAGGGTCACAATGCATTCAGGATTTGACTGAGTAAAACCAGCAACTTTTTTTTCCAATCAGGCAGGGACTACAAAGGTACAGGACTCCAAGACTATAAGAAGCTGACTTTGGAAATAAAATTATCTATCTGGCCTTTCAAAATGGTTTGGGTTCTCCAAATCAGATGCAGGCTACCTGTGGATTTTGGTTTGTGACTCTACAGTAGCGTGCATCCCCTGCCGTTGCCCGCTGCACTCCACACCAGAGCTCACTCTCTCTTGCATCAAAGGCATCTCTCTATAGCGCATAGCTGCAGTCCAACCTTGAGGCAATAAAAATAAGAAGAGGCAAGTGAAAAGGAACTAGCTATTTTCCTGACATGAACAGGTGGTCAGAGGCATTCTTATGACCCTAATGTAACTCATTCTTCCAGAGGTAGTTGCAGATAGTTTCTAAACCTTCACACTCAGAATCCTTTTTTTTTTTTTTTTTTTTTTTTTCCCATATTATTTCCCCAGCTTTTTATTTCATGTACTTAACCTGCTGGTTTTATTTTTAGTTTCTTCTACTTATAAAAGCCCTCCAGGAAACCCAGGAATAAAATTCTTTAAGTGAGATTCCAAATAAAAACTGTGATTAAACACACACCCCACGCCCCTCCCCCCCCCCCCCCCCCTTGAAACAAAGCAAAACAATAGGGTTTTTATTATTATTTTTCTCTTTTTGCATTTAGGTGGTATTTTATATATATATATATATATATATATATATATAAATATATATAAAATATATATATATATATATATATATTAGGCTTAAAAAATGAGCTGAACAACTTATTATTCTTTAATTTCCCCTGTGACATATGGAGAGCACCCTAACTTTGAAAAATAGTAGGTTGCAAGACCAAGAGACTTTGTTAATGTCATTGTGATTTTGCCAGTGCGTAGTTACATGTATCTGTGTGTAGTTATATGAAATATATATGTATTAAATATACATAATACATGTATCATGTACAAAGACATAATTTATATATATACATATAGGTACACATGTACATATACATATTATCTGAACTTCACAGGCAGGGCAAAGAAAGGGGAAAATACATGTTTTCCTGTGGCAGTGTTTAGTTCCAAAATGAAATATTTCACTATTTGGAAATCACATGCAATCACTGGTAATAGAGTCCTTCATCTCCATGTAGCATTCAGGACTATACATTTTTTTTATTAACCTGAGATGCTAAGATGAAATAAAGCAGAGGTGGATTTGCCTGTCATGTTTCCAGAAATTGCCTGCTCTTCTCCAAATGAAGGACCAGCAAGTGTGACACTTCAGAGGTGGCTGTTCTGAACAGGGTCAGGATATTACCACTTCCTCTCAGGCTAGTGAGCACCAAGCAAACAGTTGCAGAGCGCAGTAGGAAAACTGGAGTAGTGGAAAACATATTTAAATATCCTTTCATTTTCTCTCCTGAATATGTGGATAATGGGTATTGGGTACTCCATGGCATAAGTCCATCGAGGTCAGGAAGTGTGAATACCCATGAATGTTACCACTGCAGTCCTCAAATTCCTTTTGGGTGAATCATTCTTTATGGCTATGAGTCTTGAGATGTTAGGGACAAGTAATGAATTATGAATATTAGCAGATCTCAACTGCTTCTAGTGGATATAAGCCCTGATCTTTTAAGGTATTTGGTTCTGAGTTTTTATTTCAGAACCTTCTGTACACCCATCAGTCCCACCAGTGCAGTGGGACTAAAATGGGATAATGACTATATTCCAGGGCATTAATGGTCAGAACATGTTTGCAATGTGTTTAGCTGCCATCAATATTAATGCACGCATTTGAGGGGCAATAAATTGATAGAGTGTGGCCTTATAATGCATAAAAATTGCAACAGCTTCAAAGCTGTAATAGAAAATTCCTTCATGAGTAGAAGTAATTGGGGAAGGGGCTTTTCCTAAAGTCATTTTTATTTGGCACTTTGAATATTCAGCCCTGTACAAGATCAGTCATGCTGTCTTCCCCTACGATTTCAGTGGGGCAAAATCTTAGGATTGTTATGATGTAACAAAAAACTTAAAAAATAACAAGTGAATTAATGTCTTTGCTGTTTCAGAGAAGATGACGAGAAGTAGCTGCCTTTTGTAATGACCAAGTTGGAAAGTAATAAACTGTACTTTAATAATAAAAGCTTTAATAGTCTGAGAACATGACTGAATAATGTGCTAAAAAAAGAGCAAACAGTGCATTAAGACAATTACATATCTATTTAAACACCTATCCCTTTCTCTCACCTCCAGTCAAAAGGAGATTTCAGAACATATTAGTGAGTGGTCACTTGGGCTGTGTCTATATAAGTAAATTAAATATTACATTTCTGTCGCTCAATGTGAATGTCTGATCTGTTGTTAGAAGCGTTCCTGGGCTGGTTTTGCTCTGAACCAACAGGTACACTTCCAATTAATTCCTACATATCACTGATCATTAGCATGGGTTAAAGGCCCAACAGGCAGTGGGAAAGTAACCATTCTCTTTTTTGGTTAAGTTTAAAAGATTGAATGGGACTCATTTTCTGAGGTTTTGTCTCTGTGACTAAAGAGTCCCAGGGATTTATTTAATATATAGCTATAATTATAGTCATTAAAAACTTCTGTGAATAAGTCATTTAAGAGACAGTAAACACTCTTCCATATTTATTTACTTAAGCTGGAAAGCCCATATATGCCGTAGCAGGCTGACAACCCTATTTAAAAGAAAAAGATGCATAGAGATTAATGCACCAAATCATGTTTAAATGTATGTACAAATAGGCAGAAGGAAGATTGTCTTTCATGGTAGCACATCACTTGTGATGGGTAACACCTCTTCTATCCCAGGCTCTAAACCAGGAGACCAGTTGTGACAGGTGGCAATTTGGTGAGATGACAAGGGCTCGATGAGTGCCACAGAGCACTCACCAAAACAATGCCATGCTGGTGGGTACAGCCTCTGAATGGAAGCACAGTCTGAGACACAAATGGATTTAAAGAATAGATGTTATAAGGCATGGAGCTAGGTAAACGTACCCCCCAAAAAAATAAAAGTCAGGTCATACAGTGGTTTCTCCTACTGGCCAGTTTAGCAATAACTGGCAGACACAGTCATAACCCATACTGCAAAATACAAATATTAAATAGACACTAACACCACCACCACCACCCCAAAAAAAAAATATATATGACTTGTCATATTTTTTTGATTGATCCCCACTTCCACCAGCATCACTCCTGCTGTGTCAGGGCTGAGGCCTGATCCAGCAAACCAGCCTGACAGACAGGCGATGCGGCACTCCGCAGCCTGCTGAAATAGAGTTGTAGAGAGATGGATGACAACAGTGTGCTGAAAAACACTGTAGCCCATGGCTCCTCATTATCCTTCTATCTGTAACTCTACATCCTGACCTTGGGGGGATGCCTTAGGGTACCTTTGTACATATCCTGCAGTAAGATATATCCAGCTAAGACTGAGAGGGAAATGCTGCACAATGCCAGCACTGAGAGCCACTCTGCAACTGTAGGAGGTGAGCAGCTTTGCAGATCTTTTTTGCCCGTGGGTGTCTTTTGAAGGGCATGACCATGGGAATACAGAGTTTTTTTCAGTTCGGGACAGGCCACAAGTAAGCCCTAAAAAGCTGTAGGCATGATGAAGATGATGACGAGGGTGATGATAGACGAGAGGGCCCTGTGATGTGAAGTGGGGATGGGGAAAATACTAAATACCACTTAGCCATGAAACAGAAAGCCTGAGAAAAGAGGTAGCAGAGTGTGGAGATTTTCAAAGGGGTCCGTGAGAGCTGAGTGCCCATCCTTCATCACTGCTCTGGGGGCTGTTATCACCATTACTGAATTTCCCACTCCATGAACCTGTTACACCCATAGGTGACTTTAGGTCACCTTTACTAGTCATCTCTCACTAATACCAAAATCTGTATTGCAGTAACCCCTGGGACTCAGGATCCTGATGTATTTGACATTTCTTAGAGAAAACAGCTGAATCTGCTCCAAGCAGCTGGTGGGATCTGGGTTCATGTCTCCCTTGTCACTCTTTAATTCCCAGGCACAGGCAGCAGTGATCAGATGTCTCAACACAACTGTCATCTCCATGGGACATGCTGCCTCCTTGTTTTCAGTTCACCAGGGCAGCCCACCACGCTCACTGTGGCTCCATGTGCTCTCAGTGGGGAAAAGGTGCTTTCTGCAGCCTGGGATGTAATTGTGCCCAGGAAGGAGGGATAAAAAGGCAATGCAGTCAGCAGCAGGGGGGCTTTTCAAACCCACAAAGTCCATGGATTCTTATTCTTTTTCTTTATTTAACTGCTTTCTCATTTACATTTATTAAAATGACATATAGTAATTAGGTTCACTACTCTGCCAAAACTTTAAATAGGATCCTTTAAAAATGGCCTTTAAAATTTCAGGTCTTCCTTTTTTTTTTTTTTTTTTTTTTTCTCCCCAGGAGTTGAACAATAAAACCAGTCTGCTTTTTAAACACTTTTTTAACAATAGTCATTCTGTAATGCAGGCTGAATGCTGACAGGTTTTGACTAACGCAGAAAGTTTTGGAGCCTATTGTGGCACTTTCTGTCTTTTACTTTCTCCCCCTCAACCTCTCCCTTTTGCCTCTTTCTCTCCCTTTTGCCTCTTCCTTTCACTCTCCACTGACAATGTATGCATTCGTAATTGAAGAAATTCTATTCTTAACAACTTACAGTTCTATGAGTTGTCTCTCTTGTTGGTGGTACGGCTGCTGTTTCTGCAAACTAAACCCATTTGACTGCTAATTTCCCATTGAAAGATGTTGGAATATTCCTGAAATTAATGGTGTAAGACAAATTTACAAACTGGTAAGCTCTGATGTGAAAATTAGTGTGTCTCCTTTGCAAGGCTTACTTAGTACAGGAGGTTGAAATAGTGGTGAACAGCCTGCATACTCATAAAGCTCCTGAGCAAGGGAAAAGAAGAAGAAGAAAAAAAGAGAAATTAAAAGAGAAGAAAAGAAAAGAGAAGAACAGAAAAGAGAAGAAGACAAAAGAAAAGAGAAGAAAATAAGAGAAAGGAAAAGAAGACAAGAGAAAAGAAAATAATAGAAAAGAAAAAAGAAAAGAAAAGAAAAGAAAAGAAAAGAAAAGAAAAAAAAGAAGAAAAAGAAAAAATGCTTATATATCAGAGACTTGCAAACTATAGCAAAGAGAAGAAAAATATCAGAGTGTATGTAAGGAGGGAGAAGGGAAAAGCAGGCTTGTTGGCACTGAGGCGAAATTTCAGGACTTTTCATGCAGCCAACTCTATTCTACTCTAAGAAATCAACAGCTCAACAGCTTTGTTAAGGACCTGCTCTTGTCATCTTCCTCCAGTATAGTATGTGTTGAGCCCTGAGTAATGTTTGGTGGAAATTTCAGGGATTTTAAAGACAATAAATCACAGCATACAACTTTGGTTACTTAAGAAGCAGAAGTACTAGAAGACGAAATTCATAAAACCATGGAAGTTGAATCTGTTCTTCCATCCTTATAAATCAGGAGTAACACAGAGGGAATGTGAGAAGAATTTGCCCGATTTCTTTCAAGTACAAAAAAGAATAGCCCTTGTCAATCGTTTGCTCAGGAACATACAGTTCAGATATGCAGGCAGCCATTACAGTTGTCATCTGAGAAGTTTCTGAAATAGTGACTGCCCTTAACACAATGTAACACATGAAGTAATTAAAGTCCTTCACCATATCTAGATTCTTCTAATTTTCTCTAGAAATCTCTGTTAATATTTCCTTAAAGTAAATGATAAGAAAAAAATGCCTTCTCTGCTTTAGTATTTTTCTGCTACTAAGATCCTTGATTAAAAAAAATCAAAACACAATCTATTCTATTTTATTTTGTTCCATTGCACTCCTTACACCAGAATCAACTCATATTATCTGAAAGAATTATTTTGTATTTTTGTTTTGAAAGGATGGCATTTTTAGCAATGGATAATATCTCTTGATGTAGACTTTTTTATCTCACTAATATGAGAGTGAAATGCATTTTTAATATTATGTGATTTGTTTTCATTGAGATAAAGGCATGTTAAAATAAAAATAAATTATATTTGACTTGTCAAGTTTTTCAAAATGAATCACATTAAACATACTTTTGCCCATTTGAAAGAAATAATAGTGTATTCTTACTCTTATGAGACACCTGGAAAACTTCCAGACTGTGAAAATATCAGGAAACAATTATGGTAATTAATATGTGTTACCCAAAAGTTTTTAGGTGGTGGTGGAAAAAATAATTACTGTTTAACTGTCCTGTCCTCCTTCTGGATGACCTGCCCATCACCAATGATTTCTACAAATTAGAGGCTGCATTGATATCCCAAACAGAGATGACCACAATTTTATATTCTACATTGATATTTTGCATCAATGTGAAACCAATAAATAAATAAATAAAAAGAATACCAAACACCAAAATTTGCCCAGTTGTCCCTCCAATGTATTCGCTTAAAAAGAGTATAATACGTGAAGTTCATTTTCTACCACTCAGAGCAACTTTTAAGCAAGTGATCTTAGTATAGAATAATTGTGTATCCTGCTAAAAATTCAAAGTAAGCATAAACAGGAATGCCTATGTTGAAATTTCATCAGGAACCAAGGGATGAACTCAGCCTGTTTTGAAAAGTACCATAAGAGCTTTTATAACAATATATGATCAGTACTATTCTATGTGGACTTATCTTAAAGGGGCTTTTAATAGTAATTTCTGCTCTTTTCCAGAAGATAAGTTTTCTTGTGTATACGTAAGTACTTTCACCCATCAGTTACCCTTTTCAACAGCATCAATGATCATGAAGGGAAATACATAGATTGAAATACTTGAGGTGAGTGTGGTTTTTTCTGCTTTCTTTCGAGTGAACTGAGTCACGGATAAAAAAAAAAAAAAAAAAAAAAAAAAAAAAAAAGTAGACAAGAGAGATCAACTGAGCAATACATGTCCTGTACACCAAGACTAATTTAATAAGCAGCCTCTCCCTGCTAGTGGGTGATTAAACTAAATTGCCAGTCTAAACTTTTCTATCCTGCATTTCAAATGTCAACACATTACATTGCTATTCCTCTTAATTTCTCACAAAGAAAATGCAAAATGAATTCATTATGCTGGAGTAAGTGGAAAAAATGATGAGTTTCTCCAGAAGAGTAGGCAATGGGGAGAGATTGGGCAAGGCGATTATATTGAGATATTTGAATAGCTGGCCATTAGCAAGAGGATCCCCATTACTTTGCTGATAATTATATCCTCTTCGCTATGACTTCCCAGTGGAATAATACAATGTTCCCAGTGCAGGAGATAATGAAAAATACCATTCAGGTGGTACATATATGCCAAGAGTAGTGTGTTGTATTTCTTCCCTTCCCCCATCATGTAGATTGCACTACAGCACACCTACGCGATATGTTAATGCGTGTTTGGTTGTTCAGGGCTGTGTACAGGGCAAATAAATGTATCTTGAAAATGGAGCTGGCAGTGGAATATCATTCTCCCAGTATAATTATCTCCCGTGTTTAGTGGGCCCAATGTATTGCTGAGTACATTTTTGTTAGCTATTATGTAAATGAATTTCAAAGCCCACCACACTGTAATAATGAGGACTTTGGAAGGGATCTTATAGAGGTGAAGTTATTTCCCTTTTTTAAAGAGAGACTGGTGGTGGGAACTAGAGATGTATGTTTCTTCTAATTAATCCATCATTTTGCAGACATGTTTCTGTTCAGCAATCAAGGAAAATGAAACAAACAAACAAAAAAAGGAAAGAAGGAGGGAAAATACAGCACAAGAAGAACACCCACTCATTTACAGTAACTATTTTTTTCCAAGTGATACATAAAATCTCTCATGTGTTATTGCTGCCTTATCACTTCTTGGCATTTTTATTGCTGTTCTATTTTCGGTTTGGGGGAATCTTGCTGCATACTGTATATCTGTCTCAGATTCATTAATTTTCACAGAAAACTCAATTTGCATCAAAATACTTTGCTATTTGCCTGTTACTTTACATATCTTGGGGCCTCATGGTTTGCATGAGAACTTCATCTTCAATTTTTTTACAACAGGAGAGAAAGGCAATGCCATTGAAATTGCCCAAGTTTTAATACAGCAAAAGGTAGTAAAATTATGCTGCCTTCTATGAAAGCATTATATTGGATAATCCATGTCATTGGTTTTGTTTTATTTGTTTTTGCTATGTTCTAGTGTTTAATAAGAACCATAAGTGAATGTAGGTGAAATTCAGTAATGACCTGTGGTAACCAATTTTTCATTGTACGTGTTCCCATTAGAAAAAAAAAAAAAACAACAACCCACAAAAATTTCAAACATATAGAAGTCATGCATTAGAAGGAGTGTGGCCAGCAGGTGGTGAGGTGGTGATCCATCCCCTCTGCTCTGCCCTGATGATGCACATCTGGAGTGCTGTGTCTAGTTCTGGGCTCCCCAATTCCAGAGAGGCAGTGAGCTACTGGAGAGGGGCCAGCAGAGGCTGCCAAGTTGATGAGGGGACTGGAGTACCTCCCTGATGAGGAAAGGCTGAGAGAGCTGGACCTGTTTAGCCTGGAGAGGAGAGGACTGAGAGGGGGTCTCATCAGTGCATACAAATACCATAAGGGCGAGTATCAGGAGGACTGGGCCAGGCTCTTTTCAGTGGTGCCCAGTGACAGGTCAAGGGGCAACGGGCACAAACTGCAGCACAGGCAGTTCCATCTGAATGAGAGGAAGAATTTCTTCACCTTGAGGGTGGCAGAGCCCTGGCACAGGCTGCCCAGAGAGGCTGTGGGGTCTCCTGCTCTGGAGCCATTCAAAACCTGCCTGGACGCAGCTCTGTGCAACCTGCTGTAGGTGACCCTGCTTTAGCAGGGGTTGGGCTGGGTGACCTCCAGGGGTCCCTTCCAACCCTGATCATTCTGTGACTCTGTGTGACTCTGTGATATAATAACATTTTTTAAAAAAATATTGATAGACTCCTAGAAATATTCACTTGGCTAATCTTAATAAATCTTATAAAGAAAGTTGTAAAACTTTTTGGGGCTGGATTCCCTTCTTACTGATTGTATACTCACTCTGGCATAAATCGGTATGGTTTTAGTGAAGTGAAAATAAATGTTTCATTTTTGTTTTGTTTTGAGGTTTGGGGCAAGGTAGGAAGCTTTGAGATACCAGAGAGGAGCTGGATCACTTTCTGGGGTCTTAAATTTTGGCTGCTATATGATGAAGTTCACTTCCTTTTGAAGGGAACTTTCCCCTGTAAAAAAAGATGTATCAGTGGATGGAAGAATAATCTCTTAACATGTCTGATTTTTATTTTTTTTTTCCCCACAAAGGTTATGCAAGTAAGGCAGAAGCTTTTGGATGTCCTTTTGCATGTGGGCATCTATGTTGATAAAACTTTCAGAGGGGACAAACTTCCGGAGTTTCACTTGGCACTGTCAAATATCTTGACTATCTAGAATACATGAAAATCATGCCCTTTGGAATAGAAGCTGAAATGAGGTTGTGAAAGCTTATAATTTCCACAATAAATCTCGAAAAATGTAGCTGCCAAATACAACAATATGATAGCATTAGTTGTGAATAAATAGTTGTGTGATCACCTGCAATGAGCTAGTCCTGCTCCTTGTGGTTTAGTGTATTGACTTTCCCTGCTCTTGTTCTCTCCCTTCTGCCAGTTCTTTTTTTTTTTTTTTTACCTTCCATTTTCTCAGCTGCTTTTCTTTCAACTAAATCTCTCTTCTGCTTTTTCTTTTTTTTTTTTTCTTTTTTTTTTCTTTTTAATATTCCTTCTCCTCACATGGATTTGTAGTTCTTTTATGCAAAGAAAATCTTTGAGAACATTTGCTGCTCCTTTACTAATACCCATCTCTTAATACTAATTATACAAGCAGTATGTGTGGACACTCTAGATTGAGAACTTTGAATCCTAAGTTAAAATTATTGCTTGCTTCTACTTTTCTTCCTATATTAACCTGACATATGTTATGAAAAATGACCAGAAAGTTTTTATATTTGGCTAAGCTTGTGTGCCCTAATCCACCCCTTCATAGCAAGGACAGATAGGGCACATTTGAATAAAGATTCTTGAGGAAAAGTCCAAAGCAATATGTTTTCCTATGGTGTGTCCGTCCCCGCACCCCCCCCCCCACCCCCCCACCCCCCGTATTTATACAGAACATATACGTGTTATGCAAAGAACCTTTCAGCTATTTGATAAACTTGGTAGCAACTAAACAGATGTAAAAGCTTATGACATTTTGGAGAGAGTGATCTTTTACTGTCTGTAACACATATTACAATTAATATGCATGTATGTCTTCCAAATAGTACCAGGTTTTGGTGAGAGCACACTGAAAGAAAATCTGCTTCCACACGTTATGTATAAATTAGATGGATGGATTAGATGGGTAGAAAGATAGGATGTAATTTTATAATGAGTTTTATTTTTATTTTATTAATATTTTCTTAAATTAATGCTTAATGTTTCATTTCATTAGTGTTATGCCTAACATTATTTCTATTAGTTTGGAGCGGGTCTTTTGTGTTTTATGTAACAGCTTGAAAAGCTTGGACAGAATAATGGAAATGGAATAAATCTGTTAACGTCAATTTAATTGTGCAATCTACTCAGTGGTCTTGAAAATCAATCAATACAAAACACGTTTTACATATTTCAATATGAATTTCTTCCTGTCACTCAGCAATGGTTACTCACTGTAAAAATGTATATTTTCAACAAAAAAAAAATTATGAACTTTGAAGAGTGGAATCTTATTCTGCAATCTGTGTTCAAGAAAATAATTTTAGCTTGCCTTACAAATGACCTAGAGAAGCCTCCTACTGAAAAGTGATGGTTTTCATTCTCCATCTTCAGTCAAATTTTAGCATCCTTCCTGAGGGAGCCAGCTGTCACTTGGTTAAGGGTTTGGAAATCTAAGCACTGGCTTACTTTTATTTCATCAAGACAATTCAGACAATGTGGACACTTCCAAATAGCTATTACAGAGCGTTAGCTTCCACTTGGTCATTAAGGCAGGGATTCATCTGACTAAAAGTAGATATCAGTGAGGTAGCCACACATTTTTTATCTTGTCACACCACCCAATGAGGGCATCTTGTCCTTAAGAAAATGTCCAGAATATATCATACAATTTACTGCTGCTCTCCCTAGACAACAATGGAGCCTGCCTGAATGGCTCAAGAGGAAGACGTCCAGTGTAGATACCTAAAAGTAAAGATGATGAATCACAGCATAAATATTTGGGTCTTTTTCTGTTGGTTCTAAGCCATTTATATTTGATTTTTCAAGACTATTTCAGACTAGCTGTTTAAATAGTCTTTAAGCCTGCCCTAGTCTGACATTTGGGTCAAAGATGAAACAGGCAACTCCACAGGGTCATCCATCTGACCCTGTGTTAGGCACCTGAACTCCTCTGTTGATTATTTATGTTTAATTTTGTATCTTGGGATATGATTTTGCCCCTAGAGGATTTTGGCCTAAAAAGGTATAACTAAATTTAACATCTGTCCCTGTCCTTGTGTCACAGAATGTAGCCACCACTGCAATTCCTCAACCTTGTTTCATGTCTTCTGAAGATTTCGATCTTCAAAGATTTTTAGGGAACTGCTTAGACATGTACTTCAAAATCTTACGACATTGTACTACCCTTACATAATACATGCGCAGACCTTGTCATTTAAACAATATATCAGAAGCTTTGGGAGTTCTTGGAATTTGATTTTCACTTTCTTGGAAGTCCATTGTTTCCATTCCAGGTCTGTGACTTCCCATCAATTAGGTCAATGTATGTTAAGCATGTAATATATGCTGTAATGCCATAACTGTGTCAGCTGTATGCGAGAAGGGTCAGCTAATTATGTCACTACTACCAATTTCTCCAAAAGCAGCAAGAAAGCTCACGTGTTGTTCCTGTGCAACACAGTGTATCACCAACATTGTGCCTTAAGGGTAATGGGAAAAATACCCCAAGTGCCCTCAGCTTTTGAAGCCATACAAGAAAATCATTTATATCTTTCATTCGAAGTGATATAAATAGAGTTAAGGGGAGCCCTTTCAGAACAGACCAGCTACCTGCATGTTTTGGTTCTCATTATTTAGCAACAACAAGTGAAAGGTGTTACAGAAAAAAAGATTTACACAAATGAGCAAAGCAAGAACAATCAAAGATCTGTCGGCCTCTCTACCCCAGAAAAAAACCCCACAAGTAAACAAAAAAGTAAACCAGGAAAATCTCTCCTCATATGCATAGAGAGATCATTATCAACAGTTAAAAAACCATGAAAGTAGTTTTGAAAAGTATGTCCTGGAAATTTAGTTTCTAAAACTGTATTTTTCCGGAGACAAGGCAAAGGGTAAAGTCTATGAAATGAGAGTTAGTAGGGGTTCCATCAAAACTCTAAAGGGGTGTGTGTGTCATTTGATCATCACTGATCCTGTCACTGTGCCTCTTACTGCCCTCTCAGTAACAAACTTTGCATTACTACTGTTGGGTTGTTGTTTTTTTTTTTTTTTTTTTTTTTATATATATACCTTTTCCCATTTTATATACACATCTTTTGTTCAACTCTCTCCAGCCAGGACGTCTGTGACACTCTAGGAATACATGTCTTTATGACTGATATATACAGTAAATATGCTCAGTTCAGAGAACTTGCTGTAAAAGCTCTACCCCAGCTGTCTCCATGTCCTCCCTGATGTCCCATCACTGTGAAAAATCGATGCCTTAAAACCAGGACAGCAGCAAATTTCACAGTGGTGGTCTTGTGCTTCATTTTAGCATTTACAGCAGCCTTGGGATCTGACTAAAGAACCCAAGTTGTAGAAGGTCAGGGTATGGGCTAGCACCACACTGGGCAGGCAAGATCATAAGTACTCTGCTGAATTTGGTCTGTGCTCTTTGATATAATATATTAATTCACATAGACATCAAATAGTTTAAGAAAATGTCACTAAATCTCTTGATCCCAGCATCAACCAGTCTAAAATGCAATCACAGGTTTTGGCACTATTTTCAGGACTGATTTAAGGGAGTAATTTAATAACTGAGATATTATTTAAATTCTGAGTTATTAATTCTGCTAAAGTACCATGATTCTGACTCTTTTTCCAAACAATGATAAACCTCACTGAAGGCAAAAGAGTTGCACCACTTATATTCCAAGTTTGAGGGGCCCTTTATTTGTATGTATTATGATAAAATAAACAATTGCAGGCAAAACTGTGTCTTGTGCATATCCAGTGGTGAGAAGAGATGTTACTAAATTTTGTTACTTACTACTTTTTGTCATTAGCAGATATTCTTGGGTTTATTTGTCTGTTTGCTTTTTCTCTTCTCTCCGGAAAAGAGAAATCTGTGAGTGCATTAAAAATTTTGGTCTAATAGTGTATGGCACAGAGTTGGTGAATTAACAAAATAAGCCAAATTGTTCAGCATTTTAATTACATGTCTTTATTCTGGAATCTTAGATATCCTTAGGTATAGGATATTCAAGACAAGGGCTGACATTTTATAAATGACATAGTGTTCCACCTAAGTACCAGAAAGCAAGCAGCATGAGACTGTGGCAACCTGTGTTAATAAGATTCCTAACACTGGCTAGGAGCTACTTGCTAACCAGGCTTCCTAAATTATCCAGGCTTAGTGCCTGAGAACAACAACATTTGGTTGTTTACATCAGCTGTCTTGGCATTGTCAAATCCTTCCCAAATGCAATTGTGCTAGGATGTGTTTATCCATGGATTTGAATTAATTTCCTTCTGCTACTACTTGAACTGGGATCCGTAGGACATTTCCACAATCTAGTACTGCATGTTATGCTGTTTTTCTCACAATGCAAGGAGCTTTCCTCATGGCCATCTCTGCCTGGCCTTTCATGGTTTCATAGACAGACCCAGAGACCTCAAACACAATCAAAGTTGAATTTGTGCCTTGTAAAATGATCTCTTATCTGTGACTAAAGGATATAGTCAAAGTCTTGATTTCATTTATTCCTGGGTTTCCCTTCTTTTAGAATTTCCTTTGAAGAATTGCAGTCTCCATGAGCAAATGTGCTTCTGCAGAGACATCAAGCACGCATCAAGTGAAGACTGAGGAGAGCATTCTTTACGTTGTAGACCAGCTTGTCTGGCTCTGAGCTTCTTCATGAGCCTCTACAAAACACAGAAGTAAAACAATCCAAATTTGATTCTTGACTCTTTGGACAGTTTTTTTGAAGAAAGAAGGTTCGAAAATAGTGTGCCTTTTGAATTTGCAGTTCTCTTACTATTGCGATTCATCTGTTAGGCCAATGATTGACAAACTGATGTCACAGCACAAAGGAGCACTATTAGATGCAAAGAGCCTGCCTCAGAATGCAGATACTGTAAATTTTCAAGCTTTTATACCAATTATTTCTGGATAGAATATGATTGAGATCAATGAGGATCAATCAAGTTCAAATAATTCAGTGATGTGTAGTTCCTCATAAGAGTACGGCACAAGTAACCACTGCTGTAGGAAACAAAATATGAGAGATCAGATGGGAAGGCAATTAATGGACAGTAATGGGTACACAGTGGTGAAGGATTTATACTTGTATAAGAGCAATTAATGTAAAATACATTCTCTTTTCTTTTTAAATAAAAGACAACAAAACAAGACAATAAACAAAAGACAATAAAAACAAGAAGATGCTGTTAATTATTTGTACATATACATGTTCCTGGTTTTGAGCACTATAAATGATTTCTCTAGGCAGCTCTTGGGATTTCTGATAAAGAGTACTCTATGAAATCAAAACATCATTACAGAGACATCTAGTTTATGCTGGTAGGCAATCCTTTCCATCAGGGAATGGATTTCACAGCAAGGAATTTCTTTATTGAAGACAATTCCGGCCCATTCTTTGCCAGTTTGTTCCGATGCCATAATTCTTTCTGTGGAGGATAGAAGCTAATTCTGTCTCTAGAAACAATCCTCTCAGAAGCCAGTTAGAAACCAATTGGTGTCCATATGGAAATGTGGCTAGGATTTATCCGTATGTAATTATAGTTCAAAAAAGATTTGCTCCTCTGGGAAGAAATATATATATTAATTAAAAACAAAACAAAACTCACAAAACACCAAAGCAAAAAACTGCCACACTAGTTAAAATAAAAAGTTATTCATAGTTTTCTACAAAAAAACCCCAACCAACTGATGTTTTCAGTAATTTTCTGTTCTGCAGAGAAACCAATGCTTTGCCAAAAGAAAGTGTTCTACTGTATCTAATTCCCTCATATCCTGTATTAAACCTGTTTTCCCTGCTGCAGTTTACACCAATTACATCTAATCATAACATCTTTCTCTCCCCTTGAAGATGTAAAATAATTAGTCTATCTTCCTTGCTTGTGTACCTTTCTTTTATCTACATTTTCTTGACAGTTGCAATCTCTCAGCTACAATACTTGTCTCTTTCTTTAAAATATTTCCATGGTTGGTTTGTTTGTTTTACCATAAGGCTTCTCTTTTATTTTTTTTTTCTTTCTCCCTCCCCCCCCTCTACCCCCCTTGTATGTCCTTCAGTGTTTTCACAATGAAATCTGTACTGGGAACTAAATAGTTCCATTATGGATTTGCTTCCTAGGAGAGGGTGGGAAAAAGAAATAAGATGGTTTTATTTTAAACATTTCAGCAGCTCTAAAAACTACTTTTGAGAAGTGGTGGGGGCAGGGGAGTGAAGCATGGTAATTTTCTGTTAGTTATTCCCCCTGTAGAGACCTGACTGCCAATAGACTTTTCTCACAGCACCACCTACAGTGGTGGTCTACCTGCAGGCTACTATGGGGAGAGATTAAGCTTTTGCATCTGTAGTTTTGCAGCTCCTGGGAGGCTTTTGCACTGCTGTTTTGGTAAAGAGATTTATAGAGGCACTTGGTGAATTTTAGTCATTTTGTTATCAGCCTGTAACCACAGATACATGTGTGTGGAGACCACAACCATCTTAGGCACTGCTGCAAGTTTACAAATCATCTTACTTGTCTACCTTATATCTTGGTTTATATCAGACTTTTCATTAGGAAGAAATAAGGCAACCTACACACAGAAACAGACAGGACTGTAATGCAGCTTTACTCTGTCTGGTCAGGCAGTATAGAACATCATGGGAATAAGGTGGATGAAGGTAGAGACTCCATAAGAGAAGGGCATCACTTGGTAGCGTAAGGTTGACATAGGTGAGAATATACAGCCCTTTGCATCCTCCTTCAGAGTCTCAGAAATATCAGGAAGAAAGAATTGTAATCTAGTCATGGATATTTTAGTGTTAGTGTCCTCATGAGGCTCTAGGTGCCTGTTGTCCCTAAGGTTTATTCTCGCCAAAAATGTCTCCCAGCCAATTCAAGTCGCTAAGAATCAAGCTTCTAGGATGAATGTCTTCATGGACTGTAAATGAATCACGAGGCTACCACCTGCTATCAGTGTAAGAATTCATATGTACATATCACTCCAGTTTCTTATCATGTGACCCTTGCGATATGAGAGCAAAATGACAAGTGGTTTCTGTTTGATTAAACAGGTGACAGAATTGGGGGTTCAGTTCTGCCTTTCAAGATAACAGTACTCATCTTCAGCATCTCTGTATTCATGTGTGCTAAATTCATATTCCCTGGAAATTATTTAAAATCTTGTTTTGTGCATGTGTGTTTGAAATTATCTTTTCCTTCCCTTGTGTCTTTTCTTCCATCTGCTTTCAGCTGTGTTTTTGCTCTCCCCACTGCCCCACCCCTACCCAGATTTGTAGATCTTTGGGATTTATACAGTTAAATACTTCTGAATTTCCTGAGTTTATATACCTCTTGTAGTTAGCAGTAGGTGCAGTTATGATCATATCCATTTATGTCTTGAAACTACAGATGAGGTGCCGGCATAATTGCAGTTAATGACAAAAAGCCTTCTTATTTCAAATTAAAGGTCTTTCTACTATTTTTCCCCTTCTTTTTGTTATTCTTTCATAATTTCTCTTGTGCTCTGAAAAGCTTCCTCACTGCTTCTTTGAACAGTGAAAAACAGGCCTGTCTATAATGGACAGTCCTTGTGTTTCTTATGCAACTGTAACACCACTGACTTCGTAGTGCTGCTTTTGATTTTCCCAAGCAGAAAAGGAGAATAGGCTGTTGTTCAACCCCCAGCTACATTACATTTAAGTCAAGTGATTCTGTCATGGGTGGGTTTATACGCATCATCTTTCCACAATTCTTCTATCACAACATGTAGTAAGTAGATACCTGTTAAAGTAGGCATGCTGCCAATCAGTTGCACCTGTTAATAAATCATAAAGACTCCCTATTCAAAGACTGAGACCTCTGTTTCAAGAGTCTCTGCAATATAATGTAATGTAATTCACAACTGAAGAAATTTTTCATACAGGATTACATCCATTTGCAATCTGACATTATTCAGACAGGATTGCTATATTATGCAGAGCATAATTACAAAATACTATCTCTGTAATACTGTGCTTTTGTATGTATGCAGATTATTAGAAATGGTTAATCTTAAAATCATTGCACATACACTGCAGTCAACAGGGAAGAAAGTCTCAGCTTTTGTGCATTGGTATAACAACATGACAGTTAGTGTTGTTGAGGTCCTGGCCTTATTTCTGCTCCATTATTGTACTGCTGTATACAAAGAATGAAATCTGTGTCTCCATTACATCCTGCAGCACTTTAGTAATTCTTCAGAAATCAAAGACAAATCGTGGATTCACATTGTTTTTTCTGACTCAACATTTGAATATCATTAGAGCCATATCTTTCTCTTTTCTAAAAATTCTGCACAAAGTCTCAAACCACAGATACAGGATCTGAAATCTGAGTCAGAATCCAAAAGATTCAAAATGCTTAGGAAGTCAGAACTGCCATTCTAGTTTCATACCATGTTCTTATAAAACAGGACCAAACAGAAGTTCTCCTTTACTGCTGACTGAATGTCTTGCAGGGCTTCATAGTTTCGTATTAATACAGACCTATTAAAAAAAATAGAACAGGTCACACACACTCTTAACATCTACAGGGCTCTTGACTCGGAGGTTATTGTCTAGTGTGTAATGATTCTGAACTCACTGGAACCAGCAAAGGTAGGCATCATCTTGCATTAACAAAAACATGGAGCCAGTGATCCCCCCTCTAAAACCATGCATCTCTGTTGCTTGAGCTGAACAGTGACTCAACCAGCCTTAAGAAATCTAACCATTATCACTGACACAGCTGGAACACTGGAATCTACATAGATGGAGTAAATCCCTGTTATGAAGAAAAAGAAACATGGCAATAACTGATACAGGGGAAGAAAGAAGTAAATTTTTATTCCTTATGTTTATCCACTACATTTTTGAAGGGTAGTTTCATCTGATAGCAGAATTGGAGCTGGTGAATGGGAATGAATTCTTAAAACAGGATTTTACTTAGTTAAGGGAAGCATTTTCCACCCAACTCTGGAATATAAGCTTAATATTGTAGGTGGTTATAACTGCCTCATTTCTATCATGGGCTGAGATTAATATGAGAACATGATATCCACTTGTTACTTGCATTTGCACCAGTGTGGCCTTGTCTAGCAAGTGTGAGAATGTTCTTTTTAAGTTTAAAATTATTTTAGCAAAACCACAGAAACCATTTTATAAACATGCTGATACAGTAGAGACACTGCAGGTTTCACCCCTCTTACACCCAGCATCATAAATCCAACCTGTCTTCAGTTAAACTAAATGAATTACACTGTTTGTAAACGCTGAGAGAAGAATCTTATCCTTGTATGCATGATCTTCAACCACAAGTACTTCATTTCAATAAAGGCAAATGATAACCCTCTTCTGTACGACGCAGAAATCCAGAAAGTGCTGTACAAACTCAACAAATAGATGTGAAGATTGCACAGAGCTTATCCCTTTGCCCAGCACTAAAAGCAACTACAACCTCAAATAAAAACTGCAGCTTGCAACCCATTTGAAATATTATTCAGTTAAGCTCTATTTATTACCATCAAAAATAGCACACACAGAGGCAGCCAAAACAGTCCCGTTTCACAAAGCACAACCGAGATCAGCTGACTGGAACTCACACTTATGTTCATTGAAGGGCCGTATTCTCATTTTGTGTTCCTTGTTTCTATTTAGAGTTAATGGTAAATGTCTTTTCCTTGTCAACTGTCAAATTGTCAGAACACACTTTGTATGTTCAAGGCTGCAGGATTCAGGGGGTGTCGGAGGGAGGGGGAGGACCATCTGCTTTGTTGACAGAAGTTTACTTCCAATATTTTATACTGAGTAATTATTCAAGGTCCCTTGTATTTTGTGTCTCCCAGAGAGGAGGTATTAAAAATGTCCACCATTATATGCTTTTCACATAGAAAGCAGGATTTTATGACCCTCTAACTGCAGGATCAGTGGTTTTACACTCTTTAGCCTCTGCAATAATGTGTGCCTGGTTCCCCCATGCAGGCCATGCTGTGGTTAGTGTTGATTCAATAAACAACATTTTGTTTCATCTCCACGGATATTAGGTCTATAGAGGACAGATTGCATTTACTGATAGTGCCTCATGGTCTTAAAGCACACTTGACTAATTCTAGCTATCATTTGTGGTTTGCTGTATTTTAAACAAGGGCAGAATTTTTTAAAGAGAGATAAAGTAGAAGAAAAAAAGAGGAGAGAAGGGAAGTGAAGCAAAGAAAGTGAAGAGAACTTTTCAATGATATTAAAAAATGAAAGGTGAGAAAACAAACACCTCAAACCCTGCTAGAGTGATTGCATAAGGGCAACATTTAAATTAAAAAAAGACACTCAAGTATCCTGTTGACCAACAAATACTTGTAATTCCTATTGTCTTTACCATAAAATGTGAGGTTTGTTGATTTCCCATTGTCTACTCTTT
This sequence comes from Falco punctatus, assembly GCF_963210335.1. Classification (NCBI taxonomy): domain Eukaryota; kingdom Metazoa; phylum Chordata; class Aves; order Falconiformes; family Falconidae; genus Falco; species Falco punctatus. Next base: position 7,450,181 of record NC_137586.1, read on the forward strand.
ATATTTAGAGGCCACATTCATTACACACTCTTTCTCCTCCTTTTGACTAACAAGGGTACCTGAAATCTTATCACATCCTTTGATTGACTACCCCTGTTAAGAAGTTTATGTAAAAGATATATACAAGTAGAATTGCCTGATTAAATAGCTGCCTGCAAGAACAAAGGGGTGGCCTCAGTCAGAAGGTAGCGACTCCAGGAAGCCCTTTCAGGGCTGTGTTCCCATCTTCTCTTATTATTCCATACAGGAGAGATCTCCATGGGAAAAATTCTGCTGAATTCTGATCTTTACCTTGTTGTCTACCTAATGACAGCACTCAGGGAGATGGGATGTAAGTCCCTTCCCACTGCTGACAAGGAAGTCAAACAGGGGCAAAGGGGGAAAAGTCATGAGCCTATCCTAACCACCGAAAGGACACTCCAAATGACAACTGCATTCCCAAAAGTTCGTTAGGCAATACCAGTTCTTGAAGAACATGTAGAGGTTATGTCTTTGTAGTACCATCAGCATTTCCATGTCAGGAAAAGTAAGCACTTTCCATACAATCATTGCAATTGAAAAAGCAAATTAAGACAGAGCAACTGCTTATTGCTGAATAAACAGCTTGGCAGACTATGACAAAGATGCCTTTTCCATCCACGTGCCTTCTACTTGCTCACAGAAGAATTACTTAGGAAGCAATGTCAGTACTCAGTACCAAGACTCAGATTTAAGTTGTCCCTGATTAAGTCTTAATATGGAGTTGCTGGTTTCACCACCTGAGACCTGTGCCATACATATCTGTCCTCTCCTAGACCTGTCTGCCCCAGTACAGGATTCATATGTCATTCCTCAGAAACCTCACAGCATGTGACCACTGATTGAAGTTTGCTAGGGTCTTCTCAGAAATCACCTACTAGCATCTGTCTCTTGTCACTTCCTAACCAGGTTTAGGGTTTCATGTTTCATTTTTCTTTTTTGTTTTGTTAATCCCTGCAGCAAACTCTAGTCAGCTTTCAAGCATCCAAGATTCAGCCTTGGTGGCCATCTCTCCACATATAAAATTATGTCTTTACCAGAGTCTTTTGTTTTCAGGTCCGGTTAGGAATATCCACTGTATCAAGTCCTCATCCCTGTAGAAAAATCAGAAAGGTCCGATTCCTGAGATTGCACTGTCCTCTTGTTTTAAGTTACACCTGTGTGGATGGAAGATTATCTATGTTAATTATTATCCAGTGTTCCAGATCAGAGAAAGATTTGTACCTCTCTTGACAACAGATGGCTGTCCACTCAAACACATTCAGTGATACAAAACTTTCATAAAACACAGCAGAATTCATACGTCATGCTTGCACACGTTATCCACATTGTCATAAGAAGCAAAGCAAAGCAAATAAACAAATAAAAAAGATGGAATAGAAATGTGAGTCATGTTGAATACCATGAACAATATGTTTTTCATATCCAAGTTACCCAAGCTCAGTTTTAAACCTGAATAATCTTTGTTGGAAGTAACAACTCTCAGTATACCTGTCTTTTAATGTATTTACATATATATATATATATATATATATATATATATACACACATAAAAACAGTCGCACTCACAAACTTCCCATGACAGTAGCTAGCTGTATCTTTCCCTCAAACACTTCCCTCCCCTCTCCACCCCTACCAAGTAACTCCTGCTGGGGCGATGCGCCAGCCAACTCCCTTGATGTGTCCTGCCCCAGAGATGGCAGCCAGATGGCTTGACATCTGCAGCAAGAAGAGCTGGCAGGTCGCCCTGAAATCTCCCACTCAAGGGAGCTGTTGTTGTGTACTGAAGTCCTTATCCCTAGAAAGACTTCTGTGAATAAAATATATAATACATGATAAAATACAATAAATCCTAAAGAAAAGGAAAGCAAATAGTATTTTGAGACAGCTTACCACAGCCTCAGAAGCGATTTTTCCCCATGGGCAGTATTTGCTATGGAAGCCCACCAAGTCTGTCATCATTCCGTACTCACAATATGTGCCATAACGCACACTATGAATTGAAATTTTTGTTAACATCCATTAGAGGAGGCCATGGTATACACAAATGGTAGAACAGAAGTAGATCAACCCAAAGAGGAACAATTATAATTTATGCATGCTGTACAACTTCCCACCATCATGAGTTAAGTACATTGCACTACTTTCAGAGCACATATTTTGGGAACTTTACTAAGAATTTAAACACCTTTCAAACAGAGGTTGATTTACACTCTATTTCTACAAGGTTAAGTAGAGAGACAGTCAGATTGACAGAGTTCTGAAATAAAAAAAAAAAAGAGGGGGGGGGAATAATGTTAGTAATATAAAATGCCTTTTAAAATAGATTTTTTTTTTGTAAAGGAATGAGAAATATTATAGTTTCAAAGACCACCTGTGCAGCATTCAGAGTGCAGTATCCCCAAAGGAAAGCTGGAATCACACTGGCTGTCTTAGAACCATCTCCATTACTATTTCCATTGAGTCCCTGGATGGTAATTCTTGCCGTAACACAGGCTCTGCAACCACACCTTGCCAGAGCTTTAAAGGAGATGTTCTGCTATGGATAAAAAAAAAAAAAAAAAAAAAAAAAAAAAGTACCCAACAAATTGTCCCTTTAAAGTAATCTAACTTTGAAGAACAGTTAGAGGATTTGAACATTAAAATAAGAAAAAGAGAGAAGTGGAGAGAGTATAGATGAAACGGCAAAGAACATATTTTAGTATCAGTCTGAATTTGCGATGTATCTCAGTCCTTTGGGGAGAGTTTATACATGCATGTATAAACATGCAAATCTGAGCTCTGAAGGACTTCTATTTTATATTCAGATCAAAATGCTATCTGTACACTCATTCTCAATCTAAAGTTCCCCAAAGGTGAAAACCAAGTTCAAGGTTAATTTTGTTGCAAGACACCTTTTCCTAAATTCAGAGATAAAAAGCAAGCAATATCTGGTGAAAAAAAGCACCACCACCAACCACTCAAACCAATCCACGGGTCAAATATATTACATGCATATTTGTCACCTTTTAGTTGTCCAAAGCAATATCCACAAACTCGTTAGTGTTTTCCCATATACACAGCTAGGCAATAGGCTCTAGCTATTTTATACAGCTACTAGTAACATCTCTTGCCCAGAAGGCAGTGACAGACAGAGAGAGAGCAAAGAAATAACTTTCACAGTTTTTGTGTTTTCCCAGCTATCAATCAAATTCCCTCTGACATTGCTTCATTTATGGATTATTGCAAAAACACTGAAACAATGTGCAATGATAATGTTGTAAAGCTACAGAAATGAAATTGGTAGGAGTAACCCATTTCTCACTGTGTTCCCAAGCACCTCTCCACTCTGAATCACCAGCATTGTTTAAGCTTCAGTTCTATATAAGAAAGCTAATCAAATGACACTCAGGAAAATTGACTTGGGTTTTCAATCTAGTTTCAGATCTCTATTGTACTTATTTCAAATAGCATTTGTTATTCTCTGCATATCCTTAGGAACATGCCCTGTCAAGAAATGCCATACAACTTCAAACCATGTTTTTTCCCACCTCTATAACTTTTTATGTATTCCCTTTTTAGATTTTATTACAGCATAACATCTAAAAATGAAATAAAGATTATAGGCAACGCTTCAGGACCTGTAGTTCTGTGGCTTGCCCTGAATATCAAATCTTGTTGATAGGAACTTGCTGCTATACCACTGTAAATTGCCAAAATCTCCCCACTGACCATCACTGTAATTATTTCTGTTTGGAAATGAAAGATTTGATCGGCAGAGTGATTTTTCTTTTCTTTATATTTTCCACTCCCTTTCTTGTCTGTCTTTCCCCTATTCACCTGGACTGTGCATTTTCTCTTGATGGGGGATTTGAAGATTAAATCTGTATTTATTTACCATAGTTATCTCTCAAAGTAAAAGAAAACAACAGATTGCAAGGGGGGTGGGGGGTGGGGGGAAGGAAAATGGGGAAAATGTGAAGGAGGAAGGGAAGAAAGGATGGAGAGAGAAAACACAAACACACAAAACAGTCATCTGAGCTACCAATTTAACAGTTTGGGGTTTTTTCCCCTCAAAGATCAAAAAATTGAGTAAAGGCTGAGGTAGTCACTCCCATTGCATCCAGTACCTGGGGGTGTTGGTCAGATTGATACCAAAATTTAAAACACACTTCCATGCTGTATCTACAACTCTTCTTTGAATAAATGTGTCAGAATCTGAGCAGCAGGTCGAATTGAGTGGCAACATCAGCCTGGATTGAGGAGTAAGTTATGATTCAAATCTAAACAAATCAGAAAAGACAACTCAACACATCAGTAAAGAAAAATCAGTGTCGAAGAATGAACTGTGGGCTGAGGGTACATACAAGGAGAAGATTAAGGGAATTTTGTGTAGGAACCAAGTTCAACTCCAAGGTCAACATCAGAGTGGCACTAAAAGGGAGTAATTTCTTTGTGTCACAGAAAAATATCAAGGAGAAAAACTAGAGTCTGTTATTTTTTTATTTTCCTTTAGACTTTGGACTGATAATGTGGTGTTGTGCAGCCTCCATTTCCAAGACTGCTATTGACATTTTAGGGGACAGAGAAGTGCTGCCCTCTGCCTGGACCTTGATTTTCTCCTGTGTAGATGGGTGTAATAATGCTCCTTTTTGTCCTTTCTGTAAGGAACATATACCCTAGGCAATGTAGTATAGTGCAGTAGGTAGACCTGCACCACTGAAAGGTTACACAAGTTAAAAGAATGACGTGGTCTTACTCAGAGATGAAATTCGGAGCCTTAAAAACAATGTAGAAATGGTAAGAGAGCATTATGATAGTGTGCTGACTAGGATTACTGAGAAGCCTTTACTAAAGCATCACATTGGTGGGTCTAACCAGCTTCTGAATCTAGAGCTTGTTGCTTCTCCAGGACATCCTCACAGGAGTTTCTGTTTCACTGTGTGGTTCAGAGATGCCTCAATGCTGAAAATAATCTTGACAGGTACACCAGGAGGGTGTTTTTAGGTTACAGGATTATTATTTTTTTATTCATACATCACTTGTTTAAACTAATTTGCTTAAAAATTCATAACGATGAAGTTTTTTAATAGAAATGTGCCAAGCACCTTTCAATTACTGCCAAACTGGGGCAATCACTGGTCCATGAAGAATGTGAATTCTCTACTGTTGTGAGATGTGTACACACACACACAAAAACATGTATTTAATTCCCTTAAACAAAGCAGTTTTTTTCTGTACCCCATTAAATGTTAAATGGCAGAGAGTTAAAAAAATCAAACAAAACATTAGTAGATTATGAAAGTTAAACCATCAGGTTTTTAAAGTTGTAATGTGTAAGGAAAAATATAAATACAAATGTAAATATTTACATTTTTATATACTATCAATTTATTGAGAAAACTTACTCATTATACAGATAATTCATGCACATAACACACATAGACATTTTAGATAAATGCACTTCAAATGAGGACTTACATAATACCCAGCAGTAAAATATATGACCTGTTTATCATCCGTCTTCCTTTTCCCCTTTTTAAACACAGAGGCAATGTTTGCTTTCCTGCATTTTTTCTGGTACACTTTCCCAGCTTTTCAAAGAAAACCACTAGCAACCATGAGACTGCTTCAAAGTCCAATACAGATCCTGATGTGAAATGCACCAACATAAGAACAAAATACATACGGATATACATATCATTATACTAGTGCCTTCTGATTTTCATTTTTAGGGTCAATAGCTGTCATCATTCCACAACATAAATTTTGTCAGTTAACTGAAGGCAGCTGCACCCTACAAGAAATTATATATGTGTGTGTGTGTGTGTGTGTGTGTGTGTGTAAAGAAGAAAGAAAAATAGCATCTTTATAGAGTTTTGTTGAACAAACTCTCTCTTTGTTGCGGAAAGATCTTGGTCCTTTCTTGGCCCTCTTTTAGTATTAGGATATCATATGAACTTTTGTAGTATAATGACATTTTTCACACTGTTCCTTTTACATTTTGTCTTTATATTCTTATGCTATTGTCTTTTTAGCCTTTATAAAATGCAGCTTTATGGTCAACACATGCCAAGGCAGGAGCATGCTACTGAAGTGACAGCCAGGTTCTGCCACCCTTCCTCACATTCCCACACCATCCCTTAGATTGGTACTAGTAATGGTGCAGCTGCTCAGCAAACCAGATCAAGCTGTTGATCTGACAGAAGAGTAATCAGTTTTTCTCGGGCCGGTTTGGATCCACTCAAAAGGGATCGTATGGAAAGCATAAGTGAAGCTGAAAAGAATGAGGGAAGGTTTGCCATATCTTCAATTCATCAATAGCACGGATAGAGATCAACGTAAGCTAGCTTTGAAATTATTTCTCATTTCCATTTTCTTCCTTTCTGTATTTAAGATCAGTAAAAGCGTATTGATGTAGTAAATCTTATCCTTTCCAAGTTTCTACTCTTTCTTCATATTATTATAACTTTTCCTTTTAACATAATGTATTTAAAGAAACACTGCCTCTCCATTACTTTTCTTTCCTGACATGCTGGTGACCAGTTCTCTGAATTTATTGAAATACACCTTTCTGAGGCCTTATTTATGAATTCTTTTATTTTCTGTTCCTCCTTCTTAACTATCACAAACTCTCCCTTTTGTGGTGGTATTAGTCTTCTAGATTGTTAATCGGTTCCTCATTTTGGATTAGAAGATTCAATTAAGAGTCTCTGCATAAAAATGAATTATTCTCAGCACTCGTGGGATGTGGAAGTTTCATTCCACCAGCAAAAGCTGGTTGTTACATGTATGCATGAATGTCTATTATGGAAACCAGTTGAGGCTGAGGTTTATCTTCCTTAAACTGTTTTAATTTGCCTCCGTATGGTTGAGCTAACCAGCCAAGGCTTCTTTTATACTCAGTGGTGACAAATAGACATTTTCAGATGGAAGCACCTATTTAGGTAGAATTCCTCCTTGAAGTACTTGTTTCTTTATTGGATTTTGAAGAGGTTGAGATTGAATAATTGACATGTGTAATTTTTAAACAAATATGGTTAGATGAAGTAAATCCTGTTACCAATGAATCAAAACCTTTCAGAACAGTAGTGAAATCAGTTCTAAATTTGAAATCTCAGTTTAGTCTCCTAAAGGCTATGGACTTCAATCCACAGTTAAACATAAAAAACTGAATAAATATTTTTTTGAATCCTAACTTAAGGATCCTTCAGAGTGAATATAAAGAAGCTGTGCATGAAACAGATCACCTTGTTTCCTTAGTAATGTCTTGAAAGTGTATTTCCTCAGATTGACTATTCTATGATGCTTGTTCCCTTGATCCGTCTATAGCATGATGCTGAAATAACATCTGTCTGATGAATTTTGTTCTTACTTCAGTATAAAAACTTCTGTTACTTCTCCCTGTTTTATACCATCAGGAAGAAAGAGTGGTCATGAAAATGAGCAAGTAGGTTTTTTTCTGCCTTTGTCTCTTTCTTGTTTTCTTGAGACAGACAAGTAAACCTTAATTGTCCTCTCATCATCTCTCTCTCCTGATGCTGCCACAAAGTTATGCCCAGTTATTAAAGCATATAATTCACTTTGTCTTTCAATATCATTCTTAGATGGCAAATACATTTTTACTTATGTTCTGTTTTAAGGATAGCTGTAAGATGCATAGCCATTGAGTTATCAGTAGTTGCTATACAGGGCCATGCTCTTCTTAGTGCTACTGTTGTCCATCATGTATGTGGACTCTCTTACGGACAGACTCATCTTATCTAGGACACTGTCAGATCTCAGTAGGCTAAAGTCAAATTACAGCAGTTTATACCTACTGAGAACCTGCATGCTAGTCCTTTTGTTGAGAAAGGAGGCTGTGATTTAGAAACATGCTGGATAACAACAAAATAAGGTTTGCTGTTGTTGTTAACTCTAGAAGAAACACTGAATTCTGTGAATTAAAATAGTTGGTATCGGACTGGACTTCATGTGGAACTGAAAGCTGTCATTTAGAAATGAGGAATCCTGAGTCCTGGTCCCAATTCTTACAATCTGTGTTACTTTTAGCATAACATGGAATTTCTGTTTCTCAGTTTACCTATCTGCAGTCTAGGCATAATGTTTTGTCTCACGGCTCTTTCAAGGTTTAATTAATGAATGCATGTTTTACAGCTAGTTGAGAACCTCAGATAAAAGAGTCTATAGAAGTGCAAAGCATTATTATGTTGCAGGAAGCCTGATTTTCTTTTCCTTCAGAAAAACAAGACTCTGTGCAGACTTAATTGTTTTTTTTAAATTTTTAAAGAGGATTAAAAAACTGAGCCTATCTAAGTCTCCCTACTGGTAAATAAAAAGGAAAAGAAATAAAGACTGGAAGCAAAGAGAGGATTTAAAATAAAATAAATAACTATATCCAAAGGGTAATACACAAGTAACTGTTAAAACAAGAAAATAAAGTGCCAGATTTTCTGAGCTATGAAGTAGTGGATGAATAGAAATAAAAATTTTGTTTATGACAATGTTATGGAAAGGAAACATTGGGAAGCATCACATTTTAATCAGTTATTCTCACTCAGTTTCAAGATTCCCACAGATATGGGAGAGTTTAAGAAGACCAGTGAAGCCAGAACCACTCTCCCTATGGTGTTAGCCATTTAATACTTGATATAAATGTTAGGGAATCATTATGAATTGCCCAATGGAAAAGAGCAGGTCTTTTCTTTTGAGTCAGTTGGAGAAGACTATAATGGTAGTCAGTATCAGAAGATTAAAACCAAATCCCTTACAGATGGAAATCAGCAAAGCTTCATCCAGAATAGCTCCATTGTGCAGCTATGCCAATTGATGCCAGCTGAGAATTGGTCTCCAAATATCATTGTAACTTTGTTCCTGACATTAGGATGGCCAAAAGAATAAGCTTTCTTGTGGGCTTTCAAGGACTTGGTGTGTTCAGCCAACTTGCTAATGCTCCTTTTACAGCATTTCCTCATCACATTTTGTTATTTTTCTTTTACCAGCTGAAACCCAAAAGCATGACAACATGTGCTAAAAGAATGAAGCCAAAATGAACTGGTGTGTTATGAACCCTAAAATAAAGGTTTTTAGGTGATATTGTATGTTCATTTGGGGCATTTTGCTTTTAAATGTCTAACTCTTGTGGTTTTTAGAACTTGTTGGGAAAATTAAAAACTATCTTCTTAGTATTTTTTAAATGTCAAAGCTACTTTATTCTCATGTGTTCTATCAGGTACATATTTAACCTAGTTTCCTGAGAATATGGAGTATATACCATTTTGATGCATGCCCGTGTATTTACGTATGTCCCTTTCTACGTTTTGCACCTGAATATAAGACAAATATAAATAATACTATATTAATTTCTTCCAACAACCACACATATTTATGGCTGATTAAAGAAGAGAGAAACTGTTTATACATGGAACCTTTGACACAACAAAAAATGTTTTTAAAAATACATTAGAAACAAAAGGAGAGCCAAGGATCATATGCATCCTTTATTGGATGTAGCAGGGAACACTGGCACAAAGGATAAGGAAAAGGCTGAGGTACTTAATGCTTTCTTTGCCTCAGTCTTTAGTAATAAGACCAGTTTCCCTCCAGATACTCAGCCCCCTGAACTGGAAGACAGGGATGCCGAGCCAAATGGAGTCCCCAAAGTCCAGGAGGGAACAGACAGTGACCTGCTGCTCCATCTAGATATGCACAAATCTATGGGGCCAGATGGGAGCCACCCAAGGGTACTAAGGAAGCTGGCAAAGGAGCTCACCGTGCCACTCCCATCATTTATCAACAGTCCTGGCTAACTGGGGAGGTCCCAAGTGACTGGAGGTTATCCAATGTGACACCCATCTAAGACAGGCGGGAAGGAGGATCCAGGGAACTACAAGCCTGTCAGCCTGACCTCAGTGCTGGAGAGGGTGATGGAGCAGGTCATCCTGAATACCATCATGGCATGTGCAGGACAACTAGGGGATCGGGCTCAGCCAGCATGGGCTTATGAAAGGCAGGTCCTGCCTGACAAACCCGATCTCCTTCTATGACAAGACAACCCGCCTAGTGGATGCAGGGATGTAGATGTTGTCTACCTGGGCTTTAGTAAAGCTTTTGGCACCATCTCCCACCGCATTCTCCTGGAGAAAATGCTCATGTCTTGGAAGGGCATACTCCTTGTTGGGTAAAAACTGGCTGGATGGCTGAGCCCAAAGAGTGGTAGTAAATGGAGTTACATCCAGCTGGCAGCCAGTCACAAGTGGTGTTTCCCAGGGCTCAGTGCTGGAGCCAGTCCTGTTTAATGTCTTTATTGACAATATGGATGAGTGTAGTGAGTGCACCCTCAGTAAGTTTGAAAGTGAAATCAAACTGAGCAGGAGCATTAATCTGCAGGAAGGCAAGGGGGAAGACCCCTGTCCACAGGGGTGTGGACAGGCTGGTCTGATGGGCCCAACAATGAGGTTCAACAAGGCTCAGTGCTGTGTCGTGCCCTTGGGTCACACAAAACCCACACAATGCTACAGGCTTGGAGAAGAGCAGCTGGAAAGCTGCCTGGTGGGCAAGGATCTGGAGGTGCTGGTTGACAGCTGGCTGAACATGAGCCAGCCGTGTGCCCAGGAGGCCAAGAAGGCCAACAACATCCTGGCTTGTATCTAAAACAGTGTAGCCAGCAGGACTAAGGCAGTGATTGTCCCCCCATACTCAACACTGGTGAGGTCACAACTCGGATACTCTGGTCAGTTTTAGACCCTCACTTCACAAGGGATGTAGAAGTGTTGAAGCATGTCCAGAGAAGGGCAGCAGAGCTGGTGAAGGGTCTGGAGCACAAGTTTGATGAGGAGCAGCTGAGGGAACTGGGGGTGTTTAGTCTGGAGAAGAGGAGAATCAGGGGGAATCTTATTGCTTTCTACAGCTACCTGAAAGGGGGCTGTAGGTAGGTGGGGGTCGGTGTCTTCTCCCAGGTTACAAGTGGCAGGACAAGAGGAAATGGCCTCAAGGTACACCAGGGGAGGTTTAGGTTGGATATTAGGAAAAATGTTTTCACTGAAAGGGTGATAAAGCATTGGAACAGGCTGTTGAGGGATGTTGTGGAATCACCATCCCTGGAGGTGTTTAAAAAAGACCCCACAGGTGCAGTGCTTAGGGACATGGCTTAGTGACAGAATTGGCAGTCCTGGGTTAATGGTTGGACCTGATAATCTCAAAAGTCTTTTTAACCTGAATTATTATATGATTCTATGATAACATGCTGAAATTAACTATAATCATCTTAACCGGGTATATTTCTTAGTCTACACATTCTAAGCCCTGTATATTTGTGCCTGTAGCACGCTTCTGGTTGCTGCAATGTGATGCTCTGGAAGCACCTTGTCTGGCACAGTTTTAATGTAGCAGGACTTCTCAGATGCTTGCACTCAACTCTAGGAGGAGTCAAGCACTCTGGAGGGTGTTGCATCCCACCTATGCTTTCTTGTTCAAGCAAATTTTTACTCAGAAATATAGCAATTCAAGATTCAGTGCTCTCTGACTAAATCTTTAAAGGCATACTTCTGTTGCGGCTGGTTCTTCAGGAACACCACCTCAGTCCTGCTTAGTGAATCAACACCTTTTCCACATTGTGTTTTCTCCTTTTCTGTAGGTGCAAGGCACTGGGCTCACCTCTTTTAAAACAGTCAAATAGGAGTCCTGAAAACAGTTTTTCACATCTCTCATGCTGATCATTTTGCTGTAGCCTTAAACCTGAGGACTGTTGAATCTGTTACTATGATGGTCCTTACCCAACCTTTTCCTGTTCTTTCTTCTCTCACAGAGCCACAAGTTGTACCAAGGGATGTTTAAATTGGATGTTAGGAAAAATTTCTTCACTGAAGGAGTTATCAAGGATTGGAACAGGCTGCCCAGGGAAATGGTTGAGTCACCACCCGTGGAGGTATTTAAAAGATGTGTAGATGTGGCACTTAGGGACATGGTTTAGTGGTGGACTGGTAGTGTGAGATTTACAGTTGAACTCAAAGATCATAAAGGTTTTTTCCAAACTAAATTATTCTACAGTTCTGATAATTTCACATCCTGACCAAAACCATCCTGCATTGGCTATCAGAGAATCCACACAGGAGTGTGGCTTTGCTCCACTCAGTTATTTTTGCTAGCTTTCCCAGCTTGAGAATTATTTTTTTTTTTTTTTAATGAAAAGCAAAACATTATTCTGTACTAAAAACAACCGTTGTTCAGATACAGCAATGATATTGGTTTCTCATACAGTTTGTTAGGTTTTCTTCTTGAAAAGGAGGCCTACCTCTTTGTGATCTGAAGATCCTGAATTATAAGCCTGTGAATTGCAGTATTTAGTCACAGATTTTTTTTTCTGTCAAATTCCATCAAATGTCAGGTTTTGTTTTGCTTATAAAGCCACCAGTTGTGGGTCAGTCCTGTCATTTTGGTCTCCATGTGCTGCTTATCCTTGATTACTCTCAGCTGTGACTTAGAAGCAGCAGAGATAATTCTCCACACTGACCATCCATCATCACTCCCATTTCAGAATCAGGAAGGAAATTAGAACTAAATAACTTTGTCTTTGAACAGTAGCAGGCATAGGAAAGGATGACTATGATGATCAAGAGTGTAGAAACATATTTTATATGAACAAGAAGTTGCTTCATTTGTTTAGCCCTGAGGAAGCTGTTCTCAGCAGTCCATGACAGGCAACTGAGAAGAACTTTTCTACTGTCAATAGGCTTCAAACTTCTGAACAAATGTTCAATCTTCCAGTGCAAAACTGTGTAGTACTGGAAGTCTGAAAAAACTAGAAGACAGCCAGCCAGCAGATCGACAGCTGACTGATACAAACGTATCACAGGCTAAATACTGAGTACAGCCCCCTCTTCCTTAAGGACAATATATGCCCCAAACAGGACCACACAAGGCAAAGAGCCATTTTTCAGAGTAGAAGGATTCAAGAATTTATCTCATTCTAAGAAAGAAGCTTCCAGGGTCATGAAATTTATAACTACATATGACACTAAGGAACTAAATTTAATAACCAAGATAGTCCATTCCAGTCTTTCTTTCTTTAAGGACTGATTTTGAATGCTGTGTAGGTGCTATACTTCCTTTGACTTCAATGAGGGTTACTAAGCGAGTATTTCTGTAGCTTTAGGCTTATGCATTAATGGATTAATTTTCAAGATGTTTTATGAACATGGCCAGGTTTTGACTAGGTTAACCAGAGATGAAATATCCCACAGCTCATACCAAACATACTCATTATCAAATCATACATTAGGAAATGTTTTCCTTTCTCTTTTTATTCTCCTAGGAAGAATGAGAAAATAAAACCAGTGATGCTGTAATGACACAAAAATATGATGGTTTAACGAGTCTTTTCATCTCTGTTCCCTATTCTTCTTGTGTACATTTTATTTAATGAGTATAAAAGTAGCAAACAGAAAGATAGGGGCATGAACAGTTGTATCTCTGAAGCTTATATGATGAAACTGGTTTATGAGCTCATGGTCACTTTTTGTTTCTATTCCATCAACAATTTTCTTTATCACACAAGTAAAGATTGTGTAAGGCAAATTCTTACATGCACATGAATTGCAGAATTATCATCTTTGGAAGATGATTCTAAGCTTTGTCCATCCTTTGCATGATGGTGAATTTAATAACTGGCTCAGTGTATTTAGTTATTTAAATGCATTTATGCCTGAGAACTGAAGGTAAGAGTATGCCAGACAATGGCAGCAAGGAGCCAAATAGCCGTAGTGGAGAAAGAACAGCTCTGATTGCTTTTATATGTATCCTACATTAAAGAACCCAGTGGAGCTGAATTGTTCCCTGTGGGGCTTAGAAGTTTGATTTTCTTTTTTCCTCCATACAGAAAATTATGGTGATTGCAAATCCTAAAGCACTAAAGTTATTTAGAATAGAAGCTGTAAATATATACAGTAGAAACCAGGCATTTTCCTTGGTTTATAGCTCCAAAGGATTAAAGTAGGATTAAAAAGAGAAGAAAATAGATTTAAAAACTGTTATGTTTTCTAACAGTAAGTGACACAACTTTTTTTTTTTTTTTTTTTTTCTGGAGGAAAGAGTAAGAAAAGCAAAAGCAAAAGAAGAAATAACCATAGGAAAGAAATAGTGAAATAATAAAATAATAAAAATAATATTAACATTAGTGACATGCACACATAGACCTTTAGTGATATATATCTGTATAGATATATAGATATATGTGTACATTTATACAGTTAACACTGACATTTGCGCAGGAACTTTTTTCTAAAGGAACTCAAAGCCTCTAAGTAGATAATGTACTGGGAATCCACAGCAGAACCAACTAATGATTGCAATATCACTTTTCCAGTTTAATTTAAATAGCGTGCTAAAATAAACAGAGCTGCAAACAGACTGCTAAAGGTACTCTTGGAGGGTGTAAGAGAAGTAGGAAAGTGTAGTGGTAAATTCTTCAGAACTGAAAATGGCCCATATTATTTCCTTTCTAGTCTCCAGAATACAAAAAAGCTGAAAATTAAGAAGGATAAAACCCACCCACTTATACAAAGCAGCATTTATATGATGTGCAATATTGTGTGCAGAATAAAAATTCTAGGCACTCTCAGGCTGCCTTACCTTCCTTCAGCAGCTGGTCAGGGCTGAGGATGCAGGAGGCACAAAGGTACCTATTGCCACTTTAACCCCTCTCCCTTTTGATTTCTTTAGTCAGGGAGTACTGACCCAAAACTCACTGGAAGTAATAGAAAACCTACTAACAGGAAGAGAATAATGGGAAAAAGGGAGTTTCAACTCAATTGATGTTGATGGGGCTTGAGAACATGCCAGATCTTGTGGCCAGTGCTCAGCACCAAACCAGGTGAGCCTGAAGCTCCTCTCCATTCTGTTGCTGAGAAATCCACTTGGATTCCCAGCAGCCATTAATGTAGTAAAGGTCCGCTCCTCACCTTTGTCACAGAGCACTTCCTCAGAAAACGGGTTGTAGTTAGTTATGTTTTCAGAGTGTTTTTTTGAAGAGCAATAAATTCCATACACAGTCTGCTGACAATATGCAGTGAAGTGTACCTGCTATTGAGCACTCAACAGTGTGGTTCATGGGGCTGCGAACATTTACATCAGGATTATTTAGTATGCCCAAATGGAGTGGCATAGCTGAGGGATGACTCACTGTTTCAACAAGGGCGTTAGTGGAAAGCAGAACTAGCAGAAAGGTAATCCTAATTCAGCACTTTCTGCATGGCTTTGTCACTTGCAGCTCTTCAAAGGACTGAAGAAGACTCTGCTCCCTGAGGTGAGTGAGAAGGAACCTCAGAGTGCATTTCCTATGAGTACCAGCAGTACCCAAGTCAGATGAAGCACAGATAAGGTGAAGCAAATATATGAAATACATGAAGCCTGGGAAGAAAAATGTTCTGACCAACTTTATTGTTGTTTAACAACTGACTACACAGGGTGCAGAAGAAAAGGGGAAGGCAAGTTATACAACGGTATTGGATTCAGAAAGAGACTGTGGTGACCATCTCAAGCTTCAATTACAAAAAAAAAAAAAAAATAGAAAACACAAAAATGTCTTCTTGACTATGCTGCAAACAAGACTTTCACCTGTAAATACAAAAATAGGGAAAATTCCCTCAGCTGCTGAATATGAGAAGGCAGGAAAATACTGATGTTTCACAGTTCCTCAGATGTGAAGTAGAGGTAATTCCATACATGCATATTTACCCCAGAAAAACTTCTACATATTTCTGCAAGACTTCTATATTTCTACAAGAGGCAACAAATGACTGATTCTGCTCATTGCACCATGGCTGATTCAGGAGCAAAAAGTTACCCTTTAGGGCTTTTGAGTAGCCTGATTTTTATCACAACCTGAATTTTGTGCAGTTTTTCTCTTGAGGCCATGATAAGACTTCAGGCAAATTCCCCTTTCATCATTCCCCATGCTTATGTTAGGCATGGGGTCTTTTACACTGAGAAATGTGACAGAGGCCATTATATAGCCAATGTGCTGACTTTACTCACTTTTTGAAACCCCGTTTTGTGCATAGTGGGGAGGATATTCCACAGTGGCCAGTTCCATGGGCTATAAGGCCGCTTTTTGCTGCCGCAGCACCATAAAAGAGCCATGGTGTAGCTGAGAATTGTACCTTACAACTGTCTGTGCCACTGGGATGCATCCCTTTGGAGGGATTAAAATGCCTAAAATGAGGGATGTAATGTAACAAGGAGAGCACATAGAAAGACAAGAAATATAAAAGGGAGAAAGGGGAGGAAGTGATTTTGAAGAGGACTAATAAAGTATATGTCACCCTGCTGATTGCTTTTTTTTCCTTTTCTTCTTTCCTTTTTTTTTTTTTTTTAGCTTAAAATGCTTCCCTCTCTCTAGTGTCTGACTTGCCAACAAATGAATTGCACTGAAAATCTGTTAGTGTCCTTTTAAAAAGGTGAAGTTTTAAAGGCATTTTGTCCCATTATAAATTTGAAGTGATGAAATACAAAAGTAAATATTTTTGCCAGTCTAGTCTGCCCTTTACAGTCCTGCTTTCCTCTAGAGAGACAAAATCTGCTGGCTCTGGATTGGATCCATTTGCAATTGCCAACAGATTCTCTCTGATGAATCTTCAAGCGGTTGAGTCAGGTTGGACAGGCAAAATGTCCATCTGTACCATCCCTGATGGATGTAACAAAGCTTGGAATGCATTCACAGTACCAGAGCAGCAATCAAGGGAGCAGAGAAAAAGTGGAAATACTGATCTTTAATTTATCTTATTTTATTTTATATTATTCTTATTTTATTTTAATTTAAATTAATTTAATTTTACTTCTAATACAAATTGAATATTTTCTTTGTTTCTCTACATGGCAGCAGTGAAGTCCTTTCCCAAAGCCCAACAGACAGGATGCTTAGGGGAAAATTTTTCAAAGTGAGGGCAAGTGCAGGATTTAATCGATCAGCTTCTGTCGATGTTTCTAAGAGTCATGCAGCTAAAACTCTGTATGCTGCTTTGGAAAGATACCCCTAAAATGTCACAAATCTGGTAGGAAGGCAGCTGAAGGAGATAACAATGGTATATCTCTGTCTGTCTAATTTTAGAACGATTACCTTAATCGTATCTAATGACAACGTATTCCTGGGCATACTATCTCTATCGAAATAATGTTGCCAGACTAACATTTCTTATGGCTGTGATAAATCTTTTTAATTTTTAATTTTAATTCGTGTATTTTGTAGGAATGATTTGTATTTCCCTTTTGTTTTCATCCTAAAATAATATGTTTCTTTTATAATCAGAAGCAAAAACTAAGTCAAATCAGAGTTCTCCAACTGAATGGTTCAAAATACTTTGTTTTAAAGATTTTATAAAGAAAGGCTTATTCAGAGAACGACATTATGATCTGAAATAATTTGGGCTGAATTTGACCTTTGCTGTATGTTCCCACCCAGCATGACCTATAAAAGCCATCTACGAGACCTCTATTTCTTCTCTATGGGAGATAGAGGGGACACAGAGCTCCTGCCAAGGCAGTGTATGAAGTCAAAGAAGAATAGGAAGTGATTCCACCTTGATTCACCCTAATCATATATTAGTTCCTGTCTAGGATGCTAAAAAAGTCAGGAGGAAAATTATGATAGAGTTATAGAGTGAACTACTTGAATGAAATTCTGTGTAAATTTAAAGTAATAATGTCTTAGTTCAGACCAGTCTCCAGACAGAAACTTCTCCTTGTTGTAGGTCTTTGCCCTTAGATTCAGGCTGGTCATCATCTTGCTGTCTATAAATGACATTCTGGAACAAGCCAAGGTCTGCTTTAAAATGTACTACAGTAAAATCTGGTAGGGACCACCTTGCTAGCAACAGACTGGAGAAATTTACAGTTATTTTAATGAAACTACTTAATCTATGATGTTTCCAGAAGGGTTTTCCAAGATGGAATTGGGAGGAAAAGGAGTTTTAATGCCAGATCTGCTAGCTTTATGCTACCCAAACCTTCCCTTTCTCTTTGGCCAAATGCAATCTTTGTCTCTTTTATAGCACTGTTTATTATAACTGATTCATATGTTGGATCTAAACCACCACTTCTTATTCAGGCAATGATCCTGCTGAGTTCAAAGACTTCCAGCAATTCAACATGAGGTGTTTAGGGGTGTCTTTTCAAAGTAGTGTATTGGTTTAGTCACATAGTTCCTACTAACATCAAGGGAAGTTGGCTGGTTAAATCCCCATGCAAACTTCCTTTGAAAAAATTACCCCTAAAGCATCCCGTCTGCTGAGGTTTGAAAAAGGACTTCAATCAATATATTTGTTAAATGAAATGCAAAGAAGATCCATTATTTGTACCCTGGATACTGTTACTTAATAAAGGATGTAACACAGCGACGGTTAAAACATAAGGGTTCTTATTCTGTTTGAATTAGTCTTCAAATGTTTTTCTAAAATATTCATAGCTTTCACTTTTCAAAACTGGACATAACATTTTATTGGAAGAACCTTTGCCATTCCTCTAGTCAGAATGCTTCGATACATATATGTTTGTGTGTGTAAGCTGTCTGTGTATATATATATATCTCCACACAAAGTTTTTATCAGTTCTAAAGGATTTTGAAATCCAGAATCAAATTTCTTCAATTTTTTGTGGTGAAATCCACCTCAGTAATTTTAAATATTTAGAGATTTATTGTCTCATTTAAATTCTCAGATTTCTCAGTATTTCATGGAGATAAACACTTCCAGGATCTTCCTCTTTTTTTTCTTAAATATATTTTAGAATATTACTGTGCAACCCTAGTCTAATATGGAAACAAATTTTTATAGATACTGACTTTGTAATTTGAGGTCAGAAGGAATTCTTATATAAACCACAGATAACAATAGTAATTTTCAGCTGAGGTTCAGGCCATCCTAAAGTAGACACCTCAATTTGCTTACATGTATCACACCCTAAACTCTATTAACTCTATTGATCAGATTCCTACCAAATGGTGATAAAAGCAGCCTGCTCTAGCTAACATATAGATACCTTCAATTTGAACTTCTCAAGCCACATAATACTTATTTCACTATGACAGTGATTCTCTCATATTACTACTCACTCTTCTTTAAGTATGAAAGCCCAGGGTAATTTGAATACTAAGGTTCCTAGTACAGCATGAATCTATGTCTTAGTCTGTTTGAAAATATAAAATAGAAGCATCATACAGATCACTAATAACACAAAGAAATTCTGTCATATCTCACGATTTAACATATATTCAAAAATTAACCTGGATTCTTAATTGAAAATATGTGATATTGCTGAAAGACAGACAGATGAGTAACATAAATGTGAATTTCCCATCCTGCAAGTTTCTTTTCTAGTATCAGGACTTTTTCTTATTTCAAATTAGGACAAAAAGTAGAAGTACAGCTATAGTAGATTCTGTAACAACATGACAGAATAAAATCATAGAACCATAGAATGGTTTGGATTAGAAGGGATTTTAAAGATCATCTAGTTCCAATCCCCATGCCACGGGCAGGGGCACCTTCCATTAGACCATGTCAAAATCCCATCCAGCCTGACCTTGAACACTTCCAGGCATGGACATCCATAGCTTCTCTGGGCAGCCTTTGCCAGTGTCTCACCACTCTCACAGCAAATATTTCCTGAGGGCACTTTTAAATCAAAATGAACCATTTCTGGCATCCTATACTATTTTGTTTTCATATGTGAAAACTCATCAGATATTTTATGTCAGTTTTCCTTAGCATTAATGCATATTCCTAAGAGCTACTGTTAACTCATCACTCTATTTCAGATGAGTCCTTGTTGAATGACATCCTCTAACATGCACACAGTGACAATGTTCCGGTGAAAATCACAGTGGTGCCACCAGAGGGTAGATTACATCATGGGATACTTATGAATACATGATATTTGGACCCTACTGGTGAATGGCAGCTGAGATACTTGAATTCCAATATTCAAGAGTCTTCATTAGACCTAAGGCAAGCATAGATAAGGGTCAACAGAAATATTTCAGACAGAAATATTCTGATTGTGGCCAATTGAGCCTGAAAATAACAGCATTAGTTCGGGGGGATTTGTTTGTTAAACAGAAGAGCCAAAATTTTTAGCAAGATAACACTTTTGAAGAAGAGTAACACATCCAAAGCATTTGTTGTTGGGTTTTTCTTTTAATGAAAAGTAGGTTTCATGTTTCAAACACAACCCCCAAAAAATGTTTACAAAAATTTGAGAGGTAGAGGCAGGCAGACATACAGATAAAGATGACTGGGATTTTTACCCAAAAGTCTGAATCTATGAAAAAAAAGGCTTTGAGCTTGATAATTCTGCATGGATATTTTTGAATGTCAGTCTTGTATTAACTGAAAAGCTGAGCTTACTCTGTACATAAAAGGAAAAGAAGAAAAAAGAGAAAAGAAAGACAAAGGAAAAGAAACAAAAAAAGAAAAGAAAAAGAAAAAAGAGTAAAGAAAAAAAGAGAAAAGAAAAGAGAAAGTGGGGGGGGGGGGTGGGGGGGGGAAGAAAAGGAAAAAGGAAAAGAGAAAAAAAGAAAATAAAAGAAAGGGAAAAGGTAAAGAAAAAAGAGCTGTAGGTTGTTTTCCCTAGTTTGACTGATAGGTCCCAAACTGTTTGATACCTAATTATTATTGTTATTACAAAACACAGATCTCTAATGGGCAGTGTTCAGCTACATGTTGTCCATGGCAACAATGACACCACAGGACTCACTCAGACCTTTTATGTTGCCTCTAACATTTGCTATTAGTAATTATTCAAACCCTCACAGACCTAGGGAGGTTGCTCATCACACATGAGAAATCTCACGTATGTGCTCATGTGTGCATGTGGTCTTACCTCTGCCGATACACTCAGCATCAAGAACAGCCTTCTTGAAAAGTTGTAGAACCTTGTTCACTAAACTAAGACTGTCAGGCAATATTAATAAAAATTAATTGTGAAACTCCTTCATTCCCACAGGAGGGCTTCTAAGCACTGTCAGAACCTGAAGTGGCAGCTGGGGTTGGAGATAATCAAGAAGAGACATGACACCACAGAAAGACTGCAACGTTTTGAAGCAGTTGTGTGTTTATTTCACCAGCAGAGCTGATCATTCCTAGCCCATGTTCTGCTTTGCCATGCCCACCCATCCTCCCCCCACTCCCTCACCTGATTCTCATCTCTCTTTTTTTTCCCCCTTCTCTCCCAGTCTCCCTTATGCCAGAGACCTGTGCAATATCATTTTCCGCATAATGAAATCTAGAGTGACATTAATGTAAGTGTAATTTTATATTGGGGAATGGGCCTAGCTGATCGTTTCTACCTGCTGTGTTTTGATGATAGACATTGGGATGTCACCATCTGTGTAATGAAATTTCACCTCCGTAATGGTTCAGATTATCAAACATTCTTCCAAGCTGACTCGCAGGAATTTATTTATTTATTTACTCAATAAGGATGGCAAAGTCACTCGTCTCTGGGAAGCAGAAGGGGGGTAGGAAGGGGGAAGGGGTGGGTGCGAGGTGGGGGAAGCTGAACAGCCAAGACCAGAAAATTTAATAATAAGAAAAAAAAAATCATGCCAGGAAAGAAAATTACTTTGTGCCACCTTTGTGTTCAGTGCCATGTCCACATTCTGTTATTCCCTTATTTCTCCTAACAAGAAAGAATAAGATGCCAAAGCCGTATACCAAGCAGAACATTGGCATGTTAAAGAAGCAAGTGAGCATTCTAGAAAATTTATGTCTATAGCATGTCTTTGCTTTGTTCATACTCAACTTCCCTGGTACCGTTAAGAGCGGCATAACATGAGAGTCAAATCTACCTTAAAATGGACAATTTCTTCCTTCCTTATATGTGATGTCATGATCAGGAAGCTAAGTGACTCTCGTTAAAGGGAACCAAAGACATAAAGACAATGTAAAAAGCATTTCTATATCTCTTGCCGTTCGGGGGTCAGGAGCTAGTCCTGAAGATCAGTTGATCCTTCTTGGTATTTGTGTCCTGTCATTGTTATATCCTTTGGAGGCTGTAAATGATATAGCCTCCCTTTTATTCCCGTGAGTAAAATGGCTGGATTCAGGTTTCACTGGACACCAGAACCAGCAGTACTGTATTTCACTATGGGGATCTCTCTCTATTTAGCAACAAATTACCTTGCTTTCATTTCTGCCTCACTTCTAATGTCCTGCCACCTCTGCAGAGAGGAAAGCCCTAGGTTTCCAGGGACAACAAATGGGAAGTCAGCCCATCAGAATGGCCAGAATACGTGCATGTTCTTTTTTTCCAACTGAAGCTATAGTCTATATTTATCTAAAACTTCCAGGTGCCTCACAGTCCCAGAAGGTCAGATGATTTTAAACATATATAGTACCTTCAATTTATATGCCAAACTCTAGAGATCCCACAAAACATTTACACAGTAGCTGCCTAGCATATACTTTTGAAAAAATCTAGAAATATTATACATATGAATTGCTGCATTTTGACCCAGCAAATCTGAGATGCCGAGGGAACACTGAACAGATCAGTTGTGAAGACACTTCCCAGAATGTAATACACTTACTAGATACACACATGCACATGTTATTTTTGCCTGGAAAACCATGAATGTTCTTGTTTGCAAGAGATCATGCCAAACAATGCTAACCAATGAACTATCCTTTTTCTAATAGCTCACACCAAAGTAGCCCACATGTGTGCCTGTGGGAGTAAAGAGACAAGGTCCCCAAACCTTATATCTAGCCCCAGTAGACTGTGGTAGCTCACCAGTTTTCATAGATGAGGTTGGACTACAAGGAACTGGAGAGTGACCAAAGAAAAGCAATTCCCCCATCTTCAGGTTGGATGGAAAATTCCTCCTCTAGGTTTCCTTGTTCTGTACCCTTTCTTGGTGTCCATCAGAAGATGCTCTGTGGTTATATTGACTGTTTCATGTTTATCTGCTTCTTCAGTTTCTGACACCCCAATAACCATATGGGTTTGACCTTCAGAACCATATGTCTGGAATGTCAAGGTATCAATGGACTTCATTTCTCTTGTTACATTTCCTCTTACTTCCTCTGGTCCAGTATAGGACTCCATTTTTTACAAAGAAATGAGTACTCCTCATAGCTCCTACATTGCTATAGGGGTTAAATAGGCCTGCATAATTTTGGTTTTTTAGGACAAAAGATTAAAACAAATAATAAAACCCCTTTGTTCATTTTAACTATAAAACATTTCTTGTATCATGGAACAGTTAATATTTAATCCCACCCTTATGCAGAGCTGAAGTAATGGAAAAAATGCTTGAAGGGGTTTTTTCCACCCAGCAAATCTTGGCTTTAGAAGAATAATTACTCAATTCAAACAAAAAGTTTACTAAATTGAATAATTCTTCCCCAGATACTTTTTCCTCCTCATGATTATTTTTTAACTAGTCTAGATAATGATATTATTAGTGATAAATGTCAGTAATTTTATTTTACGGAGACTATTTGAAGTCGTGTGTATATTCATGCAAAATGCAGACTGACTGAAACCTTAGGAGGTACGAAATTCACTTCTCTCCCAGAGGCCCTGCACTGAGCCAGTGCAGCACGTAGGCCCAGCTTGCACAGGCCGAGATGGGAGAAGCGCCTGAGCAGGCTCCCAGGGGAGAAGTGAATTTTCCTCTGATGAGAACTATATAATGATAGTTCTTGGCCTATGAATGACAACTTTAGAAGGACTTTCACCTCAGTTTCCTCTATTCAAGGATAATTTTGAGCAAGGAGTTTGAACACTGAGTCAGGCATCGCCAGTCCTAGATGGTTCAATTGGAAAAGGAAGTGAGGCCACGGCTCCTCTTCACTCTTGCCGTTGCAGCTGGCCAGCGATGGCAGAAAGGCAAGCTTATTAAAGTAACAGCAGATACCACATGCTAATTCCTTGCATGAAAGGGTGGGTGGGTGTCCAAAAAGGCCCACCCAGCAGCTACCCAAACAAACAACAGTCATAAATACCTACTGTCTCAGTCATATTCGTCCAGGAATTCCAAAGAAAAGCAATTCCCCCATCTTCAGGTTGGATGGAAAATTCCTCCTCCAGGTTTCCTTGTTCTGTACCCTTTCTTGGTGTCCATCAGAAGATGCTCTGTGGTTATATTGACTGTTTCATGTTTATCTGCTTCTTCGGTTTCTGACACCCCAATAACCATACGGGTTTGACCCTCAGCCCTCAACATACCCTCACATTTTCCAACCCAAACTGAGTCCTCATTGTGACGTTGCTGTGGTTCAGGGATTAGTTTTGCTTTTTTAAGAAGGAAACAATTACTGAATCACTTTGGTTGTTCCATGGACATAAGACAGGAGATAAGAGCTTTTGTAGTTTCCAAAGCATTTGTCTTTAGAAGCACCTGACAAACTCCTTTCATAGCAAAGCAAAATACTGTTTTTCCTTGAATAAGTGTTTCAGCTTTGTGTCACATGCATTTATGAAATGAAAACACCAGTGGAAAAGTGCTGTCCCATCTACCACTAGCATACAGCACACAAGGGGCTCTGGCTGCAGCGGGGACGTTCCGGGTAGAGGCTTGCATGAAGCAGCGGCGTATGGCTTGCCCCTGGGCAATGCCACCATCCCCTCCATTCTGCTCTTCGGGGACGTCAGCAATTCCTCCCCTGCTGCATGCTCATATACACTTGCTCAGCGAGTACCATCAGAAGAAATCCATTATTCAGAATACTCAAGTCACCATTTGTAACAGTTTTCTACTCCCTGTCTCCTCAGGTTCTTGTTTTTGTTTTTCCTATTGCATTAGCAGGAAATCTGTGCATATGCCAGCTTGAAAGACTGAGAAGAGACCTATCATGGATGGCTCGAGAGAGCCATATGCAACTTGAGAGCAACTGTCTCCCACCTTCAGTCCAAAGGGAGAAAACAGGGAATATATTAACTGTCAGCAACCTTTAACTAAAGGGCTCTGCATTTCTAATCAGAGTAGCCTGTAACCAATTGGGGAGTGTGTCCGTCTGTGTATAATTCTGGGGCTTTTTTTGGTGCATAACTAGACTATAATAAAATAAAATATTTATAGGAAATAAATGAAGGGATATTTCATGAGCAGCAATTTTTAAACCTGTCACTTACTGTTGTAAATGCTCAGTGCTTCCTCCCAGAAGTAAATTGAACCATATCAACCATGTATATCATGGTTTGAGTCATCAGCCTCTAAACCACAGATTTTTGAGAAGTTTAGAGAATAAACTAAGGGAGCAACCACTGAATATTTGCCTTGTTGCTATTTTTCCCTTATGTATTTGTCTTTGACCACTGTCATCAACAGAATATTAGGCTAGACAGACCTCTGATCTGACCCTGCAAGGCAGATATTATCATCCTGAATTATTATTACTGACACTGATTTACAGCTCTCTTGCTTTTATTATTTTATTGTAAGTGTTGTCCCCAGGCACTATGCAAACATGCAACCATGGGTCTAGTGAATTTACACACTCTGTGGAAATGTTGAGAAAACAGACAACGTGAGTTAACATTTTCATCCTTTTGGTCATTTAATTGATGTTGATAAAACATGCTGTGCAAGGGAGCTATATTTTTATTTGCTACTGAAGTTCACTGGGAGAAGTGAAGGTGTAATGGGACCAATGGAAAGTGATGTTGCTGAGGTTCTTGTACAAGCTCAGATCCACCCTGACTAGCTTTAGGTGCTTACCTGAGTCACACAATTGAGGACTACTCTGTTGACCTTCCTTTATAAGCAGGTGAAGATGGGTCAGGAATTAGCACTTTTCTCAGGCGCAGTGGGACACACTTCTTTTTTCTGACAGATTATAGGGCAATTTAGGATGATTGCACTCCTAATTTGGATGCCTCAGTTATTACTTAGTGGGATGAATACGGGTGTCGTTAACAGAGCAAGGGCTGCTATATGAATTTGCAGAATGGAAACAGCTAACCCAGAGATACGATACTGGAGCAAAGCTTCAATAACATAAGAATGAATCACAGTTTTTACTCTCTCTGAAGGAACAAAGCTAATCTAGTCTCTCATATGAACAGAAAATGAACAAGTTTTATAAAAAATTGAGAATATTTTAATTTATTCAGTGAGTTGTTGTTTGGGGTTTTTTACACCACAATTCTAAACTTTTATTTTGTTGATGTTTTAGAAGTGTTTTTTTTTTTTTTTTAAGGTATAGCAATGATAATAATGAAATAAAATATAGAACACTTGTTGGGTTTTGCTTTCATGACAAATAGGCACTGACAAATCCATGCCACATTACCATCCTTGATTGCTCTGATGGAACTCATTTTCATCTCCTGTTCCTCTAATTACATGAAAATTGCATACTTTTTATGCATGACACATTTTCTGCAGCTTTAGAAAAAGGTTGTGAAGGGGGAAAAAAAATATCAGTTTCTTTTCCCCAGTCATAAAGGCTATATGTCATCTACCCAGCAATCAATTCAGCTTTAAGTGCTAGTTTTCTGTGCTACCGTTATAACCAAAAAAGAAAGTAAATGAAAAAATATGGGTTTAGGTGTGGTTTTTTTTCCCCTTATCTCTTAAGAACGGAGATTTAAAGAGGTCTTGTCACTGGTCTGTTATTCTCTTTCCAGACCTACCTTCCCTAATTTCAGATTTCAAAGCATGGATGAATGATTCAACACTGGACTAATTAGAAAAGAGTAACTTTGAACAATAGTACCTCTTAAGCTATTCCTCCATTCCTCAGGTTTTGTTGAAGATTTATTTTAATAGTTGGATGAGAGAAGTGAAAATCACCATCATTGCTGCAGAGGCATTAAAAAGTAAATGAACAGTACTAATAAATTACAAGTACAAGGATAAATTAGATGCCACATAAATGGTTTTTAGTTATTTGTTTGCTTTCATGATTGAAAATGGAGGGGCGGAGGGGAAATAAAAGTTATGTATTTAACTGTAATGGGTTTGCACCAGTTGGGTGCATTTTTATCTTTCTAGGGTAACACGATGTAGGTATTGAGGTATTTTTCTCCTGACAAAAGCACTGATAGTGAAATGTGCTCAGCGTTTAAAAACTGCCATCCTGACAGCCAGCAAAAGCGCCAGTCACTTGTAAGCCCTTCTGGAGTTTTGTTGAAAATCTTCATAGAACTTCAACAGTGATCAGCCCCTGAGCTTTGAAGACAAATGTGTTTCAGGATGTTGCTGTTGTTTTGGGGTTTATTTCTAAGTTACTTATTATTCATGCTAATTCTTTTAAGTTAGAAATCTGTATCAGCTGGGAAAATTTATTAAATTAAATTAAACAAAATGTTCAAAACCCTTTGTGAAACAGAGGTTTTCTGGGACATTGGATATCCAGAATATACTCAGTTCAGTCATATATTATAGCTATGCATCTCTCTAGAATAAATGGGATAAATAGGTACTGGATAGCAGAAAGTAAATATTGAATCTCCTGTTTTTCTTTCCCCCAGTTGCTTCAGTTGACTGCAGAAACAAAATCTTTGCAAACAGAACGAAGTGAAGCTGTGTGATCTGCCATGATGCTAAAGCTGGCAGGCAGTGAAGGCACATGGAACCATCCTTGCACCTCGGTATGTCTAGTGACTCCCCTGGAACAGTACACAAAAAGAGTTTTTTTGTCCTGGGGAATGCCTCACTCAGGAAACCCACTGCACTTATTTAAGTTTCACATTCAAGAAAGCACAGGCCTTTTAAACTTTAGAAATGAAGCACAGTTTAGTAGATTTTTTGAGTTAAAATGAAAAGGTGATTTCAATGAGAAGAGCAGAGAGAAGTAAGGGTTTCCTGCAGCATTCACAACAAAATAGCAAGTCAGAAAACAATACTGGCAAGACACATCCTGAAGAAAGAGTGCCATGCCATGAGCTCATTCTGCTCTGATCTGCATGCAGTTTATTTCCAACATAAACCATTCACAAATAAATAAACTACCAATCTGTCCCTCTTAAATATCCATTTGCTTTACTGTGAGACTTCTTTCTCCTTTTCCTCAGATTTGTTTATTACACCCACTGGTTACATCATCTCTTAAATTAACCCCCAATCTAGTTCTTAAAAACCTGTGTAACCTTGAGTAAAGTTATCACAGATGATAAAGGCATCACAGACAACTAATCCAACTTCACTTTGGTCCCTGCAATGCTTTTATCTTTGTAATTTGTTCTGGTGCTGGGGATGAATAAAAAAGGAGCTTTACTAATCACCTGAGAAAAGTTATGCACATTGTGTGTGTGAAAAACTGGGGACTAAATTTTGCATACTCTTCAGAAGAGAGACTGTCTCTAGCCAGGGATGAAATTTTCAGTGAACTTGATAGAATTATTGCGCTCATTTTACCAGAGTCAAGATTTAATTCTGTATTTTGCAGCTTGCATAATGTTTAGTTCTCTGGGACCCCTACACACCGGTAAAATATTGTCAATTAATAATAATGAATTTGTTTATTTTCTTTTTCTGAAGCTATGAAATGGCACCTCTAAATAATTAACCTCCATTCTTTTTTTTAGAAAAGTCTGTATTTTTAATGTGGTTTTAATAATGACAGTAAGAGAATTAACTACAAATGAATATATTTCAGAAGTTAAACAACTAAGTTTATTTAGCTTTACAAAGGAAAAAAATCATGCTTTTTATCTGTATTTTCTTATCATTAAAGACCAAGGTGTTGGTAGATAGACTTTCTAGGTTTATAATGACAATTATAAATAGATAGTGATTCAAAATTTTCTTTGAGGATTATTTCAATGAAGAAGTCTATATCGAAGTTGTTATTGGGTTTGTGATCTTTTTTTATACCAGGACATAAGGATGACCACTAGACATTGACAAAAATGTTCAGTGATCCAAGAGTTTAATGAGTTAGATATAAATGTATACACGTTTGAAAATTCACACCCCAGAAATGCCTAATGCAAGAGGTCCTCCTTATTAATCTCTGGAAACATAAAATGAATAAGTTTTTCAATGATAACAGGATGTGGCTTTGAGAATGAAGGTGAATGACAGTGAAATGCTGTATTTTTAGTGAAATGGAAGCAATGTTGCTTCTGTTCCCAGCAGTAATGATTTGTTTGACCTCTGATGAGTTCCACTGTGGTTTTTTTGCCTTAGGATCCCCACCTATAAAGATGGGTTCAAAAGTCTTAGTGAGTAGATATGCAAATGATTATCATTGCAATGAGTAACAAATCCAGTTATTTTTGAAGTGGCTTATAAAGCAATTTTGTTCTTAAACTTTTCCAGTAAGTTAAATAATATGTAATTTCAGGTATTAAATGTGAGGGGAAAAGGTTTTTAATGCTTTGTAGCAAATGCCACATCCCTCTGCCCTGATAATGTCAATCCTGTATTGTGAGCTACTCTAATCCAGAAGCATCCTTTGGGGGTACACTGGAGGTATTGTCAGTCTTGCGGAAGGAATAGTGAGTAGTTCCTTCCATGTTGAAGAAAATATAAAGCCTGATGAGCTGAATTAGGTACATATCATTTGACTGAGTTGAAAAAAAATATACAATTGTGCAATTAAAGAGATTTAGCAAGAGATTCATAGGGGGTATAATTAAGAATGATGGGATGAAATCAATGAAACAAAAATGTGTTAAAATATTACAGCATGTGCCTTACTTGAGATCTATTAGATTATGGAAATATTTATTGCTGGAATGGATAAACCTCTGGATCTACCAAGCAATGACTAATGAAGCCTATACTGAGCGTGAGCTTTGGGTGTGAGAAATATGACTTGAGAGCTCTGCTCTGATGCTCTGTCTTGTACAGTCCCTTTGGTGAGCAAGAGGTCCTGCAGGGGCCAGATATATACAACAGAAGAAAAAAGAAAAGCTTAACTATGTTGGTATTTTTTTTTCTTTTAAAAGACTTAGGGAACTGCAGAGGCATTATCAATGGGAAAGAAAACTGAAATAAACTATTGAAATGTAATTTGATATAGGAATACACTTCAGAGCAGAAATTTAGTGAGTATCTAAAGACTGGATGACTTGAAGTCATACAACTTGATCTGAAGATCCAACACCTTCTGCACGTCCCCTTAATATAAAGGAGGAAAGACCATTCCCTCATCTCTAATTCTGCAACACTTTTTTTATTCAATTTTCTGTAATAATTGATGAATTATTTATCAAAAAGTAAATATTTGACATTTACAAAAAATTACTGACAGTTCCAGTGAAAACCAAAATTATATACCTTCTACTGAAAAGATTAAGTAGAATGGTAGATTATAAGGTGTCATTTAAGCTGACAATAGTTTTATTTTCCATCATCATCATTATAATATTCAAGATAATAAAATAATTTAAAAAAATCAATTGATTTTTCATTGTGTTTTACAGTAGTATGGAATTAAAGGAGCTTTAAAGAGTTTTTGGAGATGTAAAATGTAATTTCAAGCCTAGATTTTGAACCCAAACATGCAGGGAAAACTTGTCTTCAAAGTAAATCTCAGCTTTGTTATCAGACTACTTGTGAGGCAGGGTCAGCATACATTATGAACAATAAGGAGTGATGTATGTGATGACACATCATGAAGAGTGTGCTGTGTCTTTTTGTAGTACAGCCCTGACCAAGTAGAACTGTTCTGTGCAGTTGTCTATATGTATTTTGTATAGAGAATCAATGAACAGCTTCTACAGAAAAAAGTTTAAGATGCCATTGCAACAGCAGAAGACTACCCATTTCAGAGTTTGCATCAGTTTTGGCTTTCCTTTGGGGCAATAACAGACAAAGGCATCCCAAGCCTTGCAAGATTATGCTTTTAGAGAAATTAAAGACTAAGGGGAACCTTTCTAAATCTGTGAGCATAAGTCAAATACCCACATTACAAATTAGCTGGCTAACTTGAGAGACTAAAAAATTGTTTCTCCCTCACTGGCTGAGATGGTTGAGCTTTTTTGCCATGCTGTTTTATTAACAATAAGTATGGTGGAAGGCAGGCCTTAGTGTAGGTAAGAGATCTGTATTGCTCATGCTGAGAATGCAGTTTCTCATGGTCAGAATGTATCATTATTGTTGGTGGTGGTGGTATTGTTGTTATTATGGTTATTATTACAGCCTTCTTCTGTCTGTTTTCCTGAAACTCTGATGTGACACCGAAGTGCTGTAGCAGAAATATTTTACCTAGGTCATCTGGTGGTTCCCAGCATCACAGCCGATAATGGCATGAACATGTAATTGTTGGCAACTTGGTTAAGAAAAATCTTTATTTTTGTTGGGGCTGCCTTTATTAGAAATGTCTTTTAGAAAAATGGAGATGCCACTACTTGGAAAAGTAGCTGTGAGTATCATCTTGTTTGGGAAAGTCCGTGAAAAGAGTTAAATAGTCCAATAGCCAGCCCCTATCTCCACATTAATCAAGACATCAGCAGACTTTTAGTTATTCTCCAAAAGTTTTTACTGCTTTTGCCTCACCTAAAATACTCTGCTCTTACTCCAATATATACTGCATCATCAAATTAAAATGATTCATTACTAATTTGTCTTTGCTTATTGTAAGAACCTACCACACTTTGTTTCAGGGCAGCTTTAGACTGAGGTGGCTATATATTAAAAAGCTAACAGTATGAAAAAAAAGTATTGCTCAGTTTGCAGGTATATGAAAGAATAAGAATTGATGTCTGAGCCCTAACTGAGCTCACAAGGCCTGAAGTGAAGTCACTTGTCCTGAAGGCCCATATGGTGGAAAGACTATTTAAGGTATTATTTATTTTTTGTTATATATTTTATGCTTACAGCATTGGCAGTAAATAAACACACTGAAGAAGAAAACACTACTTAACGAGGAGTAGATGAGATTGAATGTGACTGTTCCAGACCTGTACAAGAGGCACTGGCCCATTAAATGAATGTGTAGAGCTACTTCTTAATGTGTTAGCCAAGTAATCAATTTCTGAAAATACCAAATAATTTAAAAATAGCCCTGTCTGACCTGAACCAGTACTGGCATCAGACCAGGCATTTCTCAGGTACTGACTTCTTCCCTTAATCAATCAGTTCTGACATTTTTCCTTTTTCCTTTTATTCCTTGTGAGTGTTCTCTCTCTCTCTCCCTCTCTCTTAAACCTCCTTTTGTAGAGCTAGGTGGCCAGCCAACATCCATAGATAAAATTCTTAAGCTTCTTTTAATATTTCATTAGCTTCATAGCCCATTAACACATCGGAGTGGTTGTAAAGGGAGAATCAATACAACAGATACAACATGATTCTGGAAACTAGGACCCTGGGGGTCTGCTCATGGTGCTGGAATCACTTTGCTCTACAACCTTGAGTCAGCCACTTAACCTCTTGGAGCCTGAGTTTATTCAGCTGTAAGCAAATGTACCAACATTTGCATACTGCACAAAGGTCTTGAGAAATGTAATTTGTAAACCTTAGGCAATGTACATCCATTCATGCCTATTCAGATTTGTAATTCCTTTACAGGGGTCAAGTAAAAATCTGAGGTCACTTCAGAAAGTATTGCTTTTAATATTTGCTATCTGCTTTGAGATCTTTGAATAAAACTGATTTTTCAGGACCATGTGTGAATACAGAGAATAAAGACTGAGATCTTATTTTTCTGTTAATAGAGTGCCATAAGCAAATTAGAAAAAAAGATAAAATTATGAAGAGTGGTGGAAAAGATCTGTATCTTTTTGGATTTGGTTTTTTACATGGTAAAATTCATAGTGACTGGCATTTCCTAAGACAAGATTTTTAAACAGCTACACAATACAAGTAGATGTATATATACACATCATAATTATCCCTTGTTATCCTAAGTAAGTAACAGTAATAAAAATTTGGAAGGTATCTAAAGATTCATATATTCAAGGACTAAGCTAGTATCTAATATTAGTGATTACAATGTAGGCAGGCATCCATGTGGACAAATGTTCCATCAAATAAAAAACACTGTTTTTGAGGAATTTATGATTCTTAGCCAATATAATAATTACTGTGTTATTAGCATGTTCTAATCGATGCTTATATTGAAAACACAGATGAATCATAGAATCGTTTAGGGTAGAAAAGACCTTTGAGATTATCAAGTCCAACTGTTAACCGAGGACTGCCAAATCCATCACTGAACCATGTCCCCAAGCACCACATCTACACATTTTTTGAACACCTCCAGGGATGGTGACTCAACCACTTCCCTGGGCAGCATGTTCCAATGCTTTTCCATCCTTTATATGAAGATATTTTTCCTAATATTCAATCTAAACCTCCCGTGGCACAATCTGAGGCCTTTTCCTTTTGTCCTACTCCTTATTATCTGGGAGAAAAGATCTACCCCCACCTTGCTACAATCTTATTTCAGGTGGTTGTAAAGAGCAATAAAGTCTCCCCTGAACCTTCTCTTCTCCAGAATAAAAATCCCAGTTCACTCAACTGCTCCTTATAAGACCTGTGCTGATGACTAAGTGAGCCCCATTAGGTTCAAGCTGTGGCATGTGCAGGATTCTGTGCTGGAAGAGATTTCCCTGCACAGCTTTTTTCAACATCTGTTTATCTCACTAGAACACCTTCTTCATTTTGTCTGGGGCAGACCACATAGAATCTAAGTATTCAATTACAATGTTGTACATTCCATAATCTTTAATATTTTCTCATTAGTGGTTCTAATATATAGTTCTGGTTTGTCAGGCTTCTAAAAAACACAGAAGGCAATTAACAGGTCTTTTTTGCAATTCACCTCTCTAAGAGAAAGAATAATTCACTACTGTTCAGAAGTGCTAAAAATGTCAAAGACAAAGATTTAAAGGATTTCATTTGGAGGAAGATGATGGCTAGGAAACTGAAACCTAAGAGAACTTTTCTTAAAGGGTATATCCATAAAATCACATTATTTCAAGGAATTAAGCTCAGAATCTCAAGCTGCATAATTTCATACCTCCTTGCTTTCTGCTGTGTTTGGACAATGTGCATGAACCTGGGTGGGTAGAAGAATGAGCCCCCAAAATCCACAGGGAAATAGTTGATGACCTGTTGCACCACTTAGAAACAAACAAGTCTATAGGGCCAGATGGAATCCACGCGAGTGTACTGAGGGAGGTGATGGAAGTGCTCACCAAAAGACTTTAAATCATTTATCAAGAGTTCTGGCTATCAAGGGAAGTCCCAGTCAACTGGAAGTTTTATCAAGAGTTCTGGCTATCAAGGGAAGTCCCAGTCAACTGAAAGTTAGCAAATATAATGCCTATTTACAGGAAGGGCAGGAGGGAGGATCCATGGAACTACAGGCCTGTCAGCCTGACCTTGGTGCCAGGGAATGTTATGGAGCAGATCATCCTGAGTGCCATCACACAGCACGTGCAGGACACCTAGGGGATCGGGCTCAGCCAGCATGGGTTTATGAAAGGCAGGTCCTGCCTGACAAACCCGATCTCCTTCTATGACAAGACAACCCGCCTAGTGGATGCAGGGAGGTAGATGTTGTCTACCTGGGCTTTAGTAAAGCTTTTGGCACCATCTCCCACCGCATTCTTCTGGAGAAACTGGCTGCTAACAGCTTAGATGGGTGTACTCTATGCTGGGTTAAAAGAACGATTTGATGGCCCAAAGAGTGGTAGTAAATGGAGTTACATCCAAACAGCAGCCTATCAGAAATGGTGTTCACCAGGAATCAGTGCTGGGGCAGTCCTGTTTAATGTCTTTATCAATGATCTGGACAAGGGGATCAAGTGCCCCCTCGGTCAGTTTGCAGATGACACCAAGTTTGGCGGGAGCGTTGATCTGCGGGAGGGCAGGAGGCTCTGCAGGGGGGTCTGGGCAGGCTGGAGCGATGGGCCCAGGCCAGTTGTGTGAGGTTCAACCAGGCTCAGTGCCGGGCCCTGCCCGTGGGTCACACCAGCCCCCCGCAGCGCTGCGGGCTGGGGCAGGGGGCTGGGGACTGCCTGGGGGGAAAGGGCCTGGGGGGGCTGGTCGGCAGCCGGCTGGGCATGAGCCCCCCGTGTGCCCAGGTGGCCAAGGAGGACACCAGCATCCTGGCTTGTATTGGGAATAGTGTGATCAGCAGGACCAGGGTAGTGGTTGTCCTCCTGT
This sequence comes from Falco punctatus, assembly GCF_963210335.1. Lineage (NCBI taxonomy): Eukaryota > Metazoa > Chordata > Aves > Falconiformes > Falconidae > Falco > Falco punctatus. Next base: position 7,485,240 of record NC_137586.1, read on the forward strand.
ACTCAACACTGGTGAGGCTGCACCTCCAATACTGTGTTCAGTTTGGGGTCTGACACTGTAAGAAAGATCTTGAAGTGCTGGAGCATGTCCAAAGAGAGGCGATGAAACTGGTGAAGAGTCTAGAGAAGTTGTATGAGCCATGGCTGCGAAAACTGGGGTGGTTTATTCTAAAGAAAAGGACATTCAGGGAAGACCTTTATTGCCCTCTGCAGCTACTTGGAATGAGGTCATATCGAGGTACAAGCTCAAGTTGCACCAGGGGAGGTTTAGATTGGATATTAGGAAAAATATCTTCATGTAAAGGATGATAAAACATTGGAACATGCTGCCCAGGGAAGTGGTTGAGTCACCATCTGTGGAGGTATTTCAGATGCGTGTAGATGTGGTGCTTGGGGACATGGCCTAGTGGTGGCCTTTGCAGTACTAGGTTAACAGTTGTACTCGATGTCTTAAAGGTCTTTTCCAACCTAAATGTTTCTATGATTCTATGATTCTGTGATTCTAACCTTGCTTATATCTGGCAGGGAAAAACATAAGCATATGAGAAGGACCACGTAAGAAATGGACTCTTCCTGTACAGGTGCTATAGCCTGAACTGTCTGAAACCACGTGAAGAGGGAATGCTGAGCCCACACCCAGGCATAGCAAACAAAGACTTTGTGGATATGAAACTGAAGAGGGTGAATGTGCACTAGGCGATCAGTTGACTGAGGAATTGTGACTGTAACAGTTTTTTCAGCAGCGTATGGTTGCCAGCTGCTTCTCTCTTAGGTCAGATTAGCTATCTTTGATATGAGTGAAATTTATTGAGAGAAGAAACACTTCTATTTTTTGACATTTCTAGCAATTTCTTTCAATTTCTGTCTATGGCTGCCCAATACTTCCATTTTGAATGGGGCTGAGAGTTTGTGCTCTGCCATATCCATTATTTTTCACTTTGTTGGTTGCTAAGCAGTCCCTTGTTGCTAAGTAGGGTATGAGCACTTAATTTACTACATTCTTTTTTCTCGTACCAGATTTCAGAAATTGCAGATCCTGTTTAATCAATGTGTAAATGCATGCTTTTGATGTATTTTTCCTAAGAGCAATATTTTGATCATTCTTAATGATACTTAATGAAGTCACCGCATGATTTCTGATTGTACCTAATTGAAGCTTGTGACTTGCATTTCAATGCTATCATCTTACAGTTTTATGTCTATCAGATGAAACTTTACAAGGACCCAAATAAATTAGGAGCTATAATGAATTGATGCATTTCTTGGAATAAAGTTGCTTGGAAATATATATATATATATATATATATATATATATATATAATTTTTTTTTTTTTCAAATTAATTGTAGGTTAAAAAGTATATTTTATATTATGAATCTGAGGCAGAAGAGGTTCCAGAATTGAGATGACAAGAAGGTTGGTTTAGTATTGTGTAGTGCTGGATTACATAATTTAACTAAAACTGTCAGGGTAGTTCCTTAGGCATAGATATCTACATAAAGCTACCAGAACACTTTATTACTTATTATTTTAATGACAGTCCCTTTTTTTAATGTTGTCAATAGGTTGGCATTATACAGGCACAAATATCAAGACAGATCCTGCTCTAAATCCCTTTTGAAGTAAAATAGAGATACTGCAAATATTTACTCTTAAAAAGCAGTGACACAATCTGGGTAAAATCATTAGATCTATTTATTTGAAAAGATTTTGGGGATCTTCCTTACCTGGTGAGTTGGGCACTCAGTTTAAGACTGGTAAGAAGTGCAAAAGAACACTGTTGGTTTAATTGAGAGAATTAAAATTGTGCCCCCCCAAACCCTCCAAACTGTATAGAAATGAGAAGCCTGATATTTTCCAGCAGAGAAAGGTCCTAGAAATATCGTCCCGTAGGCGAAAGGCAAACCAGAGGACCATGGTTAATATTCCAGTGCTCTTTGTAATGTTCCAGTTACAGAGCTGCTTGTCACTCCTAAGGAAATTAAAATGGTACATGGTATTATTGTCAAGTCTTCTGATTTGCACTGTATCTGGGAGACTCCATGTAAGATCATTTATATATTTCTGTCTACAAATAAGTCACAGGTGTTGGCTTAAATGGGAGGAAACATTTTGATGCCTACAGCTCTACTACATCAGTGATCAAAAAAACGTCAGTGGTAGAACTTTCTCCTCACCTTTGTATCATTACTATAGCTATATCTGTTTGTTCATGTTCTTGTTATTTCATGTTTTGCTTTTTTTTTCATTCTTTCCTAGAAGCAAGAAAGTTAATTAAAAAGGTGTTTTACCTGAATTAAACAAAAAGTAAAACCAGTAAATGTTCAACATAAGAAAAAGGAAAAGAAGAGGGGAACAAATAAAAAGAAAAAAGAAAAAAAGGAAGAAATTAATTAAATTTTAAGTGCTAATATTCAGGATCATTTTTGCATGTTTTTAAGAGCCAGTCTCTGGCAATGGTGTTTACAGGCTACCTGAAAGAGCATGAAGAATAACTAAAATGTCCTAAGTAAAGAAAAGCCTTTTAAGGCTTTTTAATACAGGTGCTGTCTGCCGTATAAGAGAAAGTGGTAAAAAGAGAGCAGTTAAATATATGGATGCTCTTAAATCCTGTGACTTCTGACTCACAGTCCCAAGTCAATGGACTTGCAAAGTTACTTATGATCTGGCCATGTGGCAAATATCAGCATTGAATAGCAGGTAATTTTAAGTTCTCTGTTTGAAGAATGAGTCAGAGCTCTTAGCTGAGTTGTGAAAGGGTTGGTGCGAGTCATGGAGAGAGCTGACTTAAGCATATGGTATTCAAAAGCCATTAGGAGTCAAGAGGAGCTGCTGCCTGCTAAGTTCATAGAGCATGCTTGTGGGTCAGTTTGATGAAGCAGAAACTGGAAGTTGTTGCAAGAAATTTCTAGATCTGTCTCCCTGTTCAATTTTTTGTTTTGTTTTATTTTGTTGGGTTGTTTGTTAGGACATGGAATAGCATCAATGAAAGAGATAGAAAACATCTACCTCAGGCTATATGCTAACCTACACATACAAAGTGGAATGGGTGTCCTTGTCCATCCAGACCCATCTCTGCTTTCATTGGCACAATGGCATATAACCATTGCCATAAACTTAGAGTAATAATTTTAAATGCATTTATTATTCCACCCCCACCCCCCTGTTGTTAGAGGATTGGTTCTCCAGAAAGGTTTTAGATCCCAGTGGATAAAAGTCTATTAATGGACTAAATGTAATTTATTCATGGTCATTTATACTGATTTATTCTGTGTTAAAATTACCTTTAGGTCAAGTAGCTGCTTTTCCTCTCTCTCTCCCTATTCCATATCAGTTTTAATTTTGCTTGCTTGAACAAAAGAAATTCCTTCAGTCTTTTCTCAAAAGACGTATGCTCCTTTATTTCTGACCATTCTAGTAATACTGCAAGGTTGCTTGAGGTATGTTGTGGATGGAGTGACACACTTCACTTGTAAAAGAGAAGAAGCAATATGTTTATTGGTGTAAAACAGAGATTTAACAAAGTTTGATAGTAAATGTTACAGTGGTTTAACAAGACTCAATGGCAAGGCACATTTTATTATTTACTGCACAGATAACAGGGTCAGACAAACTGTCTCAACCCTCCCATTGAGTCAGGAGGTTCAGAAAGGACCCCCCTGTGATCTAAACTCCTTCTCAGAGGGGAGATTAGGTGCAGCTGGATCCAGGCTTAGTCTCAGACTTGGTCAATGGATTATATCTAAAGGATAATACATATGCACAATCAATCCTTTATACCACTTAGCTAAGATTTCAAAGTTTAGCATGCTATTAATCACTTACAGAGAATGTGTTGCGGCAAGGAATCTCTCAGCCTTGAGGAGTAACCTTGAGAGGTGTCCCTACTCAAGGGGAGAGCCTGGCGTGCAGCCCGCTGCCGTGCAGGGGAGCTCAGTGGAAACTGGGCTCTCCACTATTTATGGAGTACGATAATTGACTCATCGTCATGTTTGCATACTGACTAACAAAGTTAGTTTCTTTGACACTTAGCTTAAATTGGACCTTGACAAGCACTGTTGAGTGGACATACTGTTCAAATTAACACTTGGCTATTGTGTCCCCAAATTCACTTTGAGTCAGATACAGCCATCACAACCCAGATACATCCATCATGACTGCCACAGATGGTTATCACTTGAGCACTGTCATGGAAACAAAGGTCAGGATGAGGTGGGGGTAGCACACAACCACGAGGTATTCCATCAAATGACTTATATATTAATCATACACACTCTGAACAGTAAAATTTGAACAACAATAAAAGTTCAGTTTGAGTCATGAGGAGGACATAAGTTTTTTAGTTCTGTTTGTGCATATGCAAGGTGATACTTCAGGACTCAGCTGAGTTACTTTGAATTCATGGCACGCTGAAGAATATGACTAGTTGTTGGCATTGCCCCTGTCCTGGCCAAAGAGCATTGCTCAATACTAATGCCTGTGTTCTAAACCATTAATGTGACCATCTACTCCACTCTATATTACAGTCAAAATGGGGCAGGGGGAAGATTGGGTTCCTGTTCATGCTGTCATTCCAAACACTTTCAAATCACTGCCTAATCAGCTTCCTCCTCATTTCAGATTGTCAAACTCCTAAGCAAGCTATTACTCTTCCTTACAATCCTAATGTTGCTTTCCAGATATACAGCATCAGCAAAAGCCTTGGATGATGTGAATCATTTGTTCTAAGACATGCATGGGCAGAATGCGAATAGAAGACTAAAGTGTTTTTATGCTGTCCATCAGAAAATGAAATGATATAAAGAAAAAAAAAGAAAAAAAAACCAAAAAAAAAAAAAAAAAAAAAAAACCAAAAAAAAAAAAAAAAAAAAAACACCACGCAAAATCTGTGGTACAGATGAATGTACGTACTACTTTGTGGATCCATCAGCCAAAGTCTGGAGGGCTTTCTAATAGGAAGGAAAGAATTAAGCAAAAGAATAGAGTCTTTCCTGCCTGATGCTGAAATGTTTTCATCTTCCTTTACACAGAAACAGACACAGACACACTGATCACACTTAAAAGATGAAACACTAAGTTATAGAAGAACAGTAAAAATCTAAACCTTCTCATTCTTTGTCTCATATTTGTGGAGCGTCCTTGAGTGGCACCCAAGGACACTCATGAGTAAGGGAGGGGAGGGTAAGGGACAGGAGGGGTGGGAAGAGAGGAATTTCATTACTTGCGGAATTTATCATGTGAAAATGTTTGATTTTGTTTTGTTATTTGGGATTTTTAACAACTGAAAGATCTAGAAGAAACAAATCGATTCTGCATGCGAAGAAAGAAGAGGAAAGGATGTTGAAGATGAAGTCCCTCACTCTACCCCCTACACCAGTTCCAGATATGTGGTACTAACCACTAGGCGAATGTTTCAATCTTCCTGTTCATTAACTTATGAACCTCTTTTAAAGACAGGAGTACAGACTGTGCCAAATATATGCTGGGCTTGTAATGAAGACAAATGTTCACTTGGAGCTGAGTTTAGACTGCGGAATTCATTTTACTCTGGAACTTTTATCGCTGTGTAATTAGAGTGACATTTGGTCAGTCTTGTTAGATCTGGATTCAGACCAGGGACTTATAGGTGGAAGTCCAATAAATTCTGTCCTCTAAAACTGAGAGTTATTTTTTTTAATTGTTGTGCTACTTTAACTGTCACTGATCCTTGCATTATTGTTATCGTTGACTCATTCTGGCTCTATCATTCCCTAGAATGAATTCTCCATCTTGTCTGTATTTTCTGTATTCTCCCAGATGAGCTGTATTTTCTGAAACTCATGATGACTTGTGGATTATCTCAAAGTGGACAGCACTGGGGTAGAAAATTCCAAAAAGAAACCCTTAGGGCTGTTAGGAAATTATTATGGTAATTGAATAGGTTACACAGTTCTCTTATGACTGTAATATGGCAAGGAACTTGCTAGTTCACACACTACTGATTTGAAATAAAATAGCTTAATACTGATAACTCTTAGTCTGATATCTCTGAATCTTGAATTAAATTATCCTACTTTTCTGGTCTCAGGCCATTGTAATATATGACATGGAAAAGATAAAAGAAGCTACTTCAAATAAGGATTTACCTAATCAGATATAAGTTATAAACAACTTTATCTGAACTACTCACTTACAAAACATCCCTGCATAATCAATGGAGAGAAATAGCCACAGCTCAGACAAAATTTCTCTGTTCTAAAGCAGGTCTCTAAAATAGATGGTATGTAAGAATTCAGAGTAATTCATTGCAAAGGTGTCTAGATCAAGGAGATGAGCTGCAGATTTCTACACTGTAGACCTATAAAATAAAGAAAAATGAATCACTCTCTCAGTCTCATTCCTAGGTAATTTTCCAATAAACTTTTTCCTCTCCCATGTGAAGACTCCAGAAAAAAAAAAAAAAAAAAAAAAAAACAAAAAAACCAAACACCAAAAAAACCAGAATGTAGATGAACTACTATAATGTCTTTTGTAGAAATAAACACATCTTGAAGCTTATTAGATGTATGTAATACATGGGTGGAATCAAGACTCATTGAAAAATTCAGAGAGAGAGGTGGATGAATAAACTGGGTAGGATCAGTTAATGGATTGACTAGGTATATCTATAGTTATGGCAAATATAAAAACTTTGGTTTACAACCAGGTATTCTAATATCTGTTTCAAATAAAGATCCTTGCACCATGGGACAGGGGAAGATATTTTTAACCACAGATTTCATCCAAGAGCTCGGGCTAAGATAAATAAAGAAAATTTATTTTACTGTCTAAATCTGCAGCAAATTTTAGCTTAAAATATCCACATTAATAGAAAAAAGACCACAAAATACCACACACACACACACACACACACACACAAATAAAATCAAAAGTATTTGCAAAAACACAACACATTGCTTAGTAAGTACTCTCGTAGTCTATTTTCTATGGAGCCTTAAAAGCCATATTAACTGTAAAGTTCTTTGCTGTGCCGGTGCTTGCTCAAGCTTCTGTAAAAATGTAGTTCACAACAAATATGACATTTTCTAAAAGCTAAATACAAGTATACTTAAAGTAATCTTAATACTCTTATTATATCCTATTATTATAATCAGTAAAGTGACACTTAATACTGCTTGTGGGGCCTGATCCAAGGACAATGGGTAGAAGTTTGGAAAGGAGAAAATTCCTTTTACCAAACTCACCAGTCTTACAAAGTGCATTTGAGATATTTCCCTAATTAATTAGAAGAGTTGATTATTTTAGTGCATTGTTTATCTGATCTATCTCAGACATTTCCTTGAAGAGAAGATGACATAAATTATCTAAATTTACTTACTTCTTTTCAGCAAGTATAAGGAAAGTCTAGACAGTTCTCAGTTAATGCATATAACCAGTTAGATAAATGTCACTCCTTAACAAAAAAGAGATTTAGTGAAGCACCTAAAACATGTTAAAATTCCACCAGTCAAATAGTCATCAATAGGAATATGGACATGCTTTAAATGCATATATATCACTTATATCAAAGTGGAGTTGCTCCAGATACTTTCCAGTATCACTGAAAGAGTAAGAGGTGTAAACATATATTTTTATAGCCCTCTTATTTCTTGCCTGTTTTAAAAAATCAATTTATTTTTAATAAAATAATAAAGAAAATGGTTTCCATTACAAGAACAGGGAAATGAATTCAATAACTTAACCTTTCCTTTCTCCCCACACAATCTTAAATGCATAAAATAGCTAGGCAATGCAGTTAAAGACCTTGCAGACTACTTGGAATATAAATAATCACATCTAGTATAAATAAACAAGCAGGTACATTGTTTAACGATTAATGCCCAACTCATGAATAAGAACGCACAATTGAGAGAGAAATATTTAATTCTGTATTATAGAACATCATTAGGAACTGTCTGATAAAATACAAATGTGGCAGAGTCTCCTTAAAATGCATAACTTTCATGTATGATCAATTCTTCCATCGACCTGTTTTATTCTTACACAAGGAGTTTGATAATAATGGAGACTGATGACATAGAATATTTTTAAAATGTGGTTTGTCTATTGTATCACTGAATAAGTGTAACTGAATGGTGGAAATTTTTTTTGTCTGCCCTTTTACTGTTTTCATGGGGAAGATCCACATTGCAGATGCATACTGTGGGCACTGGGAATTTCTTGTTTAAAGCTATTGTTTCTGTACACAGCCCATGCTGAACTGTCAGAACTTCCTTAAGGAAAGGTGGTGGCTGGTAGACTCTGAGCTAAATTACTCTACCTTTCCAACCAGGGTAGGCTGGCACCTTTTCACTCCCTCCTTTACCACTTCTGCTGTTTGCAGTAAGAAAGAGATTCTCTGCTCATGAGAAGCATCTTTTATTTCTGTTCCCAGTTAAAGACTCAGGGAATTCTCAAACCACTTATTTAATACATTTAAGTTATATCCTGGCAAGGTGTAAATACCTAGGTAACAGAGACCAATCCTGAATGTTAACTTTCTAGCAATGCATAATCTTGGCATCAGTTTATGTCCTGTCTTGGACAGCAACAAACTCTGGGGAAGTGCACATTCCTTAATGTGACTGATGGCTTATGGCATACCTCAAACTTTGCCTCAACCCTCATCTTAATGACTATAATAATGAGCTTTGTAAAAAAAAAAAGACATGCTATGTATATACACTAGGGGGGCACAACACGGGAAGGAACTACAAATGCAAATGGAAGTTGGAATGCTGTAAATATATTGTGTGCCCTTGAAAACCTGATTGGTAGTGTCATGGTTAAACCCTGGTTGGTGACTAAGCCCGAGGCAGCCGCTTCCTCACTCACCCCTCAGTGGGATGGGGGAGACGATCAGATGAGTAAAAGTGAGAAAAGTCATGGGTTGAGATAAGGGCAGTTTAATATGTAGGGCTGTGCCTGTGCGCACCAGCAAAGAAAACCAAGAAATTTGTTCACTACTTCCCATCACAGGCAGGTGTTCAGCCACCTCCAGGACAGCAGGGCTCCATCATACATAATGGTTCCTTGGGAAGACAAACGCCATAACACTGAATGTCCCCTCCTTCCTTCTTCTTCCCCAGGCTTATATACCGAGCATGACATCCCATGGTATGGAATATCCCTTTGGCCAGTTGGGGTCACCTGCCCTGGCTGTGTCCACTCCCAATCCCCCATGCCCCTCCAGCCCTCTTTCTGGCAGGGCCTGAGAGACTGAAAAGTCCTTGATTTAGTACAAACATCACCCAGCAACAGCTAAAACCATCAGTGTGCTATCAACACTGTTCTCACACCAAATCCAAAACACAGCACTGCACCAACTCCTAAGAAGAAAATTAACCCAATCCCAGCTGAAATCAGGACAGGTAGAAATCAGGTAAATATAATTGTACCATAACATGACATAATATCAATGAGAAGATCTGCTACAATAAGGAGTTTGGAAGTGCCAGAGGACAGATTTGGAGTACAGCTTTAGCAGGGGAACAGAGGTCCTGCTTTACAAGAGTAAATGAGAAAAAGCCTTTCTTGCCATGAAATGCTGAATGAGAATGTGACTCCTTTCTGTACAGAGCGGTTAAGCTAACTGAAAATGATGGCATAAAAGAACGTCGTATGAGAAATAAATTTTTTCTGAAACCTTGATAACAGAAGTTTAGGTGGAGACTTCCAAAGGCGACAGTATTAAGATGGAACTCCATAAATTACAACAGAGCAAAATATGTCTTTGTTGGAATAACAGGTAACTAGCATGGTAAACCAGGAAAAGACTTCTTAACTTGTATCAGATATCCCTCTTTACAGGTTTCCATTCACCTTCACCAAAAAGGAGAAACCAGCTTTTGATCCTTCACAAAGCAGTTGTAAAGGCATTCATTATGTGCAATTCTAGGATTTAGTTTTACATTAACTGAGATGGCAGTAATTTTTTTTTTTTTTTTTTTTTAACATTTCTCAGAAATGTTTGTCAACAAAAAATCTCTTTAGGCACTATTCTGTGCTCTATGTGGCATTTAAACACTTAATTAGACATCCTCTGTTAAGATATCCTCTGAAATAAGTCTTGCAAAATCCCAACTTGGAAAGGAAAAAATTCCTTGCCTCTTCTAGATCAGTAATCAATATTTGAGATTTGAAATAATCACCCTCATCCATGCCACAGAAACATTTTTGAAATCAATTTTATTGAATTGATTTACACATCTACTTGAATACTCACAAAAAAATAAAACAAAACAAAACCACAAAGTAGCAAGAAAACATCAGATATTTCCTGAAACTCTCAAACTCTTTGCCACTCTTCAGTATTCAGTTTCAGCCTCTTTTGTTTCCATTTTATTTGCTTTGATTCATAAGAGTTTTTATTACACCGACATTTAAGAAATTAATGTTTAATGTTGTTTATACAATAACTCATGGGTCTGATCCAAATTCTATTGAAGTAAAAAGTGAATCTTTTCATTATTTCAACTTGTATTGGATTAACCTTGAAATTCCTATGTCTGCAGATAATTTATTATTTGTTATTCTTTTTTTTCCCCTCCGTGTTCATTATTTGTCATTCGTGGTATATTATTGAATTCAAATCAGACACTATAACCGTACTATGTTACTTAACTAATCTACTGCACCATGACTAATCAACTGAAAGCAGTATGTGATTGTAATTTTCAGTCTTTGGATCCTTCCTGAAGATTATTTTATGCTTAACCAGAAAGACAACTTTTTCCTAAGAAAAGTGCTTTTTCTTCCCTAATGCTTTCTTACCATATTTTAGTTAGTTTCAGGTTTTAGTAGGAGTAGAGGAAGTAGCAGTAGCAATTTTGTCAAAATTTGCACCAAAGACATTTGTTGCCACAAAAAAACAATGAATTATGATGAACCAAAAATTCAAAATTTCAGTTATCATTTTTACATATAAAAGGAAGGAATCAAAAAGTACATTTTCTCTTTTATTCAATTATTTTAGTAAAAATACGTGCATTTAATATTATGGAGGTAGTAAATTTTTTGTCTGACAAGAAGACCAAGAGATCCATTTTGAACCCTCAGGACTGAAATACTGGCATTTTACATATATGAAACATAATCCAGATGAAGCTGGTGTAATTTCTTAACAGAGTCTAATCTGGTTTAAAGGAATCTTGTGTTAGGAACATATTGATCATAAAGGGATATAGAACCCCCCTTCCTAAAAAGGTACGATTTGTGACAAAAGTGGTAAGAGATGGAAAAGGGTAGCAACAGTCATAGACAATGTCACGTTAGTTATGTGCAGAAAAATTAGCATAAGGGTTATTTATATCAACAAATTCTCTACCAATGATTAAATTAATTAATATTTATGACCTCTTCATACAGTCACTTAAATCAAAATTAGCCTATGAAAAAGTAACAACAGGAATTTTGTGTGTATCTTTCTGTGTCCATGTTAAATGTAAGAAAATTTGATAAAGCCATAATTTTTCAAAAAAATAACTTGAGTGGTTTCACAAATATAGTAAAAAAAAATGTTTCATTATATTATATTTCTATGTGTAAGCAACCTTTATGTAGAAATTATGCCCAGCTTCTCTTTTTTTAAAAAAAAAAAAAAAAAGAGAAGCGTTTTCAAGTCTCTTTAATGTTGTTCATTTTCTCTAGGGAAAACATCACTTTGTTGATGGGCCAAAATGATAGTTTCTAGTGAGAAAGAGTATTAGCTGTTTTGTTTGCTTGGTGCTGTTGTTGTTCTACTACTACTACTACTACTACTACTAATAATAATAATAATAATAATAATAGTAGAATAATAATAGAAGTGTTAAATATTGTCTGAGAACTATGGACTCCTTCACAGCATTCTTTATGATCATAGCCAAGTCACCTGTTTGTTTGGGGTTTTTTGATTCCTCAATAATAATAATTATTGTACTGCATTATTTTCAGTGGTGATGGTAGGATATATATCTCCTTTGATGTTGATACACACAAAAAGTCACTTATTACAGACAGCACCAGGATGTGGATCTTTAAGCTGTACTTTCAGGTGTGGAGACTATCCCAGAAAAATATCATCATGGAAAGTTCACAGACCTAAATACACCACTGCTGAATGCTTCACATCTTTTCAACAGCTTTATAAATACTTTCATTGTGCCCAACAATTCAATGAAATAAAAAGGTTGAATTGTTATATCCTCATATTGTCCGCTGACTTCAGGAAATATTTGCAGGAGAGGTCTAGAGTGAACATCTCAGCATCCAGGACACTTCACTTACATGTCCACTAGTAATTATCCAATGTTACAAGAAAAAATTTAGAACTTCATTGACTTTGCTGCAGCAGGATCAGATTCATTATGCTTCAGCCATCATAACAAATATTTTATCTTCTTTTCAAAATATCACAGATTTTTCAGCACTAATTTGTTTGCAACATCTATAGCTGGTAAATTTGCAACTAATAACCTACTTTATTTGAAATCTACAAATTCAGTTCAGTGCTACAAAATGATACAATCAGAAACCAAGGAGGGAAAAAAAAAAAGCCAAAAACATATGCTGGGATTTCTGTAAGAAATATTTTATCAATCTTATAGAGGCACCGTTCATTATGTCAAAGGAAAAATAATGTTTCTACTTTATATTGGCAAACAGACCTGCAGATGAATCTGCTCCATCTGACAATGGACGGTCCATAATTTGGGGATGCATGCTTGAGTGCTCTTCATCGAACTCCTGTAAAGAAACGTGGATAAAGATTATCCTAAGAATTTATAACACAGGAGAAAAACTTAATAAGATTAACAATGTGGCTGCTCCAGGCTGTTTAGAAATAAGAAAAAAAAAGCCAGCTGTTCCATGCAGACATTACAGGTGTGCTTGGCATGGGTCTAGTAAGGGCAAGGTGGATAAGGGAGCAAATATATTGAATATGTCAAGCTCAGGGAGAAAATTGTGGACTGTTACTCAGACTAGCAAAATGTCTGAGGCAGATTTTCTAGTCTTTCTGAACAGATCTGTCTGCTCTAAAGCCTGGGCTACTATCAGAAAACCCAATATTTTTCCAGCACCTAATTCCCTTTCTCTCTAGGTAGGTTATTCAAGTGCTAGACTACCTTGTGTGATATTCAGTGATTTTCCATCATTCTTTTCTCTGGAAATTGAGCTTAATCCCACCTAATTGACACAATAAGGGACTGTAACTTGAGCCACAGCATCAGTAGAGGTGTAAGCACACCATTAAATACAGGAGAAAGAGCTGTTCTTTCCAGAAATTAAATTCCTTAAGTATGTAACTTCAATTTATAAGGTATTTATTATTTTGTCACTTACTGTCCATACACATACATATATGTTCATTCATGCATGCATATATATGACTATGTTCACACATACACACACACACACACACACACACAACCTAATGTGAGAGCATTTAGTGGTTGGCAGCGGGCCCTGAGCTCCAGACAGAACTGGGCTCAACACTTGCTATTCAAGCTGGAAGACAGAAATAACAAGATAATTATCCTACGCTTACACAGCACTTACCTTGTATTTCTTATATAGCATGTGGCCGACAGTTACAATGTAGTTACTCAAAAATATATGTAGCAAAGAGTGTGCTTAAAATAAACCTGGACCCTTTCTTCTGGCCTTTGGTTGTTTGGGTTTTTGTTGTTTGTTTTTGTTGGGTTTTTTTGTTTGTTTGTTTGTTTGTTTTGTGTGGTTTTGGTTTTTTTGTGTGTGTTGTTTTTGTGTTTTTTTTTTTACATTTAGTAATTCAACATGTCATTCCCTTTATCAGCTCTTTGTTCTGCTGACTTATGAAAGAAACAGAAATTGGTGCAACAAATTTGCTCTTTTAACAGGTTTATTATTACATTATTCCTTTATGGGGTCTTCTACGTAATTGCACAAAATGATGTTATAAATCCCCACCGGAAATTCTTATGCCTCTGTAGCCTGATGTCCGATGTCTAGAGGACATGAGCAGCGTGTCTCCCCCATCTGCTATTAGCACGCCTACACTTTCCTTTTGGTGTATTAGAGGGCAAAGCAAACAGGGGACAAGGACTAAACGATCCAAATGGAAAGAGGAAGAGAGAGAGAGAGAGAGAGGATTTGAAAATAAGCCAACAAGCACTTACAACAAAACTAACTACCAGCAAAACATTTCCTTCACAACAAAGGTTGAATCAAAACCCTATTCCCCCAGCATATGAATTAGAAGAACAATTGTGTGATTATGATTAAAAAAAAGAGCATTACATTTTATGTTCAGCTATAATTGGTATTTATGACAATTTATGTAAACAGTAATGAAGCCTATGTGATTTTTGCGGGGAAATTGCATTATGACACCAATGATCGTTACTGTTAATTTTCCTGAAGATGATGGCAATCAGCAGGCATAGTTTCATTGTAAATAGGTTAATTTAAAATTCAAACGCTGCTGGTATTTCAAAATGAGTTCACATTTGATTTCCGAAAGCTTTGGCCCTGACTGTCAGGATGTCAGGGAAAAAATGCTTCACAACAGAAAGAAAGAAAAAGCAAATGAGAAAAAGAAAGACGGAATGAGCTATCTTCCAGGAATGCATTTTCCCCTGCTAATTCAACTGTGTTTCTAGATGTGCTGTTATCTAACGTATTTCCACTAATCGCTTACCCAAGTTCAGGGTGAAAAGGAGGCTCATGACATCCTCAAATCATGGGCTGATCCAGTAGTTTATCCAATTCAGTTATCATAGCTTTTCAAAGGGTCAGTATAAAGGAATCCTCATCTGCAGAAGGCACAGGCATCATGTTTATTCACACAGTACACCAAAACTTACCTATTGGCATGTCTTCCCTCTCTGCAATGTATTCCAACACCTAAAAAACCTCCACTTCTAAATATTTTATTATTCCTACCACTTTCAAATATAAAGGTCTCATGGATATAAGTATAATCAAACTCCCAGCTCTGCTGTGTGAGGAAATGCAATATCATCTCTGGTTTCACAGAAGGGAAATTGAAGTACTAAAACCTGATTTTTTATTTGCCAGCATAACGAAGAGAAGAAAACTGCATACTTTATGAATCCCAGTCAGATAGAAAACTGGGATCTGGTTACACTTAGAACCCTTGAGATTAATGACTCCTACAATCCTCTCCCTCCATCTGAATTATCACTAGATCCTTCTGCATGCATGTTTTTATAAACTATTCCAAAAAGTGATTTTTGTGTTTTCAAGCGCTTTTACCAAAGCTGTTTGAAAGCACGTTCCTATCCTTACACTGCTTTGAGTATGAATATCTAAATTATACCGTTCTCCATAAGTAGACGGGGAATGAGTAAGCTTGGAGGTCAGCTCAGATAAAGACTGCAATGCAACCTTCTACACATCTTCAGCACAAGGTCATTTTCAAGGACGACATTAACAACTTGTTCACAATCTAATGACACATTTAGACTAGAGTTTGCAATGTACATAGGCAGCTTTGCTCATTCTCTTTTCATTGCCAGATAAGATGTTTGATAGGAATCTCTACTGTAACCTTTCAGAATTCATTTATTTAGGAGAACTAGAATAATGAAATGCCAAAAGAATTAAAAATTATATTTCTTGTAATATCAAGTGAAGACAATTTAAATAGTCCATATGCACAAGCTCCCAGAGATGAATGATCTGTTCATTTGTTAGTGTAAATGAGATGCATTTGTTAGTTATTATTTGCTGTGCCTTGAGAATTTTTTGAGTGAAATTCAATCATATATCAAGATGGACCAAAGGAATATCATATCACTGTATTTCGAGAATTACAATGGCTTATTCTAGCTGTCTTCATGTATGTGAATTTTACTCAATACTCTTGGTCTTCTTCAAAAGGAATTAAGGACTTTTTTTTGTAAACTCTATTGGAAATCCCAGTCACATATTTTTACAGAGGAAGTCCTTGATAAAACACAGGTGAGAAGTGAATATGCTTCTTCTGGAAAAGATAACATTTGGCATAAAAATGAATAATGGTAACAAAATACGTATCCAGCGGAGATATAAAAGAGAGGTCTGATTCCCTTGTTCTCTTTAGAGATCCTACAGCATTTGCTAAAAATGACCCTATGAATTTTATTGTAAATGAATCTTTGTAGGACATGTGATCAACATTGGTAATCAGCACTATACATCTGGCAGAAATCTTAGAATATTAATTGCATTTTTGTTCTGTGTTCTGAAAGTCACAGTTAAAGTGTCTGAAACACGAGGATACAATAGCAATGGGTATGAAGCTATTTCAGCCAACATTTTTGTTATGAACTTTAAAATGGAGCAATTTTAGAAAGCGTGATGGTATGATAACAATAGTTGTCCTTATTATGGTAGCATTTAGGGTCCTAAACCAGAAACAAGATCCAATAATATAATGCCATGGAAACAAATAAGGATTTTTTCCCAGAAGACCTTATCATTTATACAAATAAACAAAAGAAAATATAAAAAAGGAAACAATGCGTACAAAATGTAATGGAAATAAATCAACTTATTAAAAGCTTTCTGATTCCATTAGACACTGACATTACTTCCATTATTTATTTGTCAGATATAGTACCTATGACAAAACAACATCACAAAACACATCTCAGGAAGGGAAGGTTTATTTAGAATAGAATTTGTCTGTCAAATCTAGAAACAAATGCAGGCAATAAAGCAGAATGTTAATGTTTCTCAAAATCCTATCCTAACAACATGCTTACCTAAAATTTGGATATGACTTACCTCATCTAATTGCAGACATCCAGCCAAGTTGCATCTGTATCTAAATATCTAAGCTAGGAATGTAATGTCCTGCTATGGTCAATAGAAACAGACAGACAGATCCACAGCCTGGTCTATCCCAGCTTCTTGGTTACTAAGACATTACCTCAGAACTGAACGAACTCCCCCCTGGACATCCCTACTCTTCTCCATTAACTGTTGAGTAAGTCTACAACAACCACTTGAAATTACATGCCTACCTTCGATGCAACATTAAATCCAGTCTCTGTGGTCCAGCAGTGTGGTAGCCCTATAATATGGTATTGACATTGCTGGTAGCAGGCTACGCAGTTTGTCCTGAATTTGCCAGGTCTGAAGTCTGGGGTTAGCAAGACCTGCACTGTCTGATCTTTTCCTGACCTGTCCTTCAGCTCTGTTTTACTTGGTCTAGCTGTAAACACATTTTTTTTTCTAATTGACTGGGTGTCTATGGTTGATTTGCTCCGCTTTTGTTTATCTTTGCATAGTACAACCACAGTCATATATAGATAGTGGTTATAAGGAGCTGTTCTGTGTAGAATGAGGTATTTCTGCCTAACACAATGACAGAGTAGAGAAATACAGTCATGGTGTCGCAGCAGAGGACTTGAGAAGTGGGGACTTAGGATGTGCTGCAGAGAAGTGCAGGCATGGATTGATAAAAGATAGGGCACACACTGCCACTGGAGGCCCCATGGCTATTTACAACTCATCTATGGTCAGTTAATGACAAACAGACCTGGAACTGGGCAAAACTAGTTTTGGGGAATACAAAGCCAATGAAGGAATAATATGTAACATTCATAAAAGGGAATATAAATAGCACATTTGGGTGTAATGCGGAGGTGCAGAGCAATGAAGAACGGGCATGGTGTAAAAATGTGTTTGGAAATACGTGAAAATGACCCCACATGGATCTTAGAGTAAGGAAGATGAAACTATCAAAATCACCATGATATTCTCCCCAGCTAAGAGCTCTGGATACTGGAAACTCACCATGACACCTGCTGCTATTACCCCCTCTGCCACCAGAATGAAACCACTGACCTCGGGACCCAGAGGAAGAGGGAAGTATAACCCCAGGAAAAGAGGCAGAAACTCAGGAGTGTGTATAACAATTTCAACTGCATCATTCTTTCCTTTCCTGTATAATTACTCCGGACTAGTAATCATTAGAGTTCAGAGATTCCAATTGTAGTAACAATAAATTCTTTCCTTTATTTACATATGTGTTTTTCCACTTTGCCTGTAAGCAATGTTTTCAGAATAACAGTGCCTTTTCTTTTCCAATGAAAGATCACATCGACCAGGACTTTGCTTTGTGTGGCAGGCAGTGTCTGCCTTGTCTGTGCTGACCAACTGTATTTATTTGATGTCGGTCCCCATCAAGATTCATAAATTGGACATTGTCCTACATATGAACCTTGGTGAAGCTCACTAAGGATATTAAAAAAATTGCCTAATTGGACTTTGTGTACTATGGAACCATGAACAAAATTTTGATTTAACTGAATAATCAGAAAATTCCTTTATACAATCTTAAAGAGCTAGTATATTTACTGTTTATGTGGGAAACCAGCCTGTCTTCCCTGCTCTTCCTCAAGACATCCAAACTGTAGTTACCACATCTCTATCAAGTACCCCAGTCTTCCTGCATTAAGATATTCTAAGAAGCTAATATTAGTTGACTACAATAGACATTACACTGCATTTGGAGCTAGACTGTAGTCCTTTTTATAACACTGCCATCCATGTCCGGGTCCACTCAGACTTCAGGGGTGTAATGTTACCTGCAAGTCTGCAGAGCTGTAGACCTCTCAGATCCATAGAAATATGTTTCTTACAACCAACTATGTCATAAAATTATGGACTTGTAGATCTTCAAAAGGAGAGGAGCTGATACTGTGAGTTATAGTAGGATTCCACCATGACCACTAGTGAGTGTCAAAGCCTGAATTGCTATAAGGAATTGTCTACATTTCAATAAAACTTATACCAGAGCTGTGGCCAGAATTCTTTTTTCCTTTCATTGGCCCTTGATCTTCACATGCCTGTCTTTGTTTCAAAGAACTTAAGCACAAAAATTTGTAAGTTGCTGGAAATGAAGACAAGAATTTACCTCATAAAGTCATAGGTATTGAATGTTGTGACTGGATAATAGTCTTCAACAGACAGTGAATAAAAATACTCAAGCAAAGCAGACATGTTTATTTTCAAAGCTGGAGACCATTTTTCAATCACAACATTCAATTTCTTTTTCATTAATTCCATTACAGCATCATGGTTCATTGCCAATGACAGAGCAAGTAAATGAAATAGATGAGAGTGACCCACAGACTCAGAAAATCAGACGTTGGTTGTACTAGTTAAAAGATCAAGCAATCACTCCACTTGTATAAGTGGAAAAATGGTCATGAAGTAAATTTTATATGGTCATACATAACATTTATGTAGATCCAAAACCCAGTGATGACCATCTCAATGTCAGAATTTCAACCAGAGCGTTAGCCTTCCTTATTTTGTTCAACAAGTTACTGTTCAGTTTACTACAGACAGTTTAATCAATCTTAAATAGACTAAAACCCACCTGAATCACTCATTGATAATGGACTTCTTGAATAGTGTGTCTTCCCTATTGTTGATAAACATAAACACATGTACAGGTAAGAAGTTCAAAATATACCTGTTAAGAATCTCAGCAGCAACTTTATGAAAACAGTAATAGAATATATGGAAAGAAGCGAAAGAGAGAACAGTTCACGTTTTACTGATATCAGTAATAACAAACACCCATTCTTTCTTTCTTTTTTTTAATCACATTTCAGTGATGTCCAGATTTAGCAGTGCAGAATCTGTAATGAAATGACCCTAGGCTCTGATCTTTCTTCATTTTTTTGTTCTTTGTCAGTGCAAAAACATGGCAAAGGGAAAAAGACCAAGCCTCAACCCTTTCAAAGGCGTACACTGCACTGACATAAAGACTAAGCTAACATTAAATCTCCCCACGTGAAGACGCCCCTTCCACCCATATGCCAGCATTGTGGAGTTCACCCTCAGTGCTTACCATCTGCCCAGCATGAGCACAGGTGAACAAGGACATACTGCTAACAAAGAAAGGGGAGCTGTTATTTATTATTCATCAATCTCCAGGGCTTCTTTGCCACTCACAGTTAGCGTACTTGCCACAGACACTATTTACCATTTGACAGTTCAATTCAGGTACATCTAACGGAGACAGTGCTTGTAGCTAGCACTCATGTATACCAGAACAGTCAGTATCTCTCAAGCATGACATGCACATTATAAAGCAAATGCAAATGAACAGGCCCTGTTGCAAAGAGCTTACAATTGAATATGAAGGAGAGAGAAAGAGCAGCAAGGTGGGGCATAAATTGAGCTAAGACAAGAGAAATATTGCTAAGCTATAGCATTTGAAAATCACTTCCAACACACTTCAAAACTCTGGCTTGGCTTAAGATCATTACACCTATATATCATACGCTAATAAGATATAATAATATGATAACAAATAATTTAACATTTGTATAATTTTGTAAATTCTGAAGCACTAATTTTAGCCCATATATCTATCTACCTTTCCCATTCACCCAGGCAAACATTTAGGGGTATAACACAAATGAATTTAAATGCTGCAGGAACCTGGGAGAAAAGCAACACGGGACCAGATCTGATGCATCCAAGGCCGCTAAGGTAGTTGGTTGATATCCCTGCAGGAACCTCTGTTCCATCTGTGAAAGGCTGTAGTGATCAGTAGTAAGTTCTCAATGTAAAGTTGTCAGTAAAATTCATAATGAATGGAGGAAGGTAAATATCATCTCTATCTTTTTAAAAGGCCAAAAGGATGACCTATATATTTACAGGTTGGTTAGTCTTACTTTGATCCCTGGGAAAATCATAGAGCCAGTCTTTATTCTAATAAATTCTAACTTTTTTGCAGTTAAAGTTCCTTTGATTTGCTTTGAAGATTAAAAATCTAAGCAAAGATTTATGAAGATCCACAGCAAATTCTTAGTTGATGAAGGGTCCTGTCAAAATAACATTCAATAGATAAGACATAACATAAAATATAAGGAGTATAAAAAATTCCAGGTATATTTAGAAAAAGGGGGAAAGGGAGAGTTTATAATAGTTTCTGACTTCTTCAACAATAACATGTATTCCAAATATTTTCATGAAAATAGAGATACATCAATTACAATTCCTTATAAATGAACAATTATTCTTTCCCAAACCTTTCTACTCATCTTAGACCATGTGTTTTTTCTTTGTCTTTGCACCACCTTCCATCACAGCATCATGCACATTTAATGAAAAAGTTCAGTATTGGCTGGCCTTCTGAATCACAGACATCTCCATCCAGTCCCACTTGCTATCACTCCTGCTTTATGGGCATTCGGTTAGTTTTCAGTACATGA
Organism: Falco punctatus; assembly: GCF_963210335.1. Taxonomy (NCBI): domain Eukaryota; kingdom Metazoa; phylum Chordata; class Aves; order Falconiformes; family Falconidae; genus Falco; species Falco punctatus. The sequence goes on from NC_137586.1 coordinate 7,506,462, forward strand.
AGCTGAGTTCATATCTCAGCCAATTTGAACTAATTTTTTGAGACACTGTATCAAATGATTTACTAAAATCCAAATACATTATGCCAAATGCATTCCCTTCAGCCACTAATTTTGTAATTCTGTCATAAACAAGCAATCAAATTCATCTGACAAGATTTGTTCTCCTAAAGCCCTGCTGCTTATTTATAATAACCATCCACAAATACATGAAAGATGCAAGCACCAAAAATGGAATGAGGCTGGATCCTGCAAGATATGGGAAGCTGAAGTTCCACAAAAATAAAGCATATGGTGAAGCAATCCACTGGTTAGATGAACAGTACTCTGAAACAGACACTACAGAGATTGGTAGGGTATGTGACTTGCTTTCTACTAAAAGAATGGAGATTTTAGTCAACATAACATGCTTTCAGCTATCTATCTCTTTTTTGTTTGCTTATTTGTATTTTGTACTTGCTGCCTGTAAAAACTGTATGTGTCTCAAAAGGCTGTGGAAGAATAAGATAAACTTTTATAACTGAGTTTTTGTTCAGGGATAGGATGCAGAGGAAATGATATTAAAAAGAAAGCAAAACCAAAACAAAACATGAGAAGAATGAAAACTTATGAAAGTCTCATTTATTTTTCCAGTATGTTTCATGGTCTAAAATGAAAACAGTAACAATGAAAAAAGGTTATGTAAAATACTTTCATTCACAATGGAAAACACTTTTTTTAGGACAGCATCCATAACAGTACTACTGAATTTGCTCTTCAGCTCTATTTCAAAACTGGCTATATTTTCTATTACAACCCCTGTATATTACAACACTCCATATCATGGCAGACTTGATATGATTCTACTATAGATATATAGTGATACGTATGTGCTAGATGCATAAATATCACATTAGTTTTCCTGACTTTGGAAGTTGTGTCAAGTAACAACATACTAAATTTATACCATGTTTTTGTATTGGTTACAAAAGTATGAGGAAATGAGAAAAAATCCTCTTATTTGATGCTCATAGTCTAGAAATTTATCTTAGATTAGACACCTAACCCTTTTCAATCTAAAATAAGGTGTAATGAATACTACGCCTGTGTGCAGAACAACTCCACCTCTAATATTAGGTACAGTTGTTATTCAGACATAAATGTTTTTATATTTATTTATTCAATAAATCCTGCTTACCCTTTCTGTGAAGTTACTCAATTATGAACAATAGAGTTCCATTTCTTGAAGGAATAACTACACACTTCGATGAACAACTGACTGTTGCTAATAGTTCAAATTTGTCCACCTCCATTTTTTTCAAGAAAAAGAATATGAGAATTTTGTTTATTTATTTCTTCATATCATGAGAACTTCCAGAAAATTTACATGTCTAGTTGTGGTACACCATAGAAAGAGTTTAAAGGTCAAGAAAGCAAGGCAAATTGTGACTGACAACAAATCAAAGGTATGGATTTGAAGCTAATAAAAATACAAAAGACCTAAATTAATCTGAGAGCCAATCACAATTTTTTGGAAGTGAAATATTGACTTCCTTCAAGCATTTGAAAAAGTGCTTGCAGGCTGTTCATAATGTTTCAGCTATTTCTCCTCCTCTCGCCTAGGACAGCAAATTTTCACTTTTCATAAGACCAATCTTTTGCACAAATTTCCTCTTAGCCAAAGCCATGACGTATCAGTCAATGCAGTAATTGAAAGCAGCCTCTATTTTCCCCTAAGACATTTCTTATGATTTGATTTGTACATCAGCTTACTTAATAGTTTGCTTAACAGCTTCCATCTTACTTCTTTTGTACACATTTTCTTCCCCTACATTGTAACCTTCTAGTTAACCACTAGACTATTCATTGTCTCATCTGTAAGTTAACCATCAGAATATCCCTTAGCATTCCTTAATTTCCCAGAAGGACCTATAGTGAATACCTTGCATTTCTCTACAGGTATGTTGATCACTGACATTACAGTGTTTCATGTAACTAAATCTTTGGCAATGCAATGAAAGTTTCCAGTTCTGGAATTCAATACAACTGCCTTTTTTTTTTTTTTTGCCTTAAAAACACAAACTGCTTCTGAATTCACACAGTAAAATTGCTTCTTTCAATTGTCAGAACACTTTAAACACATTTCATGCTTCATGTCACCCATTACTACATAGCAACCATCTCTGTACTGATAAATAGTACTTTTAGCAGTTTGCAGAAACATTAAACCACAAGGCAATAAGGATGGGATTCACCTCACCTTACTTTAGCCAAGTAAAAATTAGGTGATTAATGTAAGGTAATCATGTAAAACAATTTTGTTGCAAATAGAAAAGGGTAAGCATCTTTAAAGGGCCATTCATCCCATACTAAAATAGTGTTTAAGATGGTAGGATGACTTTTCCAGGTAAAGGTTTGTGTCTCACCATTAATTTACAGGAGGGTATAATGACTACTATAGACAAGATGCTTACTTCAATTGCCTAAAAGTGAGTAAATAAGCCCTACCCTACATGTCACTGCACAGCAAGGAGAAAATTAAATACAAACAAACCACTTGAATTTGGTCACCATTCTTATACTCTTCATTACTGTTAAGATATTTCACACGTTCTCATACAAATAATGCTGTAATGCAGTGGTCTTACACCAATTTTTGTTCATTTTTGGTTTTTTTAAAGCTTTGGTTTTTAAGTGAGGTGTGATTTTTTACTGAGGAGAGTGCCACTCAAACACCATTCCTCCAACAGAATTGCTAAGCGTCCATAAAAATACTTGCCATCTTTCTGGTATAATGTAAAGAAATAAATGTAAGTCAAACAAATGAAGGGCAGACCTAAGAAACAGAGGACTGTACTGTACCATGGGAAGTAGTAGTTCTGCTTAAAGGGGCTGTAGTGAGTAAACAAGCCAATGCAAATCCTCCAGGCTATGGCTATAATGAGGAAAAGCTAATACAATCTATGACTATCTAAAGAGATGAGTAGGGATAGGGACCAGTTTAGCATTTATATATGAGAACGATAAAACAGATTGTAGAATATTTTTTTTTTTAATACTCTTAATGCTCATCTTTCAAAAACAATGATGAAAAGTCAGTGAAGATGCAGAAAAGAACTACAAAAATGATTTAAGAGCCATGGAAAATGCCTTATAGTGAGACACTTAAAGAGCTCTACCTATTTACCTCATCAAGAAGAAGATTGAGAGGCGATTTGATTAGAGTGTCTAAGTACCTTCACATGGAGAAAACACTAACTACTGAAAAGCTCTTTAGTAGAGCAAGGCATAACAAGAGAAGATGACTGAAGCTGAAGCCAGACAAATTAGAAATAAAGCACAATATTTTTTAACAGTGTGAGTGATTAACCACTGGAACAAACTGCTAGGGGAAAAAGTAGATTCTTTTTTGTCTTGATGCCTTTAAATCAAGCTTGGATGCCTCTCTGGAAGATTAAGCGTCTCTTGAAGTAGCTAAGTTTTGAGTGAGTCTTGAAAGAGAAGAGCAATGTTTACATAAGGACAGGAGGATCTTTTAGTGGGCTCGATGCGGAGATATTCCATTGGAAATAAGGACTTACAGTATTCAGGAAGTCAGTTTTAACGATTTCATTGTCCCCTCTGCCTTTAAAATCTGTGAATCATGCAAATTATAAGCAAAGCCTGGCCTCAGCCAGAGCTTTATTGAATACAATAGATCTCCAGCTGGGAACCTAAGTCCACTGAAGTAGAATTAACTGGTCTATCAAGGATCTTCATTTTTAAGTAAAAGAAACTGGGAAACATCATCTGCTACCCTTGAACATTTTCTGGATTTCAGACAATTTCCCGTTCTGCACTGGGACAAATTGAAGAACATTTTCAGCACACTGAGACTTGCCAGCATTTTGGGGAATGATGTTCTACGAACAGATTTTCTGCTTGTGTGGGTCTCCTGCAGCCTGACCTACAGTGAAATTATAATCACCACAATGCAGCAGCAGAATAATAGAAATCATTGCCTGAGAGTCATCAGGACTTTGGTTTTGAAATGACATTTTAAGTGTCCTGAAGTGTGTTTTTGTCTCATGTTGTGTTACTATATATTTGCATTTACATTGAGTGCTTAGGCATGAAGAAGCAATTTTCTGTACGACAGTAGAAGTGCAAAGCATGTGGGTTTTGAGGTGGGAGAAAAAGTGTTTCATGGCTGCTGCAGAGAGCTGGGGAAAGGAGTGACCCAAAAGGAAGAAACAAAGTCTCAGAAGGTCAAAGTTCTCCTAGAAAATATATGTTATTTGCATTTGAATGTGTTCCAGTCCTATGTCCAGCTGGGCAGAGTACATTCAGCTGCGTATTGTGTGCTATTGTATGCACATGTGTCATTGTGCAGTGGAGTGGCGTTCATTTGGATTATGTCCCTGTACGCTGCTGTGGCTGCTGCAGCCTGTCTGGGTATGTGTTATTGCTTCAGCCTGTCTGGGTATGTGTTATGTTGTGGATACATGAAGGCATAGCTTTCAAATACAAACACATATGCTTGTGAATGATTAGATGAATAATAGTTTCATTGTTATCTGTTACAAAGAATTTTCCTTCTTGTCCCCTCAAGATATAACTATGAATTAAAGAGAGCTGGCAATTACAAGCTGCTGCTGCTGAACAAGGGAACAGGGACAGCGACTGCTGGCAGAGCGTTCTTTCTTCCATATTTCTTTTTTTCTTTCCTTTTCTCCTGCCTTTCTTTTGGCTGAAGACAGGTTTAGAGGCCAGTGCTCCTCCTCTGCACTCCACTGACTGTTCCAGCCCGGAGCTAGCTTGTTATAACCTACTTAGGCAGTTGGGTGCTGTCAGTCACTACTTCAGAATCAATGGTTGCAGATGTGAGCTTGGATGCAATGTTATTTCCCCCTGCAGTAACAAGGAGATAGATTTTAATAGATTTTATTTTAATTTTTCTAACTGCTTCATCTTACAAAAAAGGGGAAGAAAGTTAGGGGCACTGCAGTTGATTTGCAGATAAACACATGCTCACAGAAATGAGGTGAAATCTCTTAAAGTAGCAATTCCACATCCAAGTGCAATATTAATAATGATACAAATCATAAATTCATCCTATAGGGAATTTGTTTGCATGAACCTGAAATGTCAGTTCATCAGGATTTTGCTAAAGGAAAGAAATATTCAGCAGGTCTGTCATCAGGGGAGTGTGGTTTTCTTATTAAAAAAGAAAAAAAAAAAAAAAAAAAAAAAGGAAAAGCACAAATACAGCTACATTTGGAAAGTCAGAACATTTTTACTCGTACTGTATTATTATTATTATTGTTGTTGTTGTTCTAATTGCTATCCTCATTATTGTTATTTTCTCCAGAGAGAGTAAAAACTTCTGATGCTTCCCCTTGCTTTGAAGTGATGGTCATGACTGAAAGTTGTCCTCAGATTTATATGACTTTGCACACCTTTGTTATTATATCAAATTGCTTTCATGCAGCATTCTCGCAGATGCTGCTGGCTTCCAGGGAGAAGCAGGAGGGAGACTGTGAGTAGTTACTTGTTCCAAAGCCAGTGCTGACTTTTCCTGATGTTGTCACATCAGGTTACCACTGTAGCTTAGAGGTCTTAATTGCATTCCAGACAGCCTCAGCTCTAGTTTTAACATTAGTCCTTTGGAAATATCAATATTTCAGGGTGGAATATTTTAAGTTCAATTATAGGAACACAGCAAAGGAGCCTTGTAAGCTAGATAGGCACAAAAGTGCTTTCAATAATTAGGACAGCTCTGCATGAAGGGAGACAAAGCTGCATTTTGGCTGCCCAGACCCTCTGTGAGCATATCCCAGACCCCAGTGGCTTGCACAGCAGAGTTTACTCCACAGAAGATACAGGACAACGAAGTGTGGCAAAAGACTTGAGGCCTTTCTCTTCTTCTGGTGAGGAGATTTGATGTAACTGGGCAATCCTGCCCTTCATTCCACCAGTTAGACTGCCTTTCAGTTGCCTTCCTCCTGGTGAATTCACCTCACTTTCTGGGGAACCAAACACAATCAAACCCTAAACAAAACCCTCCATTATCTACTAATAAGCAAACATTTCCCAAGCTTTTCATGGAAAGTGATAAGCCAAATAGCAAATGTGATGGATATGAGAAGGAGGAAAACACCTCCTTTTACTTCCAAACAAGGATAACGTGAGGATGAGACGGTAATGGAGTTCTCATTTCTAGTGGACTGTGTTAATGAAGGAAGACACAAATCCTCCCTAATTGAAATCAACAGCAGAATTGCTACCAGGTGATGACAGTTCAGGTTAGCCCTTCTACTAGGATTGTTCTCAGAAGGGCAGAAAATTAGCAATTTTCTTGGGATATTTTGGGTTGCAATGGAAAGAAAAACTAAAGTGCTAAGATTTTAATGAGGTAACTTCAACTGTCTTATGCCTTTTGCTGAACCTGTTGTTTGACCACACATACATAGAAAAGTCCTCTCTGGGGGGAGGCAACAGTTTCACCATCACCTGGAATGACCCCCACTTTGGCCATTGTGAACTGGCTCTTGTTCTCTGTTTCCATGCCTGCCTTGCTGCATTTCTGAGCACAATAACAGACCTTCAAAGGGTCTTATTTGCGCAAAGGGTCATAGTCAGGAGGTCAGAAGATTTCTAAATGTAAGAGCCTTATATAAACACAGCAGAAAAAGCGTCCCATATCCTAGATTTTTAAAGCTGAAAAACAGAGATGGTACACCCAAACCTGAAGAAATGTTTCCCTCTTTTTTTTACATCTCTGGAAATCATTTACAGATAAATGTTATAACTCCAAGTACTACCGTGGACAACTTAACTCCCACAGGATTCATGAATTTACTCTTAGCTACTGCTATCAATTTTGGTTCTTACTGATTAATATGGATATCTAGAATATATTCATTTGTGTGAATAAGAAGCTTCAAAAGGCCCTCACCAGTGAAAGTTTAGAGCAAGTATTTCTTAAAAGAAATGACTGATGTAAAAATGGACAGGTGATAAAAATAAAAAAGGGAGATAAAAAAATTTAGAAAGTAATATTTATATATGAATTTAACATAAAGATTAGGAATATCTTTTATATATTAGAAGGAATATTTTATATTATTACTATAATATGGGTCTCATTCAAGTCCTGGAGCCCTCATATATTTGAAATTTACCCAGAATTGAAAACCAGCCTAGAGTCACTAAATATTGTAATGTTTGACTGCTCACCCATCACAGTTGCTCCTCTTTCAGTGTGAAAGTGCTGTCCTGCAAGAGATTTTACTTAGAATTCATTTACTTCTTTAATTTACTTCTACAAGGCCAAGTGAGATCTGGAAAGTGTAGCAGACTGTTGTCCCTAGAAACTCAACTTCTATAGCTAAGGAAACACTAACAAGAAATTACTCAGAACCAAATTGTTATACTATCCCTGCCCCTTCTCTGCCCACACAAAAGCCCACACAGAGAACTGCAAATACCCTTTCCTGGAAATTTTCAGTTTCTAGGTTAAAAACAAGAGTCACTCTGAGTATATGCTGCCTAAATTGGAATCTGGCTGAAATTTAGGATGTCTTTTCTAAGAAAGCAATTCAGAACACTTTCTCTGTATTCCATCTGCTTCTGGCAGCACTTAGTTCCTCTTAGGATATAGCATCAATCTACCTCAAACTGAGCAATCCTCAGTGCTACATTCACATATAGAACTAGTAACACATATCCCAGCATATCCTGGTTATATTAAGTACTCTTTTTTTTTTTTTTTTTTTTAATATCTCTTGTAAATAAAATGCTTTTTCAGAGAATGGAAGACTAATCTGAACTCCCGGTTCATGTTCCTTATTTTCTAGAAGACTGTTCTAAATATTAGGCTATACAGAGGACTAGGTCCAACTTTGTTCTTCAGTTTATGAATTTTGCATTTCACAGTCAATGGATTAAAATAAATTTGTCTCCTATACAGTGCAGTATGTAAATCAGCAGACTAAAATAAGCAATTTAAATATGAACCTGGGTGCTTTGCCCTTACTTAAAAAGAAATAATAAAATGTTATGTCATAATGTTTTTATCCTTGCCTACCTTTACTCCAAGTTTCTGCTTCATTTATTTGGGAACACCAGCATTCACACAATTACTTGCATTTATATGGGATTTTTTGCATTTACTGTGGCTCATCCTGGCTGTCAGTCTCCCCTACCTACCTGGTAACTGAGTAAAGGATTCTGACTAACTTGAAGAACAACTCTTTGCCTGGGAACTTTTCTTTCTCTGTGATAAGAGAATGACAAAAGTAGAGTTACACGCATCTTATCCTCATACCTTAACATTAACCTTGAATGATAAATAAAGATTTTACATATAGATCTATTCTTCTGTGACTGTTTATCTACCCATTATGCTTTGACTGCATATACAACTTTCCTCGAGGTTGCAAAATCTCTGAGCAATTTCAAGAACCAAGTATGCTCCTTCTGTCCATAAGAAGCTGTTTCTCTCTTTCATAAGCTGTCCATACTTAGGAGAATGAGGACTTCCAGACCACTGTTGCTTCATTAAGCCAATATATGAAAAGAAGGATGCACTTCAGAAGTTCCTTTACAAGCTTTAAAAAGTAATGGTTCAGTTACACACACATTGCCTGAGCTAAAGATTAAAATAAATAAGTAAATAAATAAAAGGGTATCTGTTCAAAATAAGATTTCTTTCATATGCCTATTAGCCATCTAAAGTAAGTATCTAACCTAAACTGGTCTTTGGCTCCCCTTCCTCCCTCTTGATGGAAGGTATGCAGAGAACAGTTGTTTCCATTCTATGACATATGCCCAGCCTTATTTGATAAATCACCCGGTGAAGATACTTGACTCTTCCATGACTATTGCAGGAGCCTAGAGCGCTAACTTAAACCAGCTATTTCTATCACAAAGTTAGATAAAATCAGTTTACATTAGTCCTAAGCTTTGTTTTATTTCCTGCATCTCACAGGCCATATATTCATTTTACCACTCTTGAACTGAACTTCAAATCTTGGGTATGACTAATATATCTTTTGGTATACCTTTCCTGCTAAAGATCTCTTTGCACACTATTTTCTTCTTTGTATGAAGATCCTTGCCTCTAATGAAATCACCTAACAAAGTTAAAAAGCCTCACTGTAATTCTCTGCAGTTTCTGATTTATTTTTTTTTGTCTCTTGAATCTTGTCCATCTTTTTCCGTAAAATCATTGGAAGGGAATTTAGAAAACAAAGAAACAAACCAAAAGAAAACAAAAAAACCCAACCAACAACATAAAAAAGATTGAAAGGAAGAAAATCAGTATTGACATAGGTACTCCTATCCAGTATTAACCTAGGAACTCCTATCCAGTTAAACATCCACCACAGACTCCATATTCTCTTTGTACTTGTTTTTTTAGATACAGATCCTCACTGAGCGGGTACAGACTATGCTACTTCTTCCTAGATTACCTAGTTTCTATTAATTGAACTGAGTTTCTAGTTAATTGAACTGAGGCTTTTTATTTACTGACAACCTAAAATGAATGAGATGCCAACCTCATCCTTATTTATTGTGCTTTTATTTTTTTCTTCTACATTTTATGATTAGCAATGTTATATTTGTATTTTATCCCTACTTCATAACCATTAATGGAGACAATAAATAACATAAGGCCTCATAATTATTCTTCCACAGGAGACACCCTTCTGAGGAGTGACATAGCTGTTGCATTTTTTTTTTGCCCATGCTTTACTGAGTGTTACTCTTTCCTCTGTTCTGCTAAAAAAGCAAAAGCAGAGTGGCAGACTGTCTACTTGATGTTGTCCAGGCTGTCGTTGGGAGTAGGTTAAATCATCTTAATGGAGAACAAACTGCAGTTTCTTTGGGACGTGCTAATTTAGGAGAGGCTTCTGGTGAGTGGGGCAGAAAGGGAATGACTTATGCAGCCAGCAGGGAACCTGCAGCCATTGCACCTCATGCAGTTTATGTGGGCTAAAAACAGTGGGTGTTTCTTCCACCTTAGTGTTGGGTATTTCAGGGTTTGTTTTACATCTTTTCAGAAAATCTGTTTTATCATCCTTCCTCTTTTCATTTGCTTGCAGCTTTCCTTACAAAGCTATTGCTTATTTTGTTAGACCATTGCCATACGAGGTATAAATTCTTTAAGTGCTAAACTGTACAATTGCAACTATACAATTGCACAAGGTTAAACTAAAGCTAATAACCGGTTAGAACAGTCATTATGGCAATTTATTACTACAATTAATGAACAAGCTAAAGTAATCTCAACACCAGCCAAGACAAGTCCAGGCAAAGTCTGACAGGCCCTGAGGCTTTATACTGTTCAGTTAATACAAGCCTTAACCTGTTACCAGCATGTCGTAACTATAAACCCCATGGCTTCTTATTAGCATTGGCATTCCTGTATTTACTGGGCTGCAGAATCTAAGCAAAAGCAGAGCAAAAAATGTGGCAGCCAGAAAGACAACCATACTTCAGATACAGTGATAAAATGGGGGTTTTCTTCAGGATGCAGTTTGGATCTGTTCCTGCACACAGACACCTGGTAGTACCAGGGATGCTCTTGAGCATCCTGCCTGGCTTCCAGCTGGCACTGCAGGAAGGCACAGGTTTCCCACAAGTTCTTGACCATTTCTGATGAAACCATGTGGATGCCCTGCTACTACTCCAGGATATCTCACACAGAAGTGTGAACATATAAATGAGTAACCGAGCTGAGCTCTAGTTTCCTATAGGTTGTGAAGGAGTTGGTTATTTGGTTAATTTTGCTTTTGGGGTTTTTTTTTTGGTTGGTTGTTTGGCTGGGTTGTTTTGATATGTTAACAGGACACCTTTAAGCATTTATTGCTCATGCTGCTATTATTTAGAATTGCCTTTGTAAATTTAATGACATGCTCATTTCCAGCTGAGGTAGAGCACCCAGATATATGTATGCCCATTAGGAGTTCACTGTCTGAAATGAAGGTGTCCAAATAATCATTTAAAAACTAAAAATAAAGAATCTGAATGGTCTTTATTAGTCAAGCTGAAAGAAAAAGCTTTATTATCATTTTGGTTTCCATTCCTTTATAGAATTAAGATGAAGGCAAAAGTTAAATTTTAAATTTATGTTACGGACTAATTTAGATTTCTTAAAGATACTGGAAATTAAGAATTTCATTTACTGGTGACCAAATGTGGTTGAACATGAATATATAAAATAACACTTGGCTCAAAGTTGAGGGACAGAAAGGAAAACACCTGAAAAATGAAAGAAGACACATTTTTTTTTTAATCAAAATTTTTAGGTATTGGAACAAACTACAAACAGAAACAAGTTTTTATCTCTGATTCTCCTTAGATGAAGAGGAACCACTCTAAAAGGCAAGCTACATAAAGTGTGTATGACTGCGCTCAGCACACGTAAGCAAAATAGCACACGTAGGGTGCAATGACTTGACCTGTGCAATGCAGCGTTTAAGAAACCAGCTGCTTTCTTTTGTCTTTGAATTCCAGGAAACTTTTCCTTTACCCAGAGACTGTTGCAGTAGATCATAGGGAGATGTGATAGAAAGTGCTTTTGCTGTTAGGCCTCCAACTTGTTATAAAAATATCAGCCATGCTTGAGAAAGAAAAACTCATTCAAGTGTCTGTTTCTCTCCTTGGCAGCGGGGTTGCCAGCTTGTGCCAAACCTGTGGCAGTGTGATGCCAGCACCTCTCCACCAGGAACCAAGCACTGGGAGCTTCTTTCTGAAAGGGTGCCAAACACTTATCAGTGGTTAGCTGCTTTTGACCCCTTGCTGTCTGGGCTGGACCTGAGCTGATAACCTCGTGTGAAAGACTGCATCAGCTATAATGAATTCTCAGAATTAGCTTTCCCTTCCATGGTGACAGATAATTTAGAATAAATTAAAACAAACATATTTCACAGAATAAACTCAGCCAGGAAATCCAAGAATTGCAAAGTTCAGAATAGGATCCAGAATCTCAGGCAACCTTACCCCCCTCAGGTATATGTTTCAGAAAAGGGAAAGGGGGCAAGGAAGAGAAGTAAACATTTGTAATACAAAAGGTATTTTCTATACAAAAAAATGAAGTCCACAATATGTTGAGCCTTCCTAGCCACTGCAGAAACAGAGTAAATACATTGCCCAACATGATTTGTTCTGACTGGGATTTAGTATTCATACTAATATTTGGAAAAGTCATTACAAAAGGAAAAAAATAATAAAGTAATAAAAAAATAACAGTTACTTCTTGATGTTTCTTCTTTCTTATTCTAGTCAACAACACTCTAAGTCTTTTGCTTGGCTTCTTTGCATCCACTGCCATTGTTTAAAGTTGGTGAACAGCCTCATCCCCATTTGTCTGCCAGTCTGGGAAGAACCTGAAGGTTCCTGAAATATCCCATCCGGATCATTCATAAAATAATTGCATCCCAGGAGTCCTTCTTTATGTCTCCAAGAAACACGAGTGATATCATTAGAAATATTTTTGGAAGCCAGCAAGAGATCACACACACACACATTTACTTCCTACCCCTCCACCCCCCAAGAAATGTCTTTATTTTAATTTACATTTAGATTAGGTTCCCAGCAGCAGAATATGGAGGGAATTTAAGTCAATTTGCAAGAGGATACAGACATTCTAGCCAATGAAAAATCAAAGAGAAATAGCAACCATCTCTTGCTCTTTTTTTGGACAATTGTCCTCAGAATATTCAGAATCATGAAAAAGAAAAAAAAAAAAAAAAAATCTTTCCAGGACCAGATGGGCTCCATGCCTTAGCGCTGACAGAAGTTGCAAGAAATACAGATAAAGAAACCTGTTTATAGATCTATTTAAGATCTCTTTGGAACAATAGTAAACTGACTGGCATAGCTCAAGTCTGTCTGTATTACAACAAATCTAGAAGCTCCGCTAAACAAAACACTTATTTTGATTAAATCAGGAGTGTGATGGGTCCCTGTTCAAACTACAACTGACTTTCTGTGTGTGAAGATCCATCCTTCCTAAATTTAGGTAACTACTCCGTAGGTTGAATCAGAAGCCTCTCCATATCAGGTTCTCTCTGTAGTCAGTAGGAAGAGATAAGCACCTCTGTCCAATGATTCAATGCCCCTAAAATCTAAGTTAACTTCTGAACGGAGACTATTATTTTCTGTTGACTACGGTATGAAGTTATTCTCTAAGCACATGAAAAAAAGTGTGATGAATATGGGCTATAATATTCTTGTCTGTCTCGTCTTTCCTGCATGTAACACTGTGGAATGAGATAAGTCACTATAAAATATGGATTAGAGATAATAAAAGTATTCATCATGGCTGCTTAAGGACACACTCTTCAACCCTCGCTGGACCATGAATGATAATGCTAAGCAAATAACTTGTCACAGGCAACATTGCACTTCCATTTAGCTATTCAAACGGGCGATAGCACCGATGACTTCTTGTCATTGCCCGTAACATCACAGAATCTCCTGGAATTTGAGACGTTTCCCCCTGGCAGGAGGAGGCCTCTCGGGCCTCCGGAGGATGGAAGTCCACCTTCTGTTCCCACGCCTGGCTGGCTGTCACTGTCGTTCCTTACAGATGTTTCTCTAATCTCATCTTGAGGGCTGTCAAAGGTAGACACTGCACAGCTTCCACAGACAACCTTTTCTACTGCTTCTCTAGCCTCACTGTCAAGAGCTTTTCCTAATATGTAAAGTAAATTTTCCCTGTTGGATTATACAGCCTTTCTGTCTTTTCCAGTGTATCAAGATGATGAAAAATAAAGGTTATTGCTTTCTCTGAAGACTGTGATCATGTCTTCCCTCTTGATGCTCCTGGGCTGAGCAGCATCCGTTCAATCTTTTCTCCTAGGTGATGTTTTTACACCTCTGATTGCCAGCCTTCCCTCCATTCTGGCTAACTCTTCCCCATTTATCCTGAGAGGCACAATTTAAACTGGACAATGTTCTTGCTGAAGCCCAAAGCTGAACAGGTTTTGTAGGGATGACCTTCAATTATGCATCTCAGCATAATGTTTACCTCTATTATGGCAATGTTGTATCACTGGCTATATTCATGTAATGATCCATGAAAAAGTCATGACTTTTTTTTTTTTTTCTGTTGATCTGCTGTCTGAGCAAGAGATTTCCACCCTGTATTTTCATAATCGTTAGTTTTATGTATTAAAAATTTTACTTGCTTCTACTGAGGAGAGTTCCTTTTTTAAGCTCTTATCTTGAATTCAAGTTCACTTTGAACTGCAATCATGTGCTGCAAAACATTTGCTGTCCCTCCTGCTTTGATATCATCTACAAACTTAAAAAACATACACAAATCATTAAGAAAAATATCAGATAGGACTAAACCCACATAAATAGACACATTTCTCTACAATCTGAAGATGAGAAAATTAGGAAAAACAAACTCTGGAGTTTACTTTTAGCTTTCTACTCTTATTGGATTACTATAAGCTATGACCTTATTAATATTAATATATACAATACCATTAGGTGGTATTCAGTGCTATATGGCATAGTTTCCAGGTTCTGCTGGACTAATAAAATCCTGATATGCACTGCGAGTGACTTCCTCCATGCAATTCTTTCAACCAGCTCTTAACACTCAGTATGTAAATTATGCTTGTTTATATTGCCAATTTGCTCCTATTTAAATCACACTGGAATTTGGCCTATTGAGTTTGTGTTAATCTGCCTGGCAGGATTTGGCCTTCATCGAATAGGAGAAGGGAGGAGGGATGAGGAGAGAAAGAAAAATGAAGTAATCCTCAAACATTTCTACATATTTAAAAATGAACTAAGATAAGCTATGTAAAAATGTTTCTTTAAATTTCTAACGCACTCTCCATTTTAAACACTTATTTCCAGAGGGTTAATTAGTGTATAATTCTTCCAGCAAGAGGAAAATAATTTCCTACCAAGCTTGAATTTGGCACAAACAATCTACATTACATTGTCATTACAAATGAACTTATTTATCTAATTTTATTTTATTTAAATATCAAGTGGATATTTTTAAGGCACTGGGAGGAAAAAAGACATGAGGGATTGAAGAGTTCTGTTCATTTTTACCCATTGTCTGTGCAGAAAAATACAAGTACATTAAAAATGTCAGCTCATACAAATTCTTAAGATGTTCAGTCTTGCTAAAAAGATGTCCTAAGTCTCTAATTCAGATAAGTTGCACTGGGTAGTTTTTACTGTATGTATTGTAGACAAAGCTGCTAACAGTGCAATATATTCATGGTTTTAATTTTTCTTCAAAGTTTTAATTTCAACCTGCATTTTTTCTTCTATTCATCTGCTTCAGGCTCAATTCTCTTCCAAAACTTATACAATAATTACCTTTTGCAAAAAGTAAGTCAACAGACAAACGAAGAAAACTATTTTGGTAACATTTAACAGCTTATCAGCTACATTCTCTGATCATTCCCTGTGAACTGGGCATGTTTCCTCCCCAGCATGGGTTCTCCGTGTAAATGGAGTTTGCATGTATTAGCTTTAAAAAAGTGCTGGACCACACTTGAGCTGTCTTCTGCTCTGGCCCCTCTTCTTGACTGCTTGGAAATGTTTTTCATGGGGTCAGATCAGTGAGAAAAAGGGCTATTATCTGTGCTTCTGTGGGGAGCAAGCTAGCTCAAGGGCAATGAGATACAGTGAAATACAGAGCAGTAAGAAATGAGATAATAAAAAAACCTATTAAGCTGCTGGTTTGAAAACTGAGAGTACACAGACAAACTAACTTTATCTGGAGCTACAGGTAAAAAGACGAATCTCATGCATAGGGACCTGGAAGTTACTCCATTCTTCTCCCTCCTACCCACATTTGGATAGAGGAGTAAGAATTCCAACTCTGAAGGTGGTGAAGAAAATAAACACGTAAAGCAGAGAGGCACAGTTTCCAGAAGACAAAAGAACAGAAGTAAACCCTTGATGAAGATGATGACAATTTTCTGGATAAAGCTGACACGAGAGTGATGGGGAGGATGAAAATAACACTGGGACAAATATAAGAGCAGACAGGCTGAAACCATAGGGATGGGGACACTAGGAAACTTGGTTTACATCGGGATGATTCCCTTCTAGAACTGACCAACAGCTGTACATTCATCCTTTGTGGGGATGATATTAGGAAACCATGAGTATGTCTTTTTTCAGGCATGAAAATAATCTCCTGCTTCATGACTAGCTACTGTATTAGCCCATAGGAAGGACGACTGTAGTTTCAACGGCTAAACTTAGCAGAATGACATGGGTGTCAATGTAATAGTGTAATTCAACTTGGGGAGCAAGGTTAGTTTTTTTCTTTGGTTTGTATTTTAATTTTGGTTCAGTAAATTTCATACAACAGCAAATTAGAAGATCATTGAGCTTGCAAAATTAAGCACTGCAAAATTAGGAAATGCTGGCTTTTACTCCTTTCTCTATGACCCTAATTTAGCTGCTTTGTGTTGGACTGTGTTAAGATTCCCTCAATTGCATGCTTGGGAAGATTATAGAAATAGATATCAAAAAAGCTAGATAATATAATCTTCTCATACATATACACACTTATATGTATAAAACACAACTTTCCTTCCTCAAGCAAATCTGGCCACCAAAACAAGTCCTTTGTCATCTATGCAAATGCTGCATGACACAGACAATCCTGAGCATAACTGTTGATATGCAACTTCTTTAGGTACAGATGACGACCGTAGTTATAATGTAAAAGTGATCCAACATAACGTTGTCTACTGGTTTGGGCGCTTGATATTGGAGCATCTGCAATGCAGTGCTGATATATTCTGAGTTGGTGTCAGCATACAAGGAGCTGCAGGGGTTCAACAAAGAGCAAACCTCAGTTCAGAAAAGGCTATCTGCATATTTTCAACATGACAAATTCCCCCACAGACTGGTTGGTGCGGCACACTCAACACATAAATCAAACTTAACTCAATTTCCACTTTAGTTTTTCAGCTCACCTTTAAAAAGAAAACAGGGTATTATCTTACTTAGTCTAAGGGCACCTTAGTAATACAGGGAAAGGAGAGAAATAAGAAAAAAAAAAAAAAAAAAAAAGAAAGAAAAAAAGAAAGAGGTTATATATTTTTTTAATGAAAACTTGACAACCGGCAAAAATAAGGTTTTTTTATTCTTTAGAAAGATGTTAAAATTGCAGTATCCACAATTTTGGGGCAACTGAGGTTTTCAAGCATCCCTTGTGATAACAGGATCAGTTCAAGAACCAATTGTGTTCAGTTTATGTAACAGCAACTTGAAGGTAGGGAAAAATACGCACAAAGGCGATAAAATTTGCTGATGATACATAACTGAAGAAAGAACAGTCAATGAAAAAAAGAAGAAGAAAAAAAAGGACAACAGTATAACTCTAAATACTCTAAATGAACAAAAACACAGATGTGGGCATGTGGTTTATGCGGTTTAATATGGAGAGGGTGGGGGAGTAAATAATGAAACGAGGCAGGATGAAGGGAAAATAACTCCAGTAGGCACCAGACTACTAATAGCATAAGTAAGGAAGAGCTTCAGCAGAGAGAGGGAATACAACTTGAAAGCATTCAGAGCAGTAAGTAAACCACAGCAGAAACCACAATAAATAAAACCATAAAGATATTAAAGAGCTGGGAGAAATTTCTATAAAAGCTCTTCTGAGCCCTCTCTTTGTGACAAGCACTAAGGTTCACTACAGTTTCCAAACCTGAGCTGACTTAAAATCTCAACACAATTAGTCTTCCAAATAGCAGTTTTGATCTGACTATTTCTTATTCACACTCACTCAAAACTGGAATTCAAAGTAAATCTAGGAAAAAGAAAAAAAATGAGTGACTTTTAACCACAACAAATAGATCTACATGTTTCTGCAAACCAACTGTTCTGGTTATTCTCTCACCATTTTTGTAATTTATTTATTAAAAAACAAAAAAAACAAAAAAAATTTTTTAAAGAAATTGCCTTGTTATTTCTCTGCTGTTTCTTTTGGGGGAGTGTGCATGTATTTACATATCTAAAAATGTGTACGATAATAATATGATATGGGCTCTGTAAAGGACATTATAATTATCTGAAAAGAGTAGTAAGTCATTGTTTCATCTAAAGAAAACTCTGCCAACTTTCTCCTCTTGGAATACTAGATACTAGGCTGTGTGTCCACTTTGCATACAAAAGCATAACAGGTAAACATATCCAAGCTTTTTACTCATGCCTATGCATCCAGCCACACACAAAGCAAAGCAAACAGCCACATGGAGATACCTTGACTTCAGCAACCACACCATAAGTCCATCTTTTGCTAAAACCAATCCAACATGCAGGAGTCATAACCAAGATCCTTCCCGGTGATCTTTTAAAGAGGTATTAATCTTGAGTCATTTCTGTGCATTTATTACAGGAGTCAGAGGTCCCAAAGGGTGTCCCATCCACTGTTTGTTACATACTGACAAGTGATATTAAACAGTGACCTCCTATAAATCACTGAGGATCCTGCAGTCTATCAGACCAGTGAGTAAGCAAGTTTAATAGCAAATATACAGATAAATTCTGGAGAATAAATAGAGTTTATATTAAAACAGATACAATAAATACATAGTTGTATAGAAAGAGCTATTGATTCTGGCCATTGGAATTTCTTAAACATTTTTAAGAATAAACATACTTTGAAGCAAATATTGAAGAAATATTGAAGAAATTTTCTTTTATTGAACCTGAAGTCCATCAGACGCATACATTTGTTACACATTTCCTGTTTTTCTTGGTCTTCTAAGTCACTGTTATCTCAAATCACCTTACAGAAATTGCCAATATGATGACTGTCTTTCAGCACCCATGCAACCCAAAAGAAGCTTACGTTGCTGGATGTGCAGCTATAGAGCCTCGTACTCTAGGGTTTACCATTGCGGTGTCCACTCCTGTTGGTTGGGGGTTTGAGAGGAGACATGTGATGGTCAGCAGTGTATATTGCTAAATATGAGTGCCTTTTGTTCCTTCCATCTCAGTAACCGGCAGAAAACACAAACTCATTTTCACTAGAGGAGATATATTAGACAACAAAGGATTTGTACAAATAAGTTGAAGATGATGACTACAACAGGTGGAAATGACCCCCTACTCCCAAGCATCTACACCTCTTTCCTTGATTGTGGAGGTGCTCAAATACAGAAAGCAAAAGCTGATACCATTGGCTCAGGTTAAGTCATTACTAACCAAAGGGTAATATAGCTTGTAGTGTGAAAGAAAAAGTGGCACTCACTGTCTTGATTTTCAAAGGTCTGCAAACCAAGTCTTTGAGGAGAAAATTACTTATTTCCCTGTAGAACTCTGGGGAATTGTTTCTTTCTGATTTCTGGGGGGTTTTTTGTGGGTTCTGTTTTGATTTATGTTTTTTCCTTGTGTGTTTTTTTTTTTTTTTTTTCTTTTTTTTTTTAGTAGAAAATGATCTTTTAATTTTAAGAATATTCTGCAGAAAAATATTTATATTTCAAATATGACAGTCTAGACCTAAAAGCACAAATTTATCTCTCTCTCCTTGAAGTGGAAATCACAACTTTTTTGGACAGGCAAAGCCTCTCCAAATTAAATTTCTTATTTTTGAAGTTTTCAGTATCTCAACAGAAGCTGTAAAAATCTGATTAAAAATTGTGAGAATGAAAAAAATAGAAATTTATTTTTTCATTGTTTTCAACCACATTATTTTAATAGAATAATAAACCAAAATTACTTTTTTAAAAATTATTTATTAATAGCAGAGAAGCTAGCACTAAAATTATTTGTAGAGAAAAGGAAAGAGGAAAAGAAAAGGAAGAAAACCTTCAGTTAAGTACAATGTCTTCATTTTGAAAAGCTTTTATGTCCCAGTGCAATTTACCTGAGACTCTAAGTTAGACGACCCTTCTATTCCTTGAATATTCACTCCAGATATCACTTAATACTGATTTAACAACCACAAGAAGAACTTTGCTGTTTAAATATTTAACATTCTATTCAAATGTGAAACAGCACGGTAGAAATTGGTTCACAGTCTCTGGCACAGGGTCCCTTATAGGAGAAAAGTAAGGACATGTAAGAGCAGAAGTCAGAAAGTCAAAGGCACAAAATGAGGTACTATTAGCAAAGGATGTAAAATGGATCAAGGAAAAGTTTTCGAAGAGTGGAAGAAATGAAGGGTGGACAAAAGAAAATGTTAAGTCTGCTACTTAGCAGAGGGGGAAGAAGCAGATAATAGATGATAAGGAGGAGGCTGAAATGCTTAATGGGAGTGTGGCTTCAGCTTTCACTGAAAAGGCAGTGACAGTTAATGAGGGAAGAAAGAGGTCACTAGGCAGGATAAGGATAGCCCAGGTTAAAGAGAATTGGGATAACCTGAACATCGTCAAATCAGCAAGGCCTGATGACACTTAATCTACACGGTCAAAGCATCTTTCAGAATTGCACGGGCACCTTCAGCAACTGTTTTTGAGAAGTCATTGAGAAGGTCCAAATGAACTCAGAAAGGGCAGTTGTGCTTTGGGATTTGAAGGAAGCATATCAATGAAACTGCAGGTCAGCTACTTTGTCGTCTTTGCTACTATGTTAATTAGCATTAGACCTCAAATGCATTGGAATCTTTTTGTGTGCCCCAAAAGCAAATACAAAACTATTTTTCCATCTTTCTGTAAAGGAAAGGATGAATCCCTGGCAGTCTAGGGAACTTATGTCCTGATCCAGCAATCAGTGGTGTCAAAAGAAATCTTTCTGTGGACTTCGATGGGTTTTCCATTAGCATGTCTATGAGTGCTCTGAATGAAAATGAAAAGGGGATTACAAGTGTAAACAGAAGCTGAAATGTTCTAGTCTATTTTCATAGGTCCAGCAGAGAGGATTACAGAAAGCAAAGAAAAAAGTATGAATACATTGATTTGGGGGGTTTAATAACTTAAAGCTCAGCACAGAGCATAAATATATATTTTAATTTTCTTCTGGCTTAGGCCAGACAATACAGAAAGAAGCAAATAGTTTAACAGGTGATGGTTTCAATCACAACTTAGGATTCCGTTTGCTGGTTTCATAGTGCATCTGAAATGCAGAGAAAGAAACTAAAGACACAGCACCTCATTCTACTAAAACTTTTATTACTAAAAGACTTATACTATTTGTTGGAATTGTCATTAAATGAAAAATTGCAATGTCGTCTCTTAAAAACAAGAGTAGAATCATAGCGTCAGTGTAATTATTACCGTTTGGATACCCGACTTCTTAGCTAGATGAGTGCGAAAACATATTTGGCCAACTTGTAGATGTAGTTGCATGCCTAATTTGCAAGCATTAAGAGGGTTGCATGTGCAGACTGAATAATTACATGCACACACACAATTGTTGTTTGACATTTGCCCACACAATTATCTAATCTGTGCCTTGAATTGTGGACCCAACTTGGCTGTGTCTGACACTTGCTGTCAAACAGTGTGAAGTTCACAGACAACTCCCTGAGGTCCTGTGCTTTGGCTAGCAACTTGGGGAACAGAATGCATTAACTTTATCTAGAGATAATTAATATCTTCCAAGGATCTCAGCTGCAAAGAAAATATAATATAGTCTTGGTACATGGAGGAATGCCATGAAATTAATAACTTTTTTTTTTTTTTAAGATATATAAGACATAGAAGCATAAAGTACACTATGTAAATACAGGTTCAGCGGATACTATGTATGGAGCAGTACAGTAATGAGTCATCAGAAGGATACAGGGAAAATAACGTTTTCACTACAGTATTGTCTTGGATGTTATATTGGTCGAGGAACATTCAAAGAGTTTCTCACATGGTGGAGGAAATAGTCACAGCAAGATGAACACCGTTGCTATATCATGTGTGCAAGGCTTTGTAAGATCAAAACTTCACACCTTATTAAAAGCATTATGTAAATCGGGTAGTAAAGAAAAAGTGACATAGTTAAAACGTATCTGCATATTTTGGATCCATTTGGATAATCATCGCCATTTGCCACCATGCTGATTTCAATCACATCTATTCAATTTTCATAAACACTAAGTCCTGAACTTGTCAGAAACATTGAGCAAATACCTTTATATTGCAATTAACTTCACTTTTGAACTTGCAAATGTTGACACGTCCTTCTCTCTCCCTTTCTCCTTCTTTCTCCCTCTCTATTTTCTATGAAACCAATGCCTTGGTTGAATATTGTGCACTATATTTCAAAAAGAAAAGACTGATTGCAATGGATTCAAAGAAGAGCAAGAGAATCATAAAAAGGACTGGAAAATAACGCTGCCACTTTGAGGAAAGGTTAACAGCTGGTCATGTTCATTCTTGCTAAAAGGAGATTGAGGGGAGACATAAAATATCTGTCTACAGTATGTAAAGGGACATTGTAAAGGGGGGAGGAATGAATTATTCACCCCAGTCCATGAGGAGCAGGAGTGTAGTGGGTTTGCATTGCAAGGTAGGGGGGGTGGGGGTGGGGGGGACTACAAGGAGGGGCTTCTGTGAGAAGATGCCAGAAACTTTCCCCATGTCTGATAGAGCCAGTGACACCTGCTCCGAGAGGGACCCCCCGCTGGCCAAGGCCGAGCCCCTCAGCGACGGTGGTGGCGCCGCGGGGGGGACGCGTTTCGTCAGGGGGGAAAGTTGCTGCCCAGCAGCGCCTGCAGCGGGAGAGAGGAGCGGGGTGTGTGAGAGCAGCAGCCCCGCAGCCCCCGGGCCGGGGCAGGGGGAGGCCGGGGGGCTCCAGGCGCCGCAGCAGCGGCTCCCCCAGCCCGCGGGGCGGCCCCCGGCGGGGCGGGCCGTGCCCCCAGCCCGCGGAGCCCCCGGGGGAGCAGCTCCCCCCCCGCAGCCCGGGCAGGGCCCCCCCCGGGGCAGGGGGTGCCCGCAGGGGGCTGTGACCCGCGGGCGGCGGCGCTGGGGCAGGTTTGCTGTCAGGACTTGTGACCTCATGGGGGACCCACACCGGAGCAGGGTGTTCCCGAGGGGCTGCACCCCGTCGGAGGGACCCATGCCGGGGCAGGGGCAGAGTGTGAGGAGCAAGCGGCAGAAACGTGATGAACTGACCACAGCCCCCATTCCCTGTGCCCCTGCAGCACCCCAGAGAAATGGGGAATTAAGTTAAGCCCAGGAAGAACGGAGGAGTAGCAGGTAGGTGGCCTTTTTTTTTTTTTTTTCAAACTGATTTTCCCCGGGTTGAGTCTGTTTTGCCCAGGACAGTAAGTGCTGAGGGATCTCCCTGTGTTTATCTAAACCTGGGGGCCCGTTGCTACATTCCTTCTCCCCTGCCCAGCTGAGGAGGGCACTGGCAGAGCAGCTTTGGTGGGCACTTGGCATCCAGCCAGTGTGAAACCACCACGAAGAAGTAACAGGTTTATGCTACAGCAGGAAATATATATTTAAAAATAAAGCTTGCTGAATAATAGAAAAATGTGTTTGCAAGTCTGTTTGCTAAATCTGAGCTGGCATTATTTATCTCCTTTTTGTTTGGTTTAGTACAAAAATTCTGACAAGCATTTTCTCTTTATATACATGTTAGTAAAAGGGCAATTATTCTCAGGAACACAGAATGCACTCAAAAACCATGATAAAGGATGTGCTACAGAGTACACTGCCAGACCAAGAGCAAGCACGCTTTTGTGTTCAAATTCAGAAATATTTATGTTGAAACTTTGCCGCGAGTTTGTGTTTAAAAGCACATCACTTCTTATTTGAGATGTTCAATACTATTAAAATGGGTTTGGCTCTCACACAACAGTTGAAATAAGCTTCTCTCTTCCAGCAAGTTTCTCCTTTCACAAGAAACAAAGTTGAGTGCATGCCTGAAGTAGGAGAGTCTTCTCCCTGAAGGCAGCAAAGTCAAAGGGCCCGCTTTTGATCATATTTACTATCTATTAACCTGGTTTACCTTGATGGAATTGGTTCCCACTTCTGTTTCACAAAGATCAGGATCAGGCCTGCATCTCTGAATATACTTATTAATTTGAAATCATATTCTAAAGGGTGTAAATTAGCACAGTTTTATTAAATCTGGTGGAACCATCTTAAGGCACGTCTCTGTACATACCTCTGATAGTGACTATGATACCATACCTTAATATCTGTCTATTAGCAGTCTATAAAGTAGTCAGCTTCTCTCCTATATGCTCTAAATGTGTAAGTGCTACTCTGTTATTATTTTAAGAACCAGTAAAATGCCACTAACTCCTGGGTGGAATGTGGCAGCTGTTTAACAGTGGGCAGCAGTGAAGCACGTCGTTGGAGGGGAGGAAGCAAAGAACAGCATTGCGACTGGAACTGAAGGGAGCATTTCAAGTAGCTAGAATGTAATTATTCCATTTGGAATTCAGCCAGATCATCTGGCTATCTACCTTGTACTTGCATGGCAGGGCCTGGGAGGAGGGGGTGGAGGGGTGGGAGGGTGCGGGGTGAGGAGGGAGGGAGCCATAGATTTCTAATGGCCAAAAGTGGTCAAGCCCTTGTTTTTACATCCCATCCATCTGAAAGGACTGTGGTTGCACTTAGCTATTCTCATTCAGAACCACTTAAGAAGGTGAGCTCCTATATAATTGGAATTTTAAAGGAGTTCATGTTGTGTTTATGGAGCAATCACTACTAAATGATTTCATTTAAATTTTTCATAAGCTACACTTTATGAAAAATTAAAAGAAATAGACTCTTCAGAAGCCTTGCTAAGAAATAGAGTCTCTTAAAGGAATACACATGCCATCTAATCACACATATTTTCAAATGTTGAATTTGCAGCATACAGATAAACAGAAGATGGCATTAATGGGGAGAGAAAGAGGCAGGCATTTTTGCCTTACTGTGTCAGTAGTTTACATTCAACTAGAATACCAGAAATTAGCTACAGTTTACAGCAGCACAGGGAGGTTCAGTCCCGCAGTGCTGACCCTCAGAAGGGTGGATGTGAAATGGTAGATGAGTGAAGGCGAAAGGCTATAATCCCTTCTGCTGAAGGCCTGCCTTTTAGCCAAAACTGTAGGACACACAGGACCAAAGATAGCTTGAGCAAGCAGACATAATCCTACCAGTCAGTAATAAAGACTAAGTTTGGGTCCTGGGGTTAAGCCTGTGTCCAGCAGTGTTATTCCAGTAGGCAGTGTCACAGCTGGATCCTTGCTGGAAAGCGAGTGATGGTTCTTTTCCAGGGAACTTAAGGGCAGACATAGTGACAGTCTGAACCTCTGGTCTTTTGTCGGAGCCCAACGATGAGTTAAAGGTAAAGGCTTTGGGCAATACTATCTTTGGGCTCAGGTGTTTTGAGGACCTTTAGTTCAACCAATGTCTTCAGTCGGAGATACCTAACCCATTGCTAGGTGGGATTTTTATCAATTGATGCAGAGTAAACGTAATTTAAAGTGCAATAGAAGTACTTAAAATACTTTCAACATCTAATCCATATAGCTTTATTTATGTAAGCTAACCTGCATATCCCAAACCTGCAGGAGAATTAAAAAGCTATCAGAAGGATGTGTTGTTTAATGTAAAGTTTCACTTTTAACATCCACTGCTCTATTTGGAGTTCCAGTGGTTCTGAAAGAAAAAAAAAAGAAAAAAAGAAAAAAAAGAGAAAAATTAAAACTCTCAGAATTTCTGGAAATAAGAAATGAAAATTAATTGATTGAAGTCTGTGGGGAAACGAAACCAAAATATGATCATGTACCAATCAATGAAAAAGTTTGTTTGGGAAACTTTTTGCAATGAAAAAAAAAAAAAAAAAAGTGTCTCATTAAAATGAATCTAGGTTGATTTACAGTAGCTGTAATCAAGGGTTACCCGACCTTATAAGCTGTGCTATTCCATTTATAATAAATCTCAGCAGTTAAAAATAGATGAGCTTAGGACAGATAATAAAAGGAACAGTTTTAGAAAGTTACATGATTATTACAGAAAGGTTTCACCATGCCATCTGTCGACAGCAGCTATAGTAGAGCCATGATGAAGTGGGGAGAAGTTTCTGAAAGGTGTTTGATACAATTAAACCTCTTACCTGTTTTTTTTGTCAGTTTGCCCCAGCCTAATGTCTAGGCACATGAACTAAGGTGGAGCTGCAGTTTCTTCTACAAAATAAAAGGCCCATTTCACGTGAGAGTTCTGTCGCTGTAGGAAGGCTGCAGCAGACACACCTAGAAAACATTCCTTGGGTGTTTTGGTTTTTTTTTTTCCCTTGATTTTAAATAAAGGAAACAGCAACCAAGCAGACCTTTTACTCTTTATTTTATTAGCCCATTGCAGCTGACACTGTTAATGAATTGCTAGATTTCAAAAATGTAGCTGGATGAATGCTGCAAAGGGGAAGATGTCTAGTGTGTCACTCTGGTTTTACAAGGTGCGATGTTTTCAGGCAGTGATCGTCTCCTTCCGTGGGGGTGGACATAACCATCACCAAAGCCAGCTGGGGTCCAGGCCTTTTCCTCAGTGCTTCTGCTGCAAGGGGCAGCCTGTAGAGGTGTTCCCATGACAGTCTAATAAATGTCACATCATCAACCCACATCAACATCCAGCTCTGTATCTTGCCTTGCCTTCCCTCATTTCCCCCAGAAATGGCCATGTTTCTCTCTGTGACCAGTTATAGTCACCTCTTCCCACCCAAAGTGGGAAGATATATATACAAAGATACTATTGCCCATGTGTTTTTAAGGCAACACTACACCTGCAGAGAGTTCTCTATACCTACACAGTTGTTTAAGCCATCCTGTGACCTTATTAAAATGGTAATAAGTCATTGCCAGTATGATGTCTACATCACCTGTTTTCTTGTGACCTCATTCTCTTCTCTTCTCTTCTGTTCTCTTCTCTTCTCTTCTCTTCTCTTCTGTTCTCTTCTCTTCTCTTCTCTTCTCTTCTCTTCTCTTCTCTTCTCTTCTCTTCTCTTCTCTTCTCTTCTCTTCTCTTCTCTTCTCTTCTCTTCTCTTCTCTTCTCTTTCTTCTCTTCTTCTCCCCTCCCCTCTCCTCCCCTCAAACCTTTCCCTCTAAAACCTGAAAACAGAAAGAATTCTTCTAATAGCAGAAGAATAATACACTGGAAATGTTTTGCATTAATCTGAAGACTTAACTCAAATGCCAAGAAAAAATTGGCAAGCCACTAGAAATAATGCATACTATTTAAAAATATACAGACTTTTGAAAAATTACTTCTCTAAATTACATTTTAGCTCCAGTTTTTGGCCCCAAATACCCAAGGAGCTCTTTTCATCAAAGGAGTGCTGGATTCCGAAAACTTTAGAAGAATGGGTCTGTACAATGATTGTGAGGAAAAATTTAAAATTTTTACTTGCTTAAGAGGCCTTGTAAATCAAAGACACTGAGGAAAGACTTTAATGCCTAAACAGAAGTATGACAAAAATGAAATTCTTTCCAGGTTCTTTGTCCAGGTAGATCTACCCAAGATGTTTATCGCATTTACATGCACACACACACACACACACACACACACACGTGCACATTTGCTGAGTCCGCCCATTTACATGAAAAGTTTTTTATCATTTCCCCACTATTTCCTTATTAATTTAATCGGCCAGTAGTTAACTGAGCTTCCAGTGGAAAATAAAATAGCTTAAAAAAACCTCAACCATTTGTATTTTAAGAGACATTTTTTTTTATTATTTAGAATATTGCAACTTTTATTTGATGAAAGTTACTATTAACATATTTTCATAATCTTCTCAGCCTAGCAACAGCAGGAGTAAAAGGTGTGAGGGGCATGCAATATTCATGAAATTAAGGAGAGTTGAGATGAAAGGGAGTTCCATTAGGGAGACCAAGTGTGACAATATGACACATATTTGCATATTTTACACTTTAAATCTTTTCAGCACATCCAAGTTGATATATGGATGTAAACATGCATTGCCAGTTTTTAGCATATTATAAGCCCTCAAGACTTTGCATGCATTTTAATATGTTTCATTATTGCTGTAGATTTTAATTTCGAAACTGCACAGCTTTGATGGAAGAAAGCTGGAAGTCAAAGCATCTGGCCTCTGCTTCAGGCAAACACAGCCTTTTCCTTGAACACTTTTTGTATAAGCAAGTCTATTTATTTGTGCGTGTGGGAGGTGTGTGTGTGTGTGTGTGTGTGCGCGTGCATGCAAGGCATGACAAATATGAGATGCACTTTCTGTGATACACGTACTGCTGAAATGTTTAGAAGGAAAGGATAAGGAAAGGGAAGGGAAAGGGAAAGGGAAAGGGAAAGGGAACGGGAAAGGGAAAGGGAAAGGGAAAGGGAAAGGGAAAGGGGAGAGGAGACGAGAGGAGAGGAGAGGAGAGGAGAGGAAAAGGGAAGAGGAGAGGAAAAGGGAAGAGGAGAGGAAAAGGGAAGGGGAAAAGGGGAGGTAAAGGGAAAAGGGAAAAGGGAAAAAGGGGGTAAAGGGAAAAGGGAAAAAGGGGGTAAAGGGAAAAGGAAAGAAAACCAAACTGCATTCTGTAGGTATAGAATTGTGCCAACCTATTCCCTTTTTTTGCCCCCGTTGATGTAATTTTCTGATTCACCACAAATACAGAAAATACTGTAAAGTGCATGATTATGGTGTTATGGCAATCTTTTTTGTTTGGTCTTTTTTTTGACAGTACTTCACCATCTACATCTGATGTGTCATTTAATCCTATCAGAAATGCAGTATGACTCAGTGATGTAAGCAATGCTGTGACTCAATAATAATATGAAATCTAGCAATTATCTTAGCACTTATCTTGTGATCTTCATATCATAATACCCTAGAAATATTAATTCATCCTTTACAGATTTCCTTAGGTAGGTGCACTAACACCATCAGTGCTCAAGGGATAAATGTACTTTTACATACCACAGAAGAGTCACTCAGCAGAAACTGGCACTTGCCACAAATAACTGCATAGGCGGACCTGAGCTACTACCATTCCCCTTATTCTTAAAAAAAGGAAACAAGTGTCTTGAGGGAAAGAATTTTCAGGAAAACTGAATTTAGTTGTTTGTTGGTTTTTTTCTGGCATTGCAAAAGTAACTTGATGTAGCTCATTGACAGAGAGCTACATTAGATGAACAAAATTAAGACAGAGCTTTATTTGCCTGATATCCAGAACCACTCAAATTATCTAAAATACAAATGCTTTGCTCACATACTACAGCGCAAGGCCCTTAGGAATTGGCATTCCTTTGTACAGCACTGACATCCATAGAAAAGGAATCACTGGGAAGAAAGGTCAGACATTCAGTCATCCAGCAGACATGGAGTTCATGCAGATGGCCATAAGTAATCAGAAGACCCTTCATTCTCATGGCACCAACCGTACATGAACATCACAGGCTAATGTGCCAGCGACGATTTGCACAGGCAGAAGCCATCCTGTATCTTCAGTTACTGCATGTAGGTGAAGGCTGATACACTTGTGCTAGGCACAAGCCTTGTTTGAGCAGAAGTTGCAAGTGTCACACTGGTTTAACAGGTGTCTCCCTGACACACACAAACAGCCGGGCATGCTAATTTACTTGTAGAAATCCTACTCAAAGAACGTGAGGAGGAGTTCACAAACAACTGATGTAAAGGAGTAATTTCATTATTTTTTTTAACTTAGTCTTCTGAGTTGTCAGAACTGGAGGACTGCTGTTTCTGCTATCTCAATCTATTCAATTAAAAGAATACAGCCTTACCAAGCAGAGGATTTTAATTCTACACAACCTCTGCTAATAGCGGTGGCTTTCTGATTCCATTCCTTTTGTTCTTGGGATAAAGCCTTTCCCCTGGAAGTTGTTTAGATAGTGGGAAGGACTGTAGATCTTTTTAAATAGCTGAACTGCGTTTTTATTCCAGCAGTACAGATTACAAATGGCTTGTTCCTGAAACTTGCTTTGTTGTTTGTTTGTTTTTTTTTTTTTTTTTTTGTCTGTGTTTACATGTTTTCTGAGGGTTAGAATGCCTAGCAAGTACTAGCCTAGCAAGAACTATCATAAATGGAATCCTAGCTGTCTGACAATAAATAGTAGAATGATCCTTTTTAGCCTTAAAATTCTATAAAACTGTACTGCTGTCAAGGATAAGCACATCCTTGTCCTGAATTAGGGAAGATGGAAAGGAGGGAGCTAGGAAGTCAGTCCATACAATGTGCTGTGGGGGATGAAGTGGTACTAGTGAGTGGAATACAAGCCCCACTCGGTGCACTGCAATAAATCAACCTCTGTTTTATTTGTTGCATAACAACATAGTAATGTTGAAAATATCACCCTTATTTTAATGTTATAGCTATGGCTCTATTGTTTTCCATAATACTTTACCATGAATTGCACTGAAAAGTCTCTTGAAGAAATGGCAGTGATACCAATTCTGAGGCATGTTTTTGTTTTTTATATTGTGGTAACATACAGTGTTCCCAGGCAGATGTAGAAACAGTATAAAAGTAAACAAGGTCTTAACAGAAGTACTTCACAGTAAAAGCAGAAGGGAGCCGTTTTAGCTGTGCTTGGCTGGTGGGTTTCAGGGGCACAGAGGCCTTAGATGGGGTTTCTGCCCCAGGGAAGCCAGTTCAGCCCTTCAGAATCAAAGCTCAGTGCCTGCCAGACACAGATGTCCTTGATGTTACTCTACGATGAGTACCTGTATGACTAAATATAGCTTCATCAGAGTAAGTGGTGCAGAACCACACTTCAAATTAGGCACCAACAGCAAGAGATAGAGAGAGAGGCAGTGAGAATGACGACAGTAGCAGAGCTTGATCCAGACTTGTTATTACATAGGCAACTTCACAGAGCTGTTGTACAGGTAACTGAAGTAAAGCTTGTGAAAGTCCTTGAATGAAAATGTTGTAGAAGTGGAAATGACTGTTACTGCTTTAATCAATACATGGTGATGACACGGGACCACATGGATGTCCTCCCTTCTCAGTTCACATTCACCTCGAGGTGGTGCTTCTTATATTTACACAACTATGCATGTACAGAAAAGCAGTTGCACACATCCGTACTAGCAAACATGGCTCTGGATTCCTGAATTGTTACCACAGTTCTGGTTTTGGATGGCAGATTTTGACTTAGCACCTCTGAGGTTACCTGATAAGCATCTTGTTTATAATGCTTTTTCTTAGGGTATGCAGAAGATCTGATCCATCGGTGGCATTGGTCAGAAATGTTTTCAAAGGCATTTTTATTTTGATTAATTGATTTTATTTTCCAGAATGTGATTTCTGAAGCAGTCATTGATAAGGCAGTGAATGATTAAGCCTAACTTGCAGGTTGAGTTTAACCCTTATATAGGACCACCCACATACATTCACAGATATTTCTCAGGGTAGTGGCACCTTCCATGCAGTTTAATTATACAATATATTATTGCTAGCTTGCCGTCTTTTTGCTCTTCACTAAGCATCTTTCATAGTCACTATTAGAGAAGCAATACGGACAAGCATAATTCCTGATCTGAACCAGTACTGCTATTCTCTCTTTTTTTTTTTTTTTTTTTTTTAATCTTTGCTATGATTTTTTTTAAAAAAATTAGTGAATGCTCAATATTTCAGGTAAGTGACCAAACTTCTATTATTCCACTTATACATCCACCATGTGTCCGTGCAACCTTGTTGTGATGGTTGAATGGTCTGAGCCACAAAACCAGACATAAAATAAGAAAAAGCAAGTTAGCTTTCAGCTTTTAATACACATGCAGCCCAATAGAGGAGAGATAAGAGCTGTCACAAACACTTTGATATTGACGTTTCTCACCATAAATCTATAGAAGACACATACTTCTGCCAGCGTTAAGTACACCATTGGGTGTTAAGAAACATTTTTTGTTGCTACTTATTCTCAAATGGGACAGGGATGGGAAGAGAGGAAATGCTTATATTTGTGCAGAAGCCATTTCTAAGCCTTTCTTATCTCAAGTCTATCTGTGAAAATGACCATATTTATATTTTCAGCCCTCAAAAACACTAAATATTAGTCCTTCTGAAAGAGAAATCTTTGAAAAAGTTTAGCAAAAATTGCCTAACGGTAGTTTTAAAGTCAAGGTCAGAATATACGTGGTTTAGTAAAAAGACTGAGTGGCAAACTGAAATCTTACCCAAACAAAATGGAGTAATTTAGAATAATAATTATTAGTTACTGCATTATTTAACTTTTACACATGGCTTTCAGACGTAAATCTGTAGCTGAGCTTAGAAATTTGGGTACAACTCGGTTTCTCCATTTTAAAAAAAGCGTACTTCTACACAATGCTGCATACACATTAGTATCATAACGTTGCATACATATTAACATCATAATAACATTGTTACATCAGTACAAGGAACAGACATATGGCTAGTGTATACAGGTACAGATAAAATGGGAAGCTATTCTAATTTGGTCAAAAAATGAAGGGGTACCTTTGGTTAAACAGAAGCATGATGTATGTGGTATATTTAGTCACAGTATTGGCTAAAATTTGCATGATGGCCTAAGCAGAGTCCAGGCAATGTAGACAGAGGGCAAGGTGAAAAGCAATGAAAAACTGAGAGTATTTAGTAAAAAAACCAAACAAACCAAAAAACTAGGTTTTGTCTGCATGGAAACCAAATATTTTTTCTCTTCTTTATGTTTTTCAAGATAATCCTATTGACGTTCAACAACCTCAAGGGCTGTAGGTGGCCCGCTGGATTAGTTACTGTTCTTTTTGCTCTGGGACCCATCCAGTTCAACTGCAAGCAAGAGTGAACAAAGGCAGCACTAAGCAGATTCTTCATTATACACACATGTACACATGCAAATGTACACAGATACATACATGGAGACAGAAATAAAAAATTGTGCAGTAACTGTATTATGAGTAATACTCAGGCTATTATAGTTATTGCTGATTCAGATACGCTCTGTCCATGTGTATCCGAATACATATATACATATGCATACACATATATAAATATGCAGAACAAGTGTGTGTGTATATACATACATATGTACATAAGGAGAGAGACAGAAAGAGAAAATATAAGCAAAAGATATCAAAACCACAGTATGTCCTTATCTCATAGATTTCTTAGCTAATTTTCATATCTTTGGAAGACAAATGCATTTCTCCCTGGGAACAAGTATTAAAATGCATTGATTGTTCAAGAAGATACCTGATGACAATTTGAAATACAGATAAATTATAATTTCTTCTCTCATTAACAAACTATAAAGTGTCAGCATCCATGGACACTGAATTTGTTATTAAACTTTGCCAAGACAGATGCTGATAATAAGAAGATGTTTTTCTTACTACTATTATCTACAGACAAACTGATTTAGGGTTTTCTTTTCAGTGCTTCTGCTTTTCTCTAAGAATTAAATTTACACTTGAAAAAAACCTTATCCCCATAGCTGCAAAATATGCATTGATTAATGCGTACTAATTATATGATTTATAAAATCAGTAATTAATAAAACTAATGTCATAATTTTAAAGCCTTAAGACAGAATTAAAACACCTAGCTCTTTTTTTTTTTTTTTTTTTTTTTACTTGTAAAAAGAGCAAGACAATAAAACAAAGGAACAGGGACTCAGCATGGTTAAAATAGTATAATCATACTAAGCAGAATTAATTTAACTTTTAGAGAAAAGAGAACTTTAAGACATTTACCTTCCTCCTCCACTTTGGAAAGATGTCTACATATTTATTTGAGTGATTGCCTCAAACAGTTATGATGCCCAGCCTTACTCTTACAGCTCCACTTACAGTCATTTAATGAAAGTAAAGCAAGACCAATGCTGGTAAAATAGTTATGTGCTCAGGGCTGATGTTTCTTTTTGTTTTCTTAGGGATTCAGTAGTCACTGAGTTCTTTCAAAAATTAGTGAAAGGCAATACTTTTTATCTTGGCATTCACGACAATATCAGACCCAAGAGAATGGTATTTCTACTTGTTTGGGTTTTCTCCACGATAATAGGCAAAGGTGCCAGCTTTGTGGCAAATGGCATACTAAATAAGAGTGTGTTAGCTTGGTATTAGCAAACCATGTAATAATGGAGAAAAATACATATATATATGTATATTTGTGTATATCCTATACCACACATCTGGACAAGCGACTATGTGGTTACTGCTCTTTACCTGGTGGGTATGGTCCACTCTACAGCTGTTGATGTGACATCCAAACTCATCTCAAATGCAGATTATAGATTCATTTGAAAAGCACGATCCTCCTGCCACCAGCTGTTCATCAACAGCATTGCATTGGAGGTCCCTAATCAGAGGTCCGGGCGCTAAGGAGTCAGGTGTGATAAAGATATTGCTTTAACATTGACACACTATGTGATTACAAGACTGAGTTGAATGAATGTCATGCCGGTGCTGGAGTAACTACTTTGGGGAAATACTTAGCTGTGCATTCTGTAATGCTAGTGGTGGGAATTGCCACAGCTCTTTTAACTCTAGTCTTTCTGCTTAGGGTCCTAAAATGTTAAAGTGAAAGGACAAATCACAGAATCAGAGTTCTGAAAGACATATTATTTTGACTACAGGAAAATTTTCCTTTATCATTTTCTTCCCCTCTCATCCTTTATCTTCAACAAGCACTGTAAACGAAAGACATCTCATTTTCTGAAAGTGTAAGGGTGTGGCACAGTATGCATAATCAATGTTTTGTTTTGTGCAAAATGAAAGGCTTCATGCACTGAGATTATTGGATCAGGGTTTTAACACACCCTGGCTTATGCTTAAGCAGTAAAATGGGCCATTTTATTTTGGAAAGCTAGCAAATAACGAAATAATATCTAGAAGATTTCAGAATTGCTATCTTCTTTTTAATGACATATTTAAATCAAGCTGCCACTTCCCTTTGAAATAGCAAGGCTGAAGTCTTTCTGTATTAAGAGGCACTGGGAGAGAAAAAGAATGAGATACAACTGTGCCTGTGATTGTAAGTGTGCATGAGTTCATGTGTGTGGGAGACAGAGGGAAAGAGAGGGAGCAATAGAAGGAAAGAGGAAGGGAGAGCAATTTAATGAAAAAATTGGATTACAACAATGTTTCTCAATAATAAGTCCAGCCCTCAAAGCAAATTACATTTCTTTTCCAACACTGAAGATCATAGTATTAGCTCTGACACTTTAAAATACGCCCGCATGGCTGTGCCACATCCAAGCTGCCAGCTTTTGAAACAGCTTCAAAGTCAAAGCAGGCCATAAGATTTAAAGAGCAGTCTAATTTCTGAGTAGAGGCTCAGTAAAGCATGTAGACAAAATCCAGGAAATGAAAATAGGCTAGAGCTTAAATAAATATACTCTATCCCTTGCCATCCCTCCCTTCTTACACATATTCTTAGCTGTAAATACTATCTGGAATTTCCTGCCCCTGAGGTCTTGGCAAAATCCACTTGGCTGGGATGGAAGAACATACCAAATATTGTGTGGACATGGGGTCCTAAAAGGGAAGGCATGAGATTTGGGGACTCAGAGTTCTGAATACCTCTCTCTCCTTATTCCTCTAGGATATAATGTTAATTGCAATGCTTTCAACAGATTAACAGCCAAATAAGCAGAAAAATCTCTATGTAAAAATAAGAATTTAGTATAAAACTAAAGTAATTTATTTATGGAATTGTGAGAGGGTGCAATATCTATTTATCCCAGCACCTGTCAACGTAGCATGAGGAAGCTAAATTTGATTCTTCCTATTTCACAGCTGGGGGGAAACAAAAAACAAAAACAAACCAAAATGAGACTTAGAAAGAGTAAGGGCACATCCTGCAAAGGTACTTGGTAAATTGTGCCCAGCATAAAGAATGCCATTGATAGTGCTGAGCTTAATTTTGCTGATTTTGAGAGGGAACTGAGGCCTTTCTTACAGCTAGATTGGTATTCACAGCAACCAAGATGCCCTGTACCTGCCAAAGAAGAAATGTTTTTTTCAAACTTTTTTTTTCCACCAAGACAGAAGCATTTACTTTCCAGTGCTAAATCTGTAAAATCAGTAACTTCTGTTAAAGATGATGTTTCAGAATCTGAGCAGAGGTAATCTTTTACTCCTCCATGTCCAAAAATGACAGAACAGGTTTTGAAAGCCAGGGATGCTTCACAGAAGTCCTGGTTTAACCATTTTCAGCTAGGGTTCAGCAGGTCCATGCAATCCAAAGTAATTCTGTGTGGCTATGGTGTATCATTTCCAGATTCCTCCTGCAAAATATCTTCTACAAGACTCTACTACAGGCACAAAAAAGTGATGAAGTGATAACCTACTCTCTTGGAAGATGTTTAAAGGTAGTCAGAAACAACATTACAAATCACTGTTTTGTGTTAACAATGCCCCGGATAATGCTGAAGTCATGAGGCAAATGCCCTGCATTTCTCCCAAAGCTGATGACCTTAATTTTTAATTGTCAGTATCTAGCTAAGAACTGATAGTTTTGTGGTTTGTTACTTTGGTTTGTTTTTTTTTTTGTTTGGTTGGGTTTTTTTTTCCCCAATTATCTTGGCCCAGTTGATGAACTGTAATTATAACAAGACTAAAATGACCAATCACACAAGATATACCCATTTAGCAAACTCCTATATTAAGCTTTCTGAATATAGGGAGGTATTCAAGAGAAACATTTGTTAGATATGGTTAGAGATTCATACAAAATAGAGTTAATCACAAAATATTTGTGAATGAAAAAGGGATATTATGATTTGTTATGAATGAGGTTAATAACTATGAGCAGTTATCTTTGCTTAATAACATCATACTTGGATTTTCAAAGTAGAAAATAGTGATGCATACTGATTCATAACAACAAGAGCAAAAAAAAATGTAAGGCTTCTAACATACATGATTAATTTTAGAAATGAGCATGCTCTGCCTTGCACTGTCTGTTGCGCACTTGTTTTATATGCAATTCGATCAATATAACTGAAAAATCACCAAGTCCTTTCCATACAAAGTGTTAGTTTCAACATGTGTATGAATTTAGTGAAGAAAGGAATGATTTTACACATCTGTAATTTATTAGATTGAAAAAAGTAAAAATCTGATGTTTACAAACCACACCAGTGCTTAACACTGAAGGTGAAAAGCAGATGTTTGGTTATTTTTGTTTGGTTTTTTTGTTTGGTTGATTGGTTTTCTTGTTTGGTTGGGTTTTTTTTATTTTTTGGGTGTTGGTTGGTTTTTTTTGAGGAGTGTGTGTGTGTGTGTGTGCGCGCGCACGCGTTTTTGTTTTTGTTTTCTTTTTTTTTCTCCCAGGGGAAATCAGTGGTATGAACATAGGAGACTAAATAGGAAACTTACATTTTGCCTTTAATTTCTTCTAATTTGAAGGAGCTCCAACTCTATTCCTACTTTAAGATTATCTAGATGGGTTTAGGGTTAGGATTCATCTAGTCCATCTAGTCCAGGGGTCCTCAAACTATGGCCCGCGGGCCTGATACAGCCCCCGAGGGTCCTCAATCCGGCCCCTGGTATTTACAGAACCCCCCACCAGGGGCTGGGGGGGGGAAACCAAGCAGCCGCAGATGACTCCCTGCCACTTCATCCGTGCGCCAGCCCCCTGGTTATAAAGTTTGAGGACCCCTGGTCTAGTCTAACCGTAGATACATAAAAATTTGATGTCTAAGTCTGAGCTAGTTGTTCGAAGAACTGTCTATAATCAGTTGAGTGAAATGGATGACTGGAAGAAATACATCTATTTTAAGTCCCTGTCTTAGGATGGGATGAATGATATCCAGCTGTTGCCCATTTCCTTATATTCATATCAAGTAGCTGTCGATGACCATCTCAGATTCAGATTCAGGTTAGGTTGAGGCAGATGAATCGCACCTTTAGTTACTCCCTGAAAGGAGGCTGAAAGCTTTTAATTGTAAATGCAGATTTTGTGACAATATTCAACAAAGCCATTTTAAAACTGCACTCATTTAGAGGCTTCCCCCCTGCCTCCCCCATCCCCCCCAGCATACAGCCCTCTTAGGCAATGGGTTTAAAGTGATCCAATGGGAGAAATAAAGGTTTGTTTCATTCCAAAATATTCTCTGTAGCACCCCAAGCTCTTCCTTATCTCATAGTCATGCACAGAGTGGAATGTTGAATTTGGCTCCACAGTTGAGCATGCCTTTCCTAACAAATCTCATTTCTAATACAGCTACATCTCTATAAGATTCAATATCTTCATTAGGCTCACTTCCATTTTATTTATATCTGCTTGTTCAGGATTACAGCTTCATAGTGACGTTTTTGGCTAGGAAAGATTTGTGTTTAGCAAGTTCATGTTCTGTAACGGATGAAATTCCTGATCTCGGTTTGCACAAAACAAGTATAAACAACTTCAA
Organism: Falco punctatus; assembly: GCF_963210335.1. Classification (NCBI taxonomy): domain Eukaryota; kingdom Metazoa; phylum Chordata; class Aves; order Falconiformes; family Falconidae; genus Falco; species Falco punctatus. The sequence continues at coordinate 7,544,664 of NC_137586.1, forward strand.
AATGTGCCATTCTGTGTTACAGCTGCAGTGGCATCTTTATTTTTAGTCCATTCTTACAGCAGTCAGTTGCTTCTCAATAGGTAATGCTACATGATTGCAAGCAGGTACTGTAATTCTAGGGGGAGTGATAAGGACTGCAAATAAGAACAAAAGAAGAAACTACTTTTGATGCTTTGTGATCTCTTCACACACAGGAAATCAAGAAACACCAATTGAAAATTGGTTCAACAAGCATGAAAAACAGGAGAGGAAAATTCACCATCTGCAATGGTAATAATGCATTACATCTTTCACCAAAAGTTCTCTAAATGCTTCATAGGTATGAATTACTTCATCTTTGAGACACAACTGTCTGGTTAGTGAATCTAACTGGAGGAAAGTGAGTTGATGCACAAGAGGTTGGGTGACTTGCTGAAAAGGTGTGTATGGGAGCGCTGAGAATGGAAACCTGAATGCCCTACTCAGACTCCTAAAATGTATCACTTTACATTAAATATTCATGTATGCTTCTGTCTCTTTTCACAGTGGCAGCCAAAACCCCCCAAACTGGTAATATATTTTTTTTTTAGCACAGCAATACTAATGAAGTGAATTAGGCCACAGAATCAGAAACACACAGATAATTCAGGACAGACCTAGTCCTTCTGAATACCTTTTGCCCCTTTCATAGGTACAAGATTGCCTTGCCAAGCTGGACTGGAAAAGCACCCACCAATCAAAACTGGAAGATATTCCCCTCTCACCTCTTGTGTTATCATTTGGGTGCTTATCCGTGTAATGGAAAGGTACTGTGCTTGCCGAGATTCAGTGCTGCAGAAATTCAGACCAGAAAGAAGCCATACTTTTCTTTTAACAGGAAGGGTAGTTAAGCACTGGAACAGCCTACTTAGGGTTTTGGTAGATTCACCAACACTAGAAATGTTTAAATCAAAATATTCTAAGAGATATGTTTTAGTTCAAACAGAATTAATTTAGGAAAGTCCTATGACTTCTGTTATGAGGGAGGTCAGATGAGATGTTCACAATGGTCCCTTCTGGCTTCATAATCTATGAAGCTATGAAGCTATATGAACCTCTCTCAAGAAATAAAGATGATGGTAACTGTCTATAAATACTTGATAACATGAAATTGCTGGAGGAACTATTTAAGGTGGTTAATGATGGTATTACAGGGAATAATGTCCTCAAACTGAAAAGACCAAGGTAGAATATTTAAGAAAGACAGTATTTTCTAGAAGTGAGGTCAATTGCACAGTGGAGTAATTTGCAAAATTAGGCTCTATAAAAAGAGCTGTGCAAGAAGAGAGTGAATAAAGCATGTGATTAGTCTATGAAATAAGTCTGTTCTAAAGCTGGGTGATTCAAAACTGAGTTGTTCAGAAGGTTCAGCCCTGTGTTTTATTTGGTAATTTTAGAAAACAGGTGTGCTTTCTTTTTAATTTTTTTCTATTTTTTTTTGTTTGTTTGTTTTAGAATTGATTAGGAAATGGTTTACCAGCTAATGCTCTCCCATCTGAACAGGAAACTTCAGACAGTAATTATTCCACTTGACATACAATAGATCCTACCAGGGAAATGACTAGTCTATGAAAAAGAGCAAGTTTTCCCCTTGTGACTGTGTTGCTTTGTTCCTCAAAGTGAAAATATTTCCCTTGGAGATAGGTACTTTGCAACAGTCGAGCATACATCCTTCCAGCTCGCTGCAAACTGACTCCAAAAGCCAAAGTTGTGAGTATAGAAAGGGCTGACATTATTTGTAACTGCGGTCATGTTTCCTGCCGTTCCCCTCAGCTTTTTTTACATACTGAGGTGGTTTGTCAGGGCTTTTGCACACATTCTATGTCTAAAGGAGCCTCATTACTGGCCTGTGCAGAGACAAGGGAGGTGGAGAAGGATGACAAGGTTTGCATTAATTGCACAGCTATCTGTTGTTCCAGGGGCCATTCAAGCATATAATAACTTAAGTAGAGTTTCAGTGAGTTGGAAGCTTTTGCTTTTTGGAATGTTTTGGCAAGCTGATTTTTTATTATAGCACAGTTGGTATTTCTTTTTAAAGTCTTGACAGAAAGCTGTAGGTGGCCACATAGCTTTTGTCCTGCTAGCAAAGCATTTGCAACATTCCATTAGTCAGGCAAGAAGTTGACTGGTACAACTGGGTTTTACTATGTTGAAGTTCTTAATAGAGGTCATCTCAGACAGCACAGTTCTGATGTGGCTCTACCTGCAAATTCCCATAAAGCATGGGGATAGCTATCTATTAGTTAGGGATGGTGCCAGCTGGAAAGTTCATCTCAGTATTCATATTCAGATTCCTCTAAGTCTGGAGTATCCCGTGGTCTTGATCAAAAAAATTTACTGTGCCCCCAAGCTCTCCTTCAGTAAATTCAGTGGCATTAGGGAGAGATCTGTACCCTCCTTATTCCAATTGCCTATCAAAGGAAACTTTTCCCAATTTATCCAAAGGTTTGAATTTGTGTGTCTACATTTCCGTTTTAAAAAATCCTTGATGTCAAATTAAGTCTGCTACTTCTGCAGCTTGAGAATTCATAGACATTGGTGGATGAAGCAGAGAAATTTAGCCAAGAAAATACAAAACATTGTGAGAATTTTGTTCCACGTTTATATTAAGTTAAATTGGAAGAGTACCTAGGAAGATAATGTTGCCTAAGAATTTTGGAATGGTGAAAACTAGCTTATTATACAACATCAGTAGAAAGGTAATTCTCTTTCTCACTTCTTCAGCATTTGTGAGACCCAATAACAAGACTAAGTAGGTTTTTTGTCTACTCAGATCTTCAAATGAATCTGTGCTTAAGCTTTAACTGAGGTTGCTTTCAGTACAGATTTTAGCAAGCATTTGTTGGTAGGGTTACCTAGAGAATGCAAAACATAAGAAAATACTAATATGGGAAAATGACTTAAACATGAATGGAGCATGTTGGGCTTTAAATACTTTGGAAAATCAGTCCATTTCAAAGTCTGTGTCAAGACTTGCAGGTTTTTTTGGATCTTGAGCCCAGAAAGTCAACTACAGTTTGGCTACTTTTACTCAGCCTCTTTTAGCTCTAACTTGGTAAAGGCAGCCCCTATTTTGGATGGGCTGAGTTTTCTTATACCAGTCACTCTCCTCTTCTAGTAAGCCATACCCCTGCGGCACAAGTTAGAACAGCCTTTAGGTCACTGTGTTTTTTGCAGGTGACGTTGACCAGCCCATACAGTAACAGAACAACAATATAATCACTATCGCCCTATGTGGAAAACTAAGATTATATATTAGGGCACATCTACTTTTCAGACTGTATTTGCAGATTTTGGTCTGGTTTAGTCTTTGATATCTGCTGTACACAATCAAACATACAAAGCAAAGAATCACTGTCATGTTTGAATCACTGCTATTAACAGTATGAGATGGATCTTCCATCACATAGTTTTCCATAGCAGTTAAAATCCACAAAATTATACTTCTAAGACTTAAAACCAGTTGATTATAATTTACATCTTATTAGTAAAGGGGAAAAAAAGGGTATCCATTACCAAATGTAAAATTAAATGATCATTAAGCTAATTAGCCAGTTTGTTGTTCTCATTGAGTTTGTTTCAATTGTATCTGTGCAAATTAGCAAAGAGCTTAATTTGTGCAGAAATCAATAATTTATTTTGTTGTTGCTTTTGTTGTTGTTGTGATAAAGCATGCACGTATTTAAATTGTTTGCATAAAAAACACTGTAGTGAGAGTTTACTTTAGACTTTGCCAGAAAACTGTAGTACCTGACCTCAAATGGATCAAGGATCCAAATTATTGGTTAAACAAATATTCATGGTCATCTAGTGTAGCCAGCTCATGGACAAAATTTAGATGTTTTCATGTGCTTGAGGCCCAGCAGCTCTTATTGCTGAGTTGTTTTGCAAAACAGAAGATATACACCTCATGCTTGAATTATGGGAGTACTGTTGAGGCAAATATTTCTGGATTAAGTCTAAATGTTATACTATCTTATGTACAATTATTCTGGTATATACGAATCCTTCCTGTGTTCCTGCAAGAGTACTGAGAAGTGTTTTGGCTCCAGAAATTCAGCTGTTTTGTCAAGGCAAGTAACTAAAATCCATAAAGAGACTGATTTTACAGTGGTGAGTCACAGTGCCTAACTTTTAAGTGTCTTAATGGTGAAACTCATGATCCTGTTTGTGGATTGCTCAGTCTGAGATTTATCTCACCTGTCTTTAGCTGAATATTCCATAAATTTATATCTGAGGTTTCCTTATTAAAAAAAAAAAAAAAAAAAAAAAAAAAAAAGGGGGGACAAAGAAGAAAAGAAAAAAAGAAAAAATGAAAAGGACCTAGTATATGAACTCTCATATATTTTTAATGATTGCATTATGATGAGAGGAATCACCCTTAAAATGGACTATTTCCCTCCAAGGATTACAGAGGATTATTAGGATGATGAGCTTTGATGAAGACATCTGCACAGTAGATGTCTACAGCTGAGCAAAGAAAGTACATCCTTAGAGTCTATACATAATGCATAGAAATAGACACATCAGTTCCTGTGTCGTTCCCCTGGCAGGACAAAGACTATAGAGAAAAACAGTGAAAAAAAATCAGAGCACCTGGAGTTTGCTTTTAAAAGAGGAAGGGAATTTATGTATCTGATTACAAGAGAGAAGATAAGTTAACTAATCACTGAGACAGTGTAGTTGAAGTCTTTCACCTTTCTCTATTTTTCAGTTAGCACCACCTACCTTTTCTTTATTTCTATTTTTTATTGTTAATAATTAGTTTAGTTTTGTCATATGATCTGGTAAATTCCTATTTTAGACAGAGTGGATTCTTCCTCTCCCTGAATAGCTGCTGTGTAAAAATATCTGAGTACTAATAATTTCATTAAACCCCTCACCCTTCTCTGGGGTCCTCCAAGGTGATTTTATTTGTACACAGTGGTCGCCATTACATTCTTTTCCCATTCCTAAGGGGTGCATAAGGTAAAGAGGAGAAGCTGAATAAGCAAATAAATAAATAAATAATACCCTCACACACACACACCCCCAAAGCTGGATCATACAAGCTACAATAATTCATAAACGGGAGGAAAGGGATAAAAAACATCAGCAACAAAACACAATTCCCCAAACAGTTGGCACATAAAACAGCCCAGAGGCAATCTCTCTTGTAGCACACCAGCCAAACACATAGGTATTTATGTGCAAAACAATTCAGTTTACTTTCCCTAATCCTCCTGATTCCTCCCTCCCCTGACAAAAAAACTGCGGTGCTTATCACAGCAAAGCTGGTACTTTGCCTTGTCACTGCTATAGCCCTTGGGTATGTATGGCCTTAAAAGAAGCCCAGGTATGCTTCCCTTTGAGTGTTTGTTGGGATGGGGCAACTAGGGAGCTGGGGTGAGTCAAGCAAGGATAAAAATGAGCGGCCAGAACAAAGTGCTAGTAGGAGTCACTGGACTAGGCATAGTTCAATTGTCTCATACGGATGTAAACAAAATGAGTTGAACGGTCATATACTAAAAGTAACTACTTATCTTCACCTATTATAAAGCAAAGAGATCATTTAGCTAGAGTGACTAACTTATATATGCAACTGTTGGCGCTGGATATGAGACTGATAAATGCTACCCATTGCAGTCTATCCTGATCTGAAGGGCTTTTATATAGTTCTTCATCAAAATCTGTAAATGTCTTAAACCAGCGTACTGGGATTGCATGGCGAGGTTTTGGTAGCGGGGTGCTGCAGGGGCGGCTCCTGTGAGAAGCTGCCCGAAGGTTCCCCGTGTCCGGCGGAGCCGAGGCCCGCGGCTCCGAGAGGGACCCCCCGCTGGCCAAGGCCGAGCCCCTCAGCGACGGTGGTGGCGCCGCGGGGGGGACGCGTTTCGTCAGGGGGGAAAGTTGCTGCCCAGCAGCGCCTGCAGCGGGAGAGAGGAGCGGGGTGTGTGAGAGCAGCAGCCCCGCAGCCCCCGGGCCGGGGCAGGGGGAGGCCGGGGGGCTCCAGGCGCCGCAGCAGCGGCTCCCCCAGCCCGCGGGGCGGCCCCCGGCGGGGCGGGCCGTGCCCCCAGCCCGCGGAGCCCCCGGGGGAGCAGCTCCCCCCCCGCAGCCCGGGCAGGGCCCCCCCCGGGGCAGGGGGTGCCCGCAGGGGGCTGTGACCCGCGGGCGGCGGCGCTGGAGCAGCTCCGGGCAGGGCCCGCGGCCCCGCGGGGAGAGGAGCCCGGGCCGGGCCGGGCCGGGCTGGGGCAGGGCCGGTGCCCCCGCGGGGGGCCGGGCCGGGCCGGGCTGGGCCCGAGGGGCTGCGCCCGCGGGGGGCCGGGCCGGGCCGGGCAGGGGGTGAGGAGCCCCGGGCCTGAGGGGCAGCAGCGGCGGGGACAGCGCGTGCGGGGGAAGGGAAGGGAAGGGGAGCGGGGGGTTACGGTCTACTTGTTATTTTCCTTACCCTATTCTGATCTGATGGGTAATAAATGGAGCTAATTTCCCGAAGTCGAGCCCGCTTTGCCGGTGAGGGTGATGGCTGAGTGATCCCTCCCTGCCCAGGATCCCCTCATCACACCCCCTCCCCCGGCCCAGCTGAGGAGGGCAGCGGCAGAGCGGCTGGGTGGGCACCTGGCGTCCAGCCGGGGTCAGCCCATCACAGCCAGTCAGTCCGGAGCATGTGGTTAAAGCATTTTCTTTAGTTGGGTCATGGAAGTGATGGAAGAGAATGAACTACGCTGGTGAAACACATGTAATTATATTATGAATTTCATATTGATACACTCCATACTGCAGTTTATTTTATGAGCAGCAAAAAATAGGAAATTAACTATTAACTTACTTCCTTTTTTCAGTATTAATATAAAACATCTAGCAAAACCTCTGAGGGTCAGCCTATGAATTCAATACCTGCTGATGTATTTGAAGATGAAACACAGGTATTCTTCAAGAGACAGTTTACTTGGATGTAAAATGCAGGCTTATGCATAACTAATGCAAAAGAAAACCTCTAACCATCCAAGATAGCTCTTAACCCTGACCTAGAGACACACTACTTCTGGAAACTACATTTCCTAAGAGTTCTGACTTACACTAGAATAATTCTAAATAAATTCCCTATGCTTGTTGGTATGCTGCGGTAGGATAGGATAGGATAGGATAGGATAGGATAGGATAGGATAGGATAAGATAGGACAGGGTAGGATATTTCAATTGAAAGGCACCTACAAAGATCATCTAGTCCAACTGTCTAACCACTTCAGAGGTGACGAAAAGTTAAAATATATTTTTAAGAGCAGTTCAAATAGCTCTGGAACACTGAGAGGCATTTGAACGTATTGTCTTTTCATTTTGAGAAACAAGCAGACAAAATAATAAAATACTGTGATGGTGATATTTTACCCTGCTACTTCACAGATATCCATGTCTGAATAGCACAAAACCCGTTCACCAACATAAAGTATTTCTATGCTTAGACCGCTGCCTGTTTAACAGCAGTTCAGCTCCAAAATTGAATATATATGACTTCAAAAAATGTATATTTAAGTTAGAAGATAGTGAAGTCTTCATGTGATCCTTGAATTGCTACTAAAATTCTAACAATAAATCAGCATTTTTTGTCTCTTTCATGGTTCTGCAGCTAAAAAGTCAGGCCAGAGAGGAATACAAAAAGTTTATTCTGGTCATACTAGACCAATACAGCAGAGCTGTGAGAGTTCCCAGAAAGTGATTTTAGAAAGCAAGAAGAAAGACAAGTCTGAATACTAGCCCTGGAAAGCTTACATAGGCTTCAAGGGTATTACACCACATGGAATGTTGAGTCTTACCAGCTTACTGACTGAAGTATGTTTCCTCCTAAGGCTAACAATCCCGAATAATGAAATCCAATAATTTTCATACTGTTATCATGATTTGGAAATGTGAACATCCCATATTATTAATTCAATTATTAGGTGTCAATAAACAAAAATGAAGGCCTGTGGATATAAATCACAGAATTGCTGAGGTTGGAAGGGACCTCATGAGATCATCTAGTCCAGCTCACCTACTCAGATAGGATCAGTATAGAGCAAGTTGCTCTAGACAATGTGACTGTTACTGTGTAGGCAAATCTTGATACTAGGAACCTGTTGGTAGAGAAACACTCTACCAACTCCTTCCCTCTGACTTCATGCTTACGTAGTGTTCCTGCCATGGTTTAACCCCAGCCGGCCACCAAGTACCACGCAGCCACTCGCTCAGTCCCCCTCACCCAGGGGGATGGGGAGGAGAATGGGAAAGGGATGTAAAAGTCAGGGGTTGAGATAAGAACAATTTAATAGGCAAAGCAAAAGCCGGGCACACAAGCAAAGCAAAGCAAGGAATCCATTCACCACTTCCCATGGGCAGCAGGTGTTCGGCCACCCCCAGGACAGCCGGGCTTCGTCAAGTGTAACAGTTACTTGGGAAGACAAACAGCATAATGCCAAATGTTCCCACCTTCCTTCTTCTTCCCCCAGCTTATATACTCAGCATGACGTCATACAGTATGGAATACCTCTTTGGCTAGTTTGTGTCACCTGTCCTGGCTGTGTCCCCTCCCAGATCCCTGTGCCCCTCCAGCCCTTTCGCTGGCAGGGTCCAAGGAACTGAAAAGTCCTTGATTTAGTATAAACATCACCCAGCCACAACTAAAACCATCCGTGTCCTATCAACATTGTCCTCACATCAGAGCCAAAACAGCACTGTACTAACTACTAAGGAGAAAATTAACTCTATCCTAGCTGAAACCAGTACAGTTCCTCACCAAATTCCTGTTTAAATTCACTAGGAATGATGCTGTCCGGAAAAACTGACAATGGTCATCTTAACCACACAATGGCAGGAGACAGCCCAGAGCTATCAGACTCCCAGCCCTAGTAGACCAGAGGCTTGGAGAGGAGCCAGTAAGTGTCAGAGCAAGCACTGAAAATTGAAAGTTGGGGATTTATTTCTTCATCTTCATCTTTCCACCATGAATCTCCATCAGTTGCTGACTTTCCCTGCTGCAGTTCTGGTAAAGGAAATAACAATTAGTGGGACACTGTTGTGAAATTATTGAGACCATGTTCCTCATTATATAGTTAGAATTATTTGTCCAGCTTCACAATTAATTACTCCACATGGTTAGATGAAATTATTTAATACTATTGCACTGCCTCAAGGGCTAACAGGACTTCAGCTGTGCTAGACATCATAAACCTACCTGCAAGATGAAAGTCCTTGCCTCAGAGAGTTAATAGTCCAAATAGCAAGGAAGGGTAAAGGACCGAAGGATAGCTAAGGGCGTGGGAAGCTGAAATGACATGCCCAAGGCCATATAACAGATCAGAAGTAAAAGTGGCAGTAGAAATCAGATTTCAGAATTCCATACTCATTGCCATGTACAAGGTCATCTTTATGTTAAACAGGCTGTTGTATGGAAAACTCTGTAAGTTCAAATGCTCAGGAACTCTTGCGAGTCTTTCATGCACACCTTCCTAAATAAAAGTTAAAACTACAAAATGAACAAAAGGGAAAGGCCTTTTCAGATTCTTTGTTGTAGAAGGTCAAACAAAGTTTCTTCCACTGGCATTAAAATTTTGAATGGAATTAAATGTGAAAATGTGCAGATCACTAGGAGAGAAACATTACTTAATGATACATATTTGTAGTTACATAATAGTAGTTACATTGTGGCAGATATGACTATGCTCAAAATATTTTTCCTGCAGAAGAAGAAAAAAATTACTATTCAAATTAGCTAATTTTTTAAAGAACTTTGCTAATGATAGATGTTGGTCTTGGACTCTTGCAGAATCACCTTTTTGTGATATATAACATAATTACAAATGTAATTGATCTTTGACCTAAATCTCAACAAAATAAGTAGCTAGGTGAGTACTGAGGTTGTGGTTAAGTCTTTAAAGAACCTTTTCAGCCAGCTAATACAGGTCACACAACTATGCTTAACCCTGTATTTTTACTGGTTCTGCTTTGAATGCTGTAATGCTGTGAAGATAAAATAAAGATATGCTAGAAAAAAAGCCATCTGCTTCACAGAGCTGTGAAATACCTGGTAATATGCAAGACGCATAAAACTGAGAAATAGTATTTGCTATGCTTCTAAACATGGATAACATACCAGCTTCTACAAAGCTTGACAAAGGAATGCAAAAATTAAATCAAAACATTGGAAGTTATTCATAATACCTCTGCTTGGTATTACAGTTCCAAAAGAATATGCTTCATTCAAGGCCACTGAACAGTTATGCCTTGCAGTAATTGATGGGTGAATTCCTTGGCCTGTGTTAGAATTTTTTTGCTTTGGTTTGGTTTTTTGCCTTTTTTTGTCTTCCATTAATTAATTGAAGACATTTTGTTTTCTTACTCATGCCTATGAGGAAGAACTGGAAAAAGGATGCTGTGGGGAAGGGGATGCTGTTGAACCATTATTTTTTTTTAATATTTGAATTTGTTGTTTACTATTTTTACCCTATTTTTTAAAGATATTTTTTAAAAAATGTGGTGATATAAATATATTTTCTAAATATGTAATCTAATAGTGATGGTCCATTCATGCAAAGTGCTGTATTTTACATAATATATTGGGTAAAGTGTGCTGAAGCAAAATTATAAGACTTCATAATATTACAAGGTAAAATCGCTATTAAAAATGTCAGTGGAGGAAATGTAGTCTGGAGGTTAAAATTAAATTGATGAAGAGGAAAATTCAATCTGAGTTGTACTAAGTAGGATGCGGATGGCTGTAAGCAAGTTACTGAATCTTTCAGTGCTCTAGTTCCTAGTCTACAAGAAACCACTGTTAATACTTCATTGTTTTGTCTTACCTGTTCTTGCTTCTCATTTGGACAGGACAGGGGATCTGTATTGCAACCTGTACATACACTGCTGCAAAAGCAAAATATCTATATATAAAGAAGTGTTCCTGAAGCTCGGTAGATACACAGGCATCTAAACAGGAAACATGCTTCCTTGAGACAGCTAAACTGCCAGCTACTAAGTCTCTGTGGGTAGATTAATTATCTCTCACTGACTGAAAATAATATAAACTTACAATGTAAGTTCAGCCTTTAAAAGTTAAACCTAATCAATTCTTGGAAAGGAATGTTATGAGTATCTAGCATGAGAAGAATACTACCTGCTTGTCAATAACCATATCATGATTTTTTATATCTGAGCTAGTTTTCTTGTCTCCTTTACAGCACAAGAGAACTGATACCCCTAGAGAATGATTTCCTGAGTATCGTGCTTTGACAGATGCACAAATACATTAAATGAATCATCCTCTGGCGATCCAATATCATGCTGTTGATTAAAGGGAGAGCTATATGAGATATTTAAAACATCTAGTACAGAAATAGATGGAGCACACTCTAAAAGTGCTTACTGGCTTTTACTGACTGAAAAGGGAACCTAGATGTCTCCACTGTAGAAATGTAGTAAACAATTTATATCCACTTGGGACACCATAGTACTTCACTTGGCCTTCAGTACTTTTTCTCTGAGGGCATGTCTCAGTGTCAGGAAAGGATAAGTCTAGACTTTAGACCCCCAACAGGATGGATGTTGGTGCCCTGCCATCCGGAATGGGGGAGAGAGAAGGGTCAAACCTACTATCCTGCCAACATTTCTTAATGATGTTCTCCCTTTGTTCTAGCCTGTTCAGTGGATAGCTACTGTTAGTTCTTCTCTGTGAAGTTTCATCCTTTCCATTTGTTGTATAGGTGAGAGTAAGTAGCATGTGAGAGCACCTAGTTCATTAAGTTACTTTGCTCAGGACTACTCAGTAAAAAGGAAATAACAACTAACAAGGAAAGGGATAAATTAAACACACAGACACACAGAGATAACAAACAGGTGATAATGGAAATAATAATGAAAACCTGAGCTCTTCAGCCACTGGCTGATGGCCTACTAATGAAACTACTCAGACACAGAGGGTCAACTTGAAAAGAGGGACTCAAGAGTGACACAAGTCTTATGAGAAGGGGCTTTGGAACCATGCAAAACCTGTCACAGGATGATTAGTGGAAGTGTGAAAGGTGGCAGAAGGGGGAGGTGAGGATGGATGGGGGAAGAACAAATGTGGGAAAATAGAAAGGAGGGTAGATAAAAGCAGCAGCCACGTGCCAGCAAGCTGCCAGGCTGTGTGCTTGTCTGATGGAGCTCATGCCTGATGACAGCAGTCTGCCCTACCTTCTTATTAAATGCTTTTCTTGACTTTTCTCTTGTGCAATTTTATTCTGTGTCCTACATGTGAGTGCTGCAAGGTCTAAGTACCAGAGACTGGCAAAGGGGCTGAGGTTCATGGGGCACATAGGAATAGGTATCAGTATCCAGAGATTAGTGTGCCACAGAGGTTTGGCTGCCAGAAACTGGGAAAGGGGGCACTGGACAGAGGGATTATAGGTCTGTATGTACGTAGCCATGTATATGTATGTGTGTGAATGTGTGAGAGGTCTAAAGCCAACAACTAGAAAAACATTGATTTTTCCCCAGTTAATGATGCCTGTATGTCTGTGTATGTACAACTCTCTAGCTAACTTCAAGCTGAACTAACTGGTGAGTAGGAGAAGACCTGCATCTTCAAAGGCTCACATTTTGAGACAGTTGTGTGTAGGGGGTCCTGGATATAGTCCTGGATATTAGGTAGACTGAAAGCCTGTGCTAATACTCAAGGCATCTCTGACTGTGGGGATCCTTGTGACATGACTGGGTGATTGCATGCATCTGTTTGTTATCTGACTTGAAGCTGGACTAGTCAACGAGTAGGAGGAAACTTGCATACTGAGTAGACTTATACATTAGACAGACCTAGAGGCCATGCTGGTACCCGAGGACTGTGAATATGAGTATTTGTGAAACTAGAGATTGAGTATATGTGTGAGCTTCAATCCTCATCAGCTGGAGAAGCAGAACAGGACTGGGCTTTCTATATTTATGTTTTACATGAATGTCGTTGGTGCACTCGTGAGTGCCACTAAAGGTAGCACTGTGCCTGTGGCAGTCTGAGCAGTCCGTCCCGCTGTCTGCATCCTCTGTGATGTGTAAGGTGTGTGCATCTGTGGGATACACCCTCAGCCTTGCTGCTGGTCAAACCTGCAAAGGGAGAAAGCAGTAGCTGCATCTATTGTATGGGGATGGATAGACTACCAGGTTCTGAATGTGCAGTGAGTGGGGATGCAACATCCAGAACGCAGTGACAACCAGAAAGGAGAGATCCTGGGGCCCTGGAATCTGCTTGATGCAGCAGCTTTCTCACACCCTTAACAGTGGCAACAGGACCAGCACTTCCCTGAAACTTCATTACATTTCAGAGGCCAGAAAGTAGAAAGCTAACCATGGCAATGGTAAATTTTCAGATGTGTCAATTTTTATCATATATTTCTATATTATTCTGTATGTCTTCTTATGTGTTCTTATAGACCACAGCTTCCCCCCTGCCCACCCCCAGCCCCACGCAAGTTCATTGGGAAGCAGAAAGAGTCCTAGGAATACAAAAAATAATAATCACCTTTCTTCTTTCCCTGTAGCCTAAGAAGCAAAAATTTACTGCAAAATAACAGAACTTCAAGAGGAAGGCATCTCCTCATCACTCCTCCTTCCTGTTCCTTTCACCCGCATTTTGGGGAAGCCTCCAGATGTAGATTTGAAAACGAATCTGAACCTACACTGTTTCAGATGTTTGCACTTTAAATAAAACAGCCAAATTTGCATTTGGGGAGAAAACCAATCATTGTTTTGTCATTTTTCCAGAGCATGCTATCTGATCTGATAGCAATTTGGGCAAAGCAACTGGTTGTGAGCTGAGTGCTAAAATGTCTCTGCCAAGACAAAGTCATATCTGTCTTAAAAGGTTCCCAGGTGCAATCATGAGTACTTTGGTATAAAACAAAAAACTGAAGGCTGAACAGAGATGGGCCAGAGGTTTTCCAGTCCTTTGTTTTGGACTTGTGGTATCTAAATCCTACCTTGGTGTCAATTTAGGAACCTGTCACACTGAGACTAACCTTTGAGTCTAATCCTTGATCTAATTCTTGCTTATATCCCTTACACAGGTTCTTCAGTGTTAGTTATCACCCTTGCTAGCAGGCTCAGGAAAGAGTTAGGACTGACTCATGGGATTTGTGCAATCCTTTTGGTTTGCATGATGTAGTATTGGATGTGTACAATATCTAAGCCTGAGAAGCGGCATGGAAAGCACAGACTTACTATATCTGCTATACATTTGGAAAACAAAGGTAATTCTGAAAAGATATGAGCAGCAGACATTTCTCAAGGAAGTTTCCTGTTTTTTTCTTTATGCCAATTGTTTGATGAATATAAAGAATGCATCATTCTTTACGGATTACGAATATAACGCCTTTCACAAATCACTTCTGCCTATGCAGCCCTTTCACTCTAATGGCAAAGTCAGTGGTTTTGTTCAAGATTTTCAGACTGATCTGTTTTATCAAGAGGATAGTGCATGTATACAGCCAAGTCTTGCCACTTCCTTTGTAACCTGTCTCTGGTTTCCAGCTTTTTATCCTGTACTCAAGAGTAGCTTAAGGAGAAGCAGAGGTCACTCCAGATTTCACAAATCAATATTTCACTTAGCAATACAGTCATGGATCAGAAAAGTAGTTGTCTCCCAGCAAAGGAAATCAGGGCTTTATCCTTCCCCCATTGGAATTATATTCAGCATAAAAACCATGAGTCAAACTCCTGATCCAGGATTTGGAGATACAAGCTACCTTCCATCAAGTAAACCACTTTTTTATTGATTATACAGTGAACTTGTGCTTAAAAGCAACTTCTGACATGAGTTTGTCATAACGTAGTTCCCAGCTTGTGTACCTGCTTTGGGAAGGGGACCTGTGCAAAAGCTTTCTTGGGTCTTTACAAGTCTGAAAAAGAAGGGAGGACTAAGAAAATTATGGGAATTATGTGCACGTCCCTTCCATTTCAACTGTTAGCAGCTCTGGAACCGTTAGATCTTCACTGATATTTCTGTGGCTAAAATTTAAATGAAACACTTTCCTACCAGGGATGCATTTCTAATAGCGACAATTCACATTCCTATTCTCAACACCATGAGGCTTTCAAGAACTTTTTTCTCTTCTTGAAATGCACTTTACAGCTGCTCCCTCTTTACTGTAGATTGAATTAATAGCCTGCATGAAGTTAAATCTGAGACTAGAAAAGTACAGGTTTTGTGTTGGTTTGCTCTGCTATCCCTTGATTTCAAAGTCTTGCTTTTAGATAAGCATTAAGTGTTGGGTTCTGTTGATGAAAAAATAGGCACAGACAGTCAGTTTTAGACATATTTGGAGTTTATTGCCCTGTTTTTCTAAGCCATGCTTTCCTAAAAAAGTCATTCTATCTTGGATGTATAACCAAGTAGACAGAAACACCACATTGACTGCCTGTCCCTCCTCTTTCAAAACTACAGTACAAAACAAGGAGTTATAATGTGAACCTCATGAAAAAGGCAAAGGGAAATTTTTTATCTGAATTGCAGCCACACTGCTGAATTCTGAGGAGTTCACTAACTCGGTTTAAGGAGCAGAAAGAATAATGCTTGGGTTGAAGAAGTCACAGGCAATTCATGCTATGAGACCTGTTAGCAAGTTTCCATCTCACAGACTTCCAGGGATATGAAAGATTATATACATTTGTAAGGACCTCTCATTATTTTCAAGCCTTCACTTCAGCTGTTGGGTTATCTGCTTTTCCACAGTGTGTCCTGGTGTATCAGGCTTCTGTGCAATTATAAATTACTGATTTGTGTACCAATAAGAAATACTAAACTGCAATACCCAAAATACTCTCAAGTTTAGATACCAAAGAAATAAAATATTTCAGCATTAAATGTGAATAGAGATCTACCAGAAAGCTTTGATTTGCATTCTCCCACCAAGGCTAACTCCTCAGAATGTTTGTTTATTTATTTCTTCCTTTGTCTGTTTCTTTGTTTGTCTGCCTGTTTCTTTAAATCTGTTTGTTGATAAGCCCTCTGTTTCTGTTTTATCTGGGTGTCTGCATAGGGTGCATCTGAATAAGGATGAACTCAATAGTCATTCAAGAAACTAAGGAATCTGCCGTACAGTCAGCTGATATGTGGTTCTTTTTCAAGACTCACAAGGCAAAGTAATCTCTGCAAATATTCAGAAATACTGAGCTCTTTTAAATCATCATAATGCTTCTATGATAGAAATCTCTGGTTAAATCCAAGCAGTGACTAAATGATGAAACAAAACCTAATTGTTCTTAAAAAAATGTCTTTGCTCCAAATAGGTCAGTGGAACTCTGTTAATATCTATGAGTGCTGGATCTTATTCAAAGGAAAGATCTCTTTTCCTTTTTTTCTTTGGGGTTATATGGAAGTGAGATATCAAATTGTGCAGAAATACATCCTGAGGTATCAAAGTATTTATCCTTACTTTCCTCTGTATATCTGCAGAAAGCATTGCTGTACAGGATAAAACAGCATTATCCAACTAAAGCTTAGATTTTTTTTTAGTAATATAGAGAAAATTCTGGCTAACATCAGTCTCTTATCTTGACGAGGTTTAAAAAGTCAGTGGAAAAAGGACCTCAGTACATAGACTCAGGGGTCCAACACTTAACAGCATTATTATAAACTACTTAGGGAAAAATAAAAACAGAATATGTCAGAAAAATAAAGGGGAACCTTAGAGTACAATCTCAAACCCCACTGAAGTAACTGAAAATATTTCTACGGACCTAATTATTTTCATTCCATTATTAAAAGATATTAAGGTTAACAATCTTTTTAGTTCACATTATACATGCAGAAGCTGGCTGTTCTAAAAGACTTGCTTTAGCTCTGTCTCCAGTGAATGGAGAAAGCTAAACGCTAGATTAGACGTCTAAGATATATGGAGTGAGACATCTTTTGGGAGAGCTCATATTTCTGTTTTGACTTTAAATGGGGCACAAATAATAAGTTCTAACTAGACAGCTGGCGTGCGGATGGCTAAAACTGAGGCAAGGCCAACTGTAACTGATAAATGAAAGATACAGGCAGCATAGGCAAGGACTTACTTTAATTCTACTGTAGACCATTTGAAAATGTACACAAACTAGGGAGTCCCATTCCAGCTGTCCTTGCACTCATTTAGCAGTGTCTTCACAAATTGGACACTGGATTAATTTGAACCATTGCAGAGAGTGGGACCCACTTTGCCAGTGTGGGATCTGATTTTGTCTGCCATGCATATATGAACTCACAAAACTATGGAAAAAATCCCTTATGTTATCTAGATCTGCTCAGAGATCAATATGAAGGAAGCAGCACAACAGCCATACCAAACCCCGAAGCAGCAGTACATTTCTCATTCACTACCCAAGACAAGTCTTGCAGAAACTAGGGACATGGCATAAATTAAAGCACTTCTGAATCAACTAACATGCCTTAAGTCACTTCAAGAGACAGACAGCATGGCTTTGAAATACCCATCTCCAACTCTTCAGTTTCTCTTTTGTCTCCTGTCTTTCTGTTCCTATGCCCAGCCCTTCATAATTATGGCTAAATATAGAGTTTAGAGAAAACCTTAATTGAAGGTCAATCCCCAGCAGTTAAATACAAGACTTCCCTTTGATAGAAAAAGCGAAGACCCTTAGAAGTAAAGCGTATTAAAAAACGATTAGTTTTCAGAGTCTGTTTGATGACAAAAAGTTAAATGCGATTCTCTTCAAATATTTTTTTTTTTTTTATTTGTTGGCTGTTCTTTTGAATGCCTTCAGCTTAGAAATAGTCCATGATGGATAAATGCACCAACGATACTTAGCATACTCTAAATGTATAGGTGGGAGTGCATAGTTGGTAATAGCTGCAGTGAATGCTGACCACATCACAACCAAATGAGGAGCAGCTGCAGTCAAATTTCAC
Organism: Falco punctatus; assembly: GCF_963210335.1. Taxonomy (NCBI): domain Eukaryota; kingdom Metazoa; phylum Chordata; class Aves; order Falconiformes; family Falconidae; genus Falco; species Falco punctatus. The sequence continues at coordinate 7,562,560 of NC_137586.1, forward strand.
AGAAATGAATTCATTCAAAGAATATAGACCTTTGAAGAAACCAAAGAATTAAGGCCACCTGGATTTTACCAAATTGAATTAACAATATTTTTATAATGACCCAAGAAAAATAAGTGATGGTAATTACCATAATACTAATTTCTGATTATTTCTGAACCATTATTACAGTTTTTTAAATCCATATTATTTACAAACATTAATAACACCCTTACTGGCACTGAAACCAGTATGTGTGTTAATAGATTAGAAACTGTACATCTGTAATACAAATTAATGGTATCTGTTGGGGGAAAAAAAAACCCAAACCCACAAACAAACAAAAAATGAGTCACATAGAATGCTTCTGCAGAAAATATTACAAACATAAATGTGGATGTTAGGAAGAAATATGGAACTGAGAACATTAAATGAGGGAAACCCAGGAAAGGATAACATTTAATAACATTAACCAAAATTACACTCAGAGAGGGCAACTGCGAGTGAACATGCCTTAGCCCTGCAACGTGCTTGAAACGATCATTACAAATTATTAGCTACCATCTCTATGTACTAGCTGTTCAAGCAATTCTTTGTGTTTAGTGCTCAAGTTTTTGAAGAAATCAAAAGTATTCTTTAACACAACTCTGTAGTGATGTACAAAGCTGAATGTGCTAAAGACAGAGAATTATGTTTCTACTGGTGACAGAGGACCAGAAAATGTCCTATAGCAAAGGCAATATTTTGACTTATACGAGATGTTCCATTACTAGCCTGGGAGCCTAGAGGAGGGACAGGGGCAGAGACTGATACATCAGTGGTCATGCTAATTTACATCAGCAGATCTAGTCAGGGGTTTGAGAGACACATTTTGCTTTTCCTCCAAAGATTATTTCAGTAACTTCAATAATATTATTCACATTCTTCAAATGTTTCTCCACCTCTCTGGCACCGCTTATCATTCTAGAAATGGTAGTCTAAACCACTGTAATGGTACAAGCAGAATCAAAGTTTTGGGTCACCTTTATGCACCAGGCTTGTGATGCTTGTGATGGCAATGGCTTTCTTCTATGGGAATATGATCTTAGTTTGCAGAGAAGAACATACTAATGTGCTTGGGTGAGGTGTAGAGGAGATGTAGAGGAATTGTAGAGGAACTGTAAAGGAATGAAGCTGGGTTAATTAACACTGATAATACACAGCTGTGGGCTGTCTTGGCTGGGGGGGAGGGGGGAGGGGTTAGCCGATGTGGATAATGTGCAGTTGTGGCTGGTTCTTGCTAAGTAATTAAATGTCTCTACGGGGTATAGAAGAGGAGGATGGGATGAAGAGAGGCCTGGGAGAAGCAGAGGGAGGAGAGAGAGAGAGAGCGAGCGCGAGCGTGCCCCAGATGTAGGAGATACAAGGAGAGGCCCTGGGAGAAAAAGGGGGCCAGGATGAGGAGAGGCTGGCTGGAAGAGGAGCCTGGAGAAGAGAGAATCTGGACACAGCAGAGGCAAGAAGCAGGATGGACTGACCTGCAGAGGATGAAGAAAAAGCACAGACAGTAGATGAACCTTTGAAACCTTGTGGGGGATTGGTGGCTGTGCTGGGGCAAGGCACAGGAACTACTTATTGATGTTAACCTGGTATGGGGCGGTAAAAGCCCCAGCTAATTTTGATAGTGCTGCGACAACTGAAAAGTTTCACTTGTTGCTGGAAGCAGTCATTCCTTTTCCATTTCTCCTCCTGCTATAACATGATCATGGAAACAGTGATTTGCTGGATGTCTTCCAAGGATTCCCCCCGTGGACTGCTGCATCAATATCTCTCTGGTCCTCGGGACAGAATTTATTCCACTTCTTTGTAAATTTGGAATGTTTCCAATTTTCATGGTATTCAGACAGATCTCTAAAGTGATGCAGAACCTGAACATGTCTGAAAATTGGCCTCAGTGTTTTTCAGGCTGTATGTCAACCTTTTGCTCACTTTTCCATCTGTGGAAACAAGGAAAAATGTTCAGGATGCATGCTTAAAATTCGTGGCTCCTTAGGCAAGTCACAAATAAAATCTCAAGATGAGTGGGCTTTGAGTATAGTGCAATACTAGTAAACGTTCTCTAGTAATTATCTCAAGCAAAAATATTTACAATGATTTGAAGAAGACCAACCTCTTCATAGTGCTATATATATTAAACTTCATCTTCGAAATCTATAATATAAATACTATATAAAAATATTTCAATTCCAGTTTTAAACTGTTATTTTAGAATCCTAATTCCCTTTATAAAACAGTGGTCCACTAAGACTATCTACTTCTACCATCAGTGTTTAAACTTACCTACTTTACTGCAAGAGGGAAGAATTCTGTGGAGTTCTGGTTTTGATTTTTTGGATGAAAAAATGGGTAAGAAACATGCTTCCATACTGGCAAGTTAGTGAAAATGTGTCTAAGTAAAAAAAAAAAAAAAAAAAAAAAAAAAAAAATTGTTCACAGTAACTCTCAAAAGGGTTTTAAATATGGTTTTATTCTTACTCGCAACAGAGATGCTTCACAGTACTTTCAGACCTATCACTTCAGTGATAGACTGCTTGGACTGCTGCTTCCAGTAGGAACATCTTCTTCTACTATATTGGGTGAATATCTACTGATTCTGACTCCCAAAAGTCCTATTTCTGACAATCAAGTTTTGCTGCAAAATTGTACAAATGTATAAAATTGCTAACTATTTACATTTCTAACTGACAATGTTTTGCCAGTCTGATATTAATCACTAAGAAATTAAGTCACAGCCATCCTGCCATCCAAATATGACTTTTCTGAGCAGTAATTTAATCTCTGGGACAATCTGTAACTCAAGGAACTTTTTGGTGTAGAGACCTGTTTTGGTATTGTGCCTGGTTAAATGCAACATGAAAAACCAAGCAATTCCCATTAACTGATACACAGTCACAGGGAAAGCAAGAAAAAACAAACAAACCATTTTCAAAGTACCTGCATATTTAACAGATTTTGTTTCCTACATTGTTGCAGGATAATATAGCATCTCACAGATAAACAGGCTATGTCTTTCATATGAATAACCTGTAAAGGACTGAAGGGTCTCGATCCATTACCCTGGAGGTCTATGAGCTTCTGGCTGTCTTTCCAGGTAAAAAATGGGATCTTCACATAGGTTAAGGATTCTTCAAAAGCTGCGAATAAATGGGATGAGTTGGAATAGTTGCCTTGGCAGTTTGCAATGTGAAGATGTCAGAAGTGCAAAAATAAATTAAGAAACACCCTCTCCTCTTTCTGTCCCTGCAGGAGGCTTCAAAGTGCCCACAGCAGAGGTTGGCAACACCACCTGTATGGCCTGAGCCCATGATGGGAAGGGACAGTACAGCTTGACCTGAACCATCTTTGTGTCACTCCAGGTGATGAGCACATAGGAGGAAGCCTGCTACAGACACTTTGAAGATAGACTGAATAACAGACTGAAAGCCAAATTTATAATCAGCTCGGGAATACAGCGAGAGAGTGTAGGCATTCGCAGTGTTCAAGCTCTTAAACAGTGTGTTCCATAATAAAATAGGAAGTTTAGGAAAATTCTTAAGATATCTGAAGAGATTAACCCATGCTACTAGGAAAGGCAAGCCCTTCTCACACAAATCCATGGTAAACTGGCTTACCCAGCAAATAACTCCTGACTCCATATCTTACGATTCATTAACTTGAGGTGTACCTTATGGATTTGTAAAGCCGACACCTGAGAAACTTTAAAACCACTAAAAACTGTGATGCACTCATTCCAGAGCTGTTGCCTGGAGATAGTTTCCAATGCATCAAAGAAAAACAAGAAACAAAAGAAAACATGTGAAGTTATAAATGAATGAGCTATGGAAGAGGAAATCGTTTCTGGCCCTACTAGGCAAACAACAAAAGTCCTAAGACTTGTCATGCATAAGATATAAATAAAGTGAAGGTAATTAGCAATCCAGACTCTCTCAGACACAAGAAATGCTCAAGAACTTATAAGACAAAAAGCATTTAGGGAATTACAGTGCAATTCTTTCCATGTACTTATTGTTTTCAACCAAAACCAAACCAGGTTCTTTGTCCCATGCTGCTACTACGACTACTACTACTACTACTACCATTACTGCTACTACTACTACTACTACTATATAAGTAGAAACCTTAATGTTTTGGTGTCCTTTTGTTCATAAAAAATTCTTATCTTTTTAATTTTCTTAATTATTCTCACATTAAATACTCTTATTTCTTGTTATGTACCTGGAAATTGTACTTTATGTATGTACTTCATTCAATCCCCTGAATATGCTTATAGCCTCTTCTGGACCTGTTCCAGCTTGTCACAGAATCACAGAATCATAGAACCATAAAATAGTTCAGGTTGGAAGGAGTCTTAAAGATCATCTAGTTCCAATCCCTCTGGCATGGGCAGGGACACCTTCCACTAAACCAGGTTGCTCAATGACCCATCCAACTTGACCTTCAACACTTCCAGGGATGGGGCACCCACAGCTTCTCTTGGCAGCCTGTGCCAGTGCCTCACCACCCTCACAGTAAAGAATTTCTTCCTAACAGCTACTCTAAATCTACCATTTCATTTTATAACAATTACCCCTTGCCCTATTACTACATGACTACATGCCCTTGTAAAAACTTCCTCTCCAACTTTCTTGTAGGCCCTTTTAGGTGCTGGAAGGCTGCTGTAAGGTGTCCCTGGAGCCTTCTCTTCTCCAGGCTGAACAGCTCCACCTCCCTCAGCCTGTCTTCATAGAAGAGCTGCTCCAGCCCTCTGATTATCTTTGTGGCCCTCCTCTGGATTTGCTCCAGCAGCTCCATGCATGACCTTCTTATGTTGGGGCCACAGAGCTGAACACAGTACTGCAGGTGGGTTTCATGGGAATCAAGTAGAGTAGGAGAATCCCCTCCCTCGCCCTGCTGGCCACGCTTCTTTTGATGCATCCCAGCATACAGTTGGCTTTCTGGGCTGCAAGCACACATTGCCAGGTCATGTTGAGCTCTTTGTCAACCAACAGCCCCAAGTCCTTCTTCTCAGGTCTGCTCCAATCTGTTCTCCACGCAACCTGTATTTGTGCTTTGAGTCAGATAGAGCCATCACAATTGTCACAGATGGTTATCACTTGAGCATTGCCATGGAAAGAAAGGTCAGGATGGGGCAGGGGAGCACACTGCCATAAAGGTGCACTGAATCCCACTTGTCCATGCGGCTGACAAAAATGTTGAACAGTGCTGGTCCCAGTGTGAACCCCTGAGGAATGCCACTAATCACCAGTCTCCGCTTGGACATTGAACCATTGACTGCAGCCTTCTGAGTGTGACCATCCAGCCCATTCCTTATCCACTGAGTGGTCCACCTGTCAAATCCATGTCTCTCAAATGTAGAGACAAGGATGTTGTGTGGGACAGTGTCAAATGCTTTGCAGAAGTCTAGGTAGATGATGTCAGTTGCTCTTCCCTTATCCATCAAAGCTGTAACCCTGTTGTAGAAGGTCACCAAATTCATCAGGTGAAATTTGCCCTTAGTGAATTTACCCTTGGCTGTCACCAGTCACCTTCGTATTTCCCATGTGTCTCATTATAATTTGCAATATAATTGCCCTATATTCTTCTTAGGCACGGAGGTGAAACTGATTGGCCTTTAGTTCCCCAGGCCTTCCTTTTTTCCCTTTTTAAATATAGGGCTTATTTTTCCCATTTTCCAGTCAGAGGAAACTTCATCGGACTGCCACAACTTCTCAAATATGATGTATACTGGCTTAGCCCCTTCATCCATCAGTTCCCTCAGGAACCACAGATGCATCTTTTCAGGTCCCATGGACTTGTGCACCTTCAGATACCTTACATAGTCTTGAACCTGACCTTCTCCTACACTGGGCAGCTCTTCATTTTCCCAGTTCCTGCCTTTGCCTTCTACAATTTTGGTAGTGTGGCGGGAGCACTTGCTGCTGAAGAGCAAGGCAAAAAATTTGTTGAGTATCTCAGTCTTCTCCATATCCTGGGCAACCAGGTCTCCTGTTTCTTTCCGGAGAGGGCCCACATTTTCCCTAGTCTTCCTTTTATCACTGACATACCTATAGAAGTTTTTCTTGTAGCCCTTGGTGTCCCCAGCCAGATTGAATTCTATCAGTGCTTTAGCTTCCCTAACCTGATCCCTGGCTGCTGTGACAATTTATCCATATTTCTGCCAGGCTACCTGTCCTTGCTTCCACACTCTGTATCCTTCCTTTTTGTGTTGGAGTTGGCCCAGGAGCTTCTTGTCCATCCGTGCACGCCTTCTGGTGTTTTTGCCTCAATTCCTCTTTCTTGGGATGCTCCTGAGCTTGGAGGAGGTGATCCTTGAATATTAACAAGCTTCCTTGGACCCTTCTTCCCTCCAGGGCTTTTTCCTGTGGTACTCTACCAAGCAGATCCCTGAAGAGGCCAGAGACTGCTCTCCTGAAGGCCAGGGTAGTGAGACTGCTGTGCGCCCTCCTCACTGACCTAAGGATCTTGAACTCCACTATTTCATGGTCACTGCAGCGTCGGCCGCCCTTGAGCTTCACATTCCCTGCCAACCCTTCCTTGTTGATGAGAGCACGGTCCAGCATAGCAGCGCTCTTTGTTGGCTCCTCTATCACTTGGAGAAGGAAGTTATTTCCAATGCATTGCAGGAACCTCCTGGGCTGCTTATGCCCTGCTGCGCTGTCCGTCCAACAGATACTGGGGTGGTTGAAGTCCCCCGTGAGGACCAGGACTTGTGAATGTGAGGCTGCCCCTATCTGTCTATAGAGGGGCACATCCACTTGGTCTTCCTGCTGGGGTGGAATGTAGCAGACCCCTGCTATAATGTCATCTGTCCCTGCCCTCCCTTCAGTCCTGACCCATAAGCTCTTGGCCAACTCCTCACCCACTCCCAGGAGAGCGCCATGCGCTCCAGCTGGTCACTGACATAGAGGGTAATACCCCCTCCTCATGTCTCCTGCCTGTCGTTCCTCAAGAGCCTCTATCCTTCCATTCCAACACTGCAGTCACAGGAGCAATCCCACCACGTCGTCAGCAAGACCACAGCCCTGCAGGTGGACACGTGTCTCTAACTCCTCTCATTTATTCCCCATTTGCACAGGGGCACTTAAGCTGGGCCCCTGATGGAGCTGCCCTACTGGCTGGAGTGGCTGGAATTCCTTTGTGCTACCCTCCAGGTGCTCTCCTGCCACCCTGCCATCCCTCCCCTGGCTCTGGGCATCTGTTGCTGGCACTGGCATCAAACTGGTAGGAGTGGGGAGGCTGAGGTTCCCCTCCCCCAGCAACTTTAGTTTAAAGCCCTCTTCACCAGCTCGGCAAGCCTCTGGCCAAAGATGCTCTTCCCCTTCTCTGGCCGATGGACCCCGTCAGCCCCCAGCGCACCAGGCTTCTCCAAGAGAGTCCTATGGTCTCCGTAGCCGAACCCCTGGCTGTGGCACCAGTCCCGTGCCATTTGTTGGTTCACCAGATTCTACTGGCCCATTCAAAGCCCTTCCCTTGGACCGAGAGGACTGATGTAAGAACTACCTGCACTCCAGAGACCCCTACCACCGCTCCCAGGCTCTGTAGTCCTTCTGGGCACTCCCCAGACTGCTCCTGGCTGTATCGCTGGTGCCCACGTGAGACAGCAGCAGCGGGTGACAGCCAGCGGTCTGGGTGAGGTTTGGTGGTCTCTCGGTGGCACCCCTGGTTTGAGCCCCCGGGAAGCAGCACCCCTCTCCAGAAAGCCGTAGCTGTCAGGGGAGCGTCGCCTGCTGCTGCCACCGTTGTCTGTTCTTAGCTGTGACGGTTGTGCTGTGGGCAGCGGGTTGGGCTGCCTCAGGACCCGCATCTCGCCTGGTGTGATGGGGCTTCGCTCTTCGGTCTGCAGAGCAGCGAAGCGTTTCTGCAAGGGCACCTGAGGCTCCAGGGGAAGTGTCTTCCTCCTGCGTGCCCTTGCTGGTGGAAGCTTCCATTCTTCTGCATTATTGGCCCTTGATTAGGTCCAGAGGCATAAGAAATTTCTTACAGTATTCCCAGTAAGATCTTACTAGGGCCTTGCATTGTAACATTGAAAAATACAATTTCTGTGTGAAATAGAAAAAAAATATCTGATCCATTCTAGAATTATGTTAGACTTTTTTGGCTCCACTAGACAGGTATCTCATAGTCAACCTATGATCAACATATATATAAAGATCCTGTCCATCCTCACTAATTCCAGGGTCAACAAAAACCTTTCTTTCATTTCTCTTTCTTTTCATCTAGTTGCTAAAGTCTATTGTTTTATGAGAATTTATGAATTCTCAGTATTCTCTTATAAGTTTCAGATGAATGTGTAACCTCAAACTTAAAAAAAAAGAAAAAAAAAAATTGTTCTTACCTTTAGTCAAAGCAGCCTAATGTCAGAGGGAGAATGATATGAAAAATACTAGCAATATAATATACACCAACTTTTCAAAATATATTTTTCCTGGGGTCAATGGCATATCACAAGTGCAAAATATATAGGCAACTGAAGATTTTTTCCTGTGCTGAGAGCTAAGAAGTGTTATTTAATTCTGTCTCTATTATTTAACGGTAATGTAACAGTCCTGCGGCCAGTGCATGCATATTCTTTATGCAGGTTTTTCAGTGGAAAAGTTTATCTGATTTGTTTTTAAGAATCAGAAACATTAAATACCTCATGCTAGATGTATATTTCCTTGGCATTGTTATGTAGAGAGCTGCACTAAAGAAGAAGTATCAACTGGGAACTGTGTCACAACCGAACCTAGAAATGAAGCTGGAATGAAAGGACTTATTTTCCATTTGCAGAAAATAGATTATTTGTTTTGGGACCAAGATAATAAATGGAAAGTCATCACTTCAAATACTTCTAATGAGTAGAATTAGATGGAGATTTTGCCATTAAAGTGTGAACTGAAAGAAAAAAGAAAGAACGAAATCTTATTTTAGAGTTTGAGCTATAACATCGTCTCTGGAGGTGGATAAGGTGTTGGCCTCTTGACTCCATTCATTACAAAGAGGGGAGAGAGAAAAGGCAACTACTGACTGAGAGCAGGAAACATGATGGCCCTCCTACAGAGTAAGAAAGACTAAGAGGATTGTGTGATCAGACAGCCCCCAGGAAGCTGCTTTTAGAACTGTCTACACAAAATTAAAAAGGTTGTGTTTTTTTTTTTTTTAAAAAAAAAAAAAAAAAAAAGAGAAAGAAAGAAAGAAAGCCCTGTTGCTGTCCTGACAAACCTTAAAAAGGGTGAATATGCTCCATGCAGTCAGCAGTCTTGGGAGCAAATGTTTCTGCTTTAGTAATGGGTCAGAGCTGGTTTCAGCAATGGACTGAAAGCTTCGAGTTTGGCATGACTGAGCATTTACTCAGCTTCAAGCAAAGGCATTTGACTCTTGTGATTGCAAACCTGGACAGATTAAATGCATACTTTGAATAAAAGCAACAGTAACTAAAAAATCTACAAGAGCAAATAAATAAAACTGTTTTGCTGGACAAAACAGGACTGGATGAATCTCTTCATCTACACATGAGGGGAATGCAGACTGGAGGGAAGGTGTGTAGAAACGTGAACCTCATGTGCCTGAATCTGTTTTGGTTTGGGTTTTGGGTTTGTGTTTTTTTTTTCCCTGCACAGAATTTCTTACTGTCAATTCATATTAAATATATAAGAAAGATGGGGTAAAGAGTTAGGATAAAAGAAAGTATTTGCTAGACAGCAGTTCTGTAACTTCAGTAGGAAGAGTTCAATTGGTATTAATGAGCTTTGGATTAGGACGCAGATTCTCATCTTTAAAAGTCTTGTACTCTGGGGAAATTCATGACAAGCAGGAGAGGATTATTTTCACTAAACTTCTTTAAAGACTCTACCCATGTTTTGCTGAAAAAAAAAGTGCCATAAAAAAGTCATACAATTTGAGGGGCAACAGAAGTTACAATGAGAAATAATATTTAGAGTAGCTACTAATTTCTCTCGTTACATTAAACACTGCACAATCACCAATGAAAAAGAGTTTTATTTCATGTAGCTTTCATTGTAAATGTAGAATGATACAAAATATCTGAATTCAAGCCATGATGGAAACTGGAGTGCACAAGGACACAGTATGAAAGCAGCAACATGTTATGTTCTAATGTTGCCACCAATGATTTAATTTAACTCCATATGAAAAAGAGGAAGACGTTTGAATCCACTCCGAGTCTTGTGACTGAAAGTGATGTCTGCTACTGCAGGGACATTTACAACATTAAAGATGGTGCAGAATTGTTTTGAAACCTTTATATTGAATATATAAGTTGGCGTGCACACTACACAAAGATGAATTTCACTAATGCGTGTTTCTTTATTGCTTTATAATTGTTTCTACATCAACAGCACATATAACCTCTAATAGAGATGGAGGTCCCAGGTGACCAAGACATCTTGCAAATGTCTAATGGGTGACTATCTCAGAGCTGAACAGTTTGTCATCAAACTGAAAAACACCACCAAGGCTTCAGCCATTTTCCAGGGTCGGAAAACAAAATCATCATTCCCCATAATTTCTGACGTCCTTGATAAAACATGTAGAGACCTAGATTCATCATTCTCATCTGATTGCTAAATTTAGCAGGAAACAACTATGGACAGTCCGTGATGAATGCTAAATATTGATATTTTCTCCCTTTGCCACCTAAAAGGTTGACCATGACAGACTGTTGTTTACCTCACATACCTTTAAATCTGGTCCCAAATGAGAAAATGGCAGGAATAAAGGAAACACCAGGACACTTCTGAAAACAGCCTTCACTTGAAGTCAGCTTTAACTGATGTACAAAACCCCTTTTCCTTCCTTACTTCCTTGCTTCCTTGCTTCCTTCCTCCCTCCCTCCCTCCCTCCCTCCCTCCCTCCCTCCCTCCCTCCCTCCCTCATTAAATTCCACCCAAACACATATCTCTGCCTCTTTATTTCTCCTGCAGTGACAGGAAACTGAAGAAAATTGATGCACTAACAGTTTTAATATGACATTAGAAAAGTGACTTTTTGATTTTCAATTAACCTTGCACAAAGATGAAATATTGAAATTCACCCCCTTGTTCTTGGCTGTGTATGTTAGCCAGGCTGGTGTTGGTAGGAGTGAGCAAGAGGGGTTGGGCTGGGGAGGGGGAAATTGGCACCTCGTTCAAGCACTCCACTGCTATTTGCACAAAACGAGACAAGACTACCCTGCAGTAATTACTCTCTGAAGGGGGAAACAGGTAGGAGAGAGAGTGCTCTTGTCATTTGTTTGACTTAATTGTATGCTTTTATGAGCTGTCTGGCTGGAAGGATTAAAGTTACTTTTAATAACACTTCCTTTCAAAAGAATTTGATTTGAGATTTCCCAGCAGGACTGCCTACCAAACAGCAGGACCCTTTTCTTCCTTCTAGCCCCATGTTCCTTCAGCATCCTCCTCTCCTCCCCCCTCTTCCTCCCTCCGTGAGCACTGGCATTGTTCTATTTATCTAAGAGAAGCCAGGATGGAAAATGTAGTAAAAAGTCAATTTTACATAGATGTTTAAATAAATAAATAAGTTTAAGAAAACATATTTATAAGAACAGACTTTCCTAAGACACTACACACAGGAAAAGTGCACCATTGCCATATATTCTGGTTTTCTTTCAGTTAGCTTAGAGAAAACGACATTAAAGTGGGAAAGGGTTCATTAGATACCTACAGAGCAGGCTACAGAAGGGGTCAAGAGTGTTTGTACAAAGCATTTTTACTTTCTGAAAATAAATAATTAAAGTTAGTCAATGCGAAACAATATTTCTTGGGAATACATGTAAGAATCTAGAGAATGATTTCTTAATTTCATGGGGACTTATTTCTTAGATGCAGATTTTCAAAGCTATTTGGTTGGTCCACATGCTAATGCACGTTAGTTTATAACATCCAAAAAATAAAGAAAAAAATACATATAAAGGAAAACCAAACAAGAAACATGGTCATGGATTGTGGGAATTAAATTGTCTCTTTTTCTGGCATATCATCCAGGATCCTCCATCTGTGGATCATTTGGGTTAATGTGATATTAACAGTCCATGCTTAGCAAACTGTGGACTGATAGGGGAGGATAGGGCAGTTAAATATCTGTTTCCTCATTGACTGTATACACTTTTAAATGACTGTTTAAGTGTTTTTGTAGAAAATCTACATACTTCCCCGAAAAACTCATAATCTGTGAGTCTGTGTTTTTCTATTAGTATTATTTCATCTACATTTCTAACAAGCACAGCCTAAATTTTCATTTTGTTTGTTTTGCTTGTGGCTTAGGAGAAACAAGGAAAAATAAAATCACATAGTTTCACAGGGAAATAGTTCCTCCTTTCCCTAAAGGTGATCCTATAAGATCTTTAAACCTCATAGTTTTTTAAATTTCACTGTCTGTTTGCATAGGCATTTACAAACTTTATCCATCATTTATATACTTTCTATGCATTATGTTAAAATATATGAACATCCCTTCCATAATACCACCAGAATTAGCCTTGTTTGATTTTTCAACTCTCTGGGAAAGAAGCCTGATTTTTGTTAATGTTTTAAGGTACCTAATGTCAAACTCCTAGCTTGCAAACATTTCACACCTGACACATTAATGCATTGCAGGTCAATTGTTCTTCTGATTCTATTCAAAGGGAAAAGATGTCCTTTCATACATGGATGTAAATCATAATATACTTAATTCATTCTCACTTCCAAAGTCCAAACCATTTTTATGTCTGCAGCAGTAACTAAAAAGAATTTATCTGGCATTCTTGAAGCCTGAGTTGATTTCTAGTCATGCATGTCCATGACCACTAGCAAGAACAGCCTTTGGATATTCAAGATACAATTGAATATAATCAATGGTATCCAATATGTAAATGATAGTGACACCAACCTCATGTGTCAAAAGTATCTGTGCCTCACCATGATCACTGGCTGGAAATTGTTTCTTCTGCATCTAAAGTGTGGTCTGCTCCTCAGCTCACTAAAGAAACTTCACTTGACAATATCTTAATTCCCCTTTTTGACCTGCTACATGATGTATGTATTAATTAGTCAAAGAGAAATAATAGAAATAGAACTTAGGTCATCAATTTCTAAATTAAATTATTTTGGCTTTACTTTATTTTCAGTGGGTTTATTTGCTTATCTTCTTCATGAAAAACTTAAAATATTTTAGGGATAAAGACATGATTAACAGATTATCCACATATTTTTATGGACTTTTCCGTCTTGAAAATCTTTAAAAGATGGGGAGTATGTTTCCTTTACAGGCCTAATCAAATGCATATTTTGCTTAGAAAAATGTCTTTTTTTTTTTTTTTCTGATGTTTTCATGATTCTTTTCATGTGAAATTTTAAACTGATGTCCTGTATAGAACAAACAACATAATTTCCTGTAATTAGTTTTGCATTTTACCACAAACTCTCTCTTTGAGTAGTGGAGAATGGTTAGTGGCTCTGAATGCTTTCAGAAATAGTTACTGCTTGCATAATTTCAGGCAACTGAGTAGGATGGACAGAAGATCCTTTTAAATTGTTTTGGTAGGAGCTGCAGTACTTCTGGAGGTCACATCATTCAACACCTAAAGATTTAATCTCATATAGCAAGCTGAGCCCTATAACTAGTCTTCTTTTCTGCAAACAGAGATGGTGAGGTTAGAAATTTGGAAAGCTTGCACACCACCATATTTGTACACATTTATATATTTTCCATGGAGTTTTCATTAAACAAACACAACTATTTGCATCTCCTAAGTGCCCTGAATGCATTAACAGTATGGTTTGAACCCTGGACTGAACAACGCTTTCGCATGAACTACCTCTGTAGGAAATCAATAAGTAATAAACAGAGAAATAACAGTAATGGGTAGGTTTTCCCCCTATCTAGGTAATAGCTGCTTCTTTTAATTATTATTTTTTTAACTGAGACAATAGCAGCTAATGTAATACTTGCTTTTGAAAATGCAACCTGAGTTGTCTCCCCAGCCATGGCAGTATGTGGGATATTGAGGAACTATGTAGAAAAACTGAATAAATTAAAACCTATCATGTTTAAAAATTATTCCTGTGTTTTTCAGGTGGAAATACCTGAGAAATGACAACTCACTGCTAGCCTTGCAGAAAACAGAATACCTTACGTGAGTGACCTTTTTGGCTGCAAATTATAAAAAATTGTAAGATGACTGACAATGAATTGTCGTATAAAAACGGTAATCAACAGCAAGCTGTAAAGTCCATCTAGGAAAACTAAGAAGTGGATGACAAGTGGAATATGATTGGGTCATGCACAGGCTTTGACCCTCTAACTCCCAGATTTTGCAGGCACTCTGAAGATCATAACATAGTTACCTTCAACTTTCAGGATAATGTTGTGTGTTAACTGTTAACAATACTACCATTTCATTTGTATTTATAATCCCAGTCCGAGAGAGCCCAGCATCATTTGAGTGATGATTCTGTTCTTGACACCAAAGAACGGAACTTTGAACTCCTGTTAGATGCTCTTATTTGCACATTATAAGTGATCAAGGACTGAACCAGCCTTCATAGCCTTTGTTAAGGTCTCTACCCTTTAAAAAACAAAAAACAAAACAAAACCAAAAACCAACAAAAAAACCCAACAACAACAACAACAAAAACCCAACAACAAAACCTGAGTATCTTTCCCAAACCTTGTTATTTCTGAAGACCAGACAGATGCTGTAAAAAGGCATCAAATACATAAACTGTTTCTTTCTTCTATAACTGCAGTTAAATAAGAAGAAAGTTCTTTGTCTCGCTCTCTGTCTCTAACCTCATGCTGCAGGTCACTACAGTAATGATCTCTCACAGCTGGTTCCCACATTAAGCTCCTTAGTGATTATATCTTACTAGTTCTCATATGTAAAAACCAAAAGTTAGACACATGAGGAAATAACCTTTTGATTCATGTTCACACACACGTAGTGTTCCAGTAAGACTTAACTTTATAGGAGATTTAGAAATAGTATCAGAAATCAATCCTATGGACAGTTTCATGAAAACATACAAACAAATTTAGGAATCAAGCAAAAATCCACTTTCCTTATTCATGACATAATACTGAAGAAGATAATCTGCTGCACTGAAATTAGTAAATTAGAAGGTAGTGCTGTTTCTGTGCTCACCCATAACAATAGTACCTGCAGATGATTGAGCTGAATAGTCCCAATGATTTTCACTTGACACACAGCTCTGTTTAGTGTTAGAAATGTTTTTCTCTTATTAGTGAATCCATCAAATATTATTGATCATTTCCACCTGAAATAAAAAATCAATCATCCTGTTTGTAGCATGCTGTATTAATACTTGGGACTTCATGAGCTCCTGAAGTCCGGTGGTATGTTTGTACTGCTCCAGCAGAAGCAGTTGTCTTCGGTTCAGTAACTGGTGGCGTTGAGAAAACAGATTTCTTTACTGCTGTCTATTCATTACTGATCCTGAAGCTCAAATGTTTTTTTCAGTATGCTTTCTTGTATTTTCTTCAATGTTGCCCTTTCTACTTTTTTTCCACTTTTTTTTTTTTTTTTTTTACATAATTTTTACATTCCTGAATTGTTGTGTTCTATAGGTATTTTTCTTACTTCCTAATTGAATGTCCACATTTTAATGTCTTTTCTTAATGTTGTGAGTAAGCATTTGTTGGAAATCAGTATATATTGTTGGAAATCTCCTTTCTGAAACCAAACCAAAACAAAATATATTTTGAATGTTTTTGATGTCTGAAACTGTTTCTTCTCTCAACTCCAGCTCTTGGTAAACTTATATTCAAATGTCCAGCTTTTCTTTTCAAGAAAATTCCTTTCTTCTTCAATGTCTTGTTAGGTCATGGCTGGGCCTATATTCCTTCAAATATCCCAGTAACTTGAATTAATTTGATAATGACTAATCCTAGGTACAGCTGTATGAAAACACTGTTAGCATCCATGAATTTGTGATTCAAAAACACAACCAAAGCAGTCAAGTCTCACATATTTATTTTGTAATGTAACACGTGTACAGCTTTTCCAACATGTGCTCTATAGTCTTGCAACTCCTAGGCTTGGTCTCAGGCCAATGGTGTTCCTTTGTCTGAAAAGTTTGAGTTGAATGAGTTCAGCCATTTCTGAGTTATGTGTGTAAGAAAAAATACAATGTTTCCATATGTTCCGTTTGGGATTATTGTGCTTGACTAACTCCAAATGGCTGAAACTGGAAATAGCAGACTTAGTAAGCCTATAACACCCATCAAGAAGAGACAGACAGCAAAGCCTCAAAAGGAACAAGATCTAAAGTTATGAATATTTAAATTTGGCATATTTACAAATGCATACAGACCATTTTTCATTCTGTTTTTCATGGTGCCCTCAGGCTAACAGCATTTAGGATACTGGGTGCACATCAAGTCCCTTCAGATTTAAATTAACTGCTCAAAGTTTTACAGTAATAAGCAGCACAGCTTTTCAAGATCTATTGGGCAAAACAGTTTCTCTCACACTTTTTGGGCACAAACTTGGCTTTTTAAGGAATAAGGGGGCAAGTCATCTTGACTAACACTGTAATTTAAATTTTTAAAGGATGCACAAAAGAGTTGTTTAGTTAATTTGCTATAAAAGGGGATGAACAATAGTTACACCTTGGGTGGTCAGCAGCATAACAATGAATCTTTCTTGAAATGGAATTGATGTCGGTTACCCAAATTTAAAATCACATTTTGACTGTTCAGACTGACTTACAGTAACATATAAAAACATCATTTTAGCAGTAATTGTAACTTTGAATGTCTGATGTTCTCCATAAACACATGAAGGTACTATTACCTTTCCCCTTACCCTCAATGTTTAGAAAGTCAAGAAACTTTCAGAGAGATTAAGGAGAGTAAGCAAGAAACTATCTGTGACACTCATTAATGCTATCTCTACACCTAAAAATTAGGCAGTTAAACTTAAGCTGACCACCCTGGTTTAACTTTAAAATCAGCAGTGAGAAATAGCCAGTTTAAGAGAATTGAGTTATCTCATACCATGATAGCCTCTAAAATAAAGTGAAGGTTTCCTTTGGAAGATGCTTATTTTGTCTGTGGATGGTAAATATTATCTTTTTAGATATATTTATTCATATATGTACGGGTTTTATACTGGATGCATTTACATAGCAAAGCAACTCAGTAACTGGGTGGTAAATAAAAGGTTACATATTTGACATCTAAAGTTAGATGAGCTGAGTACCACTTCTAACACTTGGCAGCTTTGCCACAGTATAAAGGTGAGGTTTGTTTTGTGCTGTGTTCTGTATCAGACAATGACATTTGGTGTCATTGTAGGGTGAGCAGAAACATCAATGGGTGAAAGTGCTCAGTGGAATCCAGTCCTGAAGAGAAGACCATGGCTTAAGTCTATGTCTTCACAGTGATCTTCACAATATTCTTCAGCTAATTGCAAGTCATATCCTGGCACCTTTCTCACATCCAGTACCACTGCTTCAGGTGATAGGTTACAAACGTTTTTAGGTCTTCTGAAACATTTCTGCAGAGCTGACTCTGTCCCACTAATGCAGCCAGGCAGTATTGATGATTCCTTTTCATGCTTTGATATTATACTTTTGCCCCCCGTGTCTTTTTGTTATGTTCAAAAGGGGTTAAATAAGACTGTGCTGAACCTTAACTTGTCCCTAATATGTCCAGATCTCAGCCACACGTGATTGTGAGTGGAATTGTCATAAAGTTGTTTTTCATTAACACTCTTTTGGTGTTGAATGGAGACAAGTTGGGTTGGTTTGTTTTTTTTTTTTTTTTTTTTTTTTTTTAATTATTATTCTTTTCTTTTTTTCTTTTCTTCTCTTTTCTTTTAATTTCTCTTTTATTTTCATTATTTTCTTCTTCTCTTTTATTTTCATTTTTATTTTCTCCTTCCCTTCCCTTCCCTTCCCTTCCCTTCCCTTCCCTTCCCTTCCCTTCCCTTCCCTTCCCTTCCCTTCCCTTCCCTTCCCTTCCCTTCCCTTCCCTTCCCTTCCCTTCCCTTCCCTTCCCTTCCCTTCCCTTCCCTTCCCTTCCCTTCCCTTCCCTTCCCTTCCCTTCCCTTCCCTTCCCTTCCCTGCCCTTCCCTGCCCTTCCCTTCCCTTCCCTTCCCTTCCCTTCCCTTCCCGCCCTCCCCTCCCCTCCCCTCCCCTCCCCTCCCCTCCCCTCCCCTCCCCTCCCCTCCCCTCTCCTCTCCTCTCCTCTCCTCTCCTCTCCTCTCCTCTCCTCTCCTCTCCTCTCCTCTCCTCTCCTCTCCTCTCCTCTCCTCTCCTCTCCTCTCCTCTCCTCTCCTCTCCTCTCCTCTCCTCTCCTTTCTCCTTTTCTTCTCTTTTTCTTTCCCTTTTTCTTTTTTCTTTACTTTTTTTTTTTCTTTGCAGTGCTATGTGATTAAAATTATTAACATAAAAAAGCTTACACAGAAAATCATAGAAATGGTTTCTGTAGCCATGAAGCTACTCCAATGCAGCACATACCCCTCAGCTACATTTTCTGCAGAGAGTTTTAAGCATTTCCCTTAAACGACACTTCCACAGGAGCTGAAGGAGCTGGGCAGCTCCCGGACAGCACTGCGGGTTTGAGCCACAGCAAAGCTGGTAATTTCCTAAGGCAGCAGATTGCTGATGGGAACAGTGTAGTTATGGTATTCTTTTTTGCTGGCACAGTGAAAAGGCAGGTCTGCTGAGGGAGGAGCTGTGGGAGAGGTGCTACGATTTTGGAGGAGAAGGTAATTTCAGTCAACAACAGCAAATGTCTGCTTTTCATCACGCTATCATCCCTCATCAGGGATGACTTTCCATCCTTTTAATGGCAGCAGAAGCCGAAATCCTACCTCTCCAGGGCTAATTCCTTCTTTTCTTTCACACGTTTCTGCCTCTTCCCTTTTGATTTTTATTTTTTTTTTTAAATAAAACAAAACCAACTTCTCTTCCCATAACAGAAACATCCCAACACTATTTAATGGCTAGAGAGGTAAAGTTCACTTTGGCCCGAACTGCCAAGAGTTCTAATGTTTGCTTTTGTTCTCATTCAGGGTCTTGTGCTGTAATTCTAGGGAATAATTAAGGGTATTCCATCTAGGCTGCACTTCTGATTTTTCTTTTCTCCCTATCAAGTTTCAACTACCTAAAAATAGAAATGTTTAATAAAGGAAAGTGAATGAATTTTGGTGCTACCAACTGTTAAGCAATTTAAGTTGTAGCTGTACTAACCTTAGCGTAAATGAACCTTGGTCTGGGAGCTGCATGATCAAATGCAGTTACAGAATAATTTAGACCAGTAGAACATTTCAGTAATGAAATAGAAATTCATTCTGGGCACATTTAAAGCTCTCACTTGTCACTTGCTCCTGAGGGTCAGGTTCCATACAGATGTGTAAGTTCCTGAACAAGCTTAGAATAAATTGTTCAACTTCGTATCTCTAGCTGGGGTTGTCAGCTGATGATTCCCAACCCTATAATATCTTGCAAGTGTGACAGAATGTGATCGTTTCCAGAAACTTGTACAGATAACTAGCACTAGCATATAAATAACCAGACAAAAGACAGTCTTTGCTGAGAGTAGCTTATTACCTTCTGGGTCAACGGCTCTTCTCTTCCCACACTGTTCTTATTACAAGACTAGTTTTAAATGACTAATAACACAGAGAGAGATCAGAGGTCACAATAATGACCACTGTAGTATCTTCAGTTTTATGTCCCAAATGGTTGAACAGGGGATTGTGTATTAGAAACCATATATTTTATTTGAAGACTAACCTATGGCTAAGTAGAAACCCTAGATGAGTTATTTTATTGCACTATGTTTCAGCTATCAATAAACTGGGCATAATGACACTTAACATCTTTAAATACTACAGCATGGAAAAACTTAAGGGGACTTTATAAATGTGACATAGTATTACTGCTGAAAAGACTTAAAATATTAAACATGTTATTGCTTTCCACTGTATTTTTTAATTCTATTGCCTCACTATTAATTTTATTTCTGGGCAGTGATATTTCAAATCTTTAAGCAGCTGTGACAATGGTCATTTCATTTGCCATTGGAGCCCAGGCATTTAAATGATTCACTGCTCTTGGAATACATGCTTGGTGCCTTAGAATTGGTACTGTGCTCCTTGGCAGTCAAAGCCACTGGGATTGAGGTGACCAGGATCAAGAATTCATTGACAGGAGAAGCCAGAAGCAGGGTGGGTGGCTCATTTTTCTCATTCTTTCTTTGATCCATGCTGGTGTTTTATTCTCCTCACTCTTAAACCAAATGGAAAGGGGGATCTCATCTGCACCCAGCATATTCCCTTGATTTTTAGGAACTGTTGTTGGACTGGTTCTACCAGGCATCTTTCCTGCTTGTTCTGCATCCTTTGGTCTAACTTGCAGATTTTACTACCTGAACGTGTTTTCCTTTGCCCTGCTTTTATAACTTTCCTGCATGTTGCCCCCTGGTGATTACGTATTATTTAAATATTTATGCTTAGCTTTGTTAAAAAATGCTTTTCCTGTGTTATAGTGATGTAATACAGCAGCAGAACAGTTCTATAAAATGCTTATAAGCACTCCATGGTTACACTATTTCGGTATGCTTATATTTGCTTTTAAGGCAAATATTGATTATATCTTGCTTCTTATCTTTCTATTTTATGGATTCAGCAGGACCCTCCTTGGATAAACCTCTAAGGAAAAATAACAAAAGAAACCCAAAACCTTAAGTTTGTGGGTTTGTTGCTTTGGTTAGGGATAAGTTTTGGGGTAAAGAAAATATAAGCAGCGGACAGGAATAATGATCCCATAGGAACTCACCCAATGCTATTAATTTTTATGTTGGACTCATTATTTCACAGGTCTTTTTTAACTCTTAGAAATAATGGATAAAACAAGGTCCACTAAATTACTGCATACATAAATAAATAGATAGTAACTTCTACCCCCTTCTCTTACAAAAAGTGGAGTGTATTTCCAAGGTAGACTTCATTTACTGCAACAGAAGACACAATGAAGCCCAGTCTTGCTGTGGCTGACGTGTTACAGCTTTAATAGAAGGAAACTTCCAAAAATCAGGGATTCCAGTCAATAGAGAGGTTAACACTACTTCAAAACAAAACAGTTCAGTGATTTCAAATTACATTACTGTGTAAATTTTTGTTCTTCATAGGATTTGGTTATTTTGACCTTTCATTTCATTTCAAGATTAAAAGAGCTGTCAAAACATAAGGATTTATGATGAGCAGAAATTCTATTTTTGATCAACTCTAATAAGGTGTATTCCATGGGAACACATCACTACAGCTATCCAAACCATCTCAATTACTATTGATTAGAATATATCTCTAACAGAATGATGTTGCCAACTAGTCTGGGAATCTATTAAAAAAGTGAGAGTTGAAAAATGATGAAGATTCTGATCATTAGGAGAGTTTCTGCTAACTGTATCAGTTACTAGTTTAAAACCTGAAACAATGGACTTAATATCTAAAAATGGAGCTAATATCTTTTTTTATTATTATTATTTCCTTCACTGTATCTTGGAGAACTGCATTTCTTTAGAAAAGCTTGTCTCATGTTTAATACGTTTTTAGCTTAATGATAGTTTTTGCCAGTGAGTTTCACCAATCTATTAATAAGTTTAATTTAAAATAGCTTTTATTTTGATCATTTTTTATCTATTGTCTTAAAAAAACCAAACCAAAACAACTTTTTCATTTTCAGAGACATGTGGAAGAGTATGCATGAATACCTAATATATTTTTATAAAATGTATTGCTCTATATATAACCCCCATGTGTTTTTTTTTGTTCCTTTCCAAACTAAATAGTCGTCACTGTTTTAATATCTACTAAGTAGCTGGCATTTTAAGGCTAGACAGCTGAGACATGCAGGTTCCAAGGCAGCATTAAATTGAGTGTTTATTTAAACATCCTCTGAAATCTGTTTGTCTACTTGACCTAACTACTGACTTAAATGCAATGAGAAGGCATTTTAACACCATTAGTATCTGGATTCCAGCCAAAGAAAAGCTCCTTACTTTATATCCCTTTAGACTGCATTGAGGAAACAGCCTAAAAGTAGGTTTAGTATCGCTTAATTCATTTTAAATGGTAAGTTAACTCACAGACTGTATCACAGAAAGACAAAAGCAAGTCTCTGTCCCACGTTAGTTTTCCTGACATACTTAAAAATATTACTGTTTAGTTCTGGACAATTGTAAGAGAATTTAATCCTATAGGGTATGGTGACTTCAGACAGAATATGCTTCTGAGATTGTATTGAGGTGACTTTTTTCTCCTCTTTCAATCCAAGATTACTTTTTTTTTTTTTTTTTTCCTCTTGTGTTAATGCCTTTAGCACAATGAAATTAAGCAGTCCAGATTTCTAATGCAAACTGCTCAGGGACAAGATGCTAAGTGATTCTAAGTGTTTTGTTGAGAGCCAGTGTTTAAGTAAACATTACAAATTATGGTTATGTAGTATATAATGTAGATTGAAGCCCTTGAGCAATGTATTATTCATAAAATACCTCACTTTATCAGTTTGATCATGTTTCTTTTCTTTAAAGAAGAAGATGACAAGGATTTTAGTCCTGTTACTGAGGCAGCATGTTAAATAGCAGGAAAGACACATCCTTGAAAGATCCATTTTCCTTTTCAGACCAGGTCTTTGATTATCTGGAGAAAAGATGTGATTATCTTAAGATGGCCTTTCATATGCTATAGCTGATCAAGCACATTTGGCTATTAGAAAATATATTACACACTAATTTCAACAGCATATTTCATAGCATCAGGATTTTATTTGTCTGCACTTTGATTATATTTTATCTGTTTTGTTTATTTGTATTTATTTTTATTCATTTAATTGAAAGGTATACTGTAATTAAAAAAAACCCAACAAACACTAACAGTATGCCTATAAGAAATAACACTACAATATATCAAATAAAGTTCAAGAAATAGGCTTGCAGGTTTGGATCTATTTGCATAGGGTTGTATTAGGTTCTACCATCACTCATAGCTTCTAACTGCAGTTTAGGTTCTGGTATAACTCATACGTTTAATGTACAGATTAAGACCAGGTATCTGTGTTTAACAACTGCTGTCTTTTTCCAGTAGTCTTAATGGATGTGAATCTTGGAAAAAAAGAAAATGCTCATGCAACACAGGAGTTTCATGGTATACAAGGATGGAACCTCTGGCCTTATGCTTATGTGTGCATATGATGTATTCCTTGATGACAAGTGAATGTCACCATGGATACATTCAATATCTCTTAAACTTATGTAGGGAAGTATGGACAAGAAGTCCATACAAGACAAGTAAGGCATTTTGACAAACTTGTAGATGCTCTGTATGGGCTGTGTTGTAGTATCATATCTCAGAAGAGTTTATGGCTGCAGCCTGTACACTGTTTCACACACATTTATACTGAAGAAAATGTTTTGGAAGAAGAAAGAAAGATTAGGACAAAAAAATCTTAGGGGATTAATAGATTTTTTTAAAAAAATATTATTACAGATAATGTGGCAACACATAAAATACTTTTCATAGTCTAGTGCTGTCATAAATAATTTTCTAACACATTTTTGAGAGGAGACTAATGAAACAGTATTCATTATAGCCATAATTCTGTTTTCTCTCTCTGGGTTTTTTACCAATTTTAACTTTTCATGTTCACCTTTTAATACAGTTTCACTTTAATATTAAGGTAATCTTTGTGTATCATTTGTAAAACTGGTTATTTATTGCCCAATTTTATCCCCCTTCTCCCCACCCTGAGTAGAGGGGTTAAAAGAGTGAAGGTAATTTTTCCCCTCCCCCCTGATATTTTTATCTATTTTTTTGGCAAAATATGCTGTCAATGATTAGTTGTCCCTTGCTGCTTCGTTGGTGTTATATGAAGCCTATGGGGCCTCCATCTCTTCCTAACAACAGCTGAGGGTTACATAAAATTTAGCTCATCTAGTGCTAAGGCTATTAAGTGGGTATGACTCAAAGATGCTGAGCATGTACGTGTGCACTGGTGTGTGAAGTGGAAGCAAAAAGGGGCAACAAATTTCTTTGTACTTCGGGCACAATCCTAAATTTCATTAAGTCTAAAGAGTGGAGAATGAAAGAAGCTGTTTGCAGCGCCTCAGATGTGCCCCACATTTTTCAGGAGATTTGGAAAAGGGGGATCTCCAGATCCCTCACTATCTGCCACCTTGACTCACACCGGCAGCCTATTCAGTAATATGCCAGATGTGCACCGTCCTAAGGAGGGGTGGTCAAGAGCCTTGTGTCCATCAGGCATTGAAAATATTAAATTTGATGATTTTGATAAATGTGCATCTTGAAATTGCTCTGGGTTTGCACACACTGTAGACATTTTTTATAAAACACACCACTTAACCAACAATAATTCTTGCTAACAAAGCACCCCGATTGTAACTAACATTACAAGTTCCCGCAAATAAATTTATTTTCTTTGTTGCTGTGAGAGACTACCAGAAATGTGCTTCCTACCAAGAACACACAGTATGACTTCAAAGATCATACAATATGTTCTGAATTTGATGCTTATCACAAAAGAGGATTAACTTAGCAGTAATGTGTTAGTATTAAGATATATGATTAGATCTAGCAGATTGTGAGAAGGAACTGTTTCCAGGCTTTGGGAGTATTCTCTGTATTTAAAGGTTTTGCAAATACATTTGACAATACCCCCATTGTCTCTCTCCTTACTGCTTTTATCTCAGCATAGTCATTGCATTAGCTGTACAGATCTGGTCCATGTGAAGATAAGCATGTAGTCCATTGTGATAAGCATGTAGTGTGGTTACCAAAGGTGTGATAAGAAAAGGAGTTTTGCCCATCACAGCTTAGTCACTCTAATAGGTTCAAAAGCTCTTTTGCTGGGAATTAAAGAGTGGTTATGTGAGCAGAGCTTAACATTTCTCAGTGATGCAGCTGCTGATTAGGAATCTTTGGGCAGTCCTAATTTGATAAACATGGTAAGTTTCACCTCAGTAATGAAATCTTTTGCTGAACTTTCTTCTTGGAGCTGAGAGCACACAGTCAATTTCCACTT
Source organism: Falco punctatus (assembly GCF_963210335.1). NCBI lineage: Eukaryota > Metazoa > Chordata > Aves > Falconiformes > Falconidae > Falco > Falco punctatus. Next base: position 7,587,621 of record NC_137586.1, read on the forward strand.
CTCTCCGACAGCATCATACTACACGGCATATACTACCAACATTTTTCCCTTTTTTTTTTTTGGTCTGTGACTACATACATATCTTTATTGAAGGCACACAGAGTTTTCCATCACTGCTGACTTTCCATAGTGGAAGCTGGTTCAGTCATTGGTAGCTGATGACTCCCATGTTGCATTTCAGTACTTCTCTGTTCATTCTGTCCTTCAGTACTAAATGCCAGATGAATCATGTACACTTTGATTTGTGATACAGTGACCTAGATTAAGCTTAGATGGTAAGGATATACAATGCTTTAGCAGCTGTTTTTAAACTGAATTTCTTCTTTGGAGCCTTCCTTCTCAGGTAAGAAATGCTGATAGAAAAGACCTAATTGACGCATATTAAAATAAAAGGTTCTTCATCTTCTGCACATAGTTGCTAATGTATATCTAAAGACATGCACTATGATGTGATAAATTGTATAACTGTTGGTTGCTGTGGTCTTTTTGCTACCCTAAATAATGGCACGGGTGGGGAAAGCATTCATGAATCATGCAAGTTGCCTCCTACTGGGCCAGCAAAATTATCTTCTCCACACTAATCATCAATATCATTGACCTTTGTCATAAAACTTGGGTCGTTCATATCTATATCCCATTAGAAGTATCATCCCACGACCACCTCTTTGGGTCTATTAAAGTCATGTCAGAAAGAATCATTGACTTCTCGTCAAACACATCCAACCTTCCACATTAATATATCCACAGATGCCCCACTAATCACTCAGCAAACAACGCATGATATGCACCAGGCAGTGAGAAAGTGAGGGAGAGGTATTTGGAGAACCCTGTCCTCCTCCAGAAATGGATTTGATAGTGACAGTGATAAATGAGGCAGGATACACTATATGTTTTCTCCCCCTTCATGAGTTGCAGGATTGGGTAGACGTTGTTCATTTGTTCTTTCTTTCTCCTCCCTCCTCTGCTCAGGAGTGCAGGAAGAAACTCACTTCTTTGATTAGAAAAATTATGAGGCAGTCAGTTTTGTGGTTTGATTTTTAAGCTCACGTGTGTTTTTTTCCCAAATTCCTCTTTTTGTCATTGTAACTCGCCTCCTAGAAACTTACCCTGTACTGAGTAGAGATGTGTTCTCAATACTGCTGTTTAGACTAAAGTTGTATTGAATTTGAAAAAAAATACATATTGAATATTGAAGCCCAAACACTGACCACTTTATAAAATATCATACAAATTATTCAAACAATGTTGGACTGGATGATTAGATCCATACTTTAAAACTGGGGCTATCTATTATATCACTGGAGAATAATTCAGGAGACCCTGACTCTATCCTTAGCCTGCTAATTCAATGATGGTTACCAGAGTTATATGGCTCTTGGGCCCTCTGTTCCAGCTTCCGTCTTTTACTATTGTCTAAAGTCCTTTACATTTGTCTGCTCAAAGTGTAAGTCCTTCAGAGCAGGAATTACTTTTCTCTGCATGTTTGTACAGCACCAAACTGAGCAGAAAGAGACATTACAAACTACCATACTGGGGGTGGGGGGGGAGATGATGAAAATCAGCAATAGATACCTGTTTCTCAGTGGTTCTCAGACTCCATTGCACACCAAAATTTCAGAGAACTCTGGGGTTTTGGTAGGGAAATAAACTAAGTTGCAAAAAGGGCTGTTCAAGTCTATAAACGTTAGATATATCCCTTTGAAAAAATCTGACCTTGCCTCGGTTTTGTGCTAATTCCTTAATGGACGTAATGTTAATATTTACCCAATTTAAAATAGATGTTTTGAAGCTAAACTTAATAGTCTTTGGAAAAACTGCTTTAATATCCTTAAATGGGTGCAACTCTCTAACTGCAAATTATAACCATTATTTCTGTATTATATCCATTAGCAAACTCTCGGGGGCGGGGGGGGGGGGGGAACCAAAAAAGCGAGGAAAAAGAACCCAACATTTCCAAGACCATATATAAACAACTCTAATTATAACATAAAAAGTACTTTAACAAATATTATTAATAATGATAACAACAATAACAGAAGATAATTTTGGAAAGGATATAATTTCACATGCTTCAGGGCATAAACTAGATTCTACCTATAAGGGCTTAGGAAGAAACTTCCCCTCTGGGCAAATTGTTGTACTATTCATCTATTTCTCTGAAGCATCTGGTGCCAGCCGTTGTTAAAAGCTCATTCCAGATCTATCTATTTCTTCTGTGCTATGGCAATTTTTATGTTTCTGTGAGCTGAAATAAAATTGTCTTTACCTAAAACTAATTTCAAGGTAGAGATACTATCTCTGCCAACATTATGCTGGCAGGACACTCTATAAACTACTTCTAAACACGAAGCCAAATGCAGCCCTTTTGAAGATCTGCAGGCTTAGTCTGACAGTTTTGGCAGATGCCTGGTATACTTCAAGGGCGTTGGAGTTTGTGCCAAATTTTCTTCTTTGATTTCCACAGATCTGAATGCACACATCTGGTTGTGGGAGGGGTTATCACACATCTACATCTGCCAACCATGGCCATGCTCTAACCTATGCATATTCCTTTAATTCCTGTGCACCTTCTTGTGACAGGCTAATTCTAGAAGTGAGTTATTTCAAAATCATTAACAGAAAATATTAGCAAAAAGAAAAAAAAAAAAAGTAACAAACAAACAAATTAAAGCAAACAGCGTTGGGGAGAAAGACAGAAAATCTGAGCATGACTGGCTGAATTCCTATTTGGACTCGGAGGGGTCCACATGCTGTTCAAAGGCTACTGACATAAAAACATGCCAAAGAGTTAACATAGAAGCTCAGCTATAAAAAAAACAACAACAAAGTGTGTGAATTCAGAATGAAGTTTAAACCGCAATCCATAAATATAGATTGATATAGAGGGGAATTTTTGTAGAAAAGTAAAGTATAGAAAAATAAAATGTAAACAAGAGGAAATTCAGAGAACTTGGGAGGAAATATAGGCAATATAATGAAATAATAACTGTTAGATGTGAGCCAATAATTCTTAAGCAATAACTTCCTTGGTGTATTCTTTTTCCCTTCTTAATCACACAAACCCCCAGGATCTGGTTGTAGGCTGTTGGGTTTTGATTCAATCATAGTAAAAACAGACCTGTGTTTCAACATGTTGTTTTATTTTAAGTACTTTAGATTCCAGAAGTATTTTTTAATGCAAATTTTGACTTGTTCTTCTGTACTTAGGCCCGTGGGTCAGGTGGTACACTTGTTTTCCTCTGACTGGAGCTCAAAACACAACTGGGAGAATATCTTGGAAGAAACTATCACTATTCTGAGAGTCTTAAGAGATAACAAGTGCAAATAGCAGGAGATTTCAGAGCCATCAAAGCTTTGGGCATTGCAGTATTACTGTACATGTGCCCAGACTTGGTCACACACACACATACACAACCATGCATTCTCTGGCTGCTGAAGCTTCCAGCAAATTACCCAAGTATAATTACAAATTGGCCTTAGAGGAAGAACTGAGTTATGAATGTCATCATGACTGCCCATCTTTGGCTGGTGCTGGTTTTTAATTTCTTTTCTTAAGGTCCATTCTGTCTTACAGTAGAACGCATGGAGGACAGCAACAAAAGCAATGCATCATAAAGGAAAAGGATAAGCTACATTATTTCAGTAGTAGTCAGCACAAACTTCTTTTTTTTTGCAGAGCTAAAAACAAGGATTATTCTGTATTTTATATGGGGCCTTTCACTTATAATGAAGAGGAAAGAGGGACTAAAATCTTGTTAAGCACTTGAATTATGGTCAAGACCCCACTGGGATCACCCGGTATACCCTTGACCTTGATAGATAAATGTATGCCTTGATGTATATACACTTATTTTGTGTGGTAGTGGTTGACTTACATGTCCCTCCTCTCTGCATGTTAAATGCACCTAAACCTGATGGTAGACTGCATTTTTTTAAAGGAAGTGCAATGGCTTTAAAAGATGAGTGACAGAATACTGCACAGCTTAATTGGAAGTTAGGCTGATAGGCAGCATCTAGAAGGATATTTATTCTCTTTTCCCAATTCTAAGCAACTCTGACAATTGGTAAACCAGAAAATATGGGCCCTTGGAATCTGTTCTTCCCCTTTACATTCAAAAAATAGTTAATCTTGCCTGGAAGTTCTTCTCTAAGGGTGGGTTCACACCTCTAAATCTTCAACTGAAAGAGGTGTTTTCTTTCATCCCATAATGAGCACCTTACCTGCATTTCAGTGGCAGTGCTGAGCTTTCTTAGCTTTTCAATTGCTTTAATGGTTTCCTGCTGGGCTTCCCTGAAATCCTTTGCCACACAACTAAGTCTCTGGATATGACATTGCTAGGCAACTTGGATTTGTAGGCAGAACCCCTGAAAGATGAGCCTTCAGTCATAGGTTATAATGATGACTGTTGAAATTCCCACAACACCCTAGAGAGCACAGCTCTAAGTATTCAAATAGGAGTGATGACTGCTGCATACATGTCTAGCTGATTGACAGAGAAAGTTGTCTGAAGTACAGATATCAGCAAAGTATGAATCTCAAAACATAAGTGTAGAAATATTGTGGATAATCATGTGAATAAAACCTAAGGAAAGTCAGAGGTCAGATCTGTACCTGATACAAATTGGCACACATCTGCAACACTGTTACCCCAGCTGAAGATCTGATCAGGGAAAGTTTCTCTAGATTTAATGATTTCTCATGTTTATTTCACTAGATGCTCACTAATCTTTGTGAATGAGCAAAAAAATCCTAAAATCATGGATCACCCACCTCCAGATTCTTTTTGTGTGTGGATTCTCAAACTGTCACCAAAAAATTAAAAAAAAAAAAAAAAAAAATCAAAAAATTAAGAGCTACCTGAAAACCAGCCCAACCTTGAGATACTCTGTGGATCATCTTAAATTACCAGTAGGAAAAAAGTCAATATGCAACTTGAGTTAATGTCATGATTTGCTTTTAAAAGTAACAAATACCTGTAATATCTTTTGTTCCTTTTACTTTCTTTTCCCTTGCACCTTTGAAAAAAACATTTGTCTTGTAATCAAAGTTGTGAGTAATATGAAATGACTTCTGTTTCGTATAGCTGGCTTCTTCATATAGACCTGACTTTTGGCAAGGTAAGGTGGGTGGTTCAAAGCAGAGAAATGAAAAAAAAATTAAAAAAAGTCCAACCAGTATTCCTCCTGAATGTCAGCTTTACTTGTATCACAGTGGCTTGAACTGTGGAATACAGTGGTAGTCCAAGCTGACTTGTGCCTTAAACAAATCAATGCCAAGCTGCAGCTGATGATGATTGCAATGCACTAGCTTGTATATCTGAACTTCACTGTTCCCTGGTGCTTCATTCAGAGCAGTTGAATACCTTTGCTCTTGCATTGTTAACACTGGACAAGGACTTGACTATGTGAAAAAGAATGCAGTGTTTGTAATTTCTTGCTGATAGATTTACAGTAACTGATGCAAAACTCAAGTGCACGCCAACTGAACAGGTTCGACTAATTTTGTTCATTGTTGAATTCCGAGTAATAGATTCAAGAAGAGTTTAAATGTCTACTTAACATTATACAGTGTTACAGCTAAAATCATCTACTCTCTGCCACAGATCCCTTCTAGATACCCATCCTCTGTGCAACAGCAAAGGTGTTTCAACCTAAGAAGAGGTGGAGGGGCCTTTTATTTCTGTCATAAGTATGTGGGTCACAATAGCTATATTGGTCAAAAATGGTGATAATCATTGTGGTTAGTGATTGTTTCTATCAGCTATATATTGTATTCTGTTCTAAACTATGACCAGATGATAATGTGAAAATTTGTTAACAAAGATTGGGAAGAATACAGTAAATGGGAAGGTAAAGATAGGCACATTGGGGATTTAGACCATGAACTAAAGATATAGATATAGATATAGATATTAGTTTATTTTCTTTATACATCCACAAGTCTTTAAAGACTACAGCTGGATAAAACCTTTGGTCTGGAATTCAAAACTCCACTCAAAAATGGATTTATTTTTTTTTACATTTGACCAAGATTCAAAGTACTGTCCTTCAGTTGCGTTTAACTGTTTTGCAGAGGCATAGCTTCAGGATTACTACTTTTCTCAAATTCAAGGGCCCCAAATAAGTTTTTGTTTAACAGACTAAAATTCCCTATTTTTTTTCCATTTTCAAACCTGATTATAAAACCTCTCATATATCCAGAAGAATAATTCATTTCACTGTCTTTTACAAATGTTCTGTGGAACTGAGTAGAACTTGAGGTACATATTTAAATAATAATACAGCTGTTCATATAGCAATTTCACAAGATCTTACAGAATTTTTAAAATAAATAAAATGTAGGATTATTTATATTGCATACATATCAGGTAAGCTTTTTATAACAAGGATATAATGATGTGTTCCATTATAGTAAAGTCAAGAAAACAAAACATCTACAGAAAATTCCTCTTATCTGCCTCTTAAGCCTCCAGAAGTTTCTTCATATATAAAGAGAAGGTATTTTTTGTTTGATAAATAGTACAAGCAAAAGGAGAGGGAAGATAAAGAGGTGACACTGTAAAAATGTATGTATGAAGATACCTACATTGTGCAGATGACACTATTTGGGGATAAATGATATACTTAAAGGACAAAGATTAAAATGTGAGATTTGCTATGGAGCATAGCAAATGGAGGGAGGAAAAAAGGCTTGAAAGTATTCTCCTCATAGAAAAATGGTAGAGAGTTCAATAGCAAACAAGAACTTTTGTGCATAACTCTTATATTAAATTTTATAACAGTATAACTACGAATGAAGTAAAATGACTAATTAATATGCAGTTTAGAAACTGAAGAAAGTATATCATTGCACATTAAGAACCCAGTTCAATGGGCTGCTTAAGCATGTGTTTAAGTACAAGATGAAGTTCCACTGATACCGTTGAAGTTAACCACTAATTTCTCTGAACACAGGTATATACCTGGTCAGTATGTGTACTAAATGAGATGAACACTGTCATATAAATTCCCTCTGTCTTTTCCCTTTTCTATATAATTCTCTACTAGACCATTGTAATCACCCATCTTTGATAGTGGTAAACATTTGAGTTCCATTATCTTGACTTGTAGACAACATAGGACTTCATGGAAAAATATTTTCAAAGTTAATGAACTGGAGAACAGAAAGCTGCATGGGGTAGAATAAAAACTGGTCTGTAGGACTTGTGGCACACAATAGCTATGAACTACAGCTCAAGGAAAGTCCTGTGTGATACCCATGCTGTGAAGAGCCTTTGCTTTCCAGTTACTCCCAACTTTCACACAATTTTGTGCATGTGTTTATTAATTACCTTATTTTTTTAATGTTTAGTTGAGAAGGAATGAATAGAAGGGACAGAACTGTAGAGGTTACATCCCTGGGGAGCAGAAGTACATCTGGTGATAGAAATTATTTCCTTCAGGAACAGCTGTGAAAGCCTTATGTGCCAGTAGCTGCATGTGAACCCTTTATTTTTGTAGTAAAAAATCTGACAGGAAAGTGTAACTCTGGAGAGAGTATTTATATGCAACCAAACACATCCACTTTGCATTAAACATCCTTGTTAAGCAGGTTTATGTGCTCCTGTCTGCTGTCAGTCAGGTTTCTGTGCACTATCAATCAGCTGCAATCATCTGGTTTCCCACGGTTGGGTTTGGGTATACAGTGCATAACTGCCAGTTGCAAGGTAGTTGCATACCCCTAAAAATGGGCATAAGTTAATCAGTCTGTCCAATATTCTGCTTCTTCACAGATTTTGAACACTGAAAGATGTTCTTCTTTTTTTTTTTTTTTTTTTTTTTTTTCATTCCATTTGGAGCTCCCTTGCAAACCTAGCAGTAGCTGTGTAGATCACATGCAACACCTTCCATCAGAACAAATCCTCTAACCCTTCCAAAAACTCCATCCTGGACCAGTTCACTTCTGTCTGTCTGAATGTCTGCAAAAACCAAGTAGGTTGAGTTCAGCTCTGTCCGTAGTAATTCTAGCTATGACCTTCAGAAACTACCGTAAATTCAGCCACCAATTATGTTCTCCCTTTTGTAAAATGAGTTGAATGTTCTCCTGTCTTTCAGTCTTTATAAAATACAGTTAAAATTAAAGGCAGTGTGCAAATGCTAAAAAATGCAACCCTGAGCCTACACAATCAGTGTCAGTAGGAGTTTTGCCATGGAATTCAAAGGGTGCAGGGTCAGGACCTGATATAATTGAGAGAAGTTGTTAATATACATCACTTACTGCCTGCCTGCAGTTCTTGTCTAGCTAATAAAGTCACTCACTGACATAACAATATAGAGTGCAGAAGCAGGTGACACACTCTACTGTGTGGTTATGAGGTCTTTTATAGCACACCTTTTCCTTCAGTACGTAATGGAGGGTATATAAATACACTCCATATGCTTTATACTACTATATTGAGTAACTTTTTAAACATATGCTTTGGCAGCTCAGCATATCTCAGGCAAAAATTGCTATATGACATCCATAACATTACCAGCTTCTGTGCATTTATGAATACACCAGAATAGTCTAGCACCAGTAGCTGCCAGTTATACCTAATTGGCACTAATAGACCCACTTAAATTAGTGAGAATTGAAGGGTTGGTTGGTTGTTTAAATATTTTTCTTTGTCATCAAAGGTTTATATTAGTGGCATTCCAAATGTGTAACAATAAGTGCAAAATTATATGCAATCAACATTTGAAGCCACCTGTTTTGTCAGGGGGCACTGTGACTGTTAGATGAAAAAAGTAGCAACAGAAGTAGCAGCTCCTAATCACACACTCTTCCTCTGTTTCTTACCAGTTGCTGTGCTATTTAGGTTAACACCCATAGAAGATGCTTACTTGTGCTGTAGACCACATTTTCTGTGTGGTCAGGAAGGATTATGAACCAAGACGCAAGATCGTGCAAGGTGATACATATTTATGAATAAAAGAATATTGCATATCATGAAATAGCATACTGTGTTCTCAGAAACTTTGACCTTAAGAAAGATTCAGCAGTTAAAAAATTCAGGAGAAGCTTCTAAAGATAAGAAGCATTTACTGTCCTTGGTTAAATAATTTTTGAGTTCTAAGCAGCAGTAAAGAAGTTTTGTATCTTCGTATAGGGTGGTAGGGAGACAGGGATGGAAAGATTGAATTTATGTTTGATGTTGACCATTGTAAGAAGACAGTGAAGAAAAGAAAGATATAACTCAGTAGCTTTTGAATGGATTTGAGGTCTGGAGAAAAAAATATTACATTTGAAGAGATCAACCTGTTTATTTTATCAGAAAGAAAATAAAGGGATGGTTCTACTTAAACATTTAAGTACCTTGAGAGAGGAAAGACTCCTGATGTGAAACCACTTTATCTTGTAGAGAAACACATAGAGATAAAATGCATATCAAACACACTGTATTCATATTAATCAAAATTGAGAGGAATTGATTGGGCTTTGGTTTTGTTTGGTTTTGGTTTTGGGGTTTTCTTAGGGTTTCTGGTGGTGGGGGGGGGGGGGTTGGGGTTTTTTGGTTTTGGGTTTTTTTTTGGTTGGGTGGGTCGGTGGGTGGGGTTTTTTTTAAAGATCTGTCTTACCAGGACAACTAAGTTGCAAGAGTATTAAGGAGTTCTCTGTCTTCTGAAATTTCTAGCTCAGAGCCAGAATCCTTTTGAACCAAATGTTTTACAAACACAAATAATTGGAATCAATTTACAGTAAGTACTGGTTTTGCAAAATATAGGATATAGATGATGCCTGGTCTGATAATGGTGCCTTCTGATCTGGAACACTATGACATTTTGAAGGGCTGGTCAAGAAAACAGGTTATTGCTTTAAGAGCAAATTGACATTTTTCTTTTTGAAAAGGGAATTTTCAGTAAAAATAATTTTCATTTTTAATCTCTTTTTTTTTTTTTTTTTGTTATGAATTCAGTTAATTCATTTCAGGGTGAAGAAGATCGCTTTCTGTATCAGAAAGCTCATTGTGAGCACAGAATGGGAACAATTATTTGAGCTATCTCTGGACGTCTAATTGAAATTCAAGATGTGTTATCCATTCCTAAAATGGTAAGTTCCAGATATAAAAGGAAAGGTCTTTCAAAGAGTCAGGTTATGGCATTTCAGACCTATGCAGTTGTAATTAATTTTTTTAATCAATTTTTAAAAAATCCAACAAAACCCCACCCTCTAAATATTTAAATGATTTTGACATGTAAACATAATTCAAGTTTTATTGTTTAGTTTAGGGGAAAAGGTAATATAACTCTATTTTGTGAACCTTTTTCTCCCTCCTCAGTTTTAAAGCTCTGTTGATGGACACATCCTTTTAGAACTCACACCATGTCTGGCTGAAGTTGTCACTTTACATTGAATTGTAAGTTGACAAGAAAGTCCTAGCCAAATGCAACACTTTAACAAGACGACACATGAGACAATGAAACCTGAAATGACATGGTTTTCTTTTTTTCCACTTTTTTTTTCTTGCTTGACACACAGTATTTTCCTGAAGAAATAAGAAAAAGAAGAAATTAAAAGTATGGGTCTACTTTCACTTTCCATTGACAATGACAGCACCCAGGCTCCTGACTTAAACTATTCATCCAACTTCTAAATGCCAGAATTGAGGTGGCATAAAGTTAGGCCAAAATAGTGCAGAGAAGTAAAACATCGGTGAGAAGTTTTTATTGAAAGGAATTTCATGGTTTTGTTTTTATTTTCCAGGGAAAAGGGGCCTAAAAATAAGCAAAAAAGATAAAATGGTTTAGCTGAAAAGGATGGTGTTTTTTGGCTTTTGTTGCTTTCCTTCTTAGCTGTTACTGCTCTTAGCTATAACTTAGTCTCAAGCTTATGCATTCACTCTCTGAAACTAGTCACGGTGAGGTACCCACACACTTTCCTAGATGTTTACACATTTGCAACTCTTTGGAGGCAAGGTGTAATTCCCTTCATGCAGCAAAACAGAAAGAAGTACAAACGGTGCAAATACTGAGCTGGTGGATTGTGACCTGGTGACAGAGTTCCTCTGCCTCATTTTCTTATCACAGAAAAAAATATAATGCTTATTCTGTTTTGGAACATCTGCCAGTGATGTAGGTTGGCCCCTGAGGACTTACTTTCAAATGTAAGTTAGCACAGGATGTTTTTTACCCAGGTCAGGTGAAATTACAATGTGTTTTGACATCTGCTGACCTATGTTAATTCAGGTAGGCAACCCAGAATAACTGGGTTAACCAGCAAAAAGAAAAAAAAAAATACATTATTAACTCTAGACCCTGTCAAAGAAACTAAAAAATCTTCACCTCTATGGTTACTTTGAGTCCTGAAAACTTTCACTGTGGCTCACCACAAAATTCAGCAACTCATGCCATCAAACCAGGTCTCCAGATCCAAACTCACACCACTATCACCAACCTACCACCTGGTACTCTTCCCAACTCACTGAGTACTTCCAAATCCTCAGTACCATAACTATTAAACTCCACAGCACCATTATGTGATAAATTTATATTTATCATTTTTTAAGAGGAAAAAGGAGGGAAAAATAAAGTGAAATATCCATGCAAGTGCCTTTAAAAAACAGCCTGTAAACATGTGTTAGGTCCTTCTGATCTTCATTGAGGACCAGTTAGTTTCAGGATAAATATAAAATGCTGTTTCCAGTGTCCACTGAGCAGGAGAGGATATATGCAAATGAACGTCTGGGAGGATGCATGGCTCCCACATTTGCATGTGCTCTCTCTTTATGTCTGCAGTACTTAATTTGTGAAGTATGTTCTCCCAGGGGGGTGGGGTGGGGGGGGGTGGGGGTGGGGGTGGGATGGGTTGAATAAAACAAGATTCAGTTCAGGGTTTTGCTACATTAAATTAAGTGTAATGTCCATATACCCCCAAGGGGGATGGGCTAGGACTGAGCACACTTCAGATCCTGAAAGGATGATGACTTACTTTGAAGGCAAGTAACTTTTGAGCAAATTTGAACTGCATATGACAGAGGCATGGGGTGTTGGCGTGAATTAATGTGAGCATTTAATGAGCTGTATTGTTACACTCATTCTAAAAAACTAAGGCTTTCTGAAGCAGTTAGGAGCAGTTTGAAGTGTAGAAATGCTTACTAGAAATTTGAATCTATATTTCTTTGATATCTTCTAACATTTCTTCATTTAAACTTTTACTTGTATCCTTGAGATTGTTGGGATGACTATAACTACTTGGTTGTTACAGTCACAACTTTTACAAAGGTTGCCATCTGTAACTTCTTAATGTTAAGGCATACAGACAGGAACAAGTTGCCCCAAACCAGTAAGTTATAGTCTTTAACATCTAAGGCCCAAGCTAATGGAAATTACCTCAAATTACTTGGAATAATGATTAAAGATATTTTCAGTTTACTATCTTCTGTGCTATGTTATACATAGGTGCAAAATAGTTTCCCAAATCCTCTGTGTGACAAATAAACAAGTAACTCAAAAATAAGGGAAACCAGAAGTATGAAAGTAGCAGTGACCCAAGACAATAAAAAAAGGTGTTAAGGGATCTGGGAAACATTATTCAGGCAAATCACTCTGGATTAAATCCACCTCGTACTGTTGCACATTATGCTTCTTACCATTTTATAAAATGCCTAGCGTTGCATCAAATGCCCCATTTACCGTTTAAAATGAACAGCATTAGCTGATTCAAAATACAGGTTTATTCAGGAGATATATAGTTACCTAATAGCAAATGCTGAGGAAAGGAGTGTGGCATAGTTCTTGTACCATTTTCCCATTTTCCTAAAAATCTTGTAACCTGGAATATTTGGTTTCTATCCTGTTTCTCTGTGTGATCAAAGAAAGCTTTATTTTAATGAAACTCTAAACAATCCTGACAGTCCATTGTGATTATAGTACCCAAATTCCAATTACAAATAAATGCCATAAAAAAAAAAAAAAAAGTAGGTAAACAATCTAATAATTCACATGAAGCCAGAGTACCACTAGTATCTGTACAAGTCTCTGTACATCTCACTGTGCAATCACACTTAAATAATCTTTTCTGCTTTATCAATGTTAAGAGGCAAGAGTCACAGCACGTTCATAAAATTGTTTAAAAAAGTCCCCAAAAATTAATACAAAAAGAACTTTAAGGAAAAAAGCAGAAATATCAAAACTTCACGAACATAGAATTTATATTTTTTTCTCAATTATAACTTTCTTTTTTTCCCAACCAGTGCAATTTTGGCAAATATAACAGTTTGGAAAAAAATATCTTACTATACATCCCTTACTGTGGATTGAGGGGTTTAAATTTAGATAAAGCTCCAGAATTAGTGTTGTACAAGTAAATAATCATTGACATAATATAGCATCTTGCCAGAGAAACCATGAATAAAAAACCTATTTGAAATCTTCAATATTCCATAAAAGCATCCCTTTAGGATTCTTTTTAGATTTTTAATGATCAGAAGCAGGTCCATAAGATACAGATACAATAAAAATCCTCATTATTTAATACTCCAAAATGGTACAATGAGTTAAATTATCTTGTCAGCATATATTTTAAATATACAAACTAAACAATGGATATGATAAAATAGAAAGATATATGTGTCCTGTTTTCAAGAAACATGTGATTAACAGAGAAAAAGCTAAGTGTGATATATTGTTGAGAACATTAAACCAATTTGAACAAATTTTATGAATATATGGATCATATATTCTCTTCCATAAATGCTTTTTAGATAATAATATCCTTCAGCAATGACAAAATGATTGCAGCTGATCTACAGTATATTTTTCTTTATGTGCTTTATATCCATAAAACAATAAAAAAATTAAATCTCAAAAAAGCAAGGAAAAAAAGAGGAGAGAAAGAGACTAGAAGCATAGCAGCAAACCAGTTTTCACAATCCAGCTTTTATATTTTTTGCTGGTTTTAAGCTAAAACTGATTTCAGTCACTGTGCAAGAACAGAGGAACTGTTCTATGTAGCTCTCTTCTAGGGTCTTGCTTGGCACTTGGTGAACTGCAACGTCAAGGGCTGAGATAGCCCATGAACATCCTGTGAGAGACAAATTTAATTTGTCTTTATACATTTGGCTAAGTTGTTTTCATCTGATATTAAATAGTCCCCTACAGTATCATCTTTTTAGCAGCTGACGTGTTTGCTATTAATACATGCATAAATTATGCATTGTGTTATATAATAACAGCAAAAATGGAACATTAATGAACATGGCATTAGCAAGTATCACATTAGATATACTCCATCCACTCCACAGTATGTTTTTGTCCAGTAGGTGCAGACAGACCAGTTGTGGGAATTACAGACTGAAGGAAATAGAAGTGGTTTCTGACAGCAGAATCCTTTTTATCTAGATCATTTTAAGTTAATTTGTCATGAAATGGGACAGAGGAAAGCAAAGGATGGAAAGGAAGCCAACTTTTTAAGCTGTTCCACTGAAATCCACAGAATCTGTACTGGCATCCTTACACAGAAAACAGAAAACTAGGAACAAAAGGAAAAGGAACTGTGAATTTTGCAATACCACCTCACTCCAGGTACCAAGAAAAGGCTCCTGTCTGCCTGGTGGCATTTTTCTGATCTTGGGGAAAAAAAAAAAAAAAAAAAAAAAAAAAAAAAGGTAGAGTTTAACTCTAACCTACATGTTGTCCGCATACACGGAGTAACTCATGTCTCAGGCTTTGATTATGACCTCCTTGGAAAAGGCACTGTAGAGCTTTGTTGAAATGGCTACATATTGTCCAATGAAGGGGAAAAACTGGAGTGAAATTACTGTGAATCTGGATGGAGAAAAGGCAAGGCAAGAGAGGGGCAGAGCTGTGTTTGCAATGCAACATTTCTCACTATCCTTCATCTGTCAAATACAGCCACACCGGGGCAGCCCTGATTTGGCCCTCTCTGAAAAGCGCTTTGAAGTTGAAACATACTTTGTAAGTGCTAAGTATTATTACTAAAATTAATTGATAGGGTGACTGTTCAGTGCAGCTGCCTGCTAGCTTAGATTGAGTTATACTGCAGGATATTGTTTGTGTTGTACTGAAGAGGGCTGCAGTAATACTGTATGACTGCCTCTCCCCTGGGAACTCTCCGAAAGCGAGATGTGCATCTGATAAGAGTATCCCAGTGAGCAATGATTTAAATACATAAATAAAATTAATAGGAATGAGGAACATGTGTGAGGGCTTCATAAAGACCAGGCTTCAGTTTGGATAAAAGTTGTCTTTGGTCTTCATTTTGGAAGTTATGAGTGGTCCAAAGTTGAGTCCAATATGGAAAAGGAGAAGCCTTAACAGAACCTTTATGACTGTTGAGATCAGTTTCAGACTCAGATAACTCCCATCCACTGTCCAGGGTCTTTTTTGATCTGCTTCGACTGTTGACTGAAAATGCACCCAATTCACTTTTTCAAGGCATATAGCAGGTATCTTGTTCAGGAGCCCCATTGACTCAGATTTCCATTGCAGTCAGTGAAGACAGGGTGGTGGGAGAGACAGGAAAGTCAGATGATGCAGAATGATTCTTACATGGGCTGTGTCTTCTTGTATTGACTAGAGAAGGAGCCTGCAGAAGATGAACGTAAGTGCCTCAGCTAAAGGATGTCCCTGGATTGGCATAGTTTGTCTCTGAACAGAAGCAAATCTGATCTAAATGGGCCCTGGGTGGGGTGAACTGTCCCTGCTACTCACTTTCCCAGTACTCACCTTGTCCTTTTGTTTACTCTTTCTTTGAGTGTGAATTCCTGGAATCCTTTATTTGTTGTTCGTTCTTTCCAGTGCTAAGTCTCCTGTGCAAACTGCTCCGCTAGAATGCAGCTGTCTCATTTTGCATCGCAGACTCAAAACACAGCTCTCACCAGTCCATGTTATGCTAACTTATCATTGAAACATTCAGACCCGAACCCCTGGAATTTTCCATCTGCTTTTCATCTGCTGAGCTGACGCTAGAAGGGCAACCGCTGCGAGAAACCCTGCAGGGCAGGTTTTACCAGTGGGTGTAATTGAGAAACAGTAGCTAACACTCTCAGATACAGGGCAAGGGGATGGTTAATAAAAGAAAATATAGATCAAAAAGATATAAACACACATCACAGCGTGATCCAAATCAGTGTTGTTGTTAGGTTATGTTTTTGTGTTGTTTAGGTTTGGGGTTTTTTTATACATACACATTCGCACGTTCTCAAGACCATGTGTGTTAGTGTGTCTCGTAGGAGAATGTAAGAAATCTGAGATTGGTGGAACATCACCGGCATTTAAATGGAGAGAAAGATCTTATTGAGATTCTGAACAGGGAGGAGGGAAAACTGAGATCCACTTCCTAACCAACAGTGTCACTCGGTTCTTGAGCAAATCGAGTGAAAAAAATAGCTGATGATTTTAAGTGCTTGACACAACATGCCTTTAAAGTCCTGGGTATACAAATCTAAGTCCGCAGTCTGCTGAGCACAGCTAAGGACCCTGAAGCCTTATTTCAACCTTGCAAAATGACTGTACTGCTAGCAGGTAAGCTACCTGTGGTAAAAGGTGAAGCGTATACTAACTGCTATATTAGGGGACAAGCAGGACCAAGACCTTGAGCTGAGTAACACCCTTATTCTCTGTAAATCGGGTAAAGAAAGGGTCTGCAATGAGCACTGACCAGGTGGCTGCACTTGCTTGTAAAAAATATTAACAGAGGAAGTGATCAAAATGTGCCCTAAATGATCTTTAGTTTCTCTTCTTGTTGTGTTTTCCTTTCTTTTCTTCTTTCATGGAAAAGAAAAATAAATAAAAAACATAGAACCAAAGGAAATGCACACAAAAGCACATGCACACACACCTACACACACATACAGACACAGAGAAATCTTTACATAAAATGACCAAGGCAAATCAAGGAAAATAATTATTGCAGCTGATGGAGCAGAAACCCCATTATGGCTAGATGTTAGTTCACGATGTACAGTTCTGGAGGTTGAGAGCTAAATGCATTTTTCAGCATCTTTAGCACAATTTATTAAATTAAGTTTTAAAATTAATCACATTTCTGTCTGCTCTATTTTTTCCATCCTTGCTCTCTGCTTAAGGCTTCTTTCCTTGGTTATAGTTTACAGTCAGTGTTTATCACCGTTCTAGTTTGGTTTGCTTATTTTCAGGCATGATGCTGGAGTGTGAAACTCTCCTTATATTTCTGCTAGAGATACTCTATCGATAGTAAGCCTTAGCATGGGGTGTGAGGTGAGGACAAAGAGAGAAACCTCTAGCATATCTTTCAGTGCCTTCTGATGAAAGCCTGAGGTGCCTCAACTCAGAACCAAATCAAAGCTTCAAGATGCAGCAATGTCTGCTGTTAAATCGATGGTACAATTGAAGCAGGGCAGATACATGTAGGTCAAATATCTTCCTAAAGTGGAAATCTAACGGGAAAAATGGTAAATGCACTTCTTAAAGCTTGTATGTATGTTGCTGGCATTCATCTTTTCCCAGAATGAGTTTCCAACACTGGAGTGGCTGAATATGCAAGTTTTACACCTAAATTCATTCCAGTTTCAGAGGCAGTCTGAAGTAAATGTGGTAAGGCTTTTTCTCAGATGTAATCCTCTGACTATTCAGCTGGGTAATCCCCAAACCCTTTAGATGCAGCTAGTGACTCTGTAGAGAAATTATGCTGCAGGTATCTTTCAAATAGAGAAAAACTGTTCAAAATCATTTAGCAGATGGCACACATTTTTAGCATAATTTTTACTTGAGTTTCATCTTTCTTCTTTTGAACTTAATGTAAGCTAAAAAACAATTTTAATTCCCCTGAGATCTGAGTCTCACATCTCCTGAATCTTAACATGAGTCATTCTCGGTTCCTCCCTGTTGATACTGGCTCTATGTTTGCAAAGATGCATTCACTTTCACACTTAGTCTCTAATACCCTTGGAAACAGGAAAAGCAGTAGCCAGGTTTTTTTGGTCAAGTAAAGAACGGACAGAAGTGAACTGTCAAACACCAGAAACAGTGGCAGTTGCAAGATGGAACATGGAAGCCATAATACCCATCACGCCTGTTATAAATGCACAGTAACACAGGACTGGAAAAGATGCCCAGTTCCTTGTCTTTTCTGGCAATTGAGCAATATACGGGTACTGCAGAATGACTCACAGGTTCAAGAAACCATAATGAGGAAAGAATATCAGCTTTGGGTTCCTAAGAAGGAACTGCAGCAAAGGAAATGGGAAAAAGGCAAAGCTAGAAATATCTAGCAGTGCCTTCCTCTGTTTATAAAGCATGAGAAATTAATTAAGGATGTAGTTACTAATGTGGATTTTTAACACAGTGTTTATTCACATACACATAGTATGAGTAGCTCAAAGTATAACCCGGTTGAAGTGTGATTTAATTATAATACTCAAACTATAAGCTTTCATTTACAGGAAGACCCTCTGAGGCTTATTTCTTTATATCACTGCTAGAATACAAAAGAGACACAAAACTAGTGTACATTACCTTTATATGTAAGGTATACAAAGTGATATATATGGAAGTTTCATTCAGATGTAAATGAAGACATTTGTGTGTGCATGGGGGTGGGGGTGGGGGGGATGGAGTGTGTTTGGGGTGTTCATATCAAGAATAGCTGTTTGAAAAACAGATTTTTGAAAATCTTTTTTCTTGTTTGGTGGTTTGTTTTTTTTCTTTCTTTTTTATAAAAAGGAACATGGCAATATTATCTTTTGCAGTTATTAGTAAAGATCTATTTATACAGATGCCTTTCTAAATTATGAATTCAATCATCATCCCACAGATAAATGTTGAGTCATAAAGGCACATGTTGATTTAATATCTGAGAATGAGACTTTTGAGTCAAAGGACTGAATCACATTAGAAGTGCTGGGTTAGAAATGGCTAGGCTTTGAAACTTAATACTACAGCAAATAAATCTGACAATACGTTTTAAAATAGAGAAGAAGGGGGGGAAAAAAGATAAATGGCAGCCATGAAAGTATCATCAGAGTATTTTTCGACCAAACTGCTGCATATTTCAAAGGTATATTATCAAGATAGTTTTCTGTTTGAGGGTCAAATGAATAACTTGTTCATCAGTGTAATAAAGCATGTTTTACTCCATGTGAACATATATGCTTTTGATAGAAATGAAAATACACCACCAATCTGGTAAACTCTGAAGTTTACTTAAAGTGTAGCAGGCATACGAATTACCACAGGAAATTTAGATAAAATAAATATAGGAAGTTTTTTTTTTTTTTTTTTTCCCTAAGTAAAATATACCAAATGCCTCTAGAGGTGTGGCTTCCTACATTTAGGACCAAATTTCAGAACAAGTTGACAATATATTTGCATTTTAAATTTCCTTCATACAAAGTTTTGAATGCATACATAAGGGGTTTTATACCGATGAGGATAACACTCAACCTGTATAATTGGCAGTGGGGCATGTAAACCCAATCACTGTGAACCTATTAACTGTGGCTATCCCATACAAATCCATATGTAAAGAATTGTGCCATATGTAAAGACTGTATCATTCCCCAAGGATGCTATCTCTTTTTCTCATCACCCTCTTTAATTGAGATGTGTGCTAAATCCCAAACAGCAATCCAGACTGTCTCTTTTCCTAACTGCCTGACCTGCAAATTTGTTAATCCATAGGTGCTTCACTAATCAACCTTCAAATTCCGTAGGTTCTCAGATCCAGATGCTTAAACATTCTTGGAAATGCACACCCTAAACAATGGGTGGTATTAATTTACCTGAAGCTTCACTGCAATGCAGCATAAGGTATTATACAAGCACCAACATCTAACAAATTCCTCGGTGAGGGCAAACATTCAGCCCTGCCCTAAAGGTTTTGCCCCATCTTCTGAATCATGGCGCTCTTACGGAAAAATCTGGAGAGCCAGATAGTGCTCAGCATGAAAGCAATTGAAATAGCATCACCCTTACAATGGCAGATGATGGTAACTGGAGATTGTAGCAGAGATTCCAAGAAACAGCTCTGATGAGAAAGGTTAATACTTAATGTGCACTGAATTAATCATGCTGTGAATGAAAACCACCTCTTATGTAGTCAGGGAGGGGCTACAATTGGTAAACCAAAATCCTGTGATGGTTTTCAAAGACATTTTCTTCTCACCACTTGATATTTATGGACCTTTTGGTATCCTGGATTAATGAGAAACTAAGGGGTTCCATGAGGCAGGATCTAAGCTAATCACGTACATTAGCTGGGTTGGGCTCCATTGTGAAAGAACATGAGCCAAACAGTGCCACCTTTCTGTCCAGTTTCTCTTTCTTTTTTATGCTTCTCAAAGAAGAGATCTGATCATGATGTTTCCAATCTCCCGGTGCCAACAGGCTGGAAGGTTACTGGAATCTACCCATATGAAATTTTCCAGATCTTAATAAGTAACGCTGGATCTACAGGTGACAGCAGTGGGTCTACCCAGAGAGCAGGAAACTATCCTTAGCTACTAATGGATGGATTTCAGTGATGAGAACCTGTGAAGGGCAGAAATTTTGAAGATTCAAGGGTTGCAGTGATTTTAGGTCTGATATCTAAGGAATTAAACCTCTAAATGTGTTGATGACCCTCCCATTATACTCCAGGATACACTATGTTGTAACATTTTATAATCTGTCATGTTAAAATGCATAGCTAGGCCTGTGCTGTCACTGCCATATTTTCAGGAAGCTTCTCACTTAAAAGTCACATTTATCAATGAGTCTTGCTGTCTGGGTAGTCATTTGTGAGTGAAAAAGGTGATCACATTTTCTTTTAAGAGACAGCAGATTTCTTTAAAAAAATTTCAGACCTATTTTTCTTCCTTTTTATGCTTTTATTCATAGTGAAAGGCACTGATCATAGCTTCATTTAAAATACAAACAAAAGGTAGTAGCTGGTGGGGACTAAAAAAGAAAGGAAAAGGATCTGATCCCAGCTAAACTGGATATCTTGAAGTTTATTTTCTGTTCAATATGGAGAAATACCTGGTTGTCTTGGTTTTATTCAGAGCTTTGGATTACCTTGATTCAACATAATAAGTAAAACCAGGCATTTGCTTTTCAAGGAACATTAGAAATTGTTCTAGAAAGGCATTAATTAGTTCTGCTTTTCCAGTTCTCAACAGTGTGACATTATGAACAATGATAGGTTTTACAGACTTAGTAAAATGTGTTATTGTCCTTGCTGACAAGCCCTGGCAAGATGTTGTGTGTGTTTTTACAAGGCACGATGTCAAAACTTTCTTATACAAAGCTCGAGGACCTGTATGGAATAAGCTACAGCAGGCAGAGATTAGCAAATTCTCACTCTAGCTGTTTACAGATTTGCAACTTGTATATTCACTTGTGGGGCGTCACGGTTGTATATTGAGCATCCATAAATCACAGTTCTCTCCGGCCTTACTATGGAAATATGACAATTCTGCTCGGCACCTGCTCCACCCTCTATTTCTGTCACTTGCCGGAATGACAGTGGGCTATAAACGTCTCCACATACTAGGGCCCCAGCTCTGATTCGATGGAATTAAATGACCTTGGCCAAGATGATATTTTTGATGGGGAGAGCTTATCCTATTCTTCATGCAAAAGAAGCAAGGCTTTAAACCTGAGTGACAGAAGTCAAATCTTCTTGAAGAAAGAAAATAAAATAACATTGACTTTATTTTAATATTTCTTTTCCAATACGCTGAAGTTTTACCAGATAATTGCCCGACACAAATATTTATGAATGTCAGACCACGGAGTTCTATAGCATTTGCTCAGAGAATAACATCGCTTAATGAATTCTACCATGCACATGGGACTCAGGTCTTTAATGAATAGGTCACTGTGATTTCTAGAGATGGCTGTCACTTTGAGATATGAGAATCATTTCTCTTTAGTGAAGAGGAGCTTGGATATGTGCATATTTAGGGGCTCTATTTCCCACAACTTTAGACCTCTCAAGAATGATGCAGAGCCAGGGCTAAGATTTAGGAGATTTCAGCTTTCTTATCACTGATATTCCCAAAGATCAGGACAGTACAAACAGGCATACACACACACACACACACACACACAGAGACAAAAAAGCAAAAAAAAATTACAATTTTCCCTGCAAATTAGTTACTTCTGTGTTACTGAGTTCTGAAGCACCAGAGAGGCAGTAATTTTTTCAGTGCATTTTTCCTTCATGGCTCACTGCTTCTTTATTCATTTCACAGGTTTCACCATTTGCCAAAATTTCATGTAAAGATACAACAGTGTTACCATGTAATGTAATTATTTAAATGTAGTACATCTTTTACCTTCAGGTTGTTCTTTCTAATCTGGTATGGGATGAGGAAAGTAAACATCATTACCATGTATGGAAGAACTTGACCTTGATTTTCCAATAACAAACACATATATAGATAGATAGATAGGTACCCACA
Source organism: Falco punctatus (assembly GCF_963210335.1). Taxonomy (NCBI): domain Eukaryota; kingdom Metazoa; phylum Chordata; class Aves; order Falconiformes; family Falconidae; genus Falco; species Falco punctatus. Next base: position 7,610,027 of record NC_137586.1, read on the forward strand.
AATATCCAAAGAAAACTAACTTTGAAAAATCAGCATTTATCAAAACCAGTTTTACTTGCCTTGGAACAAAGAACCAAATTTCTGAGTTGTGTATTGCTGTAGTTCCCTCAACTCAGCAGTGGGAGGCAGTGTAGAGACAGACTCGCGGGAGATATGCAAAAGGCTTCAATCCCCATGTTAACAGTCCAATTTCTGTGGTTTTTTACTTTATTTTATTTTATTTTATTTTAACAGAAAACACACACACACACAAAAGGCAATGCAATAAATAAAAGCATTTCTCAAATCTAATTTAATAGCCTTCTGGAACTACTGCAAGTCAGTAGATGGTGCTTTTTATAGAGCAGAGGAACAGATGTATTTACTGCAAAATGGGAAACCGTTTCTTTGCATACAATGGAGATGAAAATGGCATTATAATCTACAAAATAGACTCTTAATAGAATAAAAAAGATAAGCATTACAACGTATGTGGCATCACAGAATATAGAAATGAAATAAGCAATATCAAGGATTTTGAAAGTAAAGACTGAAAGAAAAATTGGGGCTTTTTTTCCCACTTATTATTTTTAATTAAGATCTCTTTGTTCCTGCTGAATTAAAGATACTGTAATATAACTGCAATACAATCAAAACACAAATCCTTTGTCCAAAATTTAAATGGTTGAAGTTTGTGTGAACCTCTTGCTGAATGTGTTTGAAAAAAGAGCTGATTTAAATTCAAGAACTTTATTCCAGAAACATCACCTAAAACCCTCAGCAGAAAGGCACTTGCAAAGACTCTTACCTCTTTTATTCATTTTGAGGCTTTCATCTTTGCACTCTGCACATTTGCACCTATTTGAAGGCGATTGACCCCAGACAGAAAGTTCTATTGTCTGACCCTGCTCTATAACATTACAATTGCAAAAGTTTCTCTCTGATGACTTTCCCTTCTAACAGAAAAGCTTTTCTAATACAAACACAACACATGCAAAACCTGTCTCAGGACCATCCACAGTTCTTTTACATTTATTTTCCCTTTTCTCTGCTAGATGTTCACTTTCCCTTTTGAAAATCTTCAGGAAGTTAATGGGAAGTTGTAATCATGGGGCTTGTAATCACAACAAATACCTTTCAAGTTTAGAGCTAATTAAAGAGACTAATTTATACATTTTTATTTTTTTTTTAGTAAATGCAATCTGTTTGTAGAATTTTACTATTATATCTTTTTGTGGGTTTTCTAATAGTTTAAGAATTTATATTAAACATACTTTTTGCTGTGAGGTTTATCCACCGATTTTTCAGTGCTAATATATGGGACTTCAAAGTTTTTAGTACCTCCAATTTAAGTACTTCAAATAGGTGCTTAGTCAAATAAATTCTGAATGTAACTTGTCCCCGTGAAAGTAAATAATGGAAAAAACTCATCAAACAATAAATGAAGCTATGAAAAGAAATACAATTCTGGAACATGATGTCAGCACAAAATATTTAGACTCTTGTAACAAAGTGCTTTTAATTTCATCAATCAATGGAAAAGATGATTGTATTAAAACATACAATACAAAGCTTTGTGTGGATTTATAGTCAGGGAAGACCTGTTAAAAAGACCAATGACTTTAAACCCCAAATGTCTTCTTTACATCTAACACAAAAGACATGGAGAACAGCAGATTGTTACCTTAGCCAAACACCTATTTAAATAAATACAGAACTGGAACATGAAATAGCCAATTTTGCCCTTAAATAATTAAATCCTTGCTATTCATTAGTCAATCCCATCTAAATCTTGGAGTGACCTATAGTAGATCTTTCAGGAAGAGGAAGCTTCGGCTGGTCAGTATGACCAGTAGCACTGCTGAGGACTTGTTCTTCTGGCTGTCAATGTGCTTTATGGGTTTGACTATGATGAGACCACATGCTTTCCTTTCTGCAAAGGCATGAGTGAATTGTAACAAATTCCTTGGGTAACTTAGTGCACTAAATCATTCCCTTTCCCATGAAGAATACTATTCAGCTTCTGCCTCCTCTCAGGAAACAGCTCACATTTTGAAGAAGAGCTTTTTATTCAAATAAACACTAAACAATAAACTGGCTTTCCAAAAAGGATGCTCTCTTAAAGTGGCAGTGACATCCTGTGCCTTAATCCACTCCCCTGACTCAAACAATAAAGTGACAAATGAAATCAGTGACTGTTGAGAAATAACGATGTTCGGTTCAACTGGGTGCACACACACACTTCCCTTGAACAAATCTACTCGTTAAGCAAGTAGTCTTTAAAGTTACAGTTTCAGACTGCAAGTTGTAAAACAAAAGAACAACAAAAGTCTTAGAAAAAAAAAATTCTAGAGCATATGGACAGAGAATAAATAATAGATAAAGCTGGCAGTTGATCAGCTGATATAACAGATTAGTTGAACAGAAGCAGTGTTGGATATGAAGTGAAGATGTGTTTCTGAGCATGTCAGGTACACTTGTGCTCACAAAACCCACTACAATATTCTATGGTAATGGCTCTAAATGCTGTTGGAAGCCAAGCTGTTGTATCTATTACTGTGGAATACCGCAGTATTTGTTTTTAATAAATGTTATGTCTAGACTTCCCTCCAGTGTGTTCAGGAGCACAAAGGCTAATCAATAGTTGCTTTACTTACTCTATTGAGTTTCAGCATGTTAATTAATGTATCTCTCCGTAATCATGACAGACCTCATCACTGGATCAAAGAGAAGAGCTTGAAATTAGTTTTGTTGACAATAAAGCCATTTCTCCCTTCTCTCTTATGACCTTATCCAGGGAGAACAGAGGCGTAAAATGCCCCTAGATCAGAACAGCAGCTTTATTTAATGCATATGGTCCAGGTAACACCTTCTGTCACTCCTGATCTTTGCTTTACATTTCACACCAATTGATAAAATCATATTTGAAAAATGCCTAATCCAAAGAGGATGGAACTTATTGTCTTGACTTCAAAAATTTTGGGATTAAATTGTTCCTTTTATATATTTTTTAATTTTCTTATTAAATATTGCATGGTGTGCAGTTTTTATTTTAGTATTGACAAGGCTATGGAATAGCACACATCAGGCAAAAGTTTAATGCTTACATGGTTTACTTCAACACACCAATGATTTCTAACTTTTCCATTTCAGGAATTATTGTTTTACAACTTAAAACACTCTTTCTTGACTACACACATACAATGTGACAGCAGAAGTCACCACTGCAGGTTTATGTTCTGGGACATAATTGTAAATCAATATTGAAAATCATGGCAGTTTGCCACATTAATTTAGATTTCTGAGTGCCAGACGGGAGTTGCTGTTTCAAAGCAGTTTCCTCCTTCTTCATCTCTGCATGTGGCATCTGCCAGGGCAGGTTGCTGAGAGTTAGGATTGCTGGAAACAAGTTTTAGCTGTACTGAAATCAGAGGTTCCTGTCATAGGCAGGCCCTACCAGAGCTTCATCCTGGATGCATTTGGTCTGCCGACCAGTATCTTGAGCAAATCAAGTGATTGAAATGGAAACAATAGCAGAACCCCAGCTTTGTAAAGATCTTACACTGAATGACTCCATACAGAAGCTTGAAATTTTGGGGTGTTTTGCATGTTTAAGCTACCTGGATTTCCACTTACCCATTTTTAGATTATTTAAGATACAAACCGTAAATAATTTTCATCTAAATTACCCTTTGGTCGATCAAGTGATGTAGAGAAAATTACAAGATGGTGTTCTAGGACGAAGTACCTATACAGAGTATTACTTGTTAAGAAATCTTTGTAAATCATGTCCAATTCTTCCTTTCAGTCTCTCTGTTTTCAACTCCCTTGTTAGGCAAAACAAACCAATGCTAAATATAGTAAAATAAATAGTGTCTGAGTTGCTGAAAACCTCTGTTTTGATACATTCATCTCAGATATCACCATACCATGGTCTTACAGTGCACTTACTTTCTCTTTTTCTTGTGGTGTGCAAGCTCTATTGGGTTGTCTAGTCTACTTACAAAGTCACTGGTGTTGCTACCTTTTTTTCACTACTCAAATATGACAGACATTTGCTAAATATCTGCTACTTCTGCATTTTCCTGTTGTGGCTCTTCTGAAAATACACTGTTAGAGTTTTACTACAGAACAACTTTTAGAAAGTATCCAACTCCATTATAATTCCTGGAGGATCGAGTACCATAACTTCTCCCCTTTCTACTTTAGAAATGAGTTTGAAACATCTTTTCCCATCAGACCAGTGCCCAAACCAGAGAAGAAACACTGCAAATAATATTTTCTAAAATAGATTGTTGAAATGATCTTATAAAAAATGTTGTCATTCCCTTTTCCCTGGCAGAATTGTCTGTAGGAAAAAAAAGTTAGTATCAAGGTTAAATTTCCTATATCGCCCCTTTTTTTCCCTCTCATTTCTTTGTCACTGACTTAGGCATATCATCAATACTTAATGCAAAACAAGGAGAACACCTGCCTGTGTGCTGCCCCTGTGAGATACCCTTTTTTTATCTAATCTGTATCCTTATAGGGTCAGATACTTCCCTCACTGAGTTTTGGAATTTGATTTTATAGAAATAGACTTCCCTTCTGTCAATATAATACATAATATAATATAATATAATACACTGCAACTCTACTTCATTTGAAAACCTGAACGTATCAACATTCAAAAAAACCCAACAGAAGACAAAGCTCTGAATGTCTAATGTGTCATTATAATGAATGTCATTAACTACAAATTAAACAGCACGCAGTACATTCTGATTTTACCCTTCTGAATCACAAGAACTGAAAAATTAACAATTGCTGGTTTGTTCCTTTTTTCCTTTTTCTTTCTCAGAATTTTTAACTGCCTTTCTCTTTTGCAAATCATGGTTATTTTTATAATATAAAAGATGTTTAACTAAGGAAGAGTCACCAGTTCCGAACTGAGGCAAACATCTGAATGTCACTCAATAATAAAACAAGATTAACCTAAGGAGCTCCATTTATCTGTTTAGCAGTGTGACTGAGAATTAGTCTATTCCCAAATGAAATGGATGCATCACAGTACTGCCATACTGACTTGAAAGCTTGGACAATGAAGGTTTAATTGCTTTCACTCTTGTAAAGTGCTATTTAAGAACAGAAATGAAGGCAATATGAACAAATATGAACAAAAATATGTCTGTACTTTCAGGGCCACTGCAATTTTTCTGCAGGTAAGGGGGCTGCTTAGCATACTGCAAAGATGAGGAGTCTGTAAAAAGCTTTCTTACTTTTGTCACTTTTGGGGATGAGCTGAATGAAAACAGTTGTACAAAAGGAAAGCAGTGACTTGAGTCACAACTAGTCCAAAACATGTTCGCTTTTGTCAATGTTTGCTGCAAATTCAGGTTGCTGTTGTTTCTATGTTTCTGCTGCCCCTGCACCTTTTGTGATTCAGTATGAGAATTTACTCTTAGTAAATTATGACCAAATAGCTTCCAGAAACAAGTTTAAACACACTGGTTTTCCATTACTCTGGTCTTTTGCCATAACAATGTAAGAATAGCTGTAACGAGTCAGATGAAATATCCATTTAGTGTAGCGTATCTCTCTGACAATTGCAACACACAGTTCACTGGGAAGAATATAGGACGGTCCTAAGAACATCCAAGATATATTTGAAAGAGATAATGATGTGCCATAATCTTTGACAGCACCTTTTTTTTTTTTTTTTGTTTTTTTGTTTCCTCCCCATAGCAAAAGGAACTTTGATACAAGGGTTTAAACAGCAGCCTTTACTCAATCCAGCCAGTTCCCAGGCAGCACAATCACAGGACTAAGTCTGCAACACAATGCAATGCAATACAATGCCATGCCATGCACTGCATATATCTCCAGTGAAGACAGCTATAATGCAGTTTTGAATTGTTACTTTAATAAACAAACTTGTCTGCCTTTGCTCTTTCCCTGTTTCTTTCCAAGGATAAGAGGGGAAAGCTCATCATTGCCCTATATATCTTTGGTTCTTATTAGAAAAAAAAAAAAAAAAAAAAAAAAAAAAAAAGAAAGAAAAAAAAGAAAAGCATTAATAGAAAGAAAGGCTGAAAAGGGGGGGACTGTACAGCTGCTTAACAGACTGCCTCACTGCCATGTCATGGACAGAGGGAACACCTGGAGCCTGGGCTGAAGGATCTACCACTGGTGGTGCAGGGTCTGTATTCACTAGCAATCTTTGTCTTGGCTATTCACCTTTATGTTCTGAAGGCTTCAACAGGGTTACTTCTGCTTCATGCTTCTTTATTTAAAACATCAATCAATCAATCAATCAATGACAACATATTTTTATTTTAATATATGTGAGTTTAGAATGTCCAGTTGCCATCTAAGTCCTCTTGAGCAATGATTATTGACATGTCTTATTCATAAGTCATAGGTATACTGCGAAATGTTTGCAACCTAGGTTGTGTATTACACAACTAGATATTAATTTTCCTTGTCACCTCTGCAATTTTTGCTGTATAAAATTTCTTTTGTCTAAGAGCTCAATTCTTTGTGTAAAGGTTTTGCAAACAGGTTAATTTATGTGTAGTTTAGTGGGATATGTAGCACCACTAGTGTATTATTTGGAGAAAGCCTGCCTAAAAAAAACTTCCAAAAATTCTGTCACATCTCCTCTTATTTATGAGATTATTATCATAACTTTTAGATGGTTTAAGTTAGATAAAACAAATTGCCCCCTACTCCAATGAAATTTTTATGAAAATTCAGAGATTTTTCCTGTGGCTATTGTATCATATAGGGGAATTGTATTCTACTGAGGAAAGCTCAGCTCTTTTTCCAAAAATAGCAAACCTGCTGATCAGATTGCTAAAGATGCCTTTTTAAACACCAGTGGAAAGCTGGTGCTTCTGTGTGTAGGGAGATTGGGTCCTGCTTGGCTGTATTGCCAGAAAATCTTGAATGACAACAGAATCCACCACAACAAACAAGCACAGAACCTGCATGTACACACTTTTAGGTCTATCTGTCCTAGAAAGACTGTCAAAAATCCCCATGCAACAGGACAGAGTACACAGCTTAACCAGGGGGCCCAGGTGGAGGAGAGCACATCAGAGATCAGTGGGAAATAAGGGAACACCATCTTGTTTCTTGTCCCAGGGCTTGTGCCAGGAATATTATCCAATTGCTTCATGCAGCTAATAATGTACTAGTTAATTCCTTGTTTTTTTGTTTAAGGAGTTTGGTCTGAAGTCTAGTAGACTGCTAGGGAGTTCAGTGGCTTTGGAATAAACTCGGCTGGTAAGGGAAGCCTTGGGGCTGTAAGTGGCAAAAGCTCCATGTCAGCTCTGTGTGGATACAGACCCATAACTACATATACATCTTCACACCTATTAATAACTCCTTATAACATTTTTCCCACAAAACTGGTATCTTGATTTTTAATTGTTCTTTCTCCATATAAAAGCATGCAAACATCAGATTATTTTTTTTCTGAACTGCTCCCACCCAGAGGATGCTTAGACTTTACACTGCTTTTAAAGTATTGTTCATCCAACTCACTTTGAACTTTAAAGCTTTTTACTGAGATAACAGGATCTACAGTGTGAGATCAAGCTTAGAAATCACAGCTTGAAATGCCCATCCAGGGGAAGTCATGCAGAAAATGAAACATATCTGGCAGAACAAGACTCTGGTCGGAGTGACAAGACAAAGTCAAGGAAAAGGGCAATGAGGAGAACCTAAGACAGCAAAAGGCTCTCTGGTGTTATTGGGATAAAAGAGGGTAAAGGTGTGGGGAAAATGAAGAGTTAAAACCCACCTAGCAAGGCTAGATTGAAGTGTGTGAACAATCCCAGCTCCCCTCTCCCCCCTGCTCCCAGCAAAGGTCACTCTGTGGAAACATTTTCCTGTCTCTATATCTTTGCTTTTATTTTGGCCTTTATCTGGGGGAATTTTAGACTAGGTGCAACTGTGTCTTTTTCAAACTGTTCAATCTCTTAGCTGTCTCTTAAAAAAAAACCAAAAAAACAAAAAAACCCACACCAAATAAAACCCCAAAACAAAACCAAAAACCCAAAACCCAACGACAAAAAACAACAACCCACCAAAAAAGACAGAAAAGGAGCAGGGGGAGACAGTAAATTTAACACTGGTTGGGTGGTACTGGATTGACAGCTGTGTGACTACAGAAGTTATAACATGGGCAGAAAAGGTCTTTTCTTCACTGACATCTCTCAGCCTGTCTCATACCCCTTAATGAAGCGCTCCCGTAGAAGCAGCCCAAGATGCTCTGTGTCCCTGATGGCCACCAGCCCCTCTCTCTGCAGTGCTGTGCTCAGCACCTGGCTGTCTGCATGAGCAGCATTTGCCTAGGAGTTCACTGTAATTGCCTGAGACAAGAAAATTCATCGCACAGCTATTCTTGAACCACTGACTCTCAATCAGCATCTCCTCAGTGGCCCAGTTCAAAACTGGGATCTAGGCAGAAAGCGCATCTATCTCATAAAAAAATCTCCTAAACAGACCCTTCCTCAGTATTCTGACACTACTGATGAGAAAACAGCATAAGGAAAACAACCTACAAGGAGGCATACAGTTTGCTCCTCACATCCTCCAACCCTAGACTGCATTCCTTCCTGAGAATAATTATATATATTGCAGTAATGCTCATCACACTCTGCTTAGACACAATAAGAGATACCTCCCCACTTAAATGATTTGTGCTGATGTGTTCTTTACAACTGGAAAGGTAAAAATGCAAATAGGAAACAACTTTTATGTAACAATGAAGAGCTTTCAGTGATTTAAAGAACTAGTTTGAGAATGGGAGGGAACTATTTTGACTTCTTTTTCATTGTGCTGTTGATGTGCTCTCACTTGCTGATAAAACACTGCTGTAGCAATGAGCAGAACATACATTTACAGGTTGTCATCCTGCATTTTTTTATTAAGTAAGTAATTTTACCGAAATAAAAGAAAAAAAAAAACCACAACCAAAAAAACCCAAACCAACAAACAAAACCAACAAAATCCCTGCTTCAAGCATATGTAGGAGAGATCAAGGCTTCTGGTATTTATGATTGGAGTTGTACATGACATTATGACTAGATGCAACTACAATGTAAGTACATAGTAGTTTCCCCTGTATGACCAAGACTGTGCTGGGTCGACTAATAGACGAGAAGCACAACTCTCCCTTATTTAATTAATCTTCTGAAATCAAAAAAACAGCCTACTATCAGAACTAAGTCTTGCTGGGCTTTTATGCAATGTGTTTCTCTGACAGCAACTTACCGGATGTTTCAAAACAGTTTTAATACCTTTTTGTTTGAAGTACCATCTATGCTTAATGAAGAAGAATAAATAAATTGCTATCAGTATTTTATTTTGCCAATGAAATTTTATGGCAAAAACACACACACACACCATATTCATATATGATAACTAAAATGAATCTAGGTGATTTGAAAATAAGAGAACTGAACTCCACCAACTCCAGATCATTTTCGGGCTTGGAAAATATATAAATAAAAGTAATAAAATTATGGATAGTCTATAATAAAAGTCCTTTGCTTTTTTAAAAAAAATAATTGTCCAGATAAAGCATTACCTCTTTAATACTATCTTTAAATACTTAAGTCCACACAGGATTATTCTGCATTGAGAGCAGGATACTAATGATTGCTCTAAAAACTTTACCTGTCTCAAATAAATAACTTTCAGGCAACCTTTGAGTTACTGGAAGTGTTGAGAAAAAAGATTAGATTTAAGAAAAAACCTTTTTTCCTTGAAGAAGATTCTCTGCCCTTAAGTGCAGAAATTGCAGTGAATAGCACTGAGCTGTTATAAAAAAAGACCTTTCTGTACTTCCAGCAGGACAGATAGAAAAATAAGGCTTTAGGGCAGTATGAAGACAACCGAATGACCTAAATTGTTCTTACAAGTTACTGAAGAAAAATAATAAAATAAATAAAAAATAAAAAGCTGAGAATTATATTGCAGAATAGAATCCCATTTTTTCTTGTCTTATGACATTTTATTTTACAGATTTCTCTCTTTCTAAATATTACTGAGCGTGTCCTTCTGAAAAATTTACACCTACATATATTAGTTTATAAATATAATGTTTGCATATGTGTATTTATTTTTATGGATATTAATTTATAAACGAAACTATGTATGGATATAAATATATTAATGTGTTCTTTCTGTGTGTGTGTACTTGTTTATATATATGGATGTATGTGTATATCTCTATATTTTGTTTCATACAAAGATGCAAAAAGCATAGCTTCTGTATGAAACATAAAAAAAATATCCCTCCATTATTGCTTGTCTAATTTCAGAGTCTTCCTAGCATATGTTCCTGTCGTCTGCCTGCATTGCCACTTATAAATAATAAGACAGAGAGACAGATTCTTTAAAAAAAAAAAAAAAAATACCTAGGACACCTTGTTTATTTTGGTTTAATTTTTCATTTTAAAAAATCATTAAAAATGACATTGTCCTCTAATTTTTGCTGTATGCAGCAGGTGCCATTGTCAAGCTGTTGTCTGTGTTACAGCATTTTTGTGAAAGAGACTGCAAACCCATGTTTGGTTTCAGGTTTTTGTTTGTTTGTTTCTTTGTTTGTTTGTTTGTTTAAAAATATGACAGCTTGCTTTTAGTTTGAGACAGACTTTAATGGAAGCAACCTCTCTTTTTAAGCCTCAATTCTCTTTTAAGAATTCCACTCCTGAAGAAGATCAGAGCCAGATGCTCAGCTGGAGAAACTGCAGTAGCTTGTATGATTTACACCAATTTCAGCTGTGGGGTGTGAAAATTATACCAACAGTTGCTGTATGGATTGAATGGTACTTTAAATGAGCTAATGTAAAAAAAATAGTCAACAAATAAACAATAACTGACCTACTCTTTCTTTAGTTCAGGCTTGTTTGCATGGGTTTTCGGAAGGCTGGCTATGTTTCCAAACACAAAAGGAAAAGGATGCTTTTAAAATCTTTTTCTCTGTTATTCAAGATTAAGGGCAGATAGTAAGGAAGTAAAACTGCCCAGCTAAATGGGACAGCACAAGTGAAGGGACCCCAGTTTGTTTTCAGACAACTGAGTTTTGCGAATAATGTGATAACTGCAGAAATTAAATGTCAAACTTCCAGGGTAAGAATATTTATTAGTAATTATTCCCTATATTTCCTCTTTCTGATAATGAATATGCCTGAAAATCTTGTTTTCACAGATCTATTATGTAACATTTTTGGTGTTACTTTGAGACATGGTAAGGTTATACAATTTAAGGCTATTACATTTTTACAACCCAAATACCATTGTCACATCTTCAATTTACAAGCAAACTTCCACATATATGTGGGAAACATAATTTTTGTAGTTTGTCATATGCTAGTCCGGGTTAATCCATGCCAAATTTAAACACTTAATTTGCATTAAGGTAAGCATTGACTTTCTCACCTGAGATTCGAATCGTCCCCCAGGAGAATTTTCTCTTTGCATTGTAAACATATGGGTCCATGGAGAGCAACACTCAGCCTCACTGTCTAGAACTAAAATTACAAGACATGATTCATGTCTCTCAGTCTGGATTCTTTCATCACTATGTCCTCAGTATATATTTCTGTAATTGATCTACATTCTACTACATGATAAAATATGCATAGCTCTGAGATATCTATATATAAGAAAACCTTTTCAAAATACAATGCAGGAAAAAATATTTCCTGAAATTATATCAATTGCCAAAGATGGTTCTTTGCATAATCCCACCAACAGTTTGCAGTGGCATAAATGAGAAGGGTACATAAATAGGAAGATAGATGGAAGAAAAGTGGAAATTATACTTTATTGGCCTTTAATTCCTTAATATACAAAACTGCGGTCTAAGGGCATGAAACTCCATTGATTGAAACTTTTCTAAATTCCTTTCCACACCGACTAGGTTTTCTTCAACTGGAAAACAAAAGAACTAACATGTTCATTGTCTAAATAAAGGCCAAATTGATTTTTCAGTGGTCTAATTAAACATAGCCTTTTCTGTATGAAATACCAGTTGAACTTCAAACATGTCCTTCATGGGATCCAAATTAAGCTTCTGCTTCAATGTATGGAATCTGTTTTGAGGGTTTTTTTCTGAAAGAGAAAGGTCTGAAGCACAGTTTCCTCCTCTTTGCAGGAAAGAGATTTTTACCTGACTTAAATATCTTCTTTTTTTGCTCCCAGATATGAGTTTAATTTTACTGTGGACATGTATTTGTAAATTCAAAACTGTCTGCACCTACAGTGATAGCAGCTAAGAACACTGTAATAAACTGAACACATTTATGCATGTGTTATCTGTGTATGTATATACATGCTTATATCATATTTAACAAGATTGCTGAATAAGAAATCTATGTATCCCTTTATCTTTGATGTCTTGGGTCTCAATAAAAAGCTAATCATATCCATTATGTATATAGCACATCAACTCCTGTTTACAAGGACACATATATATTAATCATGTTGCATGATAGAGTGATTCCCAAGAATATAATCTTTTTATATATATAATCTGTAATGGGTAGCTCAGTTTACAGCTGATTTTTAATTAGGAGCTTGCAGTTGCAATAAACTTTTTTTTTTATTGCACTCAGCCAAGGTACAGTATAATGAAATGTAAGTGACCCAAACTAAATGGAAGCACTGAAGTAGATAATGTGGCAATATATCAAGTAAAATACACTGATTCTGCAGTCAGTTCATGCCCTAATGGCAGAAAAAGGGTTTGAAAGCCACTTTAACCATAAGTAGTGTGTTTATGTATTATTCACAGTAGCAAATAATTGCAAAATGTCAACATTTCATTTTGCCCTTAAGAATTTCTTTTGATTAGTGACCTAATTAACCATTAAAAACAGAAAAAGGACTATGTATTTTTATTTTTTATTTTTAAACTGTGGACATGAAAAGCAGGAGTGTTGCTTACTAGAAAGTAATTTATGATCTTAAAATGTCACTTTCAACATTAATAGTCTTTAAGTGATCAGAAATAAAATAAAGAAATAGTTCACTGTCTTCACTTTATCATATAGTTTTTCATTATGTGTGTATGTATCTATGTATGTACGTACGTACTTATTATTGTCAGTGACATTTCTTATCAACAAGTAATAAGAAATGCAAATATTTCAACTCTGTTTGAGGAATTTTTTTTCTTTTTTAGCCACACAGAAATTCTGTATTTCACAGAAAGTCCGCAAACTACTTGAAGTGGAAAAAAACCCAAACATAATCTGCATATACCGGTGTTACATGTTCTCAACTATCACAAACCTCCTGCGCAGCTTACTAAATCCTATTTTAGATTGCTATTACAATATGCACAATAAAGGAAGGCTGGATTTAGGACCTAGTTCTTTCACCAAATAATAAATGGGGACAAAGAATTACAGATGTTCACAAGTTTCTTTAATATGATTATCAGCTACCTGCAGGTGGCTTTCCTTAATTTAACATGTTAGTAGACATTTTTATTACTGTCATTATTCTTTATCTGTTTGTGTAACAGTCCTGAGGAGGTATGCTTTGGATCATGACTGGCCTGTTCTAGACTCCATACAAATACAGAACCCCCAAAAATATTTCTTGTAGATCGTCCACAGAAACCAAATTCACTGAGCAAGGAATGTGACCGAAAGATTAGAGACTTTAGAAAATATATTTGTATTTAATTGCTGCAAATTATGCCTACATATAAAATATAAAACCTCAAAATTGCTTCTGAGAGGTGTTTAAATGTCTTAGGAATCCCTGAAAGTGATTGGTGACCAAGACTACATCTCTGACTATCAGCAGAATTAGACTATGTGTGAGCAGCTCTGCATGCAGACTTGTGAAATTTCCCAGTTATCTCCCCACTTCTCACCATTTATGCCCATTCTGAAAGAAAATCTTGTAACACAACTATTAGCACACACCTTCCACAATGCACTGACAGTATTGCATGTTCTTATTGGATAAATTCCTGCCATGTAGAATCCTGAGATGCAGAACTCTGCTCTGTTAAACGACACAGATTAATTTCATCCTGACTCTCCATTCTTCCTGAGGGAGTCCCAATCCTTATATGATATAGCTTTTGGTTTGCTTTCTCAGTGAGTGTGTAAAAACTATACTCTAAGAAGAATACCCACAGCAGATTAGGTAGAGAAAGACCTTCAAAAAGGTAGTGCTTAGGGTTTGGCATGCTGGTGAACTCACTTGAGTCACCAATTTTCTCCCTTCTAACTCCCCCATGTTTTGGTAAACATTTCTTTGTTAGGCACGACAAAAATATCTGGCTACCTAATTCAAGCTGGAGCTTCCATTGAATTCGGTCGGCTTTGTATCAAGGTTCAGTCTTGTTCAATTTCACTTAAGGAGTCTACGGATGTACCAAAACACAAAGTATGTTCTCTTGATGACTCCCTCTTCAATGTTACAGATGAAAATCCAGGGACCTGTTATAGAAAATTATTAATTATGCAGTTCATATTAATCCACTGTTTGTGGGTTGTGGATTGGTAGTCTCTTAAGAAGTTTACACTTGAGACTTCTGGTACAGCCAGATATGTAATAAAAATACTATCCTTTTCACTATTATGCAGACTTTGTTCTGTGGATAAGTCAGTACCTTGTGGGCTTGTACATGCACATAAGATAAAATACAAATTACTTTAAGGCAAAAATACTTAAAATAAAGTCAGTTTCATCTTATCACACTTAGCTTTTTTATTTATATATAAAACCAGAGCAAAAAGGTCAACTGAACCTCTTAAAAGTAAACTTCCTGGTTTGCCAAGTCCTCAAAAATAAAAAAAAAAAAAAGACAAAAAAAGAAAGAGGGACACCAATATAAAATGAGTTTATTAAAAATTAACTTAAAACCATTTTCACTTGATACCTGTTGACTCCTAGTTCAAAATAACCATTTACAGCTTCTGCTCTGAAATATAGTTAAAACGAATACGCATATCTGTGCTGCTTTTGACTGAAACAGAGTTAATTTTCTTCACAGTAGCTAGTATGGAGCTATGTGTTGGATCAGTGCTGAAAACAGTGTTGATAATACAGGGGTGTTATAGTCATTGCTGATCAGGGCTTACACAGCGTCAAGGCCTTTTCTGCTCCTCGCCTCATCCCACCAGCGAGGGGCTGGGGGGACACAGGAAGCTGGGAGGGGACACAGCCAGGACAGTTGACCCCAACTGACCCCAGGGATATCCCATACCATATGGCATCACATTCAGTATATAAAGCTGGGGGAAGAAGAAGAAAGGGGGTGACTGTTCAGATTGATGGCGTTAGTCTTCCCAAGTAACCACTACCCATGACAGGGCCCTGCTTTCCTGGGGATGGCTGAGCACCTGCCTGCCCATGGGGAACGGTGAATGATTCCTTGTCTTGCTTTGCTTATGCACATAGCTTTTGCTTTACTTATTAAACTGTCTTTATCTCAACCCATGAATTTTCTCATTTTCACTCTTCTGATTCTCTTCTGCATCCCACTGGAGGGAGGGAGTGAGAAGCTGTGTGGGGCTGAGGTGCCAGCAGGGGTTAAACCATGGCAATATCATATCTCAACTTTGTTACTGAGGTTTAATTTGTTACAGTATACTGCTGCACTAACTGACCATTAGTGAACACATTTCTTATGAGGTAAAGAACATTAGTTTAAACCGTATTTCTTTAGGTTTCTTAGTGCATAAAGGTTGTGTTTGCTGTAGGATGCGGAGGTGCAAATCATGATTTACTGTGACTCATTTCATAAAATAAGCCAAGCTAACTTGAACATGTGTCTGAATACATAACTGTTAAGCACTAGACCACCTAAATATGGTTTGTACAACAAAAAACTTGAGTTGTAGGATAATTTAAATATTTCAGCTGTCTTATCTGCCCTCGGTTTTGGGCAGGTGAGGAATAATAAGTGTCAGAGAATCTTGTCTAAATTACACAAGCCCTCAGTATCTTCTATATTAAAAAATTGTTTAATGACATAACTTTGCACTATGTGGAAATTTACCTTGGATCACTTAAGTTGACACTGATGAGTTCCTATTCAATTAGTGTACATGCTATTATTAAATGTTGAGTTCACATATAAGAATTTCTTAAAGCTTTCTTTGTTCTTTGGAAAGTTTTCTTTCCTGAGTGAATCTGGGAAAGGGCAAAGTAAATGAGAAATTCCTAATCATAAAATAATAGAATCACGGAATAATTTAGGTTGGAAAAGGTATTTAAGATCTAACATGATTCTTAACAGATTAAGATGTCTAAACATCAACCCAGCACTGCCAAGTCCATTGTGTCCCTAAGTACCACATCTACATGTCTTTTAAATACCTCCAGGGATGGTGACTCAACCACTTCCCTGGGCAGCCTGTTCCAACCCTTGACAACCCTTTCCATGATTTTTTTTCCCCAAATATCTAATCTAAACCTCACCTGGCACAACTTGAGGACATTTCAACTTGCCCTATCACTTGTTATCTGGGAGAAGAGACCAATGCCCACCTGCCTACAGCCTCTCCTTTCAGGGAGTTGTAGAGAGCAATAAGGTCCCCCTGAGCCTCCTTTTCTCCAGGGTAAACAACACCAGTTCCCTCACAAGACTTGTTCTCTAGAACCTTCACCAGCTTTGCTGCCCTTCTCTGAACACCCTCTAGCACCTCAGTGTATTGGACAACAAGGAGTGAGGCAGGTGATAGGAAGAATATAGAAACAGAAGGTGTTTTCTGTAAGGGTAAGCAGAGAAAAATGCAATGCAATGCCATGTGTAATTTCCTTTCACAAACACACACACACACACGCCCTCACTCACTCACTTCTCAACCAAACATACTTATATTTGCTGCCCTAGAAACTTGCTCCCCTTCCTGAGCCATAATGCATTTTCTCCTGAATTGTAGCAAAAGCTATATTGGAAACTGAATCACTGAAATAGCCTATATGAAATGCTTGGAGGAGACAAAAAAAAAAAATGCAGCATGATTGTTATGAACAGCTAAATGCTTCATGGACAGTTTGGATCTGCAGAGCAATAATAGCCATTTATTTATTTTTAATGCAAAATTTTGGCAATCTGTTTTGCCGTGTAGTCCCAGGAAGAGCTGTGGTGGCACAGCTGAACAGGTAATGAACTGCAGTGACAGCATGGGAATGAGTCACCAAGAGTGGGACATTTTCTTGGTGCTTCCCCAGGGAAGAATACACAGGTGGGATATGACCCCGAGGTATGAGGCAGGCAAGTGTTGAGAGGGCCCATTTAGCATGGGCTTGTGTGAAAATGGCACCTTACACAGGTACTGCACAGTCTTCAACACTGCTGTTAAGCAATTGAGGGTAGATTTTTCTCTTCAGTCAAAGGTTTTTGATTTCTGCAATTATCCCAGCAGTTTCCATTGCTTTTGATAAAAATTAATTGTTGCGTTCTCCATGGTGCACCATACTGAGGTGCTTATTATCAGGCATTGTGGTGGGCTGGCTCTAGCTGGGCTGACCGCGGCTGGACGCCAGGTGCCCACCCAGCCGCTCTGCCGCTGCCCTCCTCAGCTGGGCCGGGGGAGGGGGTGTGATGAGGGGATCCTGGGCAGGGAGGGATCACTCAGCCATCACCCTCACCGGCAAAGCGGGCTCGGCTTCGGGAAATTAGCTCCATTTATTACCCATCAGATCAGAATAGGGTAAGGAAAATAACAAGTAGACCGTAACGCCCCGCTCCCCTTCCCTTCCCTTCCCCCGCACGCGCTGTCCCCGCCGCTGCTGCCCCTCAGGCCCGGGGCTCCTCACCCCCTGCCCGGCCCGGCCCGGCCCCCCGCGGGCGCAGCCCCTCGGGCCCAGCCCGGCCCGGCCCGGCCCCCCGCGGGGGCACCGGCCCTGCCCCAGCCCGGCCCGGCCCGGGCTCCTCTCCCCGCGGGGCCGCGGGCCCTGCCCGGAGCTGCTCCAGCGCCGCCGCCCGCGGGTCACAGCCCCCTGCGGGCACCCCCTGCCCCGGGGGGGGCCCTGCCCGGGCTGCGGGGGGGGAGCTGCTCCCCCGGGGGCTCCGCGGGCTGGGGGCACGGCCCGCCCCGCCGGGGGCCGCCCCGCGGGCTGGGGGAGCCGCTGCTGCGGCGCCTGGAGCCCCCCGGCCTCCCCCTGCCCCGGCCCGGGGGCTGCGGGGCTGCTGCTCTCACACACCCCGCTCCTCTCTCCCGCTGCAGGCGCTGCTGGGCAGCAACTTTCCCCCCTGACGAAACGCGTCCCCCCCGCGGCGCCACCACCGTCGCTGAGGGGCTCGGCCTTGGCCAGCGGGGGGTCCCTCTCGGAGCCGCGGGCCTCGGCTCCGCCGGACACGGGGAACCTTCGGGCAGCTTCTCACCCGTATTCCTCCACTACCAAAACCTCACCACGCAAACGCGATGAAGGCATGCATGTAAAAAAAGAGCTTAGGATGTAAGCCCAAAGTCCCAAAGGCACATAGTCAACTTACAGAAAGTGGATCCAGGACAAGACAGGCGATCTCAGATGCATGTGTGACTTGTTGCCTATTTGAAATTAAAAGTTCAGATTTATGTCTCCCCCCTTACCAAAAGAACTACTCTATGTATGTCAAGCATACACAAAGCTGGCAGTCTGGGGAGAGTCCCAGGAAATAATATGGTGTGAAAGGCATGTAGTGACCTGGGCTTGGATAGGAAAGACTGGGGGAACAGTGGTAGGAAGTGATGGCTTCAAAGGAAGAAGCATCAAGATTTTGCTCAGTTATGCAGAGTAGTATAAGGGTTGGAAACACTAGCTTGAACTGTGTTTTCAGTGAAGTACAGTGTTTGAAGAAGCCAAAATGTTTCAAACAGGCTTCTTGATTTTTAAAAAGCTTTTGCTGGGAAAGTCTCTGAGGTTCAAGGTATCTAGTTACATCTGATGAGAGAAAGCAAGAGGAAAAAGAGAAAATAAGGGGGATGAAATCTGGGTAATATTTGCAAGATTCTATTTTATTTGTCATTTACGGGGAGACCTCAGAAATTTGCTGTAAATTTGTATTGATGTCCCTTCTGGATAGAGGTATAGTTACAGACCAGCCTTTCAGCTCTGTTTGAGAAGCAAAGAAGGTATCTGTCTATATATGTGTGTGTTTATATAAAATTTAAATATTTTTTTTCCCCTCTGCTTTTGTGGATTTGTGTCAGACACATCAATGATGGGATGCTCAAGTCATTCTTTGAATGTAAATCAGGCTTCTCATCTGATTCTTTCATAGATTCATGGATCTAATGTCCAGAAGGAACCATTCTGATCTTTGAGTCTGACCTCATACAAAATACTAGCATCGGTTTTCCTTGAATTAATTACTGTTACAAGTCCAACAGCTTTACTTGAGCAACAGGATTATGTTCAGAAACAAAACAAAACAAAACAAAATGAAATTTCAAATATAACTCTCAAAATATGCTAGGATCTATTATTATTATTATTATCATTATTATTATTATTATTGTTATTATTATTATTATTGAACAGCTCATTCCCAAAAAATTCCAAACAAATTGCTGTCTGAATACAAAGAAATATGTCTTCTTAATGTAGAAATATTCAATGTATATGACCTGTGTAGTGCTGAGATGGCTAAATGATCCCACCAAAGACTTCTGATATGTACTGGAACAACACTGGATCATTAGTAAAAGAGCCGTAAGTGGTGACTTCTTTACAGCTCAGCTTCTATACAGTTCTATTACACTGGGAGATGTCTATAAAGAGCAAAGCTTTCCAAAACTCCTCCATAGCACTGTTAAGACAATAGGCCTCTACAGTGAACCTCAGCTGTCAGCCAGAAACCAGTGGACCATTTCAAGTGTTTTGCTTCCATGCTGCCTTTGCTGCTCAAAAATGTAGACGACATGTCAAGTAGGCCTGTATGCTCCTAGTCTAATTAAAGACACAAAGAAAATGTTACGTGCTTAGTCACAGGGTGGGAAGAAAGTAATGTATGTACCCTGCTGATCTGTCCACTGGAACTGCTCAGGGTCTGTAATTTCAGTACCTGAGCTTTAGGAAAACCTAATTTATAAGCTTCGGCCAGCCGATAATATTTCTACAGTTATTGTTTATCCTCAGTTTCTGAGAACTTGGCCTAAAGGGGGGAAATTCCAGAACAAGGCAACCCAATCAATCCAACCAAATACTTAAGTGGCAAATACCACCACTTCCCAGCATATACTCAATATGAGATGGATCCTCCATTTGCTGTTAAACTGTTCAGGTCTAGTATATGTAAAAGGGAAATTTTCAGCCCAGAAAGAAGCTCAGGCTATTTGGAAAGATGAAAGATGAACTGGAATGCTGTGTCCAGTACTGGGTTCCCCAGTTCCAGAGAGACAGTGAGCTACTGGAGAGGGTCCAGTGAAGGCTACCAAGATGATGAGGGGACTGGAGCACCTCCCTGATGAGGAAAGGCTGAGGGAGCTGGGCCTGTTTAGCCTGGAGAGGAGAAGACTGAGAGGGGGTCTCATCAATGTGTACAAATACCTTAAGGTCAGGTGTCAACAGCATGGTATGAGTCTCTTTTCAGTGGTGCCTAGTGACAGGATCAGGGGCAACAGGCACAAACTGCAGCACAGGCAGTTCCAGCTGAACGTGAGGAAGAACTCCTTCACCTTGAGGGCGACAGAGCCCTGGGACAGGCTGCCCAGAGAGGCTGTGGGGTCTCCTTCTCATGAAACATGCAAAACCTGCCTGGATGTGATCCTGTGCAACCTGCTGTAGAAGAACCTGCTTTAGCAGGCAGGGGATTGGACTAGATGATCTCCAGAGGACCCTTGCAACCCTGACCATTCTGTGATAAGAAGTTGTGGTAAGTGTTCTTAAGTGAAATATGAAAATTAAGAGGAACAAATAGCTATTTAATGCCCTGCTCAGCTAGGTTAGTCAAGGAAACAGTCCAAGCCCAGGCCTTTAGTTATGCTGTTTGCTAGTGTTCAGGAATAAATAGTGAAGGGGTTCCAAAAAGGCCTTTGCTTTAATCTTATGTAGCACCAATTTGCTAAGCTGAATGGTTCTTTAGTGCTTCTTTTATTTCAGTTCTATGCTGTGTAGAAAGCAAACGACATTAAAAAAGAATCAGAGCTGCTTAGGTAGGAAAGCAATGAAGGAACCAAGCAATAATGAGCATGGTGGTTCATCTAGCATGGAGTTGTCATGAAAGTTAAGCCAGTCTGTGCTCTGTGTCTAAACTGCTTCCAGAAACAGAAAAAGACAGGTCATCAGTGACATGGACAATGAGAATGAGTACACCCTCAGCAAGCCTGTCAATGACACCAGGGTGTGTGGTGCAGTTGACATGCTGGAGGGAAGGGATGCCATCCACAAGAAGCTGGACAGGCTTGAGAGATGGGCCCGTATGAACCTCATGAATTCAACAAGGCCAAGTTCAAAGTCCTGTGCATGGATCGGGGCAATCCCAAGCACAGATACAGGGTGGGTGGAGAATAAATTCAGAGCAGCCCTGAGGATAAAGGCTTGGGGGTGTTGGTTAGCAAGGAGCTCAACATGGCCCAGAAATGTGTTCATGCAGTTCAGAAAGCCAAATGTATCCTGGGATGCATCACAGGAAGCATGGCCAGCAGGGCAAGAGAGGTGCTTCTCCCCTTCTACTCCACTCTCCTGAGTCCCGGCCTGCAGTACTGTGTTCAGCTTTGTGGCTCCCAACGTAAGAAGGTCATGGACCTGCTGGCATGAGCCCAGAGGAGGGCCACAAAGATGATCGGAGGGCTGGATCACCGCTCCTATGAAGACAAGCTGAGAGAGTTGGTGTTGTTCAGCCTGGAGAAGAGAAGGCTCCAGGGAGACCTTACAGCAGCCTCCCAGTACCTAAGGGGGCTTACAAGAAAGCTGGAGAGGGACTTTTTACAAGGGCATGTAGTGATAGGACAAGGAGGAATGGCTTTAAAATGAAATGGTAGATTTAGAGTAGCTGTTAGGAAGAAATTATTTACTGTGAGGGTGGTGAGGCACTGGCACAGGTTGCCAAGAGAAGCTGTGGGTGCAACATCCCTGGAAGTGTTGAAGGTCAGGTTGGATGGGTTTTTGAGCAACCTGGTTTAGTGGAAGATGTCCCTGCCCATGGCAGGGTTGTTGGAACTAGATGATCTTTAAGGTCCCTTTCAACCCAAACCATTCTGTGGTTCTATGATTCTATTGTCATAGAAGACTCCCTTTTGAAAGGAACAGTTACACCCAATATGCAGACCAGACCAACTTCTTAGGTCTGGTCTTAGGGGCCCAGGTTAAAGATGTGAAGAGAAAGATTCCTACCTTGTTAGGGCTTTCAGATTATTATCTATTATTGACATTTCAGGAAGGCAGTGATGAAGAAACAAGTCCAAAGGTAATCAAGGGAGACTTCAGGGCCTTAGAATGACAGGTCAAGGGATCAGGAGCACAAGCAGTGTTTTCCTCTATCCTTCTGGTACCAGGTAATGATAAGGAAACAGGAAGAGTAACAGATCAATACCTGATGTCCCCAGTAGAATTTGGGTTTTTTTTGTTCATGGGTCCATTTACATAATACCAGGTCTGATGGCAACAGATGGAGTACACCTGTCTCAAAGTGGGAGAAGAATCCTTCCAGAGGAGTTAGCAGGGCTCCTTGAAACAGCTTTAAACTAGATTTAAAGGGGGAAAGGGATAAAACCAGGCTCACTAGAGACAAGCCTGGGAGCAGCACGCCAGTGTTTGAGGACAGCGTGCTAGCAAGGTCCTTTGGTTTGCTCTCTCAGTGGAGGCAGAGGATGGAGATCCATGGAGCAGCAAAGACACAAGGGTCATTAATGTGTTAGAAAACTTGGAAGCACGTGGGAATGGTCATATAAGAATTAGGGGGTGTCTCCCCAAAAAGGCAGTGGCATCAGCAGACCAACTGAAGTGTGTCTACCGCAATGCACACAGCATGGGCAACAAACAGGAGGAGCTGGAAGCCATTGTGCAGCAGGAAAGCTATGCTATAGTTGTCATCATGGAAACATGGTGGGATGACTTGCACAACTGGAGTACTGCAATGCATGGCTCTATACTCTTCAGAAGGGATAGGCAAGGAAGGGGAGGTGGTGGGGTAGCCCTGTATGTTAGGGACTGTGTTGATTATCTCGAGCTTAACGATGGTGATGATAGGGTTGAGTGTTTATGACTAAGAATCACGGGAAAGGCTAACAAGACAGATATCATGGTGGCAGTCTGTTATAGACCACCCAACCAAGATGAAGAGGCACAAGAAATATTGTGCAGGGAGAAAGAACAGCCAAAACCCACTTAGAACTTAATCTGGCTTACTGCTGTGAGACAATAAAAAAGGTTTCTATAAATACATTAGCAACAAAAGGAGGGCTAAGGATAATCTCCATCCTTTTTTGGATGTAGATTAAAACATACTGATAAAGGATGTGGAAAAGGCTGAGGTAAATAGTGCCTTCTTTGCCTCAGTCTTTAAGAGTAAGACCAGTTGTTCTCTGGGTACCCAGGTCCTTGAGCTGAAACACAGAGATGGGGGATGGGGAGCAGAATGAAGCCTCGATAATCCAAGGGGAACTGGTCAGTGCCCTGCTACACCACTTAGGCACAGGTAAGCCTATGGGACCCGATGGCATTCACACAACTGTACTGCGGGAGCTGGCAGAGGAAGTGTCCACGGAATCACTTTCCATCATCTATCAACAGTCCTGTCTAACAAGGGAAGTCCCAGCTGACTGGAAGTTAGCAAATGTGATGCCCACCTACAAGAAGGGCTGGAAGGAAGATCCATGGAACTACAGGCCTGTCAGTCTGACTTTGGTGCTGGGGAAGGTGATGGAGCAGATCATCCTGAATAGCATCCCGTGGCACGTGCAGGACAAGCGGGGGATCAGACCCAGCCAGCGTGGGGTTATGAAAGGCAAGTCCTGCTTGACAAACCTGATCTCCTTCTATGACGTGGTGACCCACTTAGTGGATGAAGGGAAAGGCTGTGGATATTGTCTACCTGGGCTTTAATAAAGCCTCTGACACCATCTCTTGCAGCATTCTCTTGGAGAAACCGGCTGCTCATGGCTTGGAAGGGTGTACTCTTTGCTGGATAAAAACTGGCTGGATGGCCGAGCCCAGAGAGTGGTGGGAAATAGAGTCACATCCAGCTGGTGGCTGGTCACAGGTGGTGTTCCCCAGGGCTTGGTGCTGGGGCCCGTCCTGTTTAATGTCTTTATCCACAATCTGGATGACTATAGTGAGGAACCCTCGGTCAGTTTGCAAATGACACCAAGTTGGCGGAGGGGGTGTTGACTTGCTGGAGGGCAGGAAGGCTCTACAGGGGGATCTGGACAGACTGGAGTGGTGGCCTGAGGCCAACTGTATGAAGTTCAACCAGACTCAGTGCTGGGCCCTGCCCTTGGATCACACCAACCCCACGCAAAGCTACGGGCTGGGGGAAGAGTGGCTGGAAAATTACCTGACAGGAAAGGGCCTGGGGATGCTGGCTGACAGCTAGTTTAAATTAGTGGGCAGTGTGCGCAGGTGGCCAAGAAGGCAAGTGGCATCCTGGCTTGTATCTGAAACAGTGTGGCCAAGCAGGACAGGGGAAGTGATCTTCCTCCTGTAACAGGCACTGGTGAGGCCACAGCTGGAACATTGTGTTCAGTTTTCAGCCCCTCATTGCAAGAGGGGCATAGAAGTGCTGTAGCATGTCCAGAGAAGGGCAGCAGAGCTGCTGAAGGGTCTGGAGCACAAGTCTTATGAGGAGCAGGTGAGAGAACTGGGGTTGTTTGGCCTGGAGAAAAGGAGGCTTAGGGGGTACCTTAATGCTCTCTACATCTACCTGAAAGGAGGTTGTAGGCAGGTGGGGGTTGTTCTCCCAGGTAACAAGTAATAGCACAAGATGAAGTTGTGCCATGGGAGGTTTAGATATTAGGAAAAAAGAGTTCACCAAAAGGATTATCATGCATTGGAACAGGCTGCCCAAGGAAATAGTGAGTCAGGATCCCTGGAGGTATTTAATGGACACGTAGATGTAGCACGTAGGGACATGGTTTAGTGGTGGACTGGCAGTCTTGGTTTAATGGTTGGACTTGATGATCTGAAAGGTCTTTTCCAACTTAAACGATTCCATGGACCTAAAAGGGGAGAAAAGGAAAAAGCCATACAGGTATGTGTATCATAAAATACACAATTTGGTGTTTCCTTTCCCAGGCATTGTTCTTTTTGAAGGTCATAATTCCCATATTGACCTACAAGTCCTTTGACATATGAAGAGAGAGATCAAGCTGAAGCTTGTATGAAGTTTCAAATATCAGACATTTCCTCTGATGGAAGACACCTGTGACTCAAACCAAGGCCAACTTTCATGTTAGAGACAACATCAGAGTTGGACAAGGTTGTTCAGGGTCATATCCAGTCATATTTTGAGTATCTCTGAAAATGGAGATTCTATTGCCTCTGTTAACAACCTCTTCCAGTGTTGAGGTAACTCCTTGATTTAAACATTTCTAGTGATGAAAAATCTAACATAACCCTTGACATGTCATTCCTCCACTTTGTTCATTAAATTTCCTGTTAAACCTTACTTTTATTTATTGTTCAAATTTCTCTGGCTTCAACTTACAGACACTCGATCTTACCTTTATTTTGTCTGCTAAACTCTTTTTTTTAAATTCTGTTTCTCACATTTATAAGAAATATTTTTACAAACTACAGTCATGTCACCCCTATTTATAAGCTGGATAGATGAAGTACCTTCAATATCCCATGATGAGGCATGTTTAATCCATTAATCATTTGTAAGGCTTTTCCGTGAAACCTATCTTTTTTTTCCCACATTGTTTAGATGCAGAAACCAAGAATTGTAACTATTTCAAATAAAGAAATGGTATATATATGCAGCTTTTTCAGCTTTGAAGTCAAATGCATCTTAATTCCAGTTTTAGAGTCCAGAGGAAATTCTCTTCAGGGGCTGAACCTGCTAGATGACAAATACAAACAAAAAGGGCAGGTCAATTCCCTAGATTCATTCCATGTACATTGTACTTTTCAAGAACACATTTGACTTTTTATGCAGTAAGGGGTACTTGTTGTTGCATTTCGTAATCTAGCTTTCAATATGATGGATCAAAAATTCATACAAGGTCACTATAACAACAACAACAATAATAAATTCCATTGACGTATAAATCAGGAACCTCTGCAGCGAAGTAGTGACATTCAATACACAGAGAAGCCATTTCAGAAGCATTCACTAAATTTCATAAGCTTGTGATTAGAGCATGGGACCTGGAGCATTATTTTGAGATTCCAGGGTAAAGACTGGCATAACAAAACTACAGTGAAGTCAATGGTTACTCTTTTAACATATGTGCAAACGACTTCCTGAACAAGGTTCAATGATGTTCACAGTCTTCTCCAGGGGCTGATTTATAGCCTCAAACTGAAATTAAGTACAACTGCCAAGTCTGATATTTAACCCAGGGCTAGTAGTGACAACAGCATACTGAAATGGTTCTGCAACTGCGTTGCTTGGACCTGCAGATATTGTGGCCTGAGGATGCAAGGATGTGCCAGTAGTTTACTGTGCCAGGAAAGCAAACATTCACCATTTCCAGGGTCTGGCTATTTTCTTTCTGGGATATACTGTACAATTTTCACAGACTAGGCCATTTTAAGATTGTTTTAGTATTTCCACATGTTTCTGCACCAAACAGTGTGATCAGGAACAGAGACCATGTCTGATCCTGAGCCTCATCTGAAGACATACTCACAGTTTCCTGTGAATTAAAACATTATTTGGTGCAAAAAAGTGTCCGATGGACTAAAAACTTTCCTGTATTAGGAAGCCCAGGCCCTGAAACTGTCACTGAGAAATGGATATGAATTCCGAATATTTTTTCCAAACCCAACTGGAGATATTTGAAGAGTCCAATTTTCATTACTGCTGCCTATGTTCACTTATAAACTCCACCAGAAGTCTGGAGAGTCCAGCAGCACAGAAAATTGAGCCTCAGCCAGGCTCTGAAGAACTGACACAATCAGGCCACGAGCTCTTTTTTAAACAAGGCTTAGCAATGACCCATAAAAGGAGATCCTTTGTCTTTGAAATACAGACTCAGTAAATTCTCTGTCAATTAAAAGTAAAATGTATTGAAAGGAAAATGACATAAAAAGTATTTTTTTCCTTTTTTTTTTTTAATTTCAGAATGACTGTGGCATACAAAGCAAACTTTTCTAATTTGGAAAGCTTAACCCTGGTTCCTTGCTTATACCCTCCTCCACCACACACACATACATGTATGTAATTGGGTTCCTGACAGTTCAATACAGCAGATAAATTTCTTCTTGCAAAGCATTGTTTGATGATATTTTTTAGTAGCAAAGCAGTTGGAAAAGCTTATGTGCAGAAAGTTAAGGGGAACGTGACTGTTGGACGCAATAAAAGCTCAGTTTAGTTCATACACTCTTTTACACAGGTTGCTGTTACTTTGAAAAGCTTCTGGCATTCTGCAGACAATAAGGTGGTTATAAAATCCCTTCCTTCCTGAAAACTATCCAGTTTAAAACTTTCTGTATGAGACAAACAGAAATCTTCCACAGCTCTACCTAATCTTCCCCAGAGGACAAATGTACCATCATTTCAAACCTATTAGTGGGCACTTTCAGTGCAGATGGGGAGTGCTGGGAGACAGCCTGACTACACGTAGCCTCTTTCCACAGCTAAAAAAATACTTGTGACCCTGAGAAGATCCCACAGTGGCCAGAGACATGAAAGAGCAACTGATATAATATGATCTCTGTAACTGAATAGCTCTTAAAGATTTATGTATTTTTGATACCTGAGAACTACCAACAGTCCTGGAATCAGAGTTTAGCATAAGGCTACAGAAATCTGCAACAGCAGCTGTGTTAAGAATTTGTTTTAAATCTTGACACGCGTATATAGATTTATTTTGTGCTAAACAGTTGAGCAGATTTCCATGGGCTAATATATAATTTAATATACAGGAGAATCATCTCATGTAGTGTACTGCATATTCCATACCTAACACCAAAAGGTGGATCCAGAACATAAGCTTCCAAGGAATCTATAGTTAATGTCTGTTTCTTTTTTCCTCAGAAGAGTCCATTTTTGGTCAATTAGATTGATTTGCAGGCACACTAGAACAAAAGGCCAACATATTTCTTCATATATCTGTATGCTGAAGTCTCCCTATAAGTCCTCCAAATTGTGATGTTTCCAGTTCTTGATAGCTCAAGCATAGCTTAATTCACTCCAGTGGAGTTTTATTCTCTTATGCAAACAGTGAATTTGGTCCACCAACTGTAAGATCAGCTGTAATGTACCAGCATTCTATATCTAAGAATTTGTTGGCTGGATGTTTATGTTGGGAAGAATTAAACAGAAAAGATGTCTATAGGAATAATCTTTAGATCATTTTATCAAATGAGGCAAATTGTCAATTGCTTTTACTTAAAAATAAATTAATATTGAATATCTTTTTTGTAAATGTGTTTTTCAGTGAGAATTGCTGAGCATGAAGAATTAAATATGGAGTTGAATTTCTATAGCCCATTACACTTTCAAAATAGATGACCATAGTAGAAACAACTCTTAAAATATGTGACTCTATGAATGCATTATGAAATTTTACATCAACTGCATATAAAGTTATGATCACTTTTGATTTATCATCAATATATTATCATCAATTATTGTGATTTTCTTTGTTCTCTTTGTTTGAAAGCTGGTGGAATCATGAGAATCCCTGAGAAGCTCAGCCTTCACAAATAAAAGTTTTTCTGGATAAATTTAGGGTTGGGAACATAAGGGAAATGTATTCCACAAGCTCAGAAACCACAAAAAGAAAGAAGGAGAAAAAAAAAAAAAAGTTCCCTATGCCTGGCTGTCACACAGACTGTCTGGTTTGTAACAATGAGATTGTAGTAAATGTGAGTATTCCTCAGAAGGGGCAACATTTTAAATATATCACTTCATGCATCTATGCATTCACATGAAATCAATGAGATTTTAGCACTTTTTTGCAACATGAAACTTTTTATCAGACTTGGTTGAAACTAGCTGGCATGTTATCAGGTGAGATGGGAGTGTGAGAAACCAGCAGAACAGAATCATTCATACATCATTACTGTAGAAAAAGCATCCTGACTAGTGACAATTCCCTGACATAACTTTACAGAATCATTCATAATTTTGCAAATACTCACAATTTTCAATGTGAAGAGAAATAATATTACCAATATCATGGTAAACATTGCTGTTTGTCCACCACTTTTTTTTTTTTTTTTTTTTTTTTTTCTCCCAAGGATATTCTGCATTGATTATCTTACATGTAGTTTTACAAAAAAACCCGCATAAAATCTAACAGAGCATGATAAATTTGCTACAGGATTTTGAAAACCAATATATATTGCAAGGGCATGATTTTCTATAAAATTCTGTACAATGGTTTAACAATTCCATAGAAAGATGGCATTCTTTACTGCATTATGTCGTATCTCAGACTATCTTTTATATAACTCTGCCTTGTCCTTCTTTGAATCCTGTTGTGCCAGAACAAAATAAAAGAAGATTACATTTATATGTCATCTTCCATCTGGATAAGTAAAAAATCATGTTAGAAACTACGTACCACCATGAATGTAACCATATCTGGTGTGAAGGGTGTCCAGACTCACCCTGCATGAAAGTGCACTAGTAAATACTCTGCACTTCTCAATGCATAGAGGCAGCTTTAGATAAAGAAGATATTACTGCATTTGGTAACATGCCCTTCAGGATTCATGAGAAACAAAACAAGTAAGAACGAGTTAGGAAAACACCTTTCAGGAGTTATTTGGGTGTGATGGATTCTGCCCTGGAGTAGTAAGCATAGTAGGTGTCCTAGTGTAATTGCTTGCTGCTTCAGTTTTATGTATTAACTGAATATGGAACCAGCAACTGAGTTTGCAAAACATTATGACCAAGATTGATTTATAGTGAAAAAGGAGTTATTTACTATGCCTCCACTGTCTATACTACTATTCAGTTTTTGAGCAGGCTAGAAGTGGTGTTCCGCTTGTGTTCTAGTATGGTCTGGCGCGGCATTGATAGGAACACAGGAACTAGTCAGGCTGGGTCTATATCAGCACTTTAATTGACATCAAGAGTGCACTGTTGAAATTATTTTTTTATTGTCCCCATGTACCATGCTTAGTTTAGTGTCATTAAGCACTCTCAGAGCACATGGATGAGATTCCTTCAGCAAAAGATGAACCAGAATATATACAAGCAATATGTTTTGACCTTAAATAACAGTAGTTTAATCCACAGGATATAATTGGTCCTGGTCTGATGTAACTGCCCATAATGTATATGGCGTGGCCATATGGTCACCCACAGCAAGCATTTTTCTTTCTAGATACACTCTTATTGTACCACACTACTTTTAAAGCAGATTTAGCTTCCAAAAAAGTTTCTGTACAGTCTGATGGTCTTTTGATGTAAGGAGGATAGAGTTGAAATGTAATAGATCCTAGGACAGGGTAATAGGCCTGTTCTTCTAGACTGGAAATAAATGCAATTCAGTAATCAAGGACCTCAGAGGAAGCAGAATGTGACTACATAAATTGCATTTATTTCTTTGGCCTTGGCAGAAGCTGATATGCAAGATATTTATATTTCATCCTCCTAGTAAGTGTTAGAGAAAAAAAACAAGAAACCAACTCCTTATGAATTATGTAACGTACTAGTCAGAGCTCAAATTAGTTGTACTCCTTTTAGAATAAGCGTATTTTAATTACAGATATTTGGAATTAATGCTATACATTTTTGTAAAGAATTGTTATTAGATGTACTGCATAGCTTTTAAAACAACACAAAATACATATTGCTCTGCTACAGTGTTTTTTTTTTTTCTAAACAGGCAGAATACTGATTAATATTTTGTGATAACTGATCAGTGGTTTACAATTATGACTTCTTTTTCCTCTTTTTTTAAAAAAATTACGATTATTACTTTTTTTAGCATTAGTCTTGCAAAAAATGCAATGAAGTACCTGTCACTGGTATTGAATAAGTGATAGAGATTGTCCATTTTGTGGCTATATCATGACCAGTTATCTGTGGTTATGTCTTGGTCACACATTATTAAACCATGGTAAATCATTGCCTGCTGTGAATTTAAGCAGAGCTTTAGTTCTCTAAATTCCTTTCCTGTCCTGTCCTGTTCTGTCCTGTCCTGTCCTCTCCTCTCCTCTCCTCTCCTCTCCTCCCCTCTCCTCCCCTCCCCTCCTCTCCTCCCCTCAGAAACGTGAAGGTCTGCTAGCTGCTGCTGGAATGTAGCTTGATCTGATAGACACACTGTGTCAGATTCTGTCTTTGGAACTGCCAATTTCAACACAGCAAAGGCAGGAGATATTTACAGGGCCGCCTTTAGCCTCTTGCTTCTTTTCTCCTGCTTTACTCAAGCCATGTTGCATAGGAGAGTTTCAGCTAATAAAGTTTATGACACTGTCATTATTTTTATTGCCCCAGCATTTAGACCAGAATCTCATTCTGTCATGAGCTGTACAAACGCAGCACAGAGCTGTTACAATTTAAGCTGGTGTTCAAAGCTTCCCTTTCCTTATAAGTTTTCCAAATCTGGACCAGGGAAAAGGGGTGGTGGGTGGGGTGGTGGGTGGGGTGGTGGGCGTTGGGGTGGTGGTGGTATAGAAGAAAGAGACAGGAAAGGCTTGGGCTTGGTTCTATAATTTGTGTTCCAGGATCCAAGCATTCACATGCATTACATATAAAATGGATTAAGTCTAAATCTTCCAGAGTAGTTCAGGCTCTCAAGGATGGGAAAATATGGACCAAGTCTGGGAAAATAATGTAAATATCACCACAACAAACATTTACCAAGCCACAAGGTTCTGTATGGCTCACCAATTACCAGTTTTACCCAATGTCTTCATTTTGAATGCCTTCTCTTCGCTTGAGTTTAATTGGTCCTACTGGGCTATGTCTGGTTGAAAGAATTTGGCATTTTAGCCAGGTATTTCCATCATACTTTTGGGATTCTCTCATGACATTTTCTTTCACTTTCAGTGCCAGATGTAAAAATCATCAATCCATATGAGTTCTGGCCAACTCTGGCATGTTATTTTACAACCTGTGGTCAAAGAAATATTGGGATTCTACTCCAAACAGTGATGTGCACTTGCCAGATATTTTTATAACAGAATAAAACTGACAATTCAAACAAAATCCCTCACATTGTTTTGTTGTTTTTGGTTGGTTGGTTTGGTTTGGTTTTTTTTAAGTCCTCCTGCAAGGGAATGGTAGCTTAGTCATACACAATTAGTCAGCTGAGTTTTCTATAGATTGGAAATGCAATAGATTCAAATATATACGTTACCTTACCAACCCAAATAAACATTAGTATTTTTACATTAGCATGGAAATCTGAAAAGAAACAACCAAATATAACCTTTCCAAAATAGCTAAGTATAGAGTATTCCCAATATTTTCTAGGATGTTCAGGATACATTTCACGGTGGGCAGAAAAGGAGGAAACAAAGTTGTAATTTTGTTCTATCAGGACCTGCATTTGAAGTTTAAGCTTTTGAACTTTTGCAAACTAGAACAAATCACTTAAGTGAAATGCTAGTTACATCCATTTTTATTTAGCCTAGTGACAATATTACTCTACCTTATATTACTTGTCTAGAAAGTAGTCACATGCTTTAAGCCAGTTCACTAACGACTTTCCATAGGCAGCGAAAAAAGAAAAATATTTCCAGAAGGGGGTTCATGCCATCCTAAGCTGGATGCTGAAAATAATATATGAATCACCTTCTGGAAATAGCTTCTTATCTTTTTAACAAAGGCAACCTACAGAGACTTAGAGAACAAACTACTAGAGGTCTAAAGTTAACAGAGATCAATCCTGGACTTTACAAGTGTATTTGACTAACTTAATACCACTTTATCAGAATACTATTATTTAAAGAATCTGAAATTATTAGAGTTGGAAATTAGTGTTATATTAAAATAAAATGCTTCCCTAGTTTTTACCTGCTAATATTTTGTGTGCAGAAGGAAAGTGGGGAGAACACTGAACAACTGGTAGGTCTTGGCATGTGAAGTTTTTGTCCCTAACGTGAAGACTCTGACAAATATACTATAGTTACTGTAGTAAAAGAAGAACTCCATGTCAAGATTCTGGGCCAGAATAAGTGATACATGATGTGGATACATGAAGTGAAAAAATGGATCTTGTCCCAAGGAATTAAAATATTATCAACAGACATTCATTTAGACATTAAAGGGAAAGCTGAACTTGACTTTGATTGACATATCAGAAGTACTGTGTGTATATGATAGATGGATAACACCTTTGTAAGGATCAGATGTAATACAACTAGACGTAGCAGATAGACAGATACAGCTATTATGAAGGGCCAAGAGGTATAGATAGACAACTAATTAAAGCAGATTGACAGCCGAATAATTAAAACATGAATAAGAACGTGACAAACAGGTAGCTAGAAGGGACTTGAGCATAACCTTTTATATCACCAGTTAGTAAAGTAGTATCCCATCATCAGCATATGATACGATCTCCATATTGTCAGTAAAGTAGTATCCCATCTTTAAGAAAGGATAGCTATTCCATTTTTTGTTCTGTATAGTTCTGTCTAGAACATCTGTTTATAGGAACCTTGAATCATACGTTTGTGCTTAGCTCTAATAAAATTATATTGGCTTCACAATTACTCCAAGAATGAACTTGGCCCAGTTATGTTCAAAAACTGAAGTTTCTGGTTTGCGTAAGCATGACACCAGATGAGCCAATGTGATGGTGATTGGGAACGATGAAAAAGGTAGTACACTGTGAACCCCCTATTAGAAGTTGTTCAATTAAGTATTCATTTCATGGTAATATTTTTTGGTTAAATAAATCTGAGGTATCTTTATACCTCTAAGCTCAATAGTTTTCTGCATTAGCTTGATATGCATATCAAAATGTGCACTATTTCTTGAATTGGTAGATAGGGCAGGTTTGCCGTTCACATTTATGCATTTAAGTTTCATAGTCATGTGCTGAGAATACATTTCTCCTTCAAAGATTTGTACGGCTTTCAGCTTGTAATTTATTGCTGGGTATATTAGGTACACTGAGTCCCTCTGATTCACAGCTTTCTAATCGGCTATTTAGAGTTTATACCAAGCAGAAAATCAATGTATTCAATATGTAGTAGCTCTCTCGTTAACTCTAGTCATTTGCTTAAAGAGTAATGTTGAGCTGATAATTGAAATATGGTCTAAACCATGCATTTTAATTTAAAATAAAAAAAAATCCTTGAAATATTATTAATTTAATCCTTTTTTCTCCCCTCTCTTCTCTCTCCCCCTCTAAAAGGCATATTTATTTCAGTCCCTGCTTTGGGATCCTAATTCCATGGCTGACTAGGATTTCAGAATAATAGCATCTTTTATTTCATACAGCATCCTACAGAAATCTTGAAACACTTTATAAACATCCTGTTGAAAAGCTGCCACTTCTGGGGTATGAAATATAGCATTTAGCAGCATCCAGGAACATCTCACAGTATTTCAGCAAAGGATATAAAGAATACTTGATCCAATGGAAAAGTGGAAGTAGAATTTATTAAAGGTTGATTGTACAGAAATTTGGCTAAGACTCCAATGTATTACACAGGTGTTTTATTTGTTTGGTTGGTGGGGATTATTTTTGTCCTGATTTGACTTTTTTCCCCTTTTATCTCCCCCCCCTTTAATGCCATAGAGACCTTAAAAAGGGGGAAGGGGGTTGGGAATGCGGCAGGGAAGGGTGTTCAGACAGTAGGAAAAAAACATTAAAACATCTGAGCTGTTCAGATTGCTTACATTTGTCTTGGGTTATAATTATTTAAATATTTTACATCCATATATTGAGTTCTTGTGTCAAGAATACAGTAAAACTGTAGGATTGGATTCTGATGTGATACAAACTGGCACGGATTCTTTGAACTTAAACGAATGATACCGTTTTGCAGCAAATCAGCATTTGAACCTATTTTGTTCTGACTTGTTGCCTAAAGTTATGCTTGTAAAATCTTGATTTTAGATGCTGAAAACAAATTTAGGAGCCCAATTAAAAGCCAAAAGCCTTGCTACAGACAGCCAGATTTGAAAATAGGGTTTTATACTTAGGTAGAAAATAAAAGGAAGCAAATGTATAGGAATAGGTATAGGTATGGGTATGCGTTCCACTGTATTTTTATTGTTGTTATCTAGCAACAATTCACTCTTATCTCTGTGAGTACATGTGAGATTACAGCTTGATTGTACAATGGTTGTTACATTAACTGGAACAGTCACATCACTGCCAGTTCCACTATAATTCACTGTTACACAACTACTTCAGAGAAGCCAGAATAAAAATCCTCAGGAAAAAAAAAAAAATATCGCTTTTCATTTATTGATTTATTATGTTTTCTTATTTGAAGACCTTTTTGGGGAAAATGAATATTTTCAAGTTGATCAAGTTTAAAAAGCTTGACTGCACATTTAAAATTATTTTATATTTATTTCATGAATTTGTTTTTACCTTCTGAGGGGAAAAGATTAGAAGCGTTCTTATAAATGAAAATAATCTGCAAAAATTAGAGCGTTTTCGTCATAAATGCTTGAATATATACACCTCACCCCACCCTCAGACCCACGCACCCCTTAAGGGGTATGTATCTTCCTCTCTTCTCCCAGTACATTTCTAACTGTAACGGCAATGTGTTAGTATTTCCCAGTTAGCTAATACCTTAAGCCTTCACTTAGATATTACCTGTGCCTGAGGATTAGTTCCGATCAATATTTTACATTCCATAAATACACACTATTTTTAGATTTATTCAGTCAGTTTACTGGTCTGTTATTTGCTTTCCTTTACCTT
Source organism: Falco punctatus (assembly GCF_963210335.1). Taxonomy (NCBI): domain Eukaryota; kingdom Metazoa; phylum Chordata; class Aves; order Falconiformes; family Falconidae; genus Falco; species Falco punctatus. The sequence continues at coordinate 7,645,921 of NC_137586.1, forward strand.
CTTTTTCTCTGTGAAATGACATACATCTTACAGCAGCATTGCCAGTGAAAAGCCTGCTCTGCTGCCTCCTTCTCTGTTCCCACTGCCTCCTAGACTTTCAGCCTTTTACCTTCTCTTCTTGCAAAGAGCATCCTGAACTCCAGAAACTGAGCTTTCCCCCTTGCCGCTGAGGTCCTGACACTCAATCTGCATAGCTCTTATCTGTCCTGCACAGAAGGAGGGAGGGAGAGATGTGAGAGACTATTTGTTGCAGTTCAAAGTCAGGTTTCTTTTATGTTTTGTTTCTCTTTTCTCCCCCCTCCCCTGCTTGCTTTTTTTTTTTTTTTTTTTTTTTTTTTAATTCTCCTCCCCCCACCCCAAGATAAATAGAGGTAGAAAGGACAAGTAGTTTTGATTAGCATTTAAAATGTTGTCAATTTTTAATGAAAGTGTAACCTCCAACCATCAACTTTGCACAAACTGGAGACAAGGTTGCAAAATGAATGCTAATATCTTTGGCAGGCTTTGGCTGGATTGCCCTTCCGTGAACTTCCCTTGTTGTTAATTTGTTATGTCAGCCTATATTAGTAGTTTTCCAAAGCCTGAACTGGCGAGAGTATCAGCCTTAAGGAGCCAGAGTACATAAGAGTTTGCTGTTACTGATATTATTATTTAGCTGCACACAATTCTTTGAGGTCTGGGTCCTTCAGCACTGTACATTCGGCAGACCTAAATCTTACCAGATGGTGTTTCCCCAAAGGGGCTTATCATTTAAGTGTAAAATGAGAGACAAGAAGTGAGGATGGCAAAGGGAGGAGGTTGAGAAGTAGCAGGTGAGATAATTCTACGTGACATGAGTTAGTTACATAAAGAAAAGACTACCCTTTCTACAAGCACATGCAACTGGCTGCATAAGCGCTTTAGATATATTTCTAACAAGCCATGTGCTGTTTAGAGCAAAAGAAGAATTTGAAAGAAGTGGTGACATGGCTTTGTAGGTATTCATGAAGATGTTCCCTATGCACAGAGGGAGGAAATTGTAAATACGGTGTGGGAAAATTCGAGCAGCGGAGCAGCAAAGGTTGACAGTGCTGGCACTGCACTGAATATTCCATTATACTTGGAATATTCATTTTGTTATTGAGCTCCATGTGAAAAATCACAGGGTAAATTGCCTTTTTCTGACTGAATCACCTTTATATTGCCAGGAGTCTTTCTAATATGTGAAATAGTCACGCAGCTTCACAGAAACGTCTATTTAAAATGAATCAAACACAAATATTTTGCAATGTACCACAAAATACATCTTTTCTTTGCCCATGAAATTATATCAGTTGGCTCTGCAGGTCATTTAATAGTAAGTGGGGGAAGCAAGATCAAATTAGTGTATTGTTCTAGAAAAAAGCTATGAATGGGACTTCAACTTTCTTGACGCTTATTCTGAACATTAAAATCAACAACCTAAATGCTACCTGACTGCACAATTCATTGCAGGGATATCATTATCACCTCTGTGATATGTCTCTGGGTATGTGTGCACGTGCATGTATGCATATGCATTTATGCACAGTGCATTGTTTCTGTAAATAAGTTGCCCTGGCACAATTGAAATGCAGTCAGTGGTGGCATGCGATACAGTGACTATTTAACAGTGCAGAACATTGCCTTCAGGAGGAGTGGCGATTAATTCTGTATCTAACCGAAAGATGAAAGGCCCAATCCTACGATCACAGAGGCCCATGAAGACGCTATCTAGGCCTGCGTTTTCTCCTTGCCAAAAATGTTGTACCTACCTGAGCTATAAGCACAGATCACCATAATACAGCTCAGATATCAAGTGAAGGTAAGAAAATGGACTCAGCTGAATTCATAGGCTGCAGCATTCTCTATGTAGTGTTTAAAGGACAGAGCTAGTTATGCTACCCAAGGTACGTCTTGTGTGTAGAGGCATATACACCCTAGTATGGATGCCTGTGTACCTGTCTGAATGAAGCATGCATACATGCCAGACTTTCACACACAAGAGGAAAAAAAAAAATTAAAAATAAAGGTCATGAAATTTGATCATCTCCATATTTAAGGTTACTCTAAGCACTCTGCAAATAACAAGGTACTTTAATACCCTGCTTGCACTTTAGTCTCATTTAATATAAAACCTATGAAAGATTATTTCTGAAGTCATTATCTTTAACTGTTGAGAGCATAGATCATGCCTAAGTGACTGAAGTGCCATGAGAAGTCTCAATGGGATACTGCTGAAGATCTGATATATGTCTTTCAGTCTCCATTGGAGTCAAATGACATGCAGAAGAAGAGCAACGATAACTTTGAAAAATGAAATGTGTTCTACAGGCAGCCAGGATCATGAGCCTACGGCAAGCTCAGGATGACTGAGCAATAGCATGTAAAACACTGTTGATTTCCAAATGGTGTTAATGAAATATTATGGGTGACTTGTTCTACCTATTAATCCTGTTTGCTTTGTAGATTGGCTTCAGAGGTGGGCGTGAACTGCTTCCTTGTGCTTTGTGTTGGGAGCAGAGACCTGAGTGACTATAAAGGGTTACTCAACTTTTCTCAGTCCTGTTCATGTGCAAATGGTCTGAGAGTGACACTTAGGAAAAGGAATCCAGCCAAGTTTGTTTAAAGGGGTTGAAATCTGAGAAGTAGAAAATTTACAAGTAATATAACAGAGAATTCATATTTTAGTGGCAGGAGTTAGAAACTCAGTAAATTTCAGGGCAAGAATGCAGGGGAAAAGGATGCTTAGGAATGTGAAAGGAAGGTCTGTCACAAGAGAGAGAACTTGACTGTGCAAGTGGAGCTCTGGGAAAGCTAGTACCTAATGTACAGAGAATAATGGCATAACAGATACAATACTGGGTCAAGAAGTAGGTTTGGTATCATTTCCAGGGGTGCCTTGTGACAATCTATGTCCTTTGCTCTGGTAAAGGAAAGGAAACATCCATAGTTGTCTATCTGGAACGGATAAAACTCCACAGATAAGGTACCACCACAACCACCAAAGAGGGTGCCCGAAAAGGACAGTTCCCTCGAGGCTCTTTGAACAAATTGAAACAAAACAAGATGAAATTGAGCAAATCCCTGTATTACTCACAGGTTTGTTATGGAAAGAATGATTTTTTGACCCTTGATTCCATTTAAATAACTGCAAAAAGTTACTGAAGACCCCAAGTTCTGAATTCTAAGTTTTGCTGTCCTGAGAGTTGCTGCAAAACCTACAATGAGTCCTGACACTATGCTTATATGTTTGATTATCCCCAAAATACAGTGATACTAAGCTTTTTTAAAGGGTTTTGTGAACTGAAACCTGGAAAGTGTTTTAAGATCCTGGAATGTAATATGCTGTCTCAATCCAACATACCATCATCCACTTTCAGCTATTTTGCACCCTTTATCCTCCTCTGACAGTATTTTTCTGACTTCTGTGTTTTGTTTGGGTTTTTTTGTTCTTGTTGTTTTTTCTTCTTTTTTTAAAAAAAGCGAAACAAACATATGAGGGCCATTTATATCTCCTCTCCTGATTCTTGATTAGAGGTTATTGACTTTGATGAACAAAATATTCTCTGAAGATGTAGCCCTTTTTTCTTGACATGAATTATGCATAAAGTGATCTTCACTGCTGTAAACTTTTGAATCTAACTACCTGATGTATACATCAGATGGGCAAACTTTGGCTCTTTGGAAAAGAAAACAGTGTCTGACACTGTCCAATTTGCTTTTTCACTGTTGTTAAAACATATGAATATTCAAAGTCACTGATTGTTCCCCATATGATTATATGTATGTAAGTGTCAGTTGTAGTTCTGTATGTCTTTATTTTTTCCCTAAAAAATAAATTAAAAGGAAATAGATAATGCTATTTAATTACAATTCAATTCCAGCTGATGGCTGTGGTAGTGATGGCTTACTGGACAGTCAGGAATAATTTCTGTAGGAATTGCTGTCATAGAATCATAGAATACCAGGTTGGAAGGGATCTCAGGGATCATGTGGTCCAAATCACAGTCTAGACAAGATGGCCCAGTACCATGCCCATTTGAACCCCGTGTCCAATTTTGGGAAATCCACCGTTTCACTAGAGAGCTTATTCCAACAGCTGATTGTTCTCATGAAAAGTTTTCCCTCTTGAGTACAATTGGGATCTCCCCAGAGGTAACTTGTACCCGTTACCACTCATTTTTGCCATGTGACTCCTTGTAAAAAGGGAGTCTTCATCTTTTTTGTAGCCACCCTTTAAATACTGGAACGTGGTGATAAGGTGTTCCCTGAGCCTTCCTTTCTCAAGGCTGAACAAAACCAGTTGTCTCCGACTTTCCTATGGCAGGCTTCCCAGTCCTTTGATCACCCCTGTGTCCCTTCTCTGGATCCTCTCTAGTCTGTCCATATCTTTTTTTACATAGCAGGGACCAAAGCTGAACACTATTCCGGGTGGGGCCTGACAAGCACTGAGTAGAGTGGCGTAAAGTCTTCTTCATCTCTGCTGGTGATGCTCTTGCTGATACAACCCAGCGTTCTGTTGGCTTACCTTGCTGCAGTTCACTCATATTCAAGCTTGCTGTCCCCTTCCACAAAAAGTCCCTTTCCACAGAGCTGTTCCCCAGACAAGTAGATCTCAGTCAGTGTTGCACTCCTGGATTATGTTTTCCCAGGTGCAAGACCTTACACTTATCCTTGTTGAATTTCATCAGGTTTTCGTTAGCCCACTCTTCCACCCTATCCAGGTCTTCCTGCAGGATATCTCTCCTTTCTGAAGTGTCCACTTCCCCACTCAGTTTGGTATCATCAGCAAACTTTGTTAGGATACGCCTGATCCCATCACCCAGATCACTTATGAAAATATTTGGCCCAATATCAAACCCTGAGGGACACAGCTTGTGACAGGTTGCCAGTTTGAAAAGGAACTATTTACCACCACCCTCTGGACGCCACCTGTCATCCAGCTCCCCACCCACCACACAGACCACTTGTCTAGATGATAACACATCACTTTCTCTTGAAGGAGGCTGTGGGAAACCATATTGAAAGCCTTGGAGAAATCCATGTAGAGAAGGTCCACCACTCACCCATCAACCAAGCAGGTCACTTTGTCATAGAAGGTGATCAAGTTTATCAAGCAGAATTCTCCACTTCTGGAATTAGAAATTTGGTGTCTGAGACATAGGATTAGGAACACAGGATCCTGGGTCATATCCCCCCCTTCATTATTTTCTTGCTGTGCATAGTCTAACAAATCCCTTAATCTCTTTTTACCTCACTTTAGCCATCTGTAATAATTATTATTAACTAGGTATTAAAAATGTCCAGAGTTGCTGATCCTGATAAAAGTCCTGTTGTTTTAGGTAGTGTACAAAGATTTGGGAAGTGACACTTCTTGAGGAGTTTACTGGTTAAGAAACATGCCAAAGCAATGCCCGGGGCAGGGATGCTGTAATGCTTTTAAGCTGTTCTGAGATCTTTAGATACAAAGCATTAATATGCACACTGGAATGTATGTGCACAGCCATAGAACCAGCATATTATATTGTTCATAAAACACATACACATACATATAGACATACTTCATCCTCCCCATGTTTTCTGAACATATTTCTCCAATTGCATATAAATTTTATTCTTGTTCTGTAATGATATGTCAGTAAATTAATTACCATAAATAAACCAGACACAGGGATTGGTGCATAAAGTTGTCCTAGCTTCATACAAGATCTGACCTTGGAACAAAGAATACTTTACATCCGTGATGATTCTATCTGCCGTTGATGAATCACAACTCCTGCTTATGTTTAATCACTGCTGACAGTAACAGCTGACAGCTAGTTAGGAAGAAAAAAGTCCTCAGCAACTAAATTCTTTTCTACAGAAGAAAATAAAATTCTTTATATATGACTGGTTTTGCATACAGACACAGCGATCAGAAAGATGTTCTGCAGAATTTTTATATACCAAATAAATGCTTTGCCTGCTTTTTCACTTTAAATATAGCTGCATTTATTTACTCATTTTCACTTGTCATTACAATTTCAGTACTGGCTTTGGAGATTTTTTGGTTAGCTATGTCATCATTTTTGCTCAAGCCGATGATTTGAATTTATTTGTAAAATTTAATGAGAGAATGCTATTTTTCTTTTGCATTTGCAGAAAATGGGGAATTTGTGGTGATACTTTTATTTTCAGGACTCATGCTCTATATTGTTGGCGGGCAGTCAGTTTTCAGTGTTGATGAAAGGAAGCTGTTAATATCAAAGGTGATTTTTGCATCTGATTTTTTTTATCATTATGTCCTTGTGCATCAATTTCGTCCTGTTATTGGCCCATTGAAATCAGTGGGACAAGAGGACAGTAGACTATTTTACATAAGCAACAGCTATGAGAATTGGCTCTGTATTACAAGTTTGTGTCTCTCAGTTGGAGAATTAGATTTTTGTGCCCAAGCTTCATGTGTGATTGTTTATGAAATAAGGACATTTATTACTTTCTGCCCTCAACATTTACAATGTGGAAAATTCCAGCAGGATTTTGCATCACAAAATGTTTGTGGGTTTTTTTTGTTTTTTTTTTTTTTTTAAACACAAAAAAAAAAACAAAAAAAAAAAACAAAAAAAAAAACAAAACAAAACAAAAAAAAAAAGCAAAGCGACTGTGTATCTCTTTGTTCTGTGTAGCAGGGAAATGACAGAATTTGGTCTGTCCTGCAGAATATGGGGTTGTGCAATGAAGTCAATGTGTGGCCAAGCTGCTTAACACTGTGGAGAATGACAGAATGGCTATTTACCAGAAATTTATTCTCATTTAGAGAACAGACTGCAACTCTCCAAAAAAATCACATTCTATAAAGAAAAGTCACACAGACAACAAACCGTTCTGTCTGTTCCTTGAGTTTTTTGGTGTGTCCCTAAATACAGTGTTTGCTGTCTTGGGTACCATGCTACTATACTACATCTGTAGGGTCTTTGAAGCAGATCTATCATATGTACAGCCAGGTCAGTCTGGAAAGTACTGGTAGTTTTCTACACAGGTGCATGTATAAATCATTTTTATCCCTGCAGATAAAATAACAAAGGACTCCCCCCAAGCCCCCGTTTTCCCCTCCCCACCAAAATTCAGCAATGGAAGTGGGTTTTTTTGACAGAAATGACAGGGTTGCTTAGGTACTGAAGGTTAAGGGAAAGTGTTCTAACTCTGGGGATATTTAGAAGACACAGTGAAGCTGTAATACTGATCTCATTCCTATGCTTAGTCCCATACAGTTGGTTGGGGGGGAGAGGCTGATAATGGAAAAGAGTTTTAAAACAAATTTGTGGTAATGATTTAATAATCACATTATTACTTCAAAAGAAGTAACATATGATTTTTTTTGATGATACCTCATAAACTGATCCATGGAAAAGATTGCAAGAGGAGACATCCCTTTAATAAAGGTGGTAAAGTACATCAAAATTCTTAAAACTGTAAGCTGAACCAAAAACAGCTCAAAGTAAATCAAAATATTTTGCATTCATTTAAACTCTGGGAATAATTAGTTATTGGATCAATTTATCCACAGTCCTTGTTTCTCCAGCATTTAAAGACATCAAAATTTAAGCAAAATCTATCTCCAAAAATGGTCTTAAAAGTAGGAAGTAGTTAGTGAAATGAACTGGTTTTCTCTATGAAAATCTGGACAACTGCTTAAAACAACCTGAAGTCTACTAACCTGGGAACCATTTGGGAACCATTCCTTTTGCTATGAATAAGCATATCAATGGCAATTTTAGTGTTTTGGAGTTTTTTTGAGTGTTATTTTTTTTATTTATTTATTTATTTTTTGATATGTTTTTTTGTGTAAAATTTTTAATATCTTTAACATTTCTGTTAAAATATAAATATCATATAGAATTGGAATCAGTTTGTCTGGTTTAATTCCCCAGCCACCCCCCCCCCCCCCCCCTTTTTTTTTTATTATGGTATATATTTTTCAAAGCTGGTGATTTTTCATATCCAGAAGTATCAGGTAGGTATAACAACAAGCTTAACTGACAAAAGGCACTACATTAATTCTTGTTGCTGATATGCCTTTCTTATGAGGAAATATAAAACAGGCATCCCTTGTTGCAAAGGAAGTGTGTAATACAAATACCATGGATGTACTTGCATGTTTCTGTGTACTATATAGACATATATATGGGTACATTGGATGTTGATAGCTTTTATCGCCTTTTCTATTACTAACAACCAAAAAACCCCACAGTTCTTTGCTCACTAAATATTTGCAGCTATTTCCAAGAAGTCTAGATGGGTCTGACCACTGCTTAAAGTACGTGACCTAACTGTGCATTTCGTGTTAACAAGGGTTTTACAAAAAAGCCAATAATTGCTGTTCATTACATTTCTTAAGTGAAATGCAAGGTGGGTATGGGTACTAAAAAAAAAAGAGTCAAAATAGTTGGTTGTTTGTTGGGGGGGGGGGTTGTTTGTGGGTTTTTTTTTTTGTTTGTTTGTTTGTTGTTTGTTTTTTTTTTTTTTTTTCCAATTAGTTATCAGTACTTACCTCCATCTTCTGCCACTTTTGGAGCCAGGTTACTAAATAACCTTGCCCTGGGCAGTGTTTTTACATCTGAACATTGGCACATGTAATAGCTGCACCACTGGTCTGTAGTGAAGGTCAAGAATACCTTACAAGAGTAACAGCATTGAAGAGAATTGGATTTGTTGTGTATTTGCAGACAGGTCATTGATAGGAAGTACATCTGAACATGAATCTTAACTTATTTTGTGTTTCTAACTACTTAAATAAAATGGAAAGAAGGGAGGCAAGAAAGGGAAGGAAGGATGGAAGGGAGAGTTGGAAGGAAAATTAAATAAAAAGAGAAGGACAGAAAGAGAGAAATAAGGAACGAAGAAATATAAAGAGAGAAAGAAAGACAAACTTATCCTGAGAGACACTAAAGCAAAGCTGAATTTCTGTGCTTTAGTACATTATTTCTCGTAATATCACCCAAAATGATATCCTGAAAAAATTATTCTTATTAATGTTCTCTTCGTTTCTGCAGGGGGCATAAAAATAACTGATGAGTATGAGAATATAAACCGTATGGTTAGTGAGGCAAAGGTGATAATTAGAACATGCTGTACTACGCAGTAAACAAAGCTATTATGAACGATAGAGTTCTTTATAGAGTATTTAAAAGGGGGATGGAAATAATATACTTTCCCCCGACTGGCTTAAAAGCTCTGTCTGTAACTACCATGAAAAATAATAAAAAGAAAGAAGAAGGAGATTTGGAGTTAATCACTCAAAGGGTTGGATTCTAGTTAAAAACAACTGCAAATATTATCAATACTTATTTGATTCTATACTAATTTATGGATAGCATATTATTTGTTTCTCATTTAGTCATGTGTTTGGAAAGGATAAATCATGTCACAACTGCAAATACAAGCTTGTAGAAGAAAAGTGGTATAGATTTATTTCCCTAGTAGAATTATCTGTCACTGTGTATGTTTTCTATTTCCAATGTCAAAGACTCATATGTTCTAAAGATGAGTAGAGTTTATTGGGTACGAGGAGTAAATCCAACCTAGAATTTAATATTGCAAGGGTTTTAGGGCCACAAAATTCTTCTCCCCCAATTGTGAAGACTAACTGTATATTTGATACTGAGGTTACAACTATAAAAAGTGATCTCAAAGATAACCACATTACAATACCTTTATATACTTTTGATGCCTTTAAGAATATGCAACTGTAAAAATACCTCCTACAAAATCAGAGTGCCCATTCTGGGAAAAAAGATACGGCATCAAAATGTGCTCCAAGACAAGCAGCCCTGAAATACATCTCAGACTGAATCTTGACAAAAAAACCCCAAACAAAACAACCAAACCAACCCAAACAAAAAACACCAAACACAAAACCAAACAAAAAGAGTGTCCTGAATTACCTGTCCATCTGTTACCTGCTTGAGGTCTGTCCTCTCTTATTTATCTTCTTTTAAAAGCCAAGCCAAGATGATCTTACTGTTACTATAATAGAGATGAATACTTTTTTGGACCAAACCCGGGAACTGAATGCACACACATGACTGTGCCACACCAGTTATGCAACAGAAAGTTTTGAACTTTTCAAGTCACTATTCGAGAGACATAGATTCTCTTTCAATGCCTGTACACACTGAATTTGAGATCTGGTGCTATGTGTACAATCTTGTTGTTTCCTGCATAGACAGTGAATGAATGGATTCTGCATCCCATACACAGTTAAAAATTCTGTTATATGTTACTAAAAGCAATGCAGATGAGAATAGATTTAAAGAGCTTGAAAGCAGTCAGGCATATCATGGAATAGGAACATATAATATATTAAACTGCATGAGGGGAAAAAAGTTGGATTGGCTGGTTCATGGATCAAATTTCAAATCTGAATGAAGAATACGCTCTTACTGAGAAATAGTCATTAGTTGGAAAAAAAGAGATGTAATCAGAAAAGGATGGAAAAAAGACTTATATGTGATTTTTTGAAGTGATGAAAAACCTCAACAGAAGGATGTGGAAAATTGTAAGTAGCTTGTCAAAGGAGAGTTAAAAAGAGAAGATGAAGGTTTAATTAGAATGGTACAGGAACAGGTTATTCAAATGAAGTATACTAAACATGAGACAGACAGTGCATCCTCGATGCAGAGTTTGTGTCCAGAGCCCAGAAAAAATTGTTCATATTACAAGCAGGCATTTCTAAAAATCTGGCTAGACATGTATAATGCACAGAATAGCAGAGTTTGTGTGATCAAAAGTAGTATAACCACTGTAGAAAAAATTAGCAACATAAGTACATAATATTACTGAGGGTTTTTTCAGTCGCTGTGTTAGGAAATACATGTAGCCATGGCAGCTACAAAAGAAGAGACTGATTAAACATCATGTACTTTTGTATTTTATTTAATGCAAGAAACAATGATTGCTTTTTAAAAGAGATGGACAGCCTGGATCAAGAAAAGTACAAGCTTGTTGTCATGAACTTATAGTGCATGGGAATGGGAATATTTCAAAGAAAATTTGGTCCTAGTATTGGATTTTGGGTCCTCAGAAAATGTTAAGTAGCCAATAAGAATAAATAAAATATCAGGAAAGACAACTTAAACCTCATGTTTTGTTGTAAACAAAACCCCATACAAGGAGTGTTTCTCTTCCATCACTTCCAGGAAGCTTTCATTTTGGAGAAAACATTAAAAAAAAAAAAAAAAAAAAAAAAAAAAAAACCAACACAAAAAACCAAAAAACCCAGAAGGTATGTTTCCACCCTTATAGTACTTAATTAAACCAAGATCCTTAAATTTTTTACTACAAGTACATTACATCTGGTATCTTTATTAGCATTCAACTAACTGTCATAAACCAGTGTAGAAGTATTTTGAACAGTGTTCCCAGAAGGATCTTTCATTCTTAATTTCTTCACTTTTCCCATTAAGTTCTTGTTTGTTATTTCCTTTAGCCTTTCTCCTGCTTTTTCATCTCTCAGTGTTTCTCTTTGCTTTTCCATTGTGATTATGAAGTATATAACCTTGCAAAAGCAGATCTAATCCACAACAGCTGTAAGATGAAGAGAACTCCCCTGAAGTTACACATATTTCTGGCCAAAAGTGACCACTCAAAGTAGGGAGACAGGTGAAATGTGTTTCTGCAGGGCAAAGGCACATTCATTATGGCTACAGGTGACTTCTACCCTTCACTCAGGATTTAGATCCCCCACCCTCTCCTGAAATTATGCTCTTCAGAAATGAAAGGTAGGTAAATTAAATATGTGCCCTGCAGTGAAGCTGTACAGTTTAGTGAATAGCCTAGATAAGGAGCTCAGAGGACTGAACAGGGTATGGGAGACTCAAACTTTCTTCCTTCCTACTGCAAGGATTCAAGGATTATTAAGAACAAGTACCAGGTAACCTCATTAAGAGCAAGTAAACCCAAACACCAGGGCTGTGGACTGCTTTGAGGGGGAAAGACGGGGCTTTAAATACGGGAAGTCAAAGACCTGGTTTTCAATCACCACTTCATGATCTTAGCCATTTTGTCCAAAGGCCATTTCATATGAAATTCTGGAAGTTACTCCATAAATGAACTTCATGGCCTTAAAAGAACATTCCTATAAAATACTCAGCCCACAAACTCCTGGTAGAGTCTCCGGCTGTTCTAGAAACATACCCATAAGGCTGACCTCCAAGTAATACGCAGTAGGAAGCATTGTTTTCTTTTATAACACAGCAAAGGGAGGAGAAGGGTGGTTTTACCTCTGGCTCAGGGGCTTGAATTCACATGCTCTCTTTCCTGGAATATAATTCTAACTATTGTGTTGTTGGGTATTCGTGGGTACATATTCTTTGAATTTCTTCCTTGAAGTTATTCCACTTTGCAAGATAAAATGAAATATTCATCAAGCCAGACAGAAAGAATGAATAAGCAAGATTCCTTTGTCTGTTGGGTTGGGTAGTCATGTGGGAGAAGAACACATGGGTTCTGGTCCCTGCTGCAATAAATACTTAATACATATCAGTGTATAACTCTGGGAGCAAGTCCTTCACACAAGACAGGCAGAGACATGCCTGTTTTGTGACTCTCAGGAGGATTTAGGCATAAAATAGATATCTCTCTGTCAAGACCAGAGTTCTTGGCATGCTCAGAGCAGAACTTTAGATACCAAGGGAACCTCTCTGTCAGAAATACTCATGAGTTTGCAGTGCAGCAGCTTTGAAAATCCGAGCTTTAAAAATGAAAATCTGAGATCTTACTAGACTTAATCCTAAGTGTTGTATTAATTTTCTGTTATTTTTATTAATTTTATTTTTTCAGAAGACACATAAAGTTTGCGTTTGATTGAGGAGCTGAACTGCCAGCTATTGAGCAAAAACCTGGTCAAATACACAGCGGCTACTGTGTATTCCTACTTCTAAAGTGTCCGAAACATCTAACTGGAAGAACAATAACATTACTGTATCATTGCAAGCAATTTTCCCTGTTCCACTGTCTAGGAAGAAATCTCCATCACAGTCTGAGGCGGAACCTGCTCACACAGCTGAATGTCTAGGGTTTTGCAATTGTAGCTGCAGCCATGTGCACGTGAGAGGATGGCCAATTGTCTCTGTTTGCAGGAGATATTTAATAGTTCTTCTACCTAACATCACAGAAGGTCAGCAGGGAGATGGATGGTGATAAACTAGCACGCAAAATTGTTCTAACAAAGCATCTGTGAGCAACTGCTTGATCAAAATGACAGACATCAATCAGAATAATAACTTCAAATATGAGGTTTTCAATTAGCGAGGGAACATAAATAAATGCGTCTGGAAAATAAGCATAAGGGATTTGGGAAGGAGACAGCACATACATAACAAAAGAAAGAGGCAGAGGCAGCAGGAAGAAAAGCGGACTGATATACACAAAGAAATATGCACAGAAGCAGACTTACAAACAGGTCTGCTGGGAGATACACAGATAAACACAAGTATTACAAATATGGTCTCTAGCTGGCACACAGAAAATTCTTGCTAGAGTTTTGCAAAGATCTTACACTGCACTTTGCATTGAAAGGTTAAAAAAAAAAAATCCAACCCCTTTGCTATACATCTCCTCCCCTTTCAAAATTTTCTCTAACACAAAACTGCTTGTAGGAAATGTTTGTCAGAAGTGTAATCAAAGGGAGAAACATATTCAGGCTAAGTGCCTCTTTTGCCATTTCCTTACCTCTGATGTTGTCATTTGCATCAGTGGAAAGTGGGTGTAAAATGCAGCCTGATCAAAATGACAGCTTTTTACTTCCACTTTGCACAGGATGATGGGCAATGAGGACTTGTTACAAACCTTAGACAAAACAATTAAAAACACCACCTCCATCTCAGGAAAGCCTTGATCTGCAGGTTGTTGAAAGGTGCAGGATATGCCAGAGAAGTACGTACATACAGATCTGGTTCTTCTACTCTCATCAGGGTTAATGTTATTGGATTAGATATTGGGGTAGGTGGAGTTCTGGTCTAACATGGCATAGCCAATATAATATTTTCACAAACAACTTGAAACTAATGAGTGTGATTCAGGAATCTTGGTGAATAAGAAATAAACTCAACACTTGTCCTCCAGAAAACCTCTGTACTGTGACCTTGTTATATTTGGCTTCATAAGTTTCCAGAGGCTGAGCAGAGTTTAGAAATGTACCAAAAGTTTAAGGATGAGGATTAGAAAACAAGTGAAATTCAAAAGCCTGAAAATGAATACAGGAGGAAACTAGGTCCCAGTTCTGGCTAAAAAAACTGAGGGGCTCAATTAACAAGCCTCCTTGTAAGAATCAAGCCCTGCATTGTTCATGCTGCTCCAGCAGTAACATAATGAACATATCATTGTGGAGATGTGGGTGGGAAGGAAAAGAGTCAGTGTTATCTATTGTCAAGTTTTCAAAGAGATGTAAGATTTCTTCATGAAAGTGATACTTTTTTTCAGGAAAAGCAAGGCTGGAGTCTTGATTCACCATTCAGGCAAGCATGCTGGCTATTAGTGATATCTTAAAACAAAGATACATGAGATTTTTGACAAGGTGAAGAAGGAGCTCCTCTGTGTCCCATTCAGGGTTTGGATATCCTTGAATTTGCAAAATAAATTCCAACAGAGGTAAATTTAGATCACATATACTCTACAAATGACTATATAGACAAAATTTTATATCATAGGCACCACTGAATACATATGCATTAATTAAAAAGGTTGGAAAATTTAAATATTTTATGACACAGGCCATCTTCAAAGTGAATTGGACTAGAAAGTGGTGGTACAAATTGCTATAACTTTTCTTGCAGTTTCTCTTGTGCCTTCTAAACATCCATTTTTGTTGAAGACAAGACTGAATAGAGCCTGATTCAAGAGTAAGGGGCCTAGGAGAGTCCAGAGGAGGTAAAGATATGAGCCCTGACAGCTGAGAAATATACCCAGGAAAATAAAAAAGCAGAGAAAGCAAAGGCTAGGCCTGGCAGCAGGACACTGCGAGAAGTATTTGGATATAAGCAGTAAGTCATTATCATCTGTTGAATGGCACCTTGTAGGAAATGAACTGCTGTCAGTCGAGCATGCAGTGGACAAGTCTACACAATGGGAATGAAATTATCAGAAACATGTATGACTGGGTAAGCAAACCCACAATGTACCACACAAAACAAAAGACTTCAGTTTGTACAGGTCTATCACGTGTCACACTTAGCAATATCCCTCAGTCCTTACAAAGCAGCCAAAATACAGCAGCTATCACCAGATGCATGTATTTCATTGTCTGCCGGAGCAGGCTGGAAATTAGGGCCATGCGTGGCAATCAGTTAGCTGAGGGGAACGTGCTGGAGCTTGTAGGTCACAAACCCTGGGTGGACAAGGAGTGTGAACAGACACAACAATTAACATGATGAGTCATGCTGAGAGAGCATAGTGGAGTGGGGGACGGATGGCGCCAAGGAGAGGTGACACCTTGCTGTTAATTGATGGTAGTTTACCACCGATCGGGGATCGCCTAGTATGCAATGCTTAGCTTCAAGAACCAATCTGTTTAAAACGTGCAGCTACTGAAAGTATATATAAACTCGTGCTTCTGTACAATAAATCGACGTTTGCTTGCATCAAGCTGCCTCCCATCTCTCCATCGCTTCAATTGTCGTTGACTCATACAGTATTGAGTGAATCTCTATTCATTAAAGAATTATGGACCTAATTCTGTCCTAATTCAAGGGCAAACATTTGGTTTATTGTTTTGACCAATTTAGGTTCAGTTCTGTTTGTGATTGTGGTGGGGTACTTGCCCTGTTTTATGCTAATTATCTGTCAAAGTGTCTCACAGCTCCAGAATTTGGTTTCCCCTTGAGCAACTCCCAAGTTTATTAGTTTGACCTTATCAAGCTTCTTTTAAGGTAGCTTTCAACATCAGTCCAAAGTTACAACTGCCCTTCATTCTTATTTTCACAATTGCAACTCTTCTGAACTCCTCGTTGTTAACCCTGCAGACCAAGTCACTTACCTAAGGCTTCTCTTCAAAATCCTAGGCACTTGTGGTATAGAAGGAAGAGGAATGATGGAAATGCATGGGAAAATCAGTGCTTCTCCCTCTCAGACATTACTTCTGGTTTCCTTCTTTTGTCACTGTCCTAAACACAAGCACACCAGCAGCTATTTCCCTCAAAATATGGACTTTCAGAAGGAGAGCAATTTATGGCATGCATACACCTCCCCTTGTGCCTTTTTGTTTGAAAATAATTGTCAAGCCTTTTCTTTGTTCTAGCTATAGTAACTGCTTTTCTTGCAACAGAAACTGTGGATGAAAGGCTATTTCCAAAAAGATTTCCTGAATTAAAAAAAAACCATCAGCCCATTTCTTTGATAATATTTATAAATGTGTATGTATGGGCATAAACACACACATGTAAGAGCTATAGCAGGATTGATAAAATGCATTATATTCAAATGATCATGCTATTTGAGCCTGTCATCTCCTTCAAAATATCTGTATTAAAAAAAAAAAAAAAAAAAAAAAAAAAGTTAAATCATCACCTGCTTTAGTTGCACAAAAATAATTTGAGTGACATGCACTACCTGAGGGTATGGCTTTGGGTCTTCTCGACCATTACTGCCAGCATGGGAGTTTCTACTTTTCTGTACATTTACTAGCCAGTCTGGGAGCTTTCATCACTTCCCTAGATTTTTTCACAGTCCAGCTGTGCTCTGCGTTAAGGAGACCTTCTTTCTGTCCCATTACTGTTTGTTGCATAACACTGCACTCTTCTAAAATATCCTTTTCCTCTGTGCTCAGTTGTTACTTTTCAGTTAAATGCTTGGTTTTGTAACTTATCTTGCAGGCATCTCAACAGTTCCCTTTCATAGCATGTCCTTACAAATCTAGACAGATACATTAAAGAACCCCTTTCTGTATTCTCAAAGTTTACAAATTGCCTGTTAGTCAGCATTAGCTAAGCAATGCAGATAAAGTGTTTTAATCTTTCCTCATGACTCATTGCCTACAACTTCTTGATAATGTTGTTTACTTTGCTCTGAAATATATCAAATTTTGGACATTTCAATAGCGCTTTCTTTCTGTTCTCCAGAACAATACACAAAAGGAAGGACAACACTTTTACCTTTTTGTACACTACTTTAGAGCCGTTTTGTCTTGTTCTTCTGTTCTTTCCATCACTCTGATCCATTTCAATGCCATTTCCCCTTCTGTTCAATCATATCTCTTCGCTTCAGAAACAAAGTAAGAGGGTCGTCTACTACCAATGATTACGTGACATTCAACTGTAGACAAACATCCTATAGACAAAATGTGTCCCAGGCAGGTGGCAATCAGCAGGAGACAACAGTGACCAAGAAGTTATCTGTTTTCTTTAGGGTTTTAGCTTGTTGGTCTACATTTAGGGTGACAGGTACAAATGCCAGTGAGATGGGATTTTCCCTGGGGTAATGACCTGTCATATTTAACAGCCAAAGTATGGCAGAGTTTTTTAAATTGTGAATTTACTACTAATAAAAAAAATAAAAAAGGTGAAATTTCAAGTTTTATGTGATAGAATTATAGCTCCCCTTTAATAAATATATAATTAGATAAGTATATGAAGACTGTATATACAGCAGATACTAATCCATTTAATATGTTGACCATCTATACTTATAATAATCTCGATGTGCTGTTAAAGAGACAATCAAGAACAAGCCTCCCTGAGAGAATTCTCAGTCGTATTTTAAAGAGCTGATATGGTTTACCTATAATCCTCCACTAACTCATTAAAGTCAGGGCACAAGACTATTTTTTTCCTGTTTTCTGTTCTAATCAGCCCTTATTTCCCTTTTTTACCTTACACACTTACAGCCTGTGTTTCTCTGGGACAAAAGAAAAAACATTTATTATTGATGTTAATGAGTGATTTTTATACTTATCCAGGGCTGAATAAGCCTCTGAATTTGATGTGAAGTGGCTACAAAAATAGCTTGTCACTTCATCTCCTTAGGTTCTATGAAAGGACCAAAGGAAAAAAAGTAGCAAATACAGTTTGAAAAGAATAGTTAGCAACTCATAGGAGAGACATTACAATTCATAAATGAGGGTTACTCAATCTCTTTCTCTTTTTATGTATAAAGTGAAATAGATAGAACTCCCACACATTTTTTCCTCCAGCCACTTTGAATATTGTTCACTCTTGTTCTTAGCTTTGCCAGTGATAAAAGGTTTATTCCACATATTCCCAATCGATGGTAGAGCAAAAAGTATACCTAATGTGTCTGTCCAATGCATTGACATTCATATTTAGTCTCTAAAGTCAAGTCATTTCGGAGGAAAGGGGAGTACAATTTGCTATGTAATGCACTGAGACAATCCTATATCTCTGACTGTGTTTCATGACAGATCTTATAAAAGATTGTAAATTACTATCTGTTGAAATATATGAATTTAATGGATTCCATTAATGCACACACCTGCACATAAAAGATTTTGCAAGCCAGAAGATATGATCAGTCAAACAGCTTTAATAGTTATTAATTACAGTTGCTCACTATTTATTCCTCACCAACATAGAAATGTTAAGGTATTTTAATACCTGTACTGTTGGATGGCATGCATAAAACAGGCAAACAGTCTTTTTCTTCTTCTGTGTAATCCATCAGCCAGTTACCCAATGCTTTAAAATCTTTGTTAGACATTTTCTGAGACAGGACCCTTATTTTTCTCCATATGCTTCAGAAAAGCACAGGGAGATTTCTGCACAAAGCTTTTTGCTCTTCTGATTTGATGTAACTTAGGCTGAATTCAGAAAGCTTCACTTTGGCTTTAATTTTGTAAAATATTTCAGTATTTGCTTTAAATTTATTAAAAGCCATATGAGATGCTTAAAAAAACCCAACACGTAATGTTGTTACCTTGTGAAATCACAGAATAATTTAGGTTGAAAAAGACCTTTGAGATCATCAAGTCCAACTGTTAACCCAGGACTGCAAAGTTCATCACTAAACCATGTCCCTAAAGCACCGCACCTGTGCAATTTTGAAACACCTCCAGGGATGGTGATTCCACCACCTCCCTGGGCAGCCTGTTCCAATGCTTGACCACCCTTTCAGTGAAGGTTTTTCCTAATATGCAATCTAAACCTCCCCTGGCATGACATGCAGCTGTTTCCTTTTGTCCTGTCATTTGTTATCTGGGAGAAGAGACCACCCCTCCTGCTTTACAACCTTCTTTCAGGAAACTGTAAAGAGTGAAAAGGTCCCCCCTCAGCCTCCCCCTCTCCAGACTAAACAGACATGGTTCCCTCAGCCGCTCCTCATTACACTTGTGCTCCAGACCCTTCATTAGCTTTGTTGCCCTCTGAACATGCTACAGCACCTCAAGGTCATTCTTGTGGTGAGGGGCCCAACACTGAACACAGTATTTGTGGTGCAGTCTCACCAGTGCAAAGCACAGAGGGGATGATGACAGCCCCGGTCCTGCTTGGCCACACTGTTTCAGATACAATCCAGGATGCCGCTGGCCTCCTTGGCCACCTGGGCACACGGGGGGCTCATGCCCAGCCGGCTGCCGACCAGCCCCCCCAGGCCCTTTCCCCCCAGGCAGTTCCCAGCCCCCTGCCCCAGCCCACAGCGCTGCGGGGGGCTGGTGTGACCCACGGGCAGGGCCCGGCACTGAGCCTGGTTGAACCTCACACAACTGGCCTGGGCCCATCGCTCCAGCCTGCCCAGACCCCCCTGCAGAGCCTCCTGCCCTCCCGCAGATCAACGCTCCCCCCAGCTGGGGGTCACCTGCAAACTGACTGAGGGAGCACTCACTACAGTCATCCAGATTGTGAATAAAGACATTAAACAGGACGGGCCCCAGCACCAAGCCCTGGGGAACACCACCTGTGACCAGCCACCAGCTGGATGTGACTCTATTTCCCACCACTCTCTGGGCTCGGCCATCCAGCCAGTTTTTACCCAGCAAAGAGTACACCCTTCCAAGCCATGAGCAGCCGGTTTCTCCAAGAGAATGCTGCAAGAGATGGTGTCAGAGGCTTTATTAAAGCCCAGGTAGACAATATCCACAGCCTTTCCCTTCATCCACTAAGTGGGTCACCACGTCATAGAAGGAGATCAGGTTTGTCAAGCAGGACTTGCCTTTCATAACCCCACGCTGGCTGGGTCTGATCCCCCGCTTGTCCTGCACGTGCCACGGGATGCTATTCAGGATGATCTGCTCCATCACCTTCCCCAGCACCAAAGTCAGACTGACAGGCCTGTAGTTCCATGGATCTTCCTTCCAGCCCTTCTTGTAGGTGGGCATCACATTTGCTAACTTCCAGTCAGCTGGGACTTCCCTTGTTAGACAGGACTGTTGATAGATGACGGAAAGTGATTCAGTGGTTCAGAATTATCTCCCAAGGGACTCTGCCAGCCAGGCTCCTAACCAGGCCAAAGTCAGCCCTCTGGAAGTCCAAGGTAATGGTTCTGCTGACCCCCCTCCTTACTTCTCTGAGATCTCAAATCTTTATCACCTTATGATTGCTGTGCCCAAGACATGCTCCAATCACCACATCACCCACCAGTCCTTCCCTGCTTGTAAACAGCAGGTCCAGCGGAGCATCTCCCCTGGTGTGCTCAGTGACCAGCTGTGTCAGCAGGTTTTCTTCCACACACTCCAGGAACCTCCTAGACTGTTCCCTTTCCCTCTCTGCTGTGTTGTGTTTCCAGCAGATATCTGGTAGGTTGAAGTTCCCCACAAGAGCAAGGGCTAATGATCTTGATACTTCTGCCCGCTGGCTGTAGAATGTTTCATCTGTGTCTTCGTCCTGGTTGGGTGGTCTATAACAGAATCCCACTAGGATATCTGCCCTGTTGGCCCTCCTCCTGATTCTCACCCATAAACACTCAACCCTAATCTCACATCATTCAGCTCCAGTCAGTCAATGCAGCCCCAGACATGCAGAGCTACCCCACTGCCTCTCCCTCCTTGCCTAGGTAAAAAATGATTTGTTTTGCTTCTAGAATGTAACCTTTTTTTTTCTTTTTTTTTTTTTTAATGAAAGCCTCAAGACTCGGGTGTTGGTAATGATTAAAAAACTTAAGTATTGTACAGCAGACAGACTAAAATTTGATGAACCTGAGCTATTGCCACAACAATGCCAAATTCAATTAAAAATGTAACAAAAACACGGGACAAAGGATCTTATCAGGCAAACAAGGTTAATAAATGTACTGTAAAACATCCCACTGAGTCTGGCCTCTGGAGTTTGAAACAGACACTATGAAAGCAAGTGAATACACTCGTACCCTCATCTGAGAAATAGTTTGAATATGCTTATAACTCCTGCTCTGTGATTTCCTCTAACCAAACCAAATGAGACTTCACTGAGAGACAGTGTGGCTGCAGTGACAGCATATTCCTTGCTATTTGGAAGAAGTGGATCTACCCCCGAGTTCCTCTTTGTGCATTTGTTTTCTAGCTTGTGAAATATATGAGTTGCATTTAGCCATATTGAGATCAGCTGGTATAAAAATAAAGACAGTATTATTAATTACGGACCACAGGCTTTCTTGTTCCCTTGGATAATCTCTGACATGATACCTACTGACTTTTTTGTGTTATGTATGATAACACAAAATATCAGGTAAAAAACAATTGGAGTTTAAAATAAAAATCACTTTAATTTATTCAAAACCCACATTGACCTGAGTCAATGAAACAAAGGGGGTTTATACAATATGACATTATGTACATACCTAGTAAAATAGACATAGGTTATTAGATTAGCACATCAGCTACTCTCCTACTGTCCACATCCACACTCTCACCTGAAGTATGTATGAGGTAACAACCTGCTCCTCCCAACAGCATGAAACCATTATGTGTTATATGTGTTGCTAATGTCTGAACATAAACACTTATTTGTATTATTATCCTAACTGATATTTACCATTTGTACTAAGTTTTCTATCATCTAAAATCTAAATATTAATTATTAAGTTTTGGTTGTGTTTTTTTTTTATTCTATTTTTTTATTTGTTGGATCTTTTTGCAAGGGATTCTTTGCCCTTTATTTGTGCTTGATAAACACAAATTTGAGTATATTGTTGGACACAGATGTATTGCCACAGTATCTACTATTTATTATTTAGAATAATTTTGGGGTAGTATTATTATTATTATTATTATTATTATTTATCCCACTATCTTAAAGCATGGTAATATATGCATGTAATTGCTGACACACATGAGATGCAGTGAAGGCAATGGCTACAATGCTAGCTGTCACCCAGTTTGATCTGTGACCTGTACCTTAGGTGCTGAGCACCCATGACATCCAGTTTTCTGTATGCATTATTGTTTAGATCCCCTGAAATCAGGGAGGAGGTAGGCATTGCTGAGCACAATCAAAATAGATATTACCAAAATTAGAAATCACTTTGGAAAATTCAGTCACTGTTTTGGTGGCTAGCCTGAATTACTAGTAAAGCGCAAGAAGGTGGAGCAAAATGGATCTTTTAACTTCAGGGATTAGGTTCATGACGCTTGACCATTGTGGTGTTAGTTGCAGACAATGGCAACGGGATAAAAGAAACACTTGATATTTATGATGAAGATTCTTAACCAAAAATAAATTCAATATGTTAAGGATTTATATTGTTGAGTATGGAGCTTTAATCCAAGTACACATATGGCCTCTATTAGAAAGCTTCAGAGTGCCTGAACCTTTTAAAACTTTAAGAGACTGGCAAAAAAACTTTAAAAACTTCAGGTCACAAAAAGGAGCTGAGTAGATGACTCAAAGGCCATCGTTAGAGGGAAAGTTAGCTATTCTTCTGGGCTGCTATTCACTGTGTGTCTTTGCTTTATAATGATTGGTTCTTTCATTTGGAGTGCAGAGAATTTTTAACTCATGAAAATACTATTTCCTGCTGAAGGGCCCGGGTTTGCCTTATATTATAATATGTCATTTTATGTTGTGTTACGTTACATTATATTGTGTTGCATCATCATAAGTTTTATGGTTTTCTTTTAATGCTGTTTTCTTTCTGAACCCTAAAGTAGACTTTCATGTTCAATTCCAAAAAAGTTATTGAGAAATACTTGAACAGTTGGATCTGGAATATATTTATAGAGAAGTATACCTCTTCATACTTTCCTGAATGCTGGTCTGGATTTGTGAGATTTCCTGACAATAGGAGTGATTCAGAAACAGGGCTGTAATACTGAGAGGTAGAAACAATGCTTAAAAGTACTTACTATTCTGAAAAAAAACTTCTACTTTGGAGAGAAATTGATTGGTATTGCTCTACAGCAAGACTTCCCAGTTTCACGGTTTGGGAAGAAACTGATGCATGAGTTCATGGAGGAAGACTGTTACCAGGAGAAACCTGGTTGCTGAGGGAAGCTGTCAGAAGGGTAATATTTGGATGCTTTCTATGCAAGGTACAAGGTTGGGGTATTCAATGAAAATCTAAATTGGTAAAAATGGTGTGAATTTCCTTAAAACAAATGAGGAAACAAACAGGTAATTGGTAAGGTAAAAAATATTCTGGAAAGAAGGATCTAATTGGAAAAAGAATATTTTGCTGATTTGGCCACCTTCTGATTTTCTTTTAAAGTTCTCATTAGCAGCATGTTTCTTCATTCTTCACTAATGAATTTCAAAAAAGCTACTCATCTTTTAAGCACAAAATAAATCCCATTCTTTAAAAAGAAAAAAAAAAAAAAAAAAGTGGGACTGATTCTCAGCTGTCATAAGCTGACATATTCCCATTAACTGTAATTAATCTACTCCAATTATCATTATCTGAAGATCAAGTATTGCAACTGAGTTAACGTTTTCACTGGTCTATTAAACGAGAAAAAAGTCTGTCTATGTGTCTAGCTGTGTAGTTATCTACATAACACTTCTACTTACATAGGTATAGTATTGTCTTTGAATATCTGGTCAAAGTCTGCTGCATTTCTTACTGAATTTAAAATTAAGATTAAAAATAAACACTTAAGAAAACTTTTTTTTTTTTCCTCCCCTCCTTGAATTTAGCCCATTTTTTGACACTGGAAAGGAAACATAAGTTTCCATCACAGAGGGGAAAAAAAGAAAGTAAAAAAGAAACTGAAATCAGTATGTTATATATAAGTATGTATAACATTAGACTTTAATTTCTGATCAACCTATTGCTAGTACAAGGTAAGAGTGATCAAAAAAGAGAGCGTAAATGTTCCTTTACTTTCCAAGAATCTCTTAGCTTAATTAATGAAGGACAAAATTTGTCATGCTAATTTGGAAACATTGCTGAAATTATTGTTATTAATTCTCTTCTAGGGAATAGGGAAGAGGAAGAGAGTGTAGACAGATAGACAACAGAACTATAATGCTTAGAACGTGCAGGGACATGTGCAGTTACGCAATGGAAGGAGTGCAACACTGTGAAGAGCTTCCATTCCATCTACATCCCACACACATCCTCAAATTAGTTAAGAAAGCACACCATTTAGAGCAAGACCCATGCACTAGACCCCCCCTCCCCAGTATCCCCTACATACTGGGCTGATAACATTTCCTGAGATTAAAGCAGAACAACAGACCGCACTGGCTGCAGTTTAAGATTGCTTAGGATTTTGGCCATATAATGATGCATAATGTCAGGATTTTATACACATCACTGGAAATTTCCTTGTTTTACACATTTAGACCAGATCCCAGGCAGATTCAACATATTTTTTTATGTTAATCTTATTTGTTTCATTGGAAGAAAATGAGTTCATTGTAGAAAAAAAAGTCCATTGTAACTGTCCAGGGCATGACACATGACCTCAAGAGGTTCCTTCCAACTTCAACCATTCTGTGATTCTGTGAAAACTCAACTCTAATTTCACAAGATGCTTTTTCTGAACTCATATGAGTTACTAATTTTTTCTTGCACTGAAACTTGGAAGGATAGTGGCCCTTCAGGGAAGGTGTTGTTGCTTTTACATGTTTTACATCTTTATTTACCATAAAGTAAGCTGACTTTCCGTGCATGCTACCAGCAGGTGTGTTGGGACAGCCCTCTTCCTATTTGTAGAGTGAGGAAGACAACTGGGCTTTGACGGTTTATTTTCAGTGGGAGAAATTTAGTGATATTAGATTTCCATTTCATAGTGCTCAGATTTATGATGGGTAGTAAAACCATACAGTGAGTCTTAGTTTTATTTAATGACATCAGAGGTACCAGGCATCATGTTATCATTAGCTAATCACAAAGCTGACGTTGTATCTTTCGGCCTTGCCAGGAAACCTATTGAAAACCACCTTGTGAGATTCTCATCACTGTGTTTGTAAGACCCTCTGATGCATGTATATTTTTCCATGTGCTTACTCACAGATAGGTAGTGGAGCCCTTTTAAAACACAACCACTGGATCAACAGAAGAACACATTCTATCTGAAGTAGTGGTTACAACCCTGCAGTTGAAGGGTAGCCATGGTATTTCTACCCAAATTAAGACGTTGGAAAGTAAAGTCATCAGACCCTTCTCTGAAAAGACACACATGAAGGACAGCAAAAACTTTAGTCTCATTTCTAAAATGATGGATGCAGAAGAGTTTTAAAAATATATATTTATATGCATTTATTTCAACAGGGGTTTTAGATTAAAAACAAACCTCAAGCCCTAAAGCTGCACAAGATCCCAGTTTCTACCAATATCAATTGCAATTAGCTACTTATATATGTAAAATGCTTTTTAGAAGTATTTACCTTTTACACACTAGCTGCTTCTCTGGTACTAAGAGAGGCTTGTCTAGTCCAGCAATCAATGAAAAAAATCAGTAGTGGTACACTCAAGAGGTTTTGAATCCTTACCGTAGCATATGCCAGGAAATTCATGCAAATACTGCATTTCTATGCCCAGATCTGGTCACCGCATGTGTCAAATGGATAGTCAGTGAAGTACCTACCTAGATTAGATCATATTATACACTCTCTAAGGCTCGGACTATATGTATTTTTCATCTTGCACAATACTGAGCAGATGGACCTTGATTGTCAAAAGCCCTCAGCAGCCAATATTCTGAGCTCTTTGTAAAGCTTTTCCTGTTGCGGAAAAGGGGGAAAAAATAATACAGAGAGTATTTTAGTGCCTCAATTACAGTACACTTTTAATGAGCTCCCCTCCAGACAATGCACTGTCCTCTAGGATTCAATCTTTGAACAGAATAAAACCCCAACACTCTTGTTTCTTTCTGGTTTATAAAAATGCCCCAGTAACTATGTCCCAGTTAGGCATCATTTTTCTTATGGACAATTTATATATGTATAAATATAAAAGTAGACATAAATGTCTATAGATGCATGCACAAATGCATGTGTATTACTGTGTGCTTGTATATGTACATATTCCATCTGTGTATATTTTTAAATATGCAAACAGAATCCTTTTTACTCTTTCAGTAGAAGTTGTTATAGTCTCCCATAGCAACAACTCACAGATAAAGAATCTCACATCAAACCAAATTGTACATTGAGGACACTGCTGACTGTTACACCGGCATTACAGGTCTGATTTAAATCCACAGAATTAAGGAGGTTCCCACTGCAAGTCTAACCTCAGCTCGACAGGCTATGATATAACAACACATATGGCAAATAACATCATGTCCTCTTCTTTTTGACATAGAAAAATGAGTTACAAAGTGTCTGGGTCTTTTTATGCCAAATTTCCTAACTTTTGTGGGTTTAAATCTTCCCCCAAATGTTAATGTTATGGAAACTGCTGTTCTGATGTTTGAGAAGACGTCCAGTCCTGCAGGAATTACATTATGTTTCCCTTGGTTTGGAGGAATTTCTTCTCCTAGACGGTCAGTTGAATTGAATATCATAAAATAGAAAGACACTTCCTTCTGGCAGGACAGGTGGAAATTTTATGCTCCAGGACTGTTCAATAATGATCTTTGGCTGCATTCATATACACAGACAGAGCAGACAGCTATTAATGTGAAGACATGCAGCATGGAAAATATAATTTATGACTCTCTGCCCTTTCACACACACACTTTTCACTAGCAGAAACTCTTCAGTACTTGTTAACACTGTGAAGTACACAGTTTCAACCTCAACTTCCACCCCCTAGAAAGTAACACAGTTAAAATCATGTTTCTTAAGAGACAAGCCGATATAAGCATCACAATTTTCAAGCCTAAATATGATTCATAGTCAATGCAAGAGAAGATACCCATAATCTCAGTTCAGTGATAGCTGTTTTTTGTTTTTTTGTTTTGCTCATTTCCATTTCACAGGTCTTTTTTTTTTTTTTGTTATAATAGAGTAACATTCCCATATAGGGTTACATATTTTTTTAGTTTTTTATAGTTGCAATGTTAATTTGTAGTTTGGGGTTTTTAGTTTGGGTTCATTGCTGTTGCTTTTCTAAGCTGAGTGAATAATTTAAAACTGTGAAGTGCACTGGTAGTGTGGTGCTTGCTTGGGACTGGGATATCAGAGAGTACATGTACAAATAAAGTAACATAACCTTTACTCCTTTCAAAAATTCAGAAATACATCAAGTGTTTTCTCAGGAACAGTAAAGAAATACATTTTTTTTAAAAATGCCAAACACCACAAGTTTTATTTTCCTGCTTTAAAAAGTTAACTAATTGACCTTAACCTATTTAATCTTCATATGAATCAAAATAAAACATCAGAATCATATGAATCAGAAGAAAAACTAATATTAAAATGTCCCTTATCACACCTTACAAGACAAGGGCATTTGGCATAAGATAAAAGTCATTCAGTTCTCTGAAGATGAAGGTTTAAGGGGAACAATAAATTTAACATACATAGTGCAATGTGTGTACACAAATTGCTTCCTACTACAATCTCTCCAGTGACTTCTATCTCCTTCCAAACAACAACCCCCCTCGAAAAATATCTTGAAAATTACTGTCTTAATAAAACCTCCAAAATGAAAAAAATGTGCAACAGCTACCTATGGGACTTTGATATCTGTTTTATACTTTAACATTTTATTTTGTGCTACAACATTGTTACAAAACAATTATAAAAAATAATTTATTCTACTTCAGATTCAAATTCAACTTTTCATTTAAAAAAATGGACTGGAACTGAGGTTTTGAAATTCAGAACTTAAACTTGATCTTAACTTTGACAAAGTTTTAGGCACTCAGATCCAAGAACTGGAAGCTACAGGTTGTACAGTGTTAGGCCTATTCCTCCACAGTATCAGTTCCTTCTGTGTTTTGACCTCTAAAGTCACTGTCTCTGTTAATTCCTGCATGCGATGTAGATGTGTCTGGAATTTTAGGACACGGGAACTACTTCAAACTTGAGGCTGGTGTCTGAGCCAAATGCTTCTGTGCTGCTATTCCCGGTGCTTAGAGAAAGCAGTCTTCTCTGTCCTGCATGTAGATTTCCCTTCTGCAGAACTGAATTTTTGCTCCAGACTGAATCCTGAGAGCAAAGTCAGGTTGTGCAAACAGTTGGCCATGGAATATAATGTGGACCAAATTGACTTGTCCATCTGACACAGGTGACATATTGCATGACCTTGGTTGAATAATTTTCTATGCTTGGTCTTTCTCTCCTATGAAACACGAATAATGATACTTCCGTGCTTCCATTGTAAAGACATGGTTGAAGAGGTCACACACAGGTTTAGTTGTTTCAGTGTCTCATCTCTGACAGTGGCCAGTAGCAGGTTTAGATAGATGAGAACAAGATAACCGGTAACATTTTCATTTGCTACTGTTCCTTAGGTTCTGGCAATATGGAAAACAAAATCCTAAGGATTTCCAAAGACAAAGTTTGCATCTATACTATTTTGCTTAATATTTCATAATGGACTTTTCCTGGGTTTAGCAAATGAATTTAACTAAAAACGATTTAACTCATTTGTAGTTTTGGCCCACACTACATTTTATGGCAATAAGTCCCACAGCTGAATTACCTGTTCTGATAAAGCATGACATAATATAGCAAAACAAAACAATTTCCTTTTGCTTGCCTTAACATGCATGCCTAATAGATAAAAGGAGTGAGAAGTGTTGAATAAATGGTAAATATTAGCAAAGCCTTATATCTAAACTAAGAAATCATTCTTACACCTTTTCTAATGTGATTTTTTAAAAATAATAACTGGTATATCAAAGAATAAAACTGAAATACACATGGCTCAGAGGATATACCTACATCAGAATTTAGGAGAAGGAAATTAATAGATCTTTCTATATTTCTTCCCATGTCATTAACAACATTATAATGCAAAATTACCTCTGGAATAATGTTCATCTTCAGAAGAAGAATAGCAAATCCTATAAATAATTTAAAGATATTTCACTCACACTGAAAAAACTACCTGATCAGAAATTCATTTTACACTTTTAGAACCATTTTTACTTGCCCAGACTCTGTGGTGGTTGAAGATCTTATCTATGAATTCACTTTGGAGAGGCATAGAAACTTCTTCGCATGAGCCGCATCTACAGCCTACTTCATTAACAGAAATCTCAGCGCAGCTGATGCTTGCTTTGCAGGCAGTTTAGAACAGTGCACCTCTATTTCAGTGACAGCAATAGTAAATTAATATTCAAGACAATACTATAAAATAAATGTTGTTTTATAAAAAGATTTCCTTTATTTCAATGATATTTGAATTGGGCTTATAATGGGATCAGGACTAGGCTGACAGCTTTGACCAGAGTCCTGCAGTGTAATGCACATCTGTAGTATGTTTGGGAAACAAAGACCAGCTCGGGGTGCAAGGTGCTATTCACAAAGGGTTTGATGTTCTTTTTGCAGAAGGTGTGAACTGTTTTCAGTAGTTGGTTTTGACTGACCCTTATTTCTTCACAGCTTTGTTTTGTGCCACTCTCTCTAGAGATCATCCAAATTAACTCTGAAGCCTCAGGAACAACATTCTGGATCCGTCCCACTGGTTCATTGCTACTTTCTCTTTCCTATTCCTTTCCTATTTACTCCCACATCTTGTTCTAAGGGAAGATCTGCTCACAAAGAAAATGAATGACTATCTATTTAATCTATATGACATAAAACATTATTTTGAAAAAGACAATTTTAATGTAGGTGACTGAAATAATTTCACTCAGCTTATGCCCATGACAATTCACTTATGCCCATCTTTTTCTCATAAAGCCCCTTAATGTTTTAGTCTATTGCTTTATTTCTTCATAGATCTTCATAACATATTAGCTCTCAGAGGATACAAATTATGTGTGGTTATAATTTGCTTTCCTAGGTGCTCAAACCTTCATGCCTCTGCCTCAATACTGGTTTATTCAGTAGAAACTAGAGGTTGTGGTTACTTCCCCACTCACAAAAGGATTTGTCTGCCCTGTCGTAGGTGTCAAACAATTACATGTCTGAATAAGGCCACATCAGACTGCCCTTCTTGTGGGCATGTTCAGTAGGAGATCCATTTGCTCTTGAGAGAGGAGTGAGGAAGGGCAGATGATTTCTCCTATGAAGGTGTCAGTAACATCTCCACTTCCACCTTTCATGGCATTCAACCGGTTCACTACATCTTGAATTCCCACCTTCAGAGGAAATCAGCAGTATTTAGATGGCTAACAAACTGTAACAGAATAGTGACTCTTGGTAGACATATGCAGCATCCAGCACAGCTGGGTCCTCAATTCTAGCCCTTCTGCTGCTGCTGTGACCCTAGCAGGAACATGGTAGGAACACTGACAGAAGCTGATCCTGATGTCTGCTTTCAGCACAAGTCGCTCTAGGCTAAAACAAAAGTTTTGTCCAAGCAAGGCTTGCAGGATTCAGCCACAAAATGAGGCTAGAAGTTCTCTCATAACTGTATCCTAAAGAAGCTGAATGAGGACAATATTCTGACAGCAGGAAGGGGAAAGAAAGATTCAAAGGCAAAGAGAAGTGAAGAGGGTAAAACAGCACAGTGGGCAAATGGATTATTGTGCTCAATGGAACAGTTGAACCAATGTAAATGAAAATGTCCCTTTGAATGATAGCACGCTCTAATGTACAACATGGCACCTTCTGTTCTCCTGCATTCCCTCTCTTTTATTGTCCCTCCAGCAAATCCTGGTTTTGTTCTCAAACTCTTCCTGACACAAAAGCCTCTGTCAGATTTTCAAACCTCGGTGCTTTGCAAAACAAAACCACACCATTTTCCCATTACCTCTTCTCTCAGATTCTGCATTTCAGTCTCTGGGATCATCTCCTTTGCTCAAGCTCTGCAGAAAATATTTCCACACAGGGATGAAGCTCCAGGGGAGAGAGGGGGCAAAAAATTACCAAATTGCCACTGTCTCAGGAGAGGATTAGTTTTAGCTCAACTTTTATTTAAGGCCCTGAACTTTGAACAATTCGTACAAAATTCAATGGAAATTCAGACCTGCAGTATATTAGGAGAGGCATGGCCAGCAGGTCGGGGGAGGTGATCCTCCCC
Organism: Falco punctatus; assembly: GCF_963210335.1. Taxonomy (NCBI): domain Eukaryota; kingdom Metazoa; phylum Chordata; class Aves; order Falconiformes; family Falconidae; genus Falco; species Falco punctatus. Next base: position 7,677,343 of record NC_137586.1, read on the forward strand.
TCTGCTCTGCTCTGCTCTGGTGAGGCCACATCTGGAGTGCTGTGTCCAGTACTGGGCTCCCCAGTTCCAGAGAGACAGTGAGCTACTGGAGAGGGTCCAGTGAAGGCTACCAAGATGATGAGGGGACTGGAGCACCTCCCTGATGAGGAAAGGCTGAGGGAGCTGGGCCTGTTTAGCCTGGAGAGGAGAAGACTGAGAGGGGGTCTCATCAATGTGTACAAATACCTTAAGGTCAGGTGTCAACAGCATGGTATGAGTCTCTTTTCAGTGGTGCCTAGTGACAGGATCAGGGGCAACAGGCACAAACTGCAGCACAGGCAGTTCCAGCTGAACGTGAGGAAGAACTCCTTCACCTTGAGGGCGACAGAGCCCTGGGACAGGCTGCCCAGAGAGGCTGTGGGGTCTCCTTCTCATGAAACATGCAAAACCTGCCTGGATGTGATCCTGTGCAACCTGCTGTAGAAGAACCTGCTTTAGCAGGCAGGGGATTGGACTAGATGATCTCCAGAGGACCCTTGCAACCCTGACCATTCTGTGATTGACCTGAAGGAAGTTTCACAGACAGTGCTTATGCTCTCTCATCTGCCCAGATGTGAACCAGCTCTAATTAGGAAGCCACAGAAGTGAACTTGACACAACTTTTGTCAGCATGTGCACAGGTAGGTACTGCCTTTGGTTTAGGAAGCCCTTGAGCTTGCGTTCAAATAGTTTGTTAAGGAAGATTCATGATTTTCTTACTCTGTTTTTGTACATATCCTCAGGTCCAGTAAAAAAACCCCTACTGGTTTAGCTCAACATGAGCCCCAGGTCTTTGTAGTCTTTATTTTCTTTTTGGATTTTTATATCGAATGCAAGGCAGCAAGCCTGCTTAAAGATGTATATACATATGATCATTTAGGTTTAACTCAACACTAACATGGCTGCATTGCTTCTGGGGCACAAGCAAAACTTTTCTGCATTGGCCTTAATAAGACAGGGTAGGAATATCCTACACTAGCCAGACCTGCCTAGTTTATTTGCATGTTATCTTTTGTTTGTTTGCTCATGGACACTCTAAGTAGCAGCTGTTTAGCCTTCCTCTCCCTTACCAATAAAGCAAACAAAAATCTGGTCTTCCAGCCTCTGGAAATTGACTTTTCAAAGGATTTTTAAGCATCCTGGCAGTCAGCCACAATTTGGCTAGTTTGACATCATGGCACAAATACTGTGAGAAACAAGTGCAGTAAGTAATTTGATTTAAGTTCCTGACCTTTCCAGCAGCCACCTACTACAGTTGTATAGAAAAAAATAATACAATTTGCAGTTGAAGTGAGAATGAGGTTGTTTTTCTATTATCATTATTATTATCATTATTATTATTATTATTATTAATCTTCTGTTCCAAAACTCAAAGAAAAGAAAAATTTTGTTATAAACTGTTTTATTAAGTGTAGTATGTCATGAAATAAAGAAGTTATAAACTTTGTTGCAGAACTGGTAGAATTAAGTATTTTCATTTTACTATTTTTTAATTTAATTTCTAATACCATTTTTCAAAACTCTGTGGTTTACATGGTAAAACCAATTAGTGGGAACTACAGCAAAATTATTTTTTTCCTGACCCACTCCAAAAATAAAGTTTGTTTCTCTTATCTATTTAAGTCCTTATCTCAATCGGAGTCTGTAAACATTGACACAGAAGAAATGGCTATAAACCTCAGCACTGTTTCAAGATTTGTAATGCCCATCAGCACACAGAAGTATTGGACTAAACTTTGGATAACAATCACAACATATGCATGAATAGAGCAAAAGCTCTGAACCTTTGGAAATTTCCCTTTTGATATTTAATTCTATCTAAAACAGAGGATATAGCGTGCTCAGTGCTAAGGACGATGGGGACTTTTGCCAAAGGAAACAAGAAATAATCCAAAGTCTTTTTCTCTAATGAATCTGATGCTGCTCTAAAAAGTTAATGAAAAGTCTCTCCATTGAATTCCATGAGCTTTGGATGAAGCCCCAGATAAGCTGTTCAGAGAGAGCAACTAAAATAAATTGGGAAAAGGTTCTCTGCTTTATGAAGTCATTTTAAGGGAGGTAATGGAACAGCTGTTGCATACATAAAACACACAGGTCCCTTTGGAAATGCAGTTGGGCAGAGCCTTGCTGCACAGCACGAGTTGTGGGCATTGCCCGACAGCTTCTCTGGCTGAACAGACCACTAGCCTGAGCACTAACCTCGCAACGACTCCCCAGATCCCTCCGGCCTCTTAAAGGGAAAAACAGCTTCATTAGTTCCTCATATAAACAGCCAGAACATAAACACAACATGCTCCATTAAAATGGTCAAATTAAGCAAGTAGAGAACCTTTTCTATATGTGTCAACTTTAGTGGTTTCATTCTGGGGTTTGTTTTCCTTTTCTGTCCTGGTTTTGGTTTGAGTATTCTCATTTTCAGGGCATCCAGGCAGATACTTAGGTAGAACTAACTTTATTTGTACAGATCATCACAGATGTATTCCACGGACTTTCCTTCTCCTGGCTGAATTTTAAAGTGAGCATGTGGAAACCAAAAATGGTGCATCAAATACTGTACATATAAATTATTGCTGCTTTTTGAATGGTTATGCTGAGAAAGCCATATCAGGATTTGTCCCTTTTCATGTTATCTACAAGGAAAAAAGTCTCCCTCTCCGGTGATTTCACAGCATAAAATCTGGTGAAAAGTCCAGTAAAACATTTAGCCTTTTTCTAGTACTTTATAGGTTGTTTTCAAGGTGTTTGAATTCATTTCAGGTAAAATGTAATGGCCATAGCAGGATCCCTCTAAGACCTAGTTCTGCTCTGAATCTTTGGCAATTTTCTCTTTTCTTGTTGGTTTCATACACATTTACCATTTACATGTGTATGCATGTGTGTACTGATACAGCGTTATAAAGTCTGCAAGGGTAAAAGGACAGATAAGCAAACAGGGTTGTCTATAGCCACACAGCTATCACTAAACTTTTCTTTTTTCTCCCACTTTTCTTTCATCTTTCTTTTTTTTTTTTTTTCATCTCCTTTATTAAATCATACCACATCCTTGCTGTTACTTTTGTTGTTCCCATATTGGACTAGGACTGCAAAAGATGTTAACAAATGAAAATCACTGCAGGACAATTTATACTTCCTAAGCTGTAAGCTCTCCTGCTTAGACCAAAAATTCCCAGGAGTGTAGATCTAGTCAGTGGCTTGTGTTTCTTACCAGTGTGAATTGACTTTTTTGGCTTCTTCTGGCCAGCCCACTCTAAGAACTCATGGTTTTGACCAGTCTTGCCTGATACCCTTCCCTGCTCCCAACATTTCCAGTTCAGTGAGGTCCCGTGGTAACAAGGCATTTGTCAACTTCAACTGTTTTTTGCAAGACCCTGCTTAATCTGGTGGGGTACAGTTTGAGATATTTCATATAAGCTAACATTGACAAACTTCTCATCAAGCAGAATTTTATAGATGAGCAGTGGTGGGAAACAGAAGATGTACTGAACAGAAGACAACCAGGCTTTTATAAAAGAAAGTTATTTTAATACTCTGAAAAAATGTAGAAGAGCTGGAGTATGAGCCTTTTGGGGAAATAAAAAGTCCTAAAAAGATTCATATGGTCACCAAAGAGGAAAGTATTCCCAGAATCAGCCATAGGACAGGCAGCAGGGCATGGTGATGGTTTTTGCCATTTATATAAATCTATGTCTTGTGCTGTCTGAAGTTAGGAAAATTGAAATGGAATTAGAAAATCATATCCATGGTCATACAGTTTATTCAGTTCCAATAACCAAGAGTACATCCAATCTAGTTGGCTCAAAAGCAATCACATTTTATATCCTCTAGGGGAACTTATTTGTGGTTGTGTAAAAACCTCTTGCACTATTACTAATAACAATTAGATCATTAAAACTGATGGTGTTCTTAGACTCTGAGGGTCTTACTCAGTGACACTGCTGACTCTTAATTCCGGTTGTGTCATTCATCATAGGTAGTTCAAATCAACTGGTTTATTCTCACCTTTGATTCATATTATAACTTTTCACATTCCGCAGGGGGTTGTTTAATATTTGAGGGAAATAAAAAACCTGTCAATGCTAATATGGAAGTAGCAGGTGCCAGTGAAGCTCTGATTTGGAAAAAATGACCTACACTGCCCTGTGTCAGTGGGTTTATGGGGGAAACAGACAGGAAAGCCAGCTAAGATACTTTGAGCTTCACTGTTTTATTCACACTTGCCAGATTTATTTTGTAAACCACATTTTTATACCAAAAAACTTTTTCATTTCATTCTTTCTTTTAACTCTCCTTTCCCACTCACTCCTACTCTATAGAAAAATATTTTTGTGCTGGTTGTTTGTGTTTTTGTTTTTTTTTTTGGGTTTTTTTTTTTTTTTTTTTTTTGTTTTTGGTTTTGTTGTTCTCTTTTTAATCTTTAATGTGAAAACCTTTGGAAAGCTGATCTTCAACTTACTATGAATGGAAGAAATGTTCTGTTTTTAAAAATCATATAAGGTTTAACCACAATGAGGAATTTAACTTTAAGCTAGATAAAGGAAACAAAAGCAAAATAAACACACTGATAGATCTGAGCTGATTTTAATTTTGATTTACTCATCAGATCCTACTCACCCTTTATGAAGTGAAGAAAAGTCTGAAATACTTGTAGGAAAGAAAAAGCAGTATTTCAGCAACAAAAACAAACCCCAAAACAATAACAGTATTAAATATGTTAAGAACTTTATTCAACAATTCAACTTTATCCAACGTTATTCAACAATTATTTCTTGAAAATTCTTGAAAGTCTAAACAGTTAACCTGCAAGTAAAAGATATTCTCTACCATAATGCACTTATGCTTTTATAAAGATTTATCTTAATATAAAATCTAACTTTAAAAAGTAATTATTGAGTATTTTCCATTTAAAAATCATATTCTCCCTTATCTGAAGTTTATCAACTGAATATCCATTATGCTCCATTAACTGAAAAAGAATGAGCTTTACTGTTCTTGTTTATGTCATAAAAATACTTTTTTTTCAATGCCTGGAAAAGTTCTGTTTAAAACTAAAGTAATTCTTGCAGTGATACACGGTGTGAGCAAAAGGTACGAAATCAAGGTATGTCTTACATAACTTTGGGCGTGATCCTTGCCTGTTTGCAAAAGGACATAGTGTTTTCTTTGAAGACCTCATTTGAATCAGGAATAACTAACCCATCTAGTGGCCTTCTATGATGGAGTGACTACATCAATGGACAAGGGAAAAGCTACAGAAGTTGTCTACCTGGAATTCCGTAACGCCTTTGACTTGGTCTCTCTGGTGGTGCATCTCGCCCCCTTCCCTGGGCCACTTTACATGTTAGGCCTTAGCTTCTATGTAATGAGTTGGGTGGTTAAGCATCCCTTGACCATACTAGCAACTCTTGCACATCTGAGGTACGAAATTGCACTGGCTGTAGAAGAAATATCCTTTATCTCCATGACACCACCACCTGCCAGCCTTGGAGGATTCCTTATCTGGAATATAACATCCCTAACAAGCCTAAACCCACTCTTTATCATGACTCCAAGAGTTATGGTACCACTGCCACTGGAATTTTTGGGAAAATGCCATTAATTACAAACTTGGATTCAGTCAGTATGGAAAATTACTGGTGACTGAAGTCAATCAGTTCTAAACCTATAATTGAAGGTCTTAAGTGAGGCCCTTAGAGCTCTCCTGGACTGCAGTGGGCTATGAACAGCATCTCCCTCTGAGCAGGACACCTCTCAGAGCTCACAAACTCCCAAGTTTGAGATACTAAGGGGACCACCACCAAAAGCTGGTGATAGGACCTGGGCTGATTTTACTGCTTCTTGAGGCTCAACTCTTTGTCCATTGAGAAATGCAGAGGCATTTAATGTATTTCACTGAACTCAAGAGGAACTTTTACGAGATATACCTTTGTACATACATCTTTATACTTCTATTTCTTCGTGCCTGTGTGTATGTGTGTGAATTTATTTAGTAACTTCATAATAAGCATGGGATACATGTTGACATTTTTTGAATCCATAGTTAAACTGCTTTTAAAAGTTAGGTAAATTCTACTTGATTCACTTTGTAAATAATAAATTAGTTGATGGGTTAAGTGCTGTTAAAACCCTATGATCAACATTAAACTGAATATTTCTTATATCCTTTAGACATAAAATGTTGACCAAGTCTGAGACTGACTGGATCGAGCCACATCATTAAGAGTTTAGAAAGCAAGGGGATCCATTCTGAACCTTGTGATTCCACAGGAGTATTTCCCTTATTCTTTTACATTTCTAGCCTCTGTGTAAATCGTTTCAGCCCAATTCAAATTTGATTCTTTTTTGTGTGGTTTGTCTATGTAGTAAGTAATAGAGTGAACCTTGTCATCAAACTTTGAGAAGTCGCACTCCCACAAATTCATAGTAAAACTTCTTTGCTCATATTATTGATAATGGTTCTTTAGGTGAGTTTTAACCTAAACCAGTCTTTTGTGACAGTCCCGCCATGACATCCTTCTCTCTAAATTTGAGAGAGAAGAAATTGATAGATAGACTGTCCAGTGGATGAGGAATTGGATGGATGGTCCCATCCAGAGAGTAGTGGTCAACAGCTCAACATCCAGATAGAAATCAGTGCCAAGTGGTGTCCCTCAGGTGTCTGTACTGGGACCAGTACTGCTTAATATCTTCATCAGTGACATAGACAGTGGGATCAAGTGTACCCTCCGCAAATTTGTAGATGACACCAAGCAGTTAACACCTGTGGGTTGGGATGCCATCCAGAGGGACTTGGACAAGCTCAAGAAGTGGGCCTGTGGGAACCTCCTAAGATTCAACAAGGCCAAGTGCAAGGTCCTGCACCGGGGTTGGTGCAGGGCCCAGTATCAATATGGACCGGGGGATGAAGGGACTGAGTGTCCCTGCCAAGAAGGACCTGGGGGTACTGGTGGGTGTAAAGTTGGACATGAGATGGCAGTGTGTGCTCCCAGCCCAGAAAGTCAACTGTATTTGAGCTGCATAAAAAGAAGCATGGCCAGCAGGTCAAGAGGGGTGATTCTGCCCGTCTACTCTGCTCTGGTGAGACACCAGCAGCAGTACTGCGTGCAGCTCAGGGACCCTCAGTGCAGGAAAGACACGGACCTGTTGAAACAAGGCTAGAGGAGGGCCTCAAAAATGATCGGAGGGTTGGACCACCTCTCCTGTGAAGACAGGACGAGAGAGTTGGGCTTGTTCAGCCTGGAGAAGAGAAGGTTGCGGGGAGACCTTGTTCAGACCTTTCAATATTTAGAGAGGGGTTATAAGAAAGGTGGGGGGACACTTTTAGTAGGCCCTGTAGTAATAGGACAAAGGGTAATGGTTTTAAATTAAAAGAGGGTAGAATAAGAACAGATATAAGGAAGAAATCTTTTATGATGAGGGTTGTGAAACACGGGCACAGGTTGCCCAGAAAGGAGGGAGATACCCCATTCCTGGAACTTTCAGGGTCAGGCTGGACAAGGCTTTCAGCCACCTGATCTAGCTGAAGGTGTCCCTGCTCATTGCAGGGGGGTTTAGGCTAGGTGACCTTTAAAGGTCCCTTCCAACCCAAACTATTTAATGATATTCTCTGACTGGTAGTCCAAGACTTCATCACTTTTCATACAGAGGTGAGAAAGTGACATGTTGGCAAAAAGAAACATGGCACACTTATGAATGCAGTTCTCTGAGTTTCCATCGAGTTTCTCAACTATCTTCTTTTGTGTCACCTGTTGGTCTCATAGACATTTTAATTTCTGCAATTTTAGATACCTCAGTGAAGCACCTGAGAGAAAAGGATAGTTGCTGTAGATGTCTATACATTTAAAACTCTACATTGTGTTTCAGTTATTAGATACTGCTAGGGGAGACCATGTCTTTCTCCTGAAAGAAAGAAAATACTTAAGCATGTTATTTAATTTTCAAAATTTAGGTAAAATTAATCTGCGCCTTGGCCAAACCATATCAATAAATCATGATTAGAAACCAACACGTACTTTTAATAGAGATAATGCAAACATGTACACTGTTCACGGAATCAGTTTTTGTCTTCATAGGCATTTTCTGGGATATGAAATCTGTGAATAGTCATAATCCATAATATATAGAGCTGAGTGAGATTGTATGTAGTGATTTCTCTTTACTTCATTTTTGCCTTTGTAAATAAGGAATTCTTAATTTGTGTTGCAGAAGGTCTTCCATCCCTGTTGTGATTGATGGCTAGCAAACTGCTGGGGACAATTCCAGTTGGTGGGTAAGAAACACAATCTCGTTTATATTTATATCATATCTGTTGCAAATTAAACTAAAAACATAGAGTTTGCACACTAAAATGGTTACACTGTGGAGCAATGTGCCTATAAAACAGCATGCTAACAAGCACGACATGATAAATGAAATGCAATAAACTTCTATACTTTCAGATTCTCCCAGAGGCAGATGCCAAGGCTATCACCTGTAGAGCTTCACTTGGTGACAGCATAACAGTGTCTTCAAGAAAGTACTTGTTGGATTTGCTTTATAAGATGCGAGTGGCTACTAGCACTCACGCAGTTAACTTCACACATGCTGCATCTGAGACAAGATTTGTAATTCAAGCAACCAAATGCACAGGCAGTGGTAGTTTGCTTGCTGGATTGCTGGTGCTCCTGAACAGGAATGACCTGTTTTCTTCAGTAGATGGCAGCAGTACAGATACATGCTAAAAACAGGACTCCAAATGCCGTTTGTAAAATAAAGCTCCTCTTTTCACATACTACAACTATTGTAACACCTGAGCACCTACCAGTTAGATATTAAACATCATCTCCAGCTTCAATAGTAACTCAAATCACACTTATACAGCTTTGTTTAAAAAAAAGAAAAAAAAAAAACAAACAAGGAAAGTGAACCAAAAAAAGTCCTTATTGATCAATGCTCCTTTATTCTTATGTACCAGTAAATATTTACTACCATTAACTGTCTAGCTGTACATGCAGATATATTTTTCCTCATAAGGTGTCCCATGGCATGGCCCAAAAGGTTTTTCATCAACGTCATGACTCTCCTCAGAAAGATATCAGTTGAAGTGCGGGTTTTGGAAGGAAAAAGAGGAATCTCAAGGATTTATGTGTCCTTCATAATGTGGCTGGTTTGGACCACACAGAAAACCATTGAATTGATTCAAATGCACATATTTCAGTTGGCTATTTTTACATATTTTAAAGTACCAGAAATACTAAAATGGTACCTTCAGCAACCCTGGAATGCTGTATCTGGGTCTTTATTTTTGAAGGAGGAGGAGACATGAAGAGAGGTATTTTCCAAAGAGACTCAGAAGTGAGTCATAAAACAAGCCTAGACCTTGGTGATCCTACACTTTTTAGGTGTGAGAAACTTGGTTTCAAAATTCCTTTACTTGATTCATCATGGCAAATGGCATTTGCTTCCCCTCCAGTGAGTGCTCTAGCCCCAGGGCTATGAATATACAGTTGTGTATTCCATCTGGTACACAGAGGTTAAACACAGGGAGGGAATCATGCACCTTAGACACAGGTGAGAAGCAATGGGAGGCTCCCCACATGATACAACTGACTTGCTGCAGCACAATATTAGAATCTCAGATTTATATGTTCTACATTCCCCAAAAATATCCCCAGGCATTCAGGGTCTCGTGCCTGTAAGATTTCTGCCCCTTACACTCATCACAAGAAATGGAATAGTAGATCTCTGGAGTAAAAATTATATGTCTCCCAGGGAAAAGCAAAGTCTAAAATGAACAAAAGAAAACTTTCAGCATTTTGATGGATAGATTACATTCTTGGTTTTTTTTGTTTGTTTGTTTGTTTTGTTGTTGGTGATGATTGTGGTGGTTTTTGTGTGTGTTTTATTATTATTATTATTATTATTATTATTATTATTATAATACTCTGTAATAGTATTTGCTTAGGTGACAGACTATTGTGATTCTGTGAGATGGGTAATTTCCTAGGTGTAAAAAAACAACTATTACTCTAGTTTTCGACAAAGCTCAGATGCTTATGATGAGAAATGGTAAATAGTTCAGAGGTTTAAATGCCATGGGATACATTGAGTAGTGATGAATATGTTCCTGAAATTTGTAGCTGAGTTTTTTACTCCTGCATTTGTTTTTCCAGGGCTTAGGTATTGTAAGTGCTTTTGTTTTTACTTGCTACAGTTTGCACAGCTGGTTTGTATATAAAGTCATCTTCCGTAGTCTAAAGCAACAATATTAACTAAACTTAAAGTTTTTTTGCTTTACGTTTGAATCATGATAATTGCTGGCCTAATTATAAAAAAAATTAGAATCATCTGTGGTGACAGCTTATAAACATAAATGTTCCCTTCAAGCAACTATAGGTAAAGACAGAAAAAAAGAAGTCTTAACATCTCATATTGATTGCTGGGTCAATGCTGTTCTTGAAACTGTAAAATATGAATGAGCAGCCTTTGAACAGAATAAGATACTAGATACCTTTGATCAAATCTGGAATGCATTTCTGCAGTGCTACTCACTAAAAAGAACAAATAGAGGATAACCCTCAGATGATCAACCCTGTATCCACAAGGGCTTCCTCTGTGTAGCCTAAAAACTAAATATATATTGACCAAATGATAGATTTTAGAAGATATGATCATTGTTTGTGATTCATTCAAGGAAGTAAACAACATGAAAGGGTAAGTTTTATTTGGGTCATTCCAAAGGAGCTGATTCACAATGAATGGGAGGAAATTAAGCAGAGAAATCTGTACACTGGACATCAGAAAATATTTTACTATGGGGAGATCTGTCAGATTGTGAAAGATTCTGTACAAGGAAACAGAAGAAATCCCATTGTTTCCATAAAACTGGATATGGTGGGGTACAGGTGAATACAATAAACTTATAGGGTATTGTGGGTAGTGGAAATCCTTAGAGAAAATGGAATTTTCAGTTTTAGAAAATAAAATTAAAAAATAAACCAAAAAGAAACACCCCAAAAACCCCCAAACCCCAGAAATGATAACTGTAGTGCCTTAGAGGAATTTGTATATCTTGGGACTTCACTTTCTCTTTTAGCTTTCTGATTATGTTTATTTACCATTATATATGTCTAACCCTTCTCATTTTGTGATGCCGTGAAGACAGTAAGGAATACATCCAGCTGAGGTGTGACACAGAAGAAATGGAATTACAGATGTAATGCATTCCTGATGCTGCATGGAGGCACAAAGCCTGTGAATTACAACTTGTGCTCTGCATTTCTCAAATAAAAAAATAAAATTTGCAAGTAGATTTCAGTAAAAGCACTTGAAAGTGTTTTGTAGGTTTGTGGGGATTTTCTCAAGATTTTTTTTTTTTCCAAGTTAAAGTTTAGAACTGTTGTTTACCTAGCTTAACTAGCCTATTTCTCTGGTCTTATGCTTAACCTTTGTATGTTCCTCTGAGTCCTAAAGTCAACAAGATGAGTCTTCCCCAAGGAGAAGGGCCAGCAAGGACAAGAGGGTTTGCAATGAGTCCTCCATGATCTGAGTCTTCCACTGGGGAGGAACACGCTGCTGGTGGTGGGTGTGCTCCATTCTGGTCTTTGATTTGCTTGGATTCACTTGACACAAATATGTTTGTATAAATTTCCTCACACACAGTTTACTTCCTTTTAATTTGTATTCAGCTAATAGTTGAATGTTGTACACTAATCTTCTCCAGCCCATTAGCACCAAGAGTTATCATTTGTTACTTGGTGACTAGAGAGGTTTGTTAGACTTTTACTGCATATGGCACTCACAAACCTAAGCTAAAACGATCTGCATAATAGACACTTCACCAAAAGGCAGATACTATCAGAGCTGAACCAAGCTATGACCATGTCAGGTTACTACAAGCCTGGACAAGGTCTGAGGTCCCGCACTGCCTGGTCCTTACAGTGTCTATGGCTTTTTCCTGGCCTAAAGGTAGGATGTAATATTCCTTCAACAATCTTCACTCAACACTGAATCTGTATAACTTAATATGAGCACTTAATATTATCCGCAAACAAATGGAGTATGAATTTCTCAGAGATGTCAGAATTTATATGTATTTCACACAATTAGCAATGACAGCATTCCGGAAAGGTTAGGGAAAGTGAAGAAAGTGGGATCATTAGGATGGACATGTTGCTGCTAGACTTCAAAAGGATTTAGGTCCGATAGCCTTTTCTGGCTGTCATTTAGATTACTAAAACTGTTTGGGGGAAGTCCATACAAGCTCAGTAATTTATTCTTAGCCAACTTCTTAGTCTTCTTTCACACACCTGAAAGGTGTGGGCAGGGATATCTTCTCTCATTTCAGAAATTTAATCTCTTTAAAATGAGCCCAAATCACTCCAGTTTAACACATATTACCATTTGAAACTCCAGAAAACATGGTAGTCAGAACTAATATCCACTATATTTTTCTCATCTGACGGCAAAATTCACAGCAAGAGAATGATAAAGCCATATCAGTTGTTGTTTTAAGATCCTTTCCAAATAGTAATTTGTGCCCAATCTGTATAACCTCTTAATATGAGGTCAGGCAATAGCACTTCTATAAGACAGTCTGAGTCTGTTCCAGTCTTTTCTTCAATGGAGGAAGCCTGGATTTCTAACTCTGGTACCAGGCATAAATCTAAGAAATATCTCACCTCCTGGTTTTTTGATTACTTTGAAAGATCATTGATTTTAAAGGAAGATTTCAATAGCAGTTTTTAAAATTATACTGAATTTGGAAAGGACTTTTATCTGCCTATTATGTTGAAAAAAATATAACCTTCAGAAGATTTCTGAACCACACTGCTTTTGCATCTATATGCACAAAATAATTTGCATTCCTGTCTTGGCAAGGCAAGAAACCAGACAGATTGATAGGAAAACAGGTTTCCTAGCTGATTGTTAAAGATGTTTCTTTGATTTGTGCAGAATAGCATGAAGCTGACACAGGGTGAGTAATGCAACAATACAGGAGAAGGAAAGGGCAATTTCAAGGTGCTCAAAAACCTGGCTTTGGAATTCTCATGGGATTGTTCTCCTTTTAATTTAAAATAATAACACTACATTTTAATTTCCTGAAAACATTTTTATCACTGAAAGCAAAAGGGAAGCAAAGAGAAAGCAACCAACAAACCTATAGTCAGGCCTAAATTACAGAACAGCCCTGGCATTTGTGTTTTAGAACTGGGATGGTTTTGCTTATCTGAGAACAGTGATGGTTTCTTTTGATTTGATAGCAAATTCTCTCAGAGGCAGGTACAATAGCACCTCAGGACAGATTGGGTGTTTAATCAGAGTTAGACAGCTGGGCTGCCTCTGTAGCCACCAGTGGGAGATTAGGGCCTCTGGAGGGCAATTCATCCCATTTTATGATGGGTATTTAAGAGGGAGATCTACAGAACGTGATTCATCTTAGCTATATCTCTCTATTAACTATGGAGACTCTAAGGCAATAGCTTCAATTAGACACTTCAAGACAGCTAAAAGTAGAAGTGAGTCCCACCCCACCCACATCACTATAGGATGTATGCCCTCATAATCCACAAAGATTATGTTCAACTGCAGGTAAGGATTTGTTGGTGACTAGTCTGGCCTTTGTGTGTCATCCTTCCCACCAAACTCCTCTACATGAGGACCTGGTCCACTGGAGTCACTAAGACTTTTCAATTCATCACATTATTAAAGAATTCACAGCTCTTACAAAATTGTAGATACAGTGTGTTCTGGGTAAGCCCCCCATGTCAGGAATAAATTTTGTCTTACAAGTTCCAGGTTTTCTTCAGGTATTCTTGGTCTTCTAACCTTTTGGTCAATATCAATATTAAAACGCTTCTCTTCACAGTATCCAGGAAGGAAACGTTCAGCGTGAGTGCAAAATTCAGGTTCCCTATTCAGTGAATAGGGACATAAGAAACTACTTGGAAAATGCTGCAGGTAACAGTGTTGTGAACTGCTTTGATTGTAAAATCCAAAATTGTTTTTCTTGGCATGTCTAACCAAAATCTTAGCCAACAAAGAACATGTACTGATAAAGTCAATGACAAAGCTTGAAACAGAAACAACTGAAAACACAGAAACAATTACTGCCCAACTGTCTTTGTTTAAGCTGCCATTTACTTATGAGCAATTGAATCTTATTATTTCTGCCAAATTTGAATTTTACTGCAGCCGGGAAAACAAGACAATTCAAAACTCTGTTCTTGAATTTGAGACAGCTGGACTCTGTTGAAGGTGCCTGAGTTCCCAAACAAGTAAGAATCCATGTTCACATAGAAACTGCTTTCATTGTTGGACAGTTAGGAGTCATACATTCATTTCCTGAAGAGAAAGGGAAATCAGCTTTGTATAATTACATCAGGATGTGGATCTATGCTTGTGCTTTAAAGATGAACTGAAAATTAATTTCTTGCCATGCAAATCAATTTGTTCATTGGCATGATCTCCAAATTTTTGCTAGACTCAAAGGCATTTGAAACTCACATTTCTTCAAGGAGTGCTTAAGCAACCAGTCTGCTGAATGCACTGAGGATGACATATTCATAAAATTGTGCAATAAATTAGGTTGAAAGTGGCCTCTGGAGGTCATCTGTTGTGACACTGGCTCAGAGGTGTGTGTGGGGGGAAGTCAACTTCAAAGTTAGAGTTTAGGCAGCTTTTGAGTATCAGTTAATATATTTGTTCTAATTTTACTGCAAGGACACTATAGGAAACCATCCCAAAAGCCTTGTTAAAGATAAGGGAAACAATTTCCACTGTCCTCCACTATCTACCAACTCAGTCATCTCATCATGAAGGTAATCTAATTCATTAGGCACAATTTTCCTATGGTAAATCCAGGCTGGCCACTTCACATCCTTATCCTTTCCATACCTGGACATGGCTTAAGGAAGATTTGCTTCACTGTCTTCCTAGTGTTACACTAAGAATCTCATTATGGCCAAAACAGAACACACGTAGTAAGTGCAGCTAAGTATTCATTGTTAGTTTAAATCAAGCTTAGTCTTATCAAAATACAACAGTTAATATTCCAATGGGACCGGCAGTTAATATTTCCATTTAATAATGCGATTAAAACAGACACAAACTACAGTGTCTAATCATTTGCTTAGTTTACCTTCATATATTCATTTAGAATTATCCAGGTTTAGTTTTCCTGAATAACGGGAGTTTAGGGGGTTGCCAGATAGTCAAGTTCCTAACAAACCATAAACCAGAGGAATATAATGACTTTTAATTCAACCCCCTTCATTTTGGGTTTTCTTGGGGATGTTTTTAGAAGCTTTCTAATGGTTTCCCTCCTTCTCTTTCTTCACTGATGCCTACCGAACTTAAATCACCTTAAATTAACTATTAGTGTAAGGTATTAAATAACTTTATTAGCCCCAATTAGCATAAAGGGTTAATATTTGTTACTCAGTGATTACAGAGCTTGTCAGATCTTCAACATATATAGCATTATAAGAGCTAAGCTGAAGCAATTTAGGCAATAGCCACTTGGCCAAAATACCTTTATTAACAGCCAAAGCCAGCTGAGATCATGTCAGGTCAATACAAGCCTGGAATAGTCCTGACACTCTGCGCAGCCAGGGCAGCACAAAGCCTATTGCCTCTTAGTAGTCACACCAGAAAATCATATATACTGGGCTACACCAAGGGATACAACTAGGTTAGCCAGATGCAGGTCTTGCCAATTTTTTAAGATAAGCATGACAGTCTTCACATGTGTATGAGATAGTTTTAATTTTCTCCAGTAAAATGGTTTCCTTTGTATATATAATATTCATTAATACAGACCCAGAACTTGGTTTGCCCATATTGGAGGTACATCATGGAGGTACAGAATCATATTTTCATACTTGCTTTTGGTACCTAATGAATATATAGGAAATATATAGGAAATAAAGGAACAGAAATTGAAGTAAGGGATGGAGAGAAAAATATTGCTGTCTTTATCTTGCCATCAGGGCCTTTAAATCCCAATATCTAAGGGAATTTCTCTAATTGCATAGAAAATCTGACAGAGGCAATAAATAAACTGCAGTTTCCTGAGTGCTACCTCAGCAACACAGTTATAAAACTATTTTTATACACTGAATTTTTCAAAACTGATGGAAAAAAAATAATAATCAAGATTTTTGAACGTCTGAGTCTGTCACAAATTATTTTCCCTTATGTATGCATATATTGAGGGTGTGGGGTTTTTTTTTTTTTGCTATTCATTGATATTTATTTCATTTAGCCCATATTTTTTTTTTTTAGTCCCTTTTGGTTTTTTTCTTGTTCCACTGATATACAATTTACTCCTTCTTGAACCAGTCAGATCCTTCATTCTAAGTTCCCCTCTTGGCTTTTAAAAGATTCCCTATTTTCAATTACAGAAAATTGTTATGCAGTTATAAAGACTGAGTATTCTCACATTGTGCCATAAATGTAATGAAAGTAAACACCACTAACCAGTTTGTTGAAATCAAAAGTAGTTTAAAGTGAAACTTGCTGAGTGGAGGGTGAAGGGTAGCTGAGCAGAATATATTTCTAAAAAGAAAACATATTTTTGCCATTTCACTTAACACAATGCTCAGTCTTTTTATTTTTAGGAGACAGCAGTAGGTAAGCACACTTATTTTTGGTATCAACTGTTATTTAGTGTTACATGCATTAGATGCACCCCTGCTACAGGCAGCCAATTGCCCTGACTAATTCTACTGCAGTCCTTTATGTTGCAGCATATACTGAAACAGATCATTTAGTCTAAGCCTGCTTTGGACAGATGACGTAGGAAAAGCCCTGTCTTACTCGTCCTTCATGTATGTCATGTGTATTTTGAGAAACTTAACCGAAGTAAGTGTGAAATCAGGCCATTTGGTAATATTTCCCAAATTAAAACACTTTTTTGAATCTGATATAAACCCCTTCGTATTACAATGCTGTGCAGGAAATCTCATGAACATATGATTTCTTCTTATTAAGACAGTTCATTAGGGCTGTCTGGAAAACAACATTTCCATTTTAGGAAAAAAGATTGTTTCAAAATTAGTTTTTGTTCTGATGCAGAATCAAAATATGATCTGTTTGATTTCTTAGTATCTAAGTGGAAAAATCCCCGTTGAGATCAATAGTTTATAACTGTTTTTCTATCTTCCCTGCGCATAGCCTGACATCTCACCTATTATCTAAGTCAGTATGACTCTCAGACCAGAATGTAATCTTGGACACAGGAAAAGTTCATCACTTTTGTCAAAATAATTGTTTTCACACACATACAAAAGCCCAGTTTTGATAAATATGCATGAATATCACTTAGATTTCTGTCTAGCTATTTAGCTCAATCTGCAGAGCTCTATAATAAGCAAGGCCATACATTTTATCATGAATCCTGGCAGGATGCATTTGCTCTTACACTGAGCTCAGGGTCTGTGTCTGCATGGCTTTTTTGCTGAAAATAGATCATAAATGGCTAATTTGTGTCAGTCAAGGCAGACTCTGAAACCATCGTCAAAAAGGTTATCTAGGGCTTATGTTCCTGTAAATGTTTTTACTTAGATTTAACAGTGCACAAAAACTCTGGTACACAGAACACAACTAGGTACATCTTTAGATTTCTCTCAAAAGGTGGTTGACATTTTTACTTTCCAATCAAAACAAAAGTAGAAGTAGCACAGAAGGAATTAACATTATTTTTTCCTGCAATCCACATCTCCCTCTTCCCCCCACCAAAAACAAACAGACAAACAAACAAACAAACAAACAAACAAAACCAAAAAAGTAATAATGATGTAATGCCCTAGGAATTATTGAAATACTTCCAAATAAACTTGGTGTAGTTTAGCTCTTATTATAAACACAGAATAGGATGAGTTTATGGGATGAGTTCTTGAGGCTGGTTACTGTATCCATAATGCTATCCAAGCTACAGAAAACTACATCAGTTCTTCTAAAAAAAGAAAATAAATTAAAGCAATTGTATACTCCTGTGATGAGATCTGTTGTCTTTGTTAGCATTCCTGTGAGGCATTATACAAAACTAACGGAGCAAGCCTGTTCTGCACAAGCTACCTTGGTCTGACATCAAGTATCTTGCTTTAAGTCTTTGTACTGTTCTCCATCTTTCCTGTTAGGTTTAGCTAACTTTACAAATGGTAACATCAAATGTAGTGCTGTGGCATTTTGTCTGCACATGACATTAGAAATAAGTATATTCTAATATTAACATAGGCATTCAAGTTTATCACACAGCTGAACCAGGGTCATGTTTCAAGATATCTCTCCAACTCACATAGCTATCTGCCAAACCCACCTTCCATAATTATATAGGTAAGTATATGCATTTGTTACTGTGTTGGCTTTAGATATTTAAATATTTTAAAATCAATACCATTATTAAAAAAAAATAAAAAACAAGAAAGAAGAAAAAATATAGGGTCTCTAAAATTTCTTAACTCTTCGTTACAAGGATACTGACAAATGCCTAAATCCCTTGTATAAGAGTGATATAACTATAGGAGACTGCTCTAGGGAACAGGTAGCATTCACTGTCTCAGAAGGAAATTAAAAAATTTTCCATGGAATTGCTGTGAAATAACTCCCAGATCAGGATATCTTCTGCTGAATCCTCCTTATTTGCAGTCTGGCTTGTTACTTGAGTCATAACAAATATTAATCCATTGTTTCGTCTTAAAAGAACAACAATAGCAACCCAACTCATTGGAACTCATATAGCCCTCTGAAGAAAAGAACAGAAAACCATATCTTCCAGAACACAGTATATCTTGAGCATCTTGCAAGGCCAGTGTCTGTAAAATGCAGCCATAAAGAAACATCAACATAAATTCTAGAAATTGTTTGCTCTTTTCAGCGTTATTATTACACCAGTTTTGTAGACGGAAAAATGAAGGAAGAGGTAAACAAGGTGAAATTAGGTGAAACATGGTGAGTCACAGCCAGAGCTATCCCACAGTTACAAGCCTTTTAACTTCAAGTCATCTGACTCATGATTTCTCCTTTCTTGCAAATTTCATCTGCAGATAGAAAATCATGCAACATAAAACCAGTCAATTCATTTTTATTTAAAGTTCTTTTACCATCCCTTTTGCCCTGCTTAAGCAGAACAACATTCACAAACTTCAAAATTACCATAGAGAATGAAATGAAACAACAGAATTTGAACTCTGGCAAATATCCATTTGGCACTTCAATAGATCTAATATTACTACCTGAGCAAAAAGAACCTCAGGGACTCCATTGTCCACTCACTTCTGTCAGTAAATCTAGAGAAACTTCACTGCAACTGCTGTAGTCAATAGTTATTCCTGATTTACGTTTATGAAACTGAGAGAAAATGGGGCTTTAATTGATCAGCAAAACCTGTCTCAGTGTAGATTTTTCTCCAGCAGTTATCTGGCTGTAGTAATTTCAAGAAAAATAAAAACAAAGATTCAAACACTAGAGTAAGCAGTTAAGGAAATTATATATCAAATAAGTTCCAAAAAGCCTGGAGAATTGCAAACAGAAGTTTTGCCTTACAGGTCTCATTCCTTATGTAGTTTAAATAATTCAATTGTTGAATAAATCTTCTATATTCTAATTATTCAAGAATTTTCAACTTTCACTTCCCAGAAGCTATGCCAAGAGCCATGAGGAAGAAAGGGTCTTTTTTGATCTTTCACAAAAGTGGTGTGAAAACAAGTTACATGCCCAAGTTTCTGCATATTGTATAGAAAAGGTATAGACAACACTATGCTGCCTGCAACTATCCTCAGCAAAAGTGGGATTGGGAAAAAAATAGTTTCTTCCCTAGACTTAAATAATTCATTGGTTGAATCACTGAATACATCTCAGGTTTTGTCATGCATTCATAGATTTCCTGTGATACTTTCGCTGACAATAAAGCAGAAAACAAAACAAAACAAAATATACCCAGCTTTCTCTTAAAGAGGTAAGTCAGATAAACTTTTTGTAGTTTTGGAAAACTTATATTGAAGAAGATTGCTGTCATCTTAGTAGTAATTTTCGTGTTATAGCTAAAATACAGAGGATTTTTATTATATATTTTAAACAAATTTTCAATCTTTTATCTAGACTTCTTCGATCAAATATGAGCTACAGGGAATTCAGGAAAGCTTTTTTCCCCCCCTTTCCATATTCTCCTGAAATCAAAGTGATGGGGTTATCATGGTCTCCAATTCTATTGTTTGACAAAAGTAGGCACAATACTGACAAGGGCTGACTTGACCCTTACTCTCTTTAAAGTTTTGCATGTAGTTGTCTCTGCGGTTTGGATGGAGAAGCATTTCAAATCAATGTTTGCTGTGTTTGCATTCTTTAAGGCAATAATTGCTTTGACAAGTGCATGCACAGAGTTGCCATAACATCACCACAGAATCTGAACACTTAGGGCTGTTTCTAAGATTCATTGATTATGCATAGATAAATGAAGACATGATAACTCTGAAAATGCAGTCTGCTCTGGGGCAGAAAGTAAGTCACAAAGAAGGGCAACAGAGAGAATCTTGTAACAGTTTTTTTTTCAGAAACAATGCACTATTTGCAAGGTTTGTGAAGAAACAAGGTACAGCTTGGGAACACATAATTGCATGTGGCAATTCCACAGTGATGAAATTTTGTCTTTCCACTTCTCCCACAGCTGTCTGATGTGCCTTCCCCTCCCACCTTTCAGCACAACTCACCAAGAATGGTTTGTGAACTAAACTGCTAGCCTGATGCAAGGCAAAAATAACTTTTCTTCCAATTTTGGTATTGTGTAAGGCCTACCTTTCACTGACTTTTAATCACCCCAAGGGTTGGAATGAAAAGATGGACTTGAGACCCTTTGAAAGAGAGGAGCCCGTCAGGAAGTGAAGAGCAGTAACTGTCTCCTGTAGACATCAAAGGTTTAGCTGACGTTGTGTTATAAAGTCAGCTATAAAGTTATAAAGGAAATATTCCCTGAAGTTTCATCCTCTGATTATTAAGAAGAAAACAAATGTTTTACACCTAGCTAGTTAGGCAGACAACTTTTCATTCAAGGGAGATGAGGGCATTTGTGGGTAAGAGGGGTGTAGGAAAGGCAGATGAGCATCCTTCATGCTAGCATTCAATCAGGATATTGCTAAAGGCGTAGGGATAAATGGCCTGGCATTGGGTTGTACAGCATGGACATACCTAAGAATGTCAGAGCACTAAAGCCCTTTATCAAATATCTTCCTGCCAGCTCCTCAGGTGATTTAAAGTCAGACCAGAGTTAGCAATGGTTGTGTTTGTTCATTACTACTGTCTGAGCTGTCATAGGTACATTATATCACTGGGCATGGTGTGAGGTATGAGGGTCGCATCTCTGCAACCTCTCAAAAGAGTATTAGACTTCAGTGGTTCAAGTGTTAGCTCTCCAAGCATTTTGGTATTAATTAAGGAATTTGCATGCACGAAAAAATACTGCTTTCAAATTGAAATGTTTTTTGTTTTTTGTTTTTTGTTTTTTTAAAGTGTATTTTTAAAAGCAACTTGTGAAATATAAAGGGAAACATAAAAATGTACAGCAAACAAAGTGACATTTCTGCTTTATCATGACAATGTTTTTCTGTTTCTCAACATAAAAAATGTGCTCCTTTTCCCCAGTAACTTTCTGAACAATAGATTTTCCCATGAAACACTGTCATTAACGTTCACTTGGATCAAAGAAGCAGCTTTGACAGTGTCTGAAAACATTTGATTTTCCTCATCACTCCACACTATAATTCATCATTGCGCAGAACGCTGCACCATATATTCCTGGCTAACTTAGATAAAAGTCTACTCATGAAAGCAGTATTTCTTAAAGTAAAAGTTAGCAGTTGGAAAAAATTTCCAAACTGCCTGATATTGAAGAATAGCTGTGGGAATCACATATAACCTAAAAAGACTTCACTAGGACATGGTCTGAAGAAATTAAGTAAGGATGAGTTTTATGTAAGGAACATTTGGTGAAAGAAAGAGGTACAGGAACAGAAGCATGAGTTAAGGTTCTTTATTTTTTTTTTCCAGGAAACATTTCCTGAAATATCTTTAAAGAAAAAAAAGAAGATAAGAGCTCGCACACAAGCATGCATAGAAAGATATATTCAGGAAGATTTTCTCAGCCTATTGAAGCTTTATTTTTGACTTTACATGTTTGAAGTTTCTATCCAGGAATGTTCTGGTTCTTTTTTTTCCTCAAGTTTGCAAAAGAATAAAATAAAATAAAATAAAAGGCTGTGCTGTGCTCATATATTTTTGCTATTTCTTCAGTTAGTTCAGGGTGGGAGGTGGAGCTTGCTCTTGCTTTTCTTTCATTAGTTGCTTTGAGATTCACATCTTTTGTTCTTCGAACTCTCTTATTTGAAATTCTTCTCTTTAAGTCAGCAGGGAGCAAGGGTTGATGAGCCCCAGCCTCAGCTACAGCCTTGGGGCAAAGAATCTTCTTTTTGAATAATAGTCTTATGGCTTTGTTTTGTTTTATTTTATTTTTCCCTGAAATGTATCTTGGATATGTTTATTTGTAAAAGGCTCTTCCGAGGTTTGCACTCATCCTCTTTTCTTTATATTTTTCTGACTTTTATTTTTCACTTACTGTGTATAAGTTTACAGAATGTTTATATAAATATATATATATATATATTATTTTTTTTTCCAGAAAGCCCATCATGCTTTTTTTCTCTTATGGTGGCTTTGATAGATGTATACTTCCATTCTGTATTTTACTTTTCTTAAACTGATGTAAGATCAGAGTAAACATTTGCCACCTGTCTTCCTAGATATTTAGTGAGAACAAGTATTGAATATCATGGTGCATTTAGTTTTCATACATAAAGGATTTTTACTGGGACATTACATGCCACATTTCATTGTTTAAACCAGCACTTAGAAAGATGAATACCACGTAGGTCTGGGAATTTTGTTAAGAGACAAGAGGTAAAATTTTCTGCAATGTTTTTGATTTATCCCTAGTTTTCGTGTTTCCTTCTGTATAACCTCATGCTTAAAGCACTTACTTAAGAATCAGCCTTCCTGAGCCTGGATGAGTTTAATTTTGCATCTTCTGTTACCCAAGGACAAGCCCTATCCCCCAAATATACGTAAATTCATGACTCCTGTTGAGGCATTCCTGGCTACACACTGGCTCATCAATATTCATAGGGAGAGAGCATGAGAAAGAAAACATAATTTGGAAGCCTAATGCCTCTGATACTGCACTGAAAGAAAGGAGGTCTGTGTTCTAATCCTTGTATTCCTTATTTATCTCTTAAATTACTATTCAAAAGGGAAATCTGGGGTTTTCTTATTTCACACTGGTACTGCTGTTTCACTGTAGTATAACATTTCAGTCTTCAGGAGCAACATATTCATTCTTCTCAGTCACATGAAGTTCTTTGTGTCTGAAAAGGCTGCATTAAAAGGTGTCTGGTATTAATTTCTCGTGAAAAGCAGGGCCCTGCTTCTTGATTGGCAAAATTATCCCTTTCAAAAATGCTGTATTCAATCACAGTTAATCACACCGGTTGGTTTACTTATTTGAATTTGCTTCATTTTGCTTTGGTCAGTAGAGTAGTTTGGATCTTGGTATTAGCCATTCTGGGAAGCGTGTGTGACATTTTGCTATAAGAGGCTATTGTTTACCACACTTATCGATTCCCACATGTTCCCCAACCAGTGTTCAAGACGCTGAAAGCACCCATAGTCACTGTTTGATTAATTTGTACATGCTTCTCTTTTCATTTTAATGTATGTTCCCTGTCCCTTGGGAGATGTCTCTGGCATATTCTTCGTGACCTCTTAGTCTTTAACACAGATCTTTGGAATAAATACATTCTAAACCTTTTACGCTAATGTAAATGGACACATCTTGCTCCCTTTCTGTTTTGTCCTGGGGGTAGGGGGAAACAAGCTCTATATGCTTTTATCAGTCAATTCATTCCATTTCTAGTAGAAAGCAACATCTTCATAATACTAGCTGTAATTATCATCTTCCCAGTTGTAGCAGAAGTGAGTTTCCAGGGTTTGTTTCTGATACAATTGGGGTTTAAGAAAAAGAAATTATGCTGTTAGTTTTATATTTTATTTCTATTATTATTATTACTAATATTTTGTTTCTGTATTTTATGTTTCCTTCTCTTTGTACAGCCTTGCCTCCTTTATCTCAAAAAGCTCACCACAAAATCTCATGCTCAGAGGAAAGTGTTGAGAGGTTTTTCAGTATACAGTATGTCAGTAAAAATGTTCATTACACTATTCAAAATATCAGGAAAATCAGCAGAACCAACAAAAAAGACATAATAGTTCTACATGAGAAAACGCTGAAACAGTCAAACTTACATGTTTTTTCAGGAATGTGTCATTTCAACCAATTTTTTCCAGGGAGAAAAGCTCTCATTGCATCATTTTGAATTATGTTGGTTTCCTAATCTTAAGCTGACTTGTTTTGAAAAAGTAGAAATATTCCTTTTAAAATAACTTTTAAAAATACTTTTGTTTAGTTTTCTGTGAAATTTATACTAATTAAAATAATAACTATAATATTCTAAATTATTATATACACTCAGTCTAATATTTTTAAACTATTTTTGATTATGCTACTACGATGCTTCAGCACAAAATCCAAGCATTTAATCAGTGTGAAACCTCAATATTTTGTTCCTTCGTTTCTTAAAAATAATTGATACTGTTCAGAGACAGAATTTCAAATGTCAGTGTCTCTTCCTTCTTTGTGTCTTGATTTGAAATCAAAATCTATGATCAAATGCCACAACTTTCAGTAAAATAGATGTTATTTTCTAAACAACTCAAAATGTAGAACAGTTCACAAGGAAAGGTAGTGGACTGATGGCTGCTGGAAATCATTAAAACTAAATAAGATGTCTTCATAAAATTCTACTTCATTGCAGCTTCTGGGAGGAATTTATGGCTTCTGTGACATGGAAGAGAAAATTCACTAGTTGGAGAACTATGAAGGCATTTTTGGGAGTGTTTTGGGGGTTGTTCTTTTGTTGCTTTTTTTAATATATTGGCATGTGTGTATAAAGATGTCCATACAAATAATCTGACCCTTCATCCAGTCTCTGACCTAGTCTGTAGGTGCCTGTGGAAAGAATTTGAAAGACACTGAATATATGAAGTTACTTGTCCTCTGCTATATTGTTGGTTTCCAGCAGTCAGTGGTATTGGGATCTCCTGAACCACTGACTGCATACAGCATGTTATTAACAACATCTTATGTCAGGTCTTGCTTGCTCTTGTGGGCAGGAATTTTGAAAAGGCAACTCTCCACCTTCTTCAGCTCAGGATTCGCCTTGGTATGCCTGGTCCTTATAAACATCTGCTTTATTCTATGTTAAACAGATTCTTCCTCATTGCTTAGGTATAGTTGGCACCTTCTGGTCATGCATTAAGATAATCTCATGTAAATATAACCATATGGAAGCTAGGCATACAGTTTTAAATAGTCATCTAGGTTCTTTCTGCAGTCACCAGAAAGAGACATGAGGCACTTCCAGAGGACGATTTAGCCTGTTGCAAGAGAAATGACTGATTGTTGGAATTAATTTCTCTCTAGATACTAGCCTTTTTTTGGTCACCTTCATCAACAAGAACAGCTTCTGTTGTGCAGCTATTCTCACTGCACCAACGTGTTGGTGACCCAAGCCATCAGGCACCCCTGCCGTCATTTTAATGCATTAGCAGATGCAGGCTACAGGTATGCTAGTAGATTAAATGAGAAGTGAACCGCTTTCTGGTCCAGCCTAGCTTGCACCCACAGACATCAATTTATCTCTCAAAAGAAAGCAGATGCACCCAGACCACACACCAGCCCAAAACGATACTAACACCAGACTGTGTCAAAATGAAATCTGAGGGAGCACCAGATAAAGTAGTCTCAACCTCTCCTGACAATTTAATAGCATGGGTGATTGTGGGACATTTTTCTGGGGCGTGTGTCTTGGTCTAATTAATCAACCGGTATCGCGTGTATCCAGGTCTCTCTGACACATGCCTGTTGGATGAGTAACCTTTTGTGCAAAATTACACCATGTTTTTGGAATTCAGTAGTGTACTAGAGAAAGCTCTGGAGCTCCTGTCTGCTGTGATCTTTACAAGGAAGTCAGCAGTGCTAGGTAGCTTTCATCTTGTGACCACTGCTCACCATGTTGTTTCTGATGATTGCACTCTTGCCTTCTACTCCTTCCAGCTATTTACATTTACCTCTCATCACCTGCCTTAACCTTTATATCTATTTTGCAAGATTTAAAGAACAGGAACATTTGTGTGTACGTGTGTGTGTATGTGAATGTGCTTTCTAATCCTGAACCAGATGTTGAAAGGTTTTTTTGATATTATTTCTTGACAGAGGCTTTAGAGGGAACCTAATGAAAATAAATTAATAAATACATAGATTAAAATGAACAAATAAACAGAAAGGAGGGTTTTTTTTTGCACACAGGTTGGTTGGAGAATACTAGGATGTAGGGCGTTGGGCTTTTGGGTTTTTGTTCTTGTTTTTGTTTTTGTTTTCTTATTTGGCCCAATTTCCTAAGCTATTAAATATAAATGAATTTTGTAATTAATACTGAGTTTTCAGTATTGCAGGATTTGAACCGATTTTTTTTTTGTAGGACAGAAGCCTGCATCTAGTGAGATGAATGGGGTCTTCATACTTTCTAAAATGGGTCCAAGATATGCTATAAAATGGTGGAGATACTTTGCCTGTGAGAATGGTGCCTCTACATCTCAGTAAAATTCAAAGTCTTAACTTTTCTTTTGCAGACTCAGTGATCCTATCCCTACACTCTTCCTCAAGGCAAACTTTTTTCATTCATGGTTTGTTGCTTTGTACTTTTTTTTTTTTTTTTATTTATTTAACTCATGTTTTATGAAACAACACACTACTCCCCCAAGAATATCGGAAAAAAGCGGACCCATGGTTCAGATGCACACCCTTGCCTTCCTACAAAAGAGTTTGTTAGGAAACCAGAGCAATTTGGTTAGATGGCCCAGTAGAGGGAATATTCAGCCTTTAAATAAATACACAATAAAAATAGCACAGTGTTACTATAGGGTTACTGGACTGTAGCAGTAAATGAACTGAATAAAATTTTATGGCTTCTTAACATGCTGAGGTTTTGCAGTGTCGTCCATCTTGTAGCCTAACAACATTTCCCAGCCTGCTATCAGTGAAACTAATAGTGCGGATGGAAATTTTATGAAAAATGGGAAATCTACGTTGGTTTTATATTATGTCAGTAGAATGAATAAAGACCATATTTTGGCATTAATAGCTAATGGTGGAAAGTGCAGAGGGAGGGAGAAAGAAAGAACTGTTACATTTTCAGCTTTTGAATTGATGTTTTTTAAAGAGTTGGCTGTAATTAAGATATTTGAATGTCATTATCATTAAGCTGATAAATTATTTAGTAAGAAGGTGAACAACGCGAAGACATCATTGGTGTATTCAAGCACCTTAGTTGCATTCCATAAGTCTCCTTGTGACTCCCAGACTGCTGTATTAATCACATGGATACCACAGATATGTTCTGTTATTATCTTTCACTGCAAGGTCAAAGTTTTGTACTAACATAACGTATGGGAAAGAGTAGGGGGGAGAAGAAACCTCAAAATTATTAATCATACTGCAGAACAATGATAACAAAGGTTCTTTACTGACTTAAAATGGATTCCTTAATGCCTCTCAAGCAGAGATGTCATAATGACCTCTGTATCAGACCTTCTTAGACAACACAGGTAGCACATAAAGTGGATGCACAGGAAGCAGCAAATACAGTAACAATAGCAGTAATAGACCAGCACTCAGCTGAGTTTTGCATCTAAGCAGCCAGAAGCACAAGTGTGGAAACATGCTTCAGAAGACAGGCTCTGCACGGCTTTTGCTTTCATTAAAAAAAAAAAAAAAAAAAAAAAAAAAAAGGAAGGAAAAGCCAGAAGTCTTGTTGTTCCAACTTGTTGAGTAAGGAGGAGCAAATATGAGGGTTTTTTTAAGGAAGATCAGAGTTCAGTTCCCTTTCCAGGTATACTGTCAACCTTCTGGGTAAAAACAGCTCAAACACACCCTTTGATAATATATCAACATGCTACAAGGCAACACATCCATATCTGCTAAATACAAACCCAAACCTCATTGAAATCAGCTGTCATAAATACTCTCCTGAGCTTATTTTTAATATGTTTTTCCTGAAGGTTTTATAGAATTAATTGTGAACGTTTCTTTACTATAATAATTTGGAAAAGATGCATATCTATATATCTATATATCTATATCTATATCTATAGATATAAAGATATAAAGATATAAAAAATATAATAAATGGAAAAGAAATCCCACTAGATATTTAAAAAATGGCTAGTTTCTTATGATCCCCAGTGTTAAATCCTAGGTAGATTTTATATATCTTTAAAGATATATATATAATTATATGACACCAACAGCAAATGTTGATTAGTAATAATGGCACCAGCTTACATCAATTCAGAGCCAAAAGATTGGTATTTTCTCTGTTAACCTTGTAATACTACTTAAGACAAACCCAGGGAGCCCTTATGAGACCTTCATTAGTTTGAATGCTATACAAGTGATTTAATTAGTCATGTATATTCCCTTTCCAGTTAAAAGAGGGAGAGAGGAAAAGGAATGAAGAGAGACAGAGGAAGAGGATGGCAAAGTCAAAGATCTTGAGAAAGGAAGAGAAAGAGGAAAAGAAAGGGAACAAGAAAGGCAAAAGAGAGACACAGAAGAAAGAGTAGCCCAGAATATGATTTTCTTTCATATATCAGTCATTGAATTGTCCTTTCCAGGTGTTTCTGTCATCAACAGCTATAGAGGGAACATCTGTAACTACTTTAAAGTAGTCAGATTATGAAATAATTTAAAATAAACCACATCTTTAGTGACTCACTGTTGAACTTATCAATCATCAAATGTTCTCAGCCATGACTGCTTGTGAAAATTTTACCCTGTCCCTAATATATCTTAATAGTTAATTTGAATTTTGGAGGAAACATCACTTATACTGAAAAACATTTTTTAAAATAAGATTTCCTCCAAATCAATTTGATCTTCAGATATTTGTGATGAAGAATGTCATCCCTGAAGTCTTAGTGAACTGTATTTTATGTCCTTGTTCACCGCAATATTTTGAAATCAGGACAAGAAATTTCTTTTGCTTATTTTATTTTTTTTTTATTGTTTTGTTACATCTCTTTTTAAGAAGACTTGAAAAATGCAGTGAAACAATGTGAATTTTTTTTCATATTTCTTCTCTCCT
This sequence comes from Falco punctatus, assembly GCF_963210335.1. Taxonomy (NCBI): domain Eukaryota; kingdom Metazoa; phylum Chordata; class Aves; order Falconiformes; family Falconidae; genus Falco; species Falco punctatus. The sequence continues at coordinate 7,706,643 of NC_137586.1, forward strand.
TTAAGGCTGGAAATGTCATTCATATCAGATTCATAGGAATCAGAAAAGGAAAAATTATTTTCCTTTCTCTGTTCCCAAAAGAAATATCAGCTCAACAGTGTCTCTTGTATTTCTTATGCTTCTTTTGACTTTTATACTTATACTTTGGCAGTATAATATAAACAAAAACAATGCACAGTTTAAGGTAAATTTCATAGTGTTGATATTCATATCAAGACTTCCAGGTAGCACAACAGGCACATAGACCTTATTTTGGCCCAGGGAAAAAAAAATGACTCTTAGCCTTAAAGAACTCAAAAGCAATATTATTTTCCACATTACCAAAGCTTATGCATAGAAGGTTAAAATACCACATGTAGCACATGTCAGGATGTTGCTAGGAGAGCCGGCACCATAGTAAAATAATTTATTCAGTCAAATTTTAATATTTGCACTTATTTTCTTCTTGCTGTTATTTTCAATACTTATGCAGTCACATTCAACTTTTTTTATTTATTTATTTATTCTTGCAAAAGATAATAGATGCTGGCTTCATCAGGTTATTTATTTAGCTGTTCTTCCATATAAAAAGCAAAATCTGTCTTTGGGTTTTTGTCCATATAAGCAGGCTTACAATAGTTTAGAAATTTTTGACCCTGCCTTTAGTGAGGCAGATGGACTATATGACCTCTGGAGGTCCCTTCTAGTATGATCTATGAGAATGTATGAATCCTGGCTTTGACTCTTTTTAGGATTAGTTACCTACAAGATGTAACTTAACACAAATCAGGTCTTCAACCTTTCCAAGCGTTTCCCATTTTGGTAGTGGTTTGTTAATAACGCATCAGTTTTGTGAAACTGTATCTCTATAAAACCCACATCTCAGAAATGGAAAGCATTTCTGGCACAGTAGTAATGAGACTAGAAAAAAATCTATTAAAGGGTTAATTTTGCAAAGGAAAAGAGAGTCTTCATGTCATGCCACCAGCTGTGAACAAAATTCATTTGCCTCTCAAATATAGCCCCTAGGGAAGATCCCAGGAGTGGTGTGTGAAATAGAAGGTTGTAAATGTCCCAGGGACCTTACACAATTTAAGGGCTTGTTCAAAATCAGAAGTGAAAACTAAGTAGTGATAAAAAGGGAGTGAAAAAATAAAACAAAAATGTTTTAACTCACATTGCACATTGAGTGTTCAAGAGGCAAAAATCAGACAAAACTGAGTATTCATCCTTCTGCTTCATGTTTAATCTCAGCTCTTTTTCTAAGTTTCCCCCCATTCTCCACTCTCCTATTAATCTGGGTTTGGTTTTTGCTTTGTTTTCCCTCCTCTGCTTCAGCTGCTGTCTCCCTGTGCCTCTTTCTTCACACTCTGCTTAATTCACCAAAGCAGTTGTGCCTGCTTGATCTGATTGACTTTAACAGGATTTCTCAGAAGCTGTAAGTAAAGTATGTGGTCTCTGTCCCCTTGTTCTTCTTTCAGCCGTGTACTTTCTTATTAACTTTTAAATACTCCAAATCTCTAGGGCACTGAACCCCCTTAACTCTTTCTGACATAGATGGGAGCTGAGGACAATGGACATTTCATAGCAGCTGATCAGCATTTCACTGTATCGATACGTAAATGCCTGATGGGTCAGATCCAAAGTCTCCTGAAGTCAATGGAAAAATCTCTCATTGACTCAAACAGGCTTTGGATCAAACCCTATTTGTTTATCTGCCCTTCTGTGTTAACCTTTTATGTTTCTCATCTTTCCCTATCAATATCTTTGCTAGAGGCAATCTTGGCAGGACTAAAAGCATGGTGAAAATTAATAAGGTAACCGCACTATTCAACGCATTAAAAAAAAAAAAAAAAAAAAAAAAAAAAAAAGTTAGCTCGACTTTACTTCAAATGAACAAAATTCTGTTTCTGGAAAGCAGAACACCATTTAGATTATCAGATTTGCTACACTGGATTTTTTTGTTTCTTCAGCCTCTTACTGAGAAACTAATTTGTGAAATTGCATGTGACTGCAGAGATTCAAAGATCCAAAAGAGAATGGGAAAAGGTACAGGGGGAAGGAAAAAACAGGAAAAGGGGAAAAACCAAACAACATAACCCCCTACCTTGTTTGATTACATTGTTTTAAGTTTGGATTCTTCCCTTTTATAAAACACATAACTCAGTGTGCAGATTCTCTGCAGTTTATAAAGAAAACATGAGATATGCTGATGCATAAAATATTGGGCCCAACATCACAGTATGTGCAAAATTCCATACAAAATTCAGATGTGCTGTGGAATAGGAATTCCTTATTGCTCATCTAGATTAAAATGGGTGCATAATTTATCTGGTGCAAAATATATGCAATGCTCTTTCTTAATAATTTATATTAAAAAGATGTTTTGGCATTTGGCATCAAGGACAACTCTTGCAAAAGGCTGACAGGAAAACACATGCTAAAATAGGCGTTTCAATAAGAAAAGGACATCTTTTTTATTATGCACCTCACTTATTTTAATTAAAAAGACACCACATAAACATTATTAACAGTATAAAAATTAGGTGGCTAAGCTTATCTAATAATTCATAATTTTCCTGACACTTCCTTGGCGTCATATAGAAATGTATAACCCTTAATATTACAGCTATGTTATATATGGATCTGTAATGAAGACAGAATCTAGGAATCTAAGAAGCTTTCTTATGATTTAGATATTTATTTAAAAACATAAATAAAACAAAATGACAGCAGGGAGAACAGCAATCCACCCAAAGGTCACATAGGTGCTTAAATATCACAGTACTAAGCAAATGTCTCATAACATTTTAAAGGAAGATAAAATTACTTTTTTATTCAACTGAAGCATAGGGAAGACTGAGTGAATGGGTTGAGGTTGCTCAGGGAGTTGGTATCTGAGCCCTAAAACTCCCTGCCCATTAAAACATCCCACAGATAACATGTGCTTCGCGCCTCATGATGCTATCAGTCACTGCAGGCTCCATAAATAGTGGGTGGGGGGTGAAGAGGACACTGGAAAATGTGATCTGGTGTTTACAGAATCTGCAGGCAGAGCAAGGAAAATAAATTATTTTTCTATAAGAAGACCTGGGAGCATAGGCAGAGCTGAGATTGTTTGAGAAATCAAACTGTTGGCAATTACAGCAGAAATCGTCAGGGCTGGACACAGCCACAAGGGGATGAGAGGACAAAGCTGGCATACAGCATGACCCTTGCAGTGTAACAGGGAATGTGAGGCTCTACAAGCTACTGATAATGGGGAGCTAGAGTCCCTTTGGCCTTCTGTAGAAAATACATCCTTATTAATTAATAAATCTTGGTGAAGTGTGAAGATGGAGGCTGAGGATGAATCGCCCACACCATCTCCCGTTCAACAACGCAAGCCCAGACTACTTCATGAAGACGTACTTCAGCAAATTCCTTTTTAGAGAGGTAAAATGAAACAGCAGCACACAGAAAACATACTAGTGATGACAAAAATCAAAGTGCTTTATTGCTGCATGCAAGTATGTATGTATCTATGTACAGAAACATTTAATGTGATGCAAACAGCATGTCACTGGACATCTTGCAAAAATGGTATCGGTGAAATCCCAGAGAATACAAGCTCCAGTCCTGTGTAACAGAACTTCTGGTTAGATGGTGACAAAAGCAAGCAGTTCAGTGATTTTGCAGTTTCTTTTGAGATCATGGTGGAGTTCATGGATGGTACAATTCTGCATGTTGGAAAACCTTTAGCTATGGTTTCCTAGGACTTGGGAGGAAAACAGGAAAGTGTGACTGGAATCTCGTTTCTTATTTTATACCTGATACAACACACTTTGGAGGGAGTATAAATTCTCTGCCTATTTTTAAACAAAGTTCTTGATTTTGTATATAGACCTTAAACTGCATTTTAATTTCTATCTCCTCTGTTCTATACCTAATAAATAAAAATATATTTCCTTGGTGGAGGTTTCACAAAATCTGTACAACTTTAGTACAGAATGTATAGATGTGTATGTATGTAGCAAGATTTAAGAGAATAAGTATACTTTCTCCTTTATGATTTTTTCCCTATTATTTTTGTTGGTTTATTGGAGGTCAATCTTGTCCATCACAGAAGACAACAAAAAGAAGAAACACATATGAAATGTTTGTATTATCCTAAAAAAAATAAAGAAGGGGGAGGAAGGGAGGTGGGGGTGGGGGGGATCAGGGTAAAACAATCCTTGAAATTGTGTGATTGAAATGAAGACATATGCTGAAATTTATTACCAGGTAATATATACAACAAAAAAGTGAAACAAAACTAGCAAGTCTGCTCACATTAAGTGAGAACGGAGAACTGGTTTCAGACATTGACTGAAATCTGATTGCAGCATTGTAAGAAGGCACCTGTAAATCACACAGCCTCCATTTGTATTGGATCTATCCAGAAATCTGATTGCAAAGAATAAACCCTTACACATGGATTTCTTTAATAAAGGTCAGTGTCTTAATTTATCGCTACTCACCAAATGACCTTACTTATGAACTCTACTCAGGGAGTTTTCATAAAAGTCTTTTCAAACTTCATAAAGTACTTTTCCAGGTATCTCAAGAGATTATTTTTTAAATAAATGTTTGTTCACCTTTTTGATGTAAGGCTTAGTAATTATAGATGAAAAGTTTTTTCATCATTTGGCCTGGAAGATTTGCTTCACCGTCTCAAGTAATTGGTTGATTTGGACAGCATTCCTGCTCGTGGCATCTGCGATCCACAGTAGAATCATTTCAAAATCTTGAAGTCCATCAGTATCAGACACTGTTGTGCTGAAGATCAGTGTTCAGAACACCATTTCCAAACCGTCATCCAGTATGCCTCCTGCTCTGAATTGTTGGAACAGCTACAACTAAAATTGCCTTCTCTCTCCCACTCTTAAAATCAGAGTAAGAGGTTTGGTGATCAGTGATTATGGGCAGTTTCCTGCCAGCGAGTTATTATCAGCATCTCTGCACACTGAAAATGATAGCTGGAGCCTTTTGCTCAATCTGTGCCTAATTTTGCTCAGCTGGTGCTTAAGATCTTGGTGCATAAATAGTGAGTTTGCTTCCATGCTAATACATAGGAAAAATAGTTCTTAGCAGTTCAAACAGATAGTGTGGCCTGAAGCTCTGCAGAGCTGGGAGCTTGTTATTGAACCCCCATTGAAGTGGGAAAAGAACAGCTCTGAGCAGCAGCAAGAGGGAGAGAAAGACCCCAGGGAAAAGGGAAAGCCATGACAACATAGCAGAATACCCAAGAAGACAGGCTTTTACCGACATATGTGTTAGTCTATAGTATTTTGAAAGGTTAGGGGTGAGTTCAGAGGTGGGCAAGTCTCTCCAAGAACAGACATAAAGAACGATGCTAGCCAGCAAGGCGGGAAGGAGATGCTCCTCTTGTGTTCAGCTCCTGGGAAAGCTGTGTAGGGGAGCTGGGGTAAGGGAAGGGAAAGTCCATCATGGTGACTGAGCTACAAGCTCTAGGCTCAGCATTTTGAATGCTGTCTGTCATTTGCTGTCATTCATCATTAGTTTGTTTTTTAATATTTCACTGACGTGTTGTGCAGAAACCTTATGTGACTAGGTGCTGCTTTTGAATATGAACAAGGCTTGGAAGTAGATTTTTGAATTTATCAGAAATACCCACTCAGTTAATGAGATCTGGTAATGGAATACAAGTACTATGATCAAACTGGGAGAAGTATGATGTGGCAGCCATGATGAGTAGTCCACAGACTCCCTTTAGTCCTCCATTTTACGTAATAGTCAGGCATGTATGCTGGATCTACCTAAACTCAGGATGGTGAGCACGAGTTAGCGGTATACCAATAGATGTGGTCATTGGTTGATTGTAGAACCTTGCTGGAAACAGGCAGCAAAACACTGATGTTAAGACCCTGCCACAATACTTTTAGGGTGTCTGGCAGAACCAGCAGGCAATACAAGAAAGGTTGTAAAATATGATATCTTTACACATTTAAAGTCTTGATTTATTATTATTACTGACTTTCTTTAGCTTGCTTGGTATCCTCTTGTGATACAAAATGCGTGCTTTGCTTTTTTTTTTTTCCTTCTTTCTTCTGCTCCCCCCCCCCCCCCCCCCCCCCCCCCCCCCCCGAAAAGGCTTTCCTCCTGATAATGTGTAAGAATAATGAAGTAAGAATTTGGTAAATTCATTTCCAGCTCAATTCAGTGTGTAATGGACATGTAAACTATGTTTTTATTGTCATTAGAATGCCATTCCTCTGCTTAACGGATTCTACACATGAATCCCAACAGTCTTGATTCCATACTGCTGCCTAAGAGACTTTCATACACATATTTAGGCAGGTCTTATAGATGTTTTAATCATTGGATTTTACTGGTAGAGAGTGGCAAAAATCAGCTATTGTAAAAATGGGTGATAGTTAGGGATATGAATTGCAACAGCACAACAAAATCAAAATTATGTTTTTGATTAATCCAGTCTCACAATGTAGGCCTGCAGTCTAAACAAGTAGTCATTTAGTGGTTTGGGGTAATCAGTATAAAACACTGATCATTCTAAAGCAGGATTTTCAGAAGTATATGTCAAGACTTAAAATGTTCATACTTTCCTAAAATGTATAAATAGTTTAGTGTGAGTACATAGTGAATTGAAAACAGTAAAATACTGTACTAAAAGGTTGTCTATAATCTAAAATAATAATCTTTACCTTGCATATTGTAACAGTTAACCCTAGATTTAAAAGAACTACAAATATGGTAATGTCAGTATTCCCACTTTAAAAATAAAAATACAAGGCACAGAAAAAATAAAGTAAAAACAAGGCACAGAAAAATGAAGTAATTTGCTCCAGGACAATTATCAGAGCACTGCTGGAGGGAGGAAAACCAAAAAAAAGATGTATTATAAAAATGAGATTAAAATGATTTTTCCATTATTTAAGTGAGATATTTTGACACACAATTGAAACAGAAGAAAGATGAAATGGAAAACACCATACTGGGATATATAAATATAAATGTAGCCTGTGAGATACATGAATTCATCCTCTGGTTTTCATTATAAGGTCTTAGCTAAAGCATGGTATCCAATTCTGAGTGATGCACTTCAGAGATAGAAGTGGAAAGTGGACACAGGAAAGCAAACAGTGATCAGAAGTCCAGAAACAAGCTATGAGGGAAGATCAAAGTTATTGGGGTAATTTTGGTAAAGTGGAGAAGACTGCCAATATAAACTGATAACATCCTTCAAATACATAAATGCTTGCTAAAAAAATGGGAGAAATTTCTTTTCCTTCCAAGTCCAAAAGTATTAGGACAAATTAATAGATTTAAACTGCATGAAGAAAGAGTCAGGTTGGATTCAAGGAAAATCTTAGCTGAATTTTCACATGTTGAAGCAGCGATCACTAGTTTGGCCAAAAAAGTTGTAGAGTGCCAGACTCAGAGAACTTCAATATATTTCTTAGGAATTACATTGGTAGGGTTGAACCTTAGGACATGACACGGACTAGCTGACTTGCTTACATTACTGACCCTTGATTCTGTACACATTATGACTTGTTCTGTAAAATTTTCTGTAGAGAATTATACATTTCTGCATAATGCCTCTATTTTCTGTGAAAGTCATAAGATAGTCATAGCCAAAAAAAAACCCCATAACTGAAGTATTTTTAAGATGGTGCGTGGTGCATTCTATATGATATAGACCTATAATGTAATCTTGTTGCTCATCTCTAATAGCTCAAGAAGTGAGGAAGCAGGTTTTTTCCAGTGTTATGTTTCTAGAAGTATCACGCTGTTTTCAGAAGACCACTGTAATTAAGGCAATACCAAGTGTCTTGAGACTGAAAAATTAGCACCTGTTCTGCAGTGGACCTATTCAGGTTCCATTTGCTGTTATTTTACATGGTATAAACTCACTCCTTGAAATTAAAGAAGTTTTTTGGCCCACAGATTTCACCTACAGATTCCACCTTTTGTGATGAATTTTCTTCATTGACGTGGACACAAATGATGGTATTCTTTGAGTTTTTTCCAGAAATTCATGTCTGGTAGCATTTTCACCATGCATTGGCTATTTTTAGAATGACATTTAGGACTGGTGATGGAGTTCTTGAGTTTTTTCTAGAGTTTTTCAGATGGACCTCTTCACATTTCCAATGTTTAAATATTATCCCCCTTCTAAGAAAAAAACAAGCAAACAAGCAATAAAAACCCTCCACACTTCTTTTTGTAAACTTCTCTAGCATTAGATACTAGGAACTTGCCTATATTTTTCACTTAATCCTCATATTTTTTTTCCTTCCACATAGTTTTCTGCTATTTTTCCATACATTATATTTTCATTAAAATAACTAGAAAACCCAGTATTACACTAATTTTTGTCTTTTCTAATTCACAATAGAAACTCAGCCTGTCCTGCTATGGTTTCTTTTCCAGGAAATAGAAATCTATCACTGATATTTGCATTCACACAAGTTTTGCAACAATTTTTTTTTATGTAGCAAGTGTTTCTAATTTTCAAGATACTTAAGCCACGATTGAAAAGCATAATTTCTGATTTATTTTTTCTTAACTTTTTCATCCGCCTATTTTGTTTGCTTGCTCATGACTATAAATTAATCAAAGTTGAAAGTTTGTAATTACAACATAAACTACATGTTCCCTTTACTTCATATCTTTTTTTAGAACCAATTGCTTGCTTACTTAACTAGATTAGCCTTAAGATGCCAAAAAAAAAAAGGTTATTATAAGAGAAAAAGAAAAAGAAGGAAAAAGTAATTTCCATCAAACAGACATATAAATAAACACATAAATCATTAAATTTACATTTTCTTGACATTTTTTCAGTCTTCCGCTTTTTAATTTATCCCAACTGCAGGGAAAATAAACTGGATTCTTAAATGCTTTTATGCTTTTGAATGAATACATTCAAAACTGGTGGAAAAAAAACCCAAACAAAAAAAGACCTTTTAGGCTGCATTTTCAATTTAAATATTTTTCACCAAAGTAGATAAATAAATAGACACTAAATAATATAAATGAATGACCTTCAAAATTACCCCACAGAATCCATAATCTTCCAGGTAAATATTTTTTTCTTGAGGAACAAAAGCTTTCTTGCCCCAGCTTTCATGCTCTCCCTCTCTCATCCTTAATGTTTTTTCTGTCTCTCCCCAAATGAGTAACACTTAGACTTTTGTTTTCTAAGGTCTCTTAAAAAAGGTCTGTAGTTCCAAGCAGTCACAAGCACATCCTCCCACAAATTTTCTGTTATTCACTTCCTGCTTTCCCTTTCCTAATGATTTCCCTTTGACCTATTATAGCTTTGATAGGATCCAAAGCTGAGTTTCCAAAGAAATTTGAGATGTGATTAATTTCACTTAATTATAAGTATCTACATTGAGCAGATACTTCTGAACTAGACAGCTTAAGATCCTCTTACCGGCAGCAAAGTAGGCACTCCAAAGATACAATTCTTCTCACATATTTGGAACTATTTTAAGATGAAACAAACTGTAGATTTAGAAGCACCACTTTTTGTCAAAGTAATTTCACCCATGGATATGACTCAATTAGCTGCATGAAAACAATTTACTAGCTTGTACTGTAGTTGGTGGAGTATTAATTGGTATAGCCAATGCAGTTCTGGGAACTATTTAACTTGCCCAAAGTAAATGTCAGTATTTACCTGTATTATCTGAACCTCCCGATACCCATATTATATTGAAAAAAATTTTTTTTTCTGTTCCTTTACTGTACATTGTGGTAAGATATTTTTTCTTTCTATGACACTTCAGGAATAATGTTACAACCTGTGAAATTAATATGAGAATTTTTCCATTTGACCACTTTCAGTTTAGGATGTGTATACTTCATGAAATAAACAAACAAAAAAGCAAAATGCCCACCACAACAACTTCCTTATGGAACAGGGAATAGTTTATATTCTACACTGTTTGTATATGTCACTATGCTGAGTAGCTGTTACATACTTAGGATCTTTCAGCCTAGATTCTGTTCAAGTCCTTCTTCAAAAATTGTCTCCAAGTTCTAAATGTTGTAGTTATATCAGTGGAATTATCTTTTTCTTAGAAGAGGAAGAGTTCCCCATGCAAGAGGAAATCCAAAAGACTTTCTAACTGTATATCTATATGGTAATAGTATATTTTTATTTTTTGGTTTTTTTTTGGATGGTCATACCAAGGCTTGATTGATCTCACCAAATGTTAGCTCCATAACATTGCATATCTAATCTATGTTTTCAGTATAGACTACCTTGGTAGTCCATAGAAAGAGAAAGCGCCTCTAAAGAGTGATTTAACTGCATGTAGACAAATACCTGAGATGACTATTGAGATGTAGATCCCTGTAGATGGCTAAAGTTGGGTAAAATGAATATGATTCTCAGTCTTGCTGTAATATTGTTCAGCTTCCATTTTCCACACTGATTGGTTTTCATCAGCCTGAAGGAAATTCCTATGTAAGTATAGTGATCTTGATTCTCCTCTGATTCTCATAATTCTCAGTGAAGTAAATTCATGGGACTTGTATCTACTGCATATGTACACTGATAAAACTAGGAGAAAAATATGTTTCAAGTTATTCTTATAATCTTGTAACTGCTCTCAAAATTTCCAAAGGTAGTACAATTTTCAAAGACTATCTGGTAGTGAAAATGAACATTGCTCTATTGAAGGCAGTCGATCTGTGCTGATTTACATCACCTGACAACCATTGAGTGTCTGTACATGGAAGTGGATGGAAAGGATAAAGAGTAGTCTCATTTTTACATTTTTTTTTTTTTTTTAAGCAGGTTTGTTGAAAGAGATTTCTCTGGGATTTCACCAACTGATATTTACAAGGTTCCAATGAAATAGATAAGGCCTGAAACAATATGTTCAGGGCCTTGTCAAACAAGTCAAATGTGTCTGTAATTCACACTAGAAGGAACGTTCCAGGTATTCAGTTATCCACCGGCTGTAGTTGAACAATTCAATACTCAATCTGCTAAAAGAAATTCTGGTCTGAAAAAAGTATTTTCTTTCTAATTTCTGACGTGTGGTGACAGTTCATCTTACATCATGTCACATTAATGCAGTGCAACAAGCCTGTGTTACAAAAGGAGAGGGTAATGCAGAGGAAAGGAAAAAAAAATTGTTCAGAGGAATTCTTCTCAAACAGATCCTTACACTATCAGTTTGGACAGTGAGCAGTCAATCCAAATTTAGCAGGCAGATGGAGACAGAGCAGATGAGTAAGTGGATCCTCTTTATTTGAGGAGCTGGCAGGCGCTGTGGTTCACCAGCCACCTGAGTTATGTTTTAAATAGGTTAGCATGTCTATAATTTACAAAGAGAAAATGTAGTTAGCAGAATGAATGAGCTAAGCATCTGGTTTACATCGCTAACTGGAGTTGTGTTTCTTCAGGTAGTCTGAAAAGAGGAACCTGACGGAAGAACAAAACCCCACGGTTTAATAGAGATCCTCTTCTTGAGAACATTTATTGACAACATCTCTGAGAGAGATGAACTTAAAGCATACAGCTCAGCCTTAAGTTCATGACTACTCACATGTATAATCCAGTTCATTCTGGGGGAAACTGTAAGTCAACTTCCAAGAAAGATTTAATAAGAATTCAGTGATCACTTACAGTTAGCTCTGGAGATGTTTAAATCATGGAATATTCCTTGATGATTGAAATTTTCTGCAAATGAAGTCATAAATACTTTCAGCTGGGCATCCAACATTCAATAAAAATCCTAGCAAAGGTACTATACTTATATCAAAAAGACTAGCCCAGCTTTTGAGAAAATCAAGGCTATTTATTAACAAAAGTTGGTGGCTTCTTCAATATGCAGTACTCTTTAAAGCATTTTTCAGGCAATATCTCAATACTGTATTAGAACAGTGCTTTGCTATGGGAAGCAGTAATTTTTGGAGGAGACATAAATATATATATATATATATAAATAAAACTGAACACCTGATTGCACGTGCTGAATAAATATCCCAGGAAATTGCCCGAGTCATTTAAAATTAGGGTGCTGTCTAGCTGTTACTCTTTGTGCTTGCCAGCCTCCCTGTTCAGCATTGACTGGAATTCTCTGTACAAATGGCTAGTATTTCTAAACCATGTTTACAACACATGGAATTAAATTTACTATTTGCAAGAAAAGCTTTTCTTGTTATGGTACATAGATATGCCAGAAAGCTAACTCTAGAATAAGCAAGTTTTCAAAACTGGAGAGGAACAACTACAAATAGGTGAGTAAGACTGAAAAAATTAGTTCTGTGTAATCAGGATAGTTGCTTCTGTCATTGTGTCTCAGGGAAGCAAGGCTAGAAATTTCATAAAAATTAAACCGTTATTCTTGTACAGAGGTGGAATTGAATTTAGTTTTTAAAAATAATTACTCTTTGATATAATTCATTGAGAAGCTTTGATTTGTTGTTTTCATTACATAACAACTCATTTAAAAAAAGCTTATATAAAAATTGTACCTGTTTTTCATATGTAGTCAATAAGGCACCACAGTCAAAATGCAGGTGCTACTGTGTGCCCTGTAATTTACTCATATATCTTTCTTCTACAGTCTTTCCCTGTCTGAATATTATCTTTAATTGTAAATGAGGGCTTGTATATCACTGCTTTAGGATCACAGAATCATGCAGCCATGGGATAATTTAGCCTCCAAGTCACCTGCTCCAGCTTCAATTTTAGAGCTGAATTCAAGGTTAGATCAAGTAGCTTAGGGCTTGGTCCATTTAGGTTTTTAATATTTCAAAGGATGGATAGTCCATAGCTCTGGGCTCCTATTTTGTTGTTTAATCGACTTCAAAGTGTGTGTGAAGTATTTCTAATACCCACCTGGAATTTTCTTCTGTTGCAATGTGTAAATATCTATTAGCCTTCCTGCTCTTTGACCTTGCCTTATCCAGGCTGAACAAACCTGAATGTCTCAGTGTTTTTTTATATACCATGTGCTCCAGCCTCTTAAGAATCTTGGTGTCTTGGTGGTCCTCACCTTGACTTGCTCCAGTCTGTCAACCTCTTTCATGTCCTGGGGACCCAAAAGTGGACACATTCCTCCAGATACAGTTTAATAAGTGCATAATAGAGGAAAATAATAAAATGTCTCAATCTTATGACTATACTGTAAATACAATCCCATGTGCAGTTCACTTTTTCTAAAAAGGCACGTTGCTGACACGTTCAACTTATCTATCAGGATACTAGTTTATATTCGGTAAAGCTCTTTTCTACTGAGTTAGCACCCAGCTTGTACTATTACACACTTAATGTTGCTTTGTTTCAGTGGGCACTGAAATATTACTGTAATAAAGTTAAATAATAACCTCTTCCCCAACGCAATCAATCACTAGTTATGGTATCATAGAATTGTTTCATTTCTTATGGTTTGTTTTTTTTTTTTCCTTCTTTTTCTAATCACCATAACTAGTACAAAAACATCGATGATGATTTACCAACAGAAAAGATGAAGGCATGTCTCTGCCAAAGGATTTGTATCTCTTTAACAATCTTAAATTAATTCTGTTTAAACTAGTCGCTGGGCTACTTTTTCTTGGTGAAAACAGACATCTGAAAACATGAAAGCAAATACATGGAAACACAATGAATTGTTAGATTATCTGTTTTGCTTAAGGAACCCATCCATTAGAATAAAAGCAATTGATTGGAGGAGATAAATTTAAGTGCAGTTAAAAAAAGTTGTAAAGCAAAACAAATGTAAAATACCAAACCAAACCAAACCAAAGGAAAACAAAACTCTTTACAACGCCAAAAGTTTTACTGAGTTTTCCCAGTCTGATTGAATAGAACACTATAAGTAAAAAATAAGAACATTGCAGAATAACCACATCAGCTGCAAGATCTTCCTGTGCTTGCATTTTTGTGTGGTTAAGTAATTAAACTAACCTTGCTTGGCTTTTGTATTCTGAGAAACCCAGGATGTGAAATTCTCTGCAGCTGTGGATCCGGTGACCTCCACATTTTCAACAATGCCTGAAGTGAGTTTGGCATGGTAACTGCTGCAGTTTTCCCTTCTCAATAGCCACTTTGCAACACCTATATCCCAGATGAATAGCCAGCTTGATCAGTTTTTTCCTCCCTACTCTTGATAAATGTTTCCCCTTTTCCACTTGGCTGGCAGAAAGACGACCATTAAACGTTCATTTGTTTAAGCTAACAGACTGTGGTCATCTGCTCCCCAGGGAAGGCAGGAATCCAAACAGGTCTAAAATGGCATCGTTTAGGAACACAATCAATTCATTATCTTTTTCATAAAGTTCGCATGTGCACACATTAATCATAATGGAGTGGCACTGGGCAGAAAGTTCTTACCTAAGCAAGTTCAGTGCTGCAGCATCTCTTTATCATCTAACTGCCTCTTGCATTTAGGCTTTTATTGTCTGCTCATTCAGCTGTTGTTTTATGAGTGCTGGTGTATCTTTTGTATGCACCAGTTGAACAACCTCCAGCAAACCTTCATGCAGTGGGCCCCACATGGCTCTGTTTGCTCTGAATGCAGCGTATAGCAGTAGAAATTAATGCTGAATCATTCTGTAATTTTTTACTACTCCTTTTACAAGAAACTGGTTTTTTTTCTAGGTAGTTTTGCCTTACATGTCCTTTTTGACCTCAAGCCTGACATTATGGAAAGAAATAGAGGCTCTTAATTTTTCATACTTATGTGGCCCTTTCATCTGACTCTCTAAAAATCTTAGTTGTGTTTGTACTAAACAGGTAAGTCTCACTACTGTGATTTAATCATTAAATGACAAAAGGTGTGAGAAGGCAACTCCCATTTCTTGTTTTATAAAAATACCAAAACTATATTATCCACTGACATTTGTTCTTTGAGTTTTGTTTTGTTAATTTGGCTATTGAGTCTTTTCCAAGTATCTGAGATTTCATTGCTGAGGTATTTTTTAATATGTGAGGATTTAGAACACTAGGTTGTTCAGGTGAAGAACACAGAGGGAATATTAATACATCAGTGTCCCACTTACTTGCACCGAAGTTAATCACTCAAGTTAGCATTCATATCGCCTAATATTAAATATCAAAAGATGTCTGTGAAACATCCCACTTTACAATGGGATAAAATTCCCCCAGGGAGAAACCAATTTCTGTCTACTGTCTCTAGACAGAATACAGACAGCTTCCTTAGCAGACATAACTTTTATACAAAATTTCTCAAAAATAGGTCTTCAATGATAGAAGATTATCTTTTTAAGTAACTATCTCAGCATGGATGTCACACTGTGTGAAGTTTGGACATTGTTGTTCTAACCTTGATGTAGGTGTTCAAAGTCAGCTGTCGGAAGGGAGTGTAATGTTGACCTCGCCTGGTCAAAGTGATGTAAGAAACATCTATATCTTGTTCCAGTTTGATTTTACATTGACACAGCTATTTCAAAATGCTACAAAAGAATCTTTTTTTTTTTTTTTTTTTAGAAGATGATGAAGAAATAATTATATTTTTCTGTATCTTATAGGCAAAATAAAAATGTGTTAAATGTACAAGGGAAATAATTATCAGTGATTTTTTTATCTATATATAAAAAATATAGTGATTAGACAGCAGAGAGGGTATATTTTAACTATTATGTTTTCTTTTTATCAGGCATATATACATATATATATAGTCAATAACCAGTACCTTGGAAATATAAACTAAGGTTACATTTACTTGACATTTTGTGACTCTTTTAATCATGTTTTAAAAGAAACCTATTCTGTCAGTGATCTTGAGGATAATATGTTCTGGCAGGTGGCTGGGACTTAAAAAAAGACCCAGAAACAGTTAAAGTGCTTTTTTCTCTCTGTGTTTTCAGTGTGTCATGGAACATCATGGAAAATGACATGACTGACAGAAACCTGATGTGATTCAGACCATTTTCAAGGGGAAAATGGTACACATTCTCTGAAGATTTCCTCTGCTCTCAAGCAACCCACAATGTCTTTGAAAATACCACATATTGTCACAAAGTGACAGGAAAGATGCCAGAAGTGGAGGGGTTAATATCTTATACCTTCTATAGCTGTTCAAGAAATATATAGCAAGACAAGACAGAAAAAACATAAAAAGTTCTCCAGCAGAGAAGTGTCATTTCAGGAAAAAGTTTCTGTAAATACTTTTTTATTTGAAGTTATATCTGTTTTAATAAAATCTTGTTTAGAAGCAGTTCTTTTTTTTCAACATTAAAGACTGGAAAATTTAATTGTCTATTTTCAATAGATCCTTTGGTGGTTTTACTTTTGAAATTTAGTTTGGTTTATAAGTTTACATTTTGATGAAAGCACAATTTTTTCAATGTAATTAACATACTTTCCCCAAAATGTTTGATTTTATATTCTGTTTTTACAGTTTTTGGACCAATTTTGTGAAAAGGGCAAAATCTATTTCAATATGCATTATTATTGAAAAGAAAACGTAACATCTTTTTTCTATATGATGACTTTTTTTAGGCCATAAAATGTCCTCCAATAGAAAAGTATGCAGGTATGTGTGTATATATGTACACACACACACACATATATGCATATTCACTGTGTTCTAGCACATCACGCTCCTCATTGGCAGCTACAGTTATTGAGCCAAAAAGCATGATTTTTAAAAACTTTGAAGGTATTAGAGGAGAATATGGTGTTTATGCACTGATTGTATTTTTGTTCTACAGCTGGCAAAACTGGAATCAGGCTATGACTGATTAAAAAGACCAAGACTATCATGACAGAAACACAATTAGAACAGCTCCCTGATTTCCCACTTACCACCTAAGCTCCTGAATCATTATGATTCCCTCTTTAAAATATGTTTTGCTAGTGTCACTGTGTATAAATATTTGCCGTATATGTATACATTCTGTTTGATTTTGTAAAAAAAAAAATAATAATATTTAGCAAGATCTAAATTTTTTATGTTAGTTTTTATTTGCCTTTTACCAATACTAATTATACTGAATAACATGCCAATTTCAAAACTGTGTTTTGATGTTTTCTTCTCCAGTTTTGGGACTGGAAGAGAGTATTTCAATGACTTCCAAGAGTTACTGTTCAACTTCTCCACTGAAATAAGGCACCTAACTGAGCAAACTGTGATGTGGAAGCTGATGACAGAGGGACAGAAGGTGCCATGAATCAAGAATTTTGAGAAAGGAAAAGCCACCCTGAAACAGGGTAGAAAGTGCTGGGAAGAAACTGTTTTGAAGGAAGAATTATAGCCAAGAAACACTTCAAAACAACGTGTGAGCATTGACACCAATGACCCCTATTCAGTGTGTTACCTTCAGGCTTATTTTTAACTTCTGTGCAGACCACTTGAGCACAGATTATATCTTATGGGAAGTCTGAGAACATCAACTCTCTTCCATGATGGGCATAGCAATTATGAAAGTGCTAACAAGTATGTAGGGTAGACTTGTGATTAGTCAGCCACAGTGTAATTACTATGTTTTTGCTACCAGCACAGAAGTCAGCTTTGGCAAAACAAGCATTCTGGACCTCTCCCTTGAATTTAAGCCTCCTCAAAGGCTCATATTTTGTCTTAATGGTATCCATGGCATATGTGAAACAATATTGGTTTTGCAAAGAAGAAACCAGATTTGTTGAATTCTACTATATGTTTTTGTAGTGCTGTAGTGCTATAGCTACTTTAAGTAGTTTTGTAAATGTTTAATCATCTTCTTTATTTAACTCTCACAGCTGAGAACTAATGCTGCAATCCCATAGGGAAGAAAAGAACTATCTAAGAAAAAAGAGAGCCAGGGGGAGGAGGGGGGGTGGAACCTAAAAAAAACCCAATGCTGTCAACCATCAACCATCAAGAACTTTAAGGACACTATCGATCACAGCTTTTTTATAATTATTATTTTATTTCCTGTTTTGTTATGAGATTCATCTGTATTCAAATAATCCTGTTCTAATGAAGGGAATCTTTGCATGGAGATCTAAATGCTGTCTTTGAATTTTATTTCGGATTAATACATGACAACACACACACAGAGATCTTTTGTCTTGGTTTAGGTGCAGACACTAGATTTACAAAATACCAGTTTCCTTTCCAGCTGCTGATAGATGTTGACAAGTAACTTGGACGGATTTTTTTATAAAGTTTCCATCTTTTTCCTACTATGAGAAAAAAAGAAACAATGTTGCCAATCTTGTACATTTAAACTCAGTTTGGTTTTTTCACATTTGAACATAGCTTGTTGCTTCTCTTTTTCCTTTTTCCTCCTTCCTTCCTTCTTTCTTTTCCTTTTCTATTTGTTGGCTCTTTTGCCCTGTCCAAAATTTTAGCATTTGAAAAGTCTCTTTCCTTCTCTGTAGCCTATTTATTTTGCATGTAAAGATTAACTTGTCAACTCTTAATCATGTTGACTTCCTAAATTACTAGAAAATTTGCTTGACCATCTGCTTCTAACATTTTTATTTTCTTTAGTTCGAAGTAATAATTTGGAAATATTTTTTTTACTGGGAGTCAGCTCCATAGTCAAACATAAAAAATATGTCTGATATGTCTAAGGTATATTTGTCTATATATGAATGTCTGTCAAAATTCCCACCATATTCAGTGGAGGCTTCTGTAGTTGTTGACAGAGGTGTTTGGTGTCCTTTCAGACATTGTTGAGTGCTGTCTTCCCTCCAGCTACCATTCCCAAAAGGATGTGGGCAACCATTTAGTTCTGTGTCATACCTATTGGTCTAGTTAGGTGACTGGAATGACCCTCAAATGCAACATAATCTGAAGAGCTGGCCAAATGTAGTTTCTACTTTAAGATCTAAATTGCTTCATGCCAATGGCTGATTTTACTGTATCTCATTGGAGTACAATGGGAGCCTCACCACAGGTAATGATTGACACAGCACACACGAGCTGTTTTGTGGTTAGCATTCCTAACCTGCAATAAAGGCATCAATTATATCTTCATATTGCTCCCAGGCTTATGTGGAATGCTCTGGGCTAGGTAAAATGCAATAATTATTCTTATTCTTATTCTTATACTTATCTTATCTGTTCTTATTCCTATTCCCATTCTTATCCTTATCCTTGTCCTTATCTCCTTATTCTTATTCTTATTCTCATTCCTATTCTTATTCTTATTCTTATTTGTAGCAGTAGTAGTAGTAGTGGTGGTGGTGGTGGTGGTGGTATTAGTAGTATTATTTTTAAGAAAAGGTAATCAAGTTGCAATGACATTTATATTTGGGTACCTACATTTTAGTTATGTAAAGTGAGATGAATGTAGCTTTATGAAGACACCACACAGAACTAAGTGGTACATGATAGAACAAAACAGGTCTAAATTCAAAGAGATTTTTCAGGTGCTAAAAGAATTATTAGAAGAAAGCTTCAATAAATACAAATATTAAAAAGAAGTTAATAACATGTTCTTTGTTTGTAAAAATCACCATTTAAGTAAAATAACTAAAAAGGAGACAATGTAAAACCAATATATAAATGTTTTTGCTTTAACTTAGTCATACAGTATTGATCATACAATCAAATATTTTATGATTCATGTATTTAACACACTCCATACTTGAGACAGTTCTTTTCTTTCTCTATAGACATATTTTTTCTTAAAAATATAAATTTGTTCACATATATGGGCTTGGAACTTATGGGTCACAATTGATCATTCCGGTCATGCTAACAACTTCTGGGCTAGTGTGGGAAGAATGACAGTGCTTAACAGAAGAAAGCTCCTTCTCGCAACAACCTTCAGGGCTCCTACATGTGTTAAACTGTCCTGCTCCTACACTCAAAGAAGAAAGAAATCAATACATTTGCTAGACTATTTGTTATGCAATCTGATATCTGGACATCATAACACCGATCATGTTAAGAGCTCATCGTTCAGCTGCCAAACTCTCTGTACTGTCAGCCCCATTCATCCAGCTGATGAGCTCATATCAACCACACGTTTTCCTGACAAATGCAGTTTCCCAATGAAGTCTAGTGAAATACTCAGCAAAATGGGTGTACGAAAAGATGTTTATTTTTTTTTTGTCTGAACAGATGAATTAAATAACATTCCTTCACTCTTCTTCCTGCCAACACTCCCTCCCTGCTGAAAAAAAATACGTAAGTTTAAATAAGTATGTTCTTGAAAAAGCAATTCTTGCTTTTTTTTTTTTTTTAATGAATAGGAAGAATACCACATTTGCAAGAAATACGTGTGATGTGGATCATGATATCTTTATGCATATGAAATCTTTTTGTAAAATACATAGTATCTCTTAAAGTTGGTGTTAAATTCAAGCATTATTTGTTTATATTCAAGCTCTTCCTACAATGTGATTGATTCCGTTATTGATATATCAGCTATAACTGAGGTATATTTTTAAAGTATCATATAGTGACTGATAACAGTCAGCGCATGATTCTGTAGAACAATAATATGTTTTCCTGGAAAAAAAGGAAATAATAATAATAATAACAATAATAATAACAATAACAATAACAATAATAATAATAATAATAATGTTTGCAATATTTGCACAAGTAGTTTAAATTATCCCCTGGCAAAGGTAACATTAATCTCCATGTATTTTTTTGAGGTACATCCTACACTTCTTACCTTGAGATCCTCTTTGTTTTTAGATACCCAAGTTAGTAGAGTCTGAGGTTTTGGGACCTGTTTGGATTCTTGTCCATTTGTTTGTTTGTTTCTGTTGTTGCTGTTGTTGTTTTCCTCCTTTTTTTCCAGTCCTTATATAGTATCTGAGTACCTTGATACTATTAAACAGGGGAGGGAAGATGTGGTAACAGTAGAAGGTGTCAGTCATCACTGTCTTTGATCACTTAAATATATTTACGTAGTGACTGATAGTGATATAATTATATTGATAAAAACAGTCATATAGGACTTTAAGCAAATTGTTTGTACAAAGTCCAGTAACTCACCAAAGGCAAACTCTGGAAGGACATTTGAATTGGCTTTCTTAAAATAATGATTCTAAACATTTCTTTTTTTTTTAAAGTACATAAGAGCTATTCATCCCATGTCTACATATTCTATGCTTTTATAAGCTGCAGAAGACAAGGAAAGAATGACGTTACTGTTAATGTTTTTTCTTTGCTAAGTATTGTTTCA